>NC_090324.1:93192103-93824847 GCF_040869045.1 Eurosta solidaginis
AGTCGATCTTGAAAATTGGCATATTAAGTTCGATGGTTCTAGTAAAGGTATGAGTGTAGAAAGCTTCATTTTTCGCGTAGAAAAAATGCGTGAGCATCATGCAATCACGTCTAAGCAGTTGCTCACGGATTTTCCCTGCCTGGTAACCGGAGATGCCTTAAAGTGGTATTGGCAGGTACTCGAAACCATGCAGAAAGCACCAATTTTGGTTATCCTGAACTAAAAGCCGAGCTGCTATGCCACTTTAAGACCGCTGAGACAGACTATGAGATAATACGCCAAATAATGGAGTGAAAACAACAGAGTAAAAAAGGTTTTGACGAATTGTACGGGGAGATTCATAGTTTAACATTTCGTCTGAGGAAGCGCATAGGTGAAAAGGAACTTATTGACATTGTCCGGGGAAACCTTAAACCATATCTAGCTAATCTAACGTTTGCATCCAAAATAGAAACGACTGCTGAGTTGAAGGCAGAATGCAAAAGGGCAGAGAAGCTAATCAGAGGAAACAAGAGCAGGTCCAAACAGGTCAGCGAAATAGGCTTTGAGGAGAGTGGAGTTATAGGGAGAAGCGTTGAAGCAATTAATAAAACCCAATATGGGAATGTAGCAGTACCAACACAAAGTCAATACAGAAATGAGGTGTGATCCGTCTAAGTCCAGTGTGAAATCCTTTTGTCCTTCACCTTTCCATCTCATGCTGTGTTTCTCTTGTGGCATGCCGCGGATCATTACGTGAAAAACCCGGCAGAAGCCCACAAAGAAACCAGATGTAAGTCCTCGTTCCATAATATGGTGTGCTATGCGTGTGGAGGAGATTCGTCGTTTTGTGTGCACAAGTCTTATAAGGGAAACCACAAACTGGTAGAGATTTCCGGGAACTTATGCCAGGATCAGGGAAAACGAAGGAAAAGGAGAAAGAACTGAAGAGTTTGCATCAACGTAAGATAGAATATGAAGAAGCACGTAGGGGAATCTTTAGTGAGGAAATAGTAGCTAAAAGGAAAAATAGAAACTATGTTAAGATTAAGAAAATGAGAGAAAAGAAAAAAAAAATTAAAAGGATTAAGAATAAGATCGTTTCAACAACAGTAACGCTCAAAGGGGATAATTGTTTTTTTGCGAAAACCAAGATCGGAGGTCACGAAGTGTCAGCATTGCTAGACTCAGGGCAGGCGCAAGCTGTATTGGTAGGAACGCAGACAACTTTTTATGCGGTAAGGAGAACCAGATAATGCCAATAAGGGGTCAAAATGTTAGGACGGCGAACGGGGAAGAAACTGCGATCACTGCGGTCATTACGTTGCCTGTATCCCACAAAACAGGCACAGTGCTGTGAGGAGTTTGGAATTTTTAATTGTGCCCGATTTACAACAAGAGGTATACTTGGGAGTGGATTTCTGGCAGGCCTTCGGGATGAATGTCGTTAGTAGAGGTGTGAATGTGAGTCTGAATGAGTCCGTTGTGGCAGAGCTCGTACCCACCGATGGTGATCTGTGCTTTGACGCGGTACGACACGAAGTTTCCAACGCGCAAAACACAGCCTTGGAGCGAGTTAAAGCCAAATTTCCATCATTCGCAATGTTAGGGCTTAGCAAAACTGATATAGAGGAGCATACAATCGAGGTTACTGATGAAAACTGAACCGTGAAGCAACGATTCTACCCGATATCGCCGGATATCCAGAAATTGATATATGCAGAACTTGACCGAATGCTGGAATTGGTAGTAATCGAAGAGAGCAATAGCAGCTGGAGCTCGCCACTCTCCCTAGTGGTAAAAGGAACGAAAAATCGGTTATGCTTAGATGCAAGGAAGGTGAGTGCTCGTACAATAAAGGATGCTTACCCGTTGCCGCATATAGAGGGAATTTTGAGTAGGTTGCAAACCACGCGATACATTTCAGCCATAGATCTAAAGGACGCTTTTTGGCAAATACCTCTAGAGAGGAAACCTCGAGAAAAGACAACGTTCACTGTACCTGGTCGGCCCCTATATCAATTTACCCTTTTGGGTTGTGTAATGCAGCGCAGAGAATGTGCCGACTTATGGATAAAGTTATTCCAGCCTCGTTGCGCGAATCAGTGTTTGTGTATTTAGACGACTTGCTTGTGTGTTCAGTTGATTTCCCCTCCCATTTGCGTCTGCTAGAAAAGGTCGCTAAGTGCATGCGCGATGCAAAACTGAACTAAATGTAGCAAAAAGTAAATTCTGTTTTAAGGAGGTCAGGTATTTAGGATATGTCGTTGGCAATGATTGCATTCGCACGAATGCCAACAAGGTGACTGCCATGAGGGATTTCCTCGAGCCAAGAACTACGAAGCAACTTAGGCGATTCTTAGGGATAACAGGCTGGTACTGCAGGTTTATTCAGGATTACGCGACAATTGCAGCGCCGCTCCACGATTGCCTCGGTAAAGAACGAATAAAGAAATTTACAATGACAAACGATGCAAAGAAGGCTTTTGAGCGCTTGAAGGAGAGTTTGATATCAGCCCCAATACTGACCCATCCTGATTTTTCTAGACGGTTTTATATTCAATGCGATGCGTCGACCGACGAAGCAGGGGGTGTGCGGCCAATTGCGTATATGTATGCTAAACTTAACAAGGGCCAGCGCAACTACAGTATAACCGAACTCGAGTGCTACGCGGCAGTGCTGAGCGTAAAGCGATTCCGACCATTTATCGAAGGATTACCCTTCACCTTCATAACAGACCATGCGAGCCTCAAATGGTTGATGAACCAGAAGGATTTCTCGGGACGACTCTCACGTTGGAATCTTAAACTGCAAGGGTACGACTTCGGCATACTACACCGCAGAGGCGCACAAAACGTAGTACCGGATACACTGTCACGTATGGACATGGATTCACCCAGCTTCAAGTCAGACGAATATGAATAGCTGAAGAAAACCGCAACAAACAACTTAAACAAACTGCCAGAACTGTGCATCTCGGACGGTTACGTTTATAGACGAACGCAATTTGCGAGGGGGGACGATATTCAGGAGGACCAAGCCTGGAAACTCTGGGTACCGGCTGAACTTCGAGGAGGCTCGGTGGAAGCTTCCCATGGCTCACCATCTGCTGGATCCTGTGGGATTCATAAAAACTTATCAAGAATACGTCAGAAATACTATTGGCCTGGTATGATGACCGAAGGGTAATGTTTTTGTGTTTGTATATCTTAACCACTTCTCTAAATTTGTGTTCTTAAAACCAATGCGTAAAGCCACTTCAGCTGAAGTTATTCGATATTTAGAAAAGGAGGTATTCCATGTATTTGGTGTTCCTGAATACATGCATTCGGATAATGCGAAATAGTTTGTCTCCGATATATTTTCTTCCTTCCTAAAAAAATATGGTACACAACACATAAAGACGGCATTCTATTCACCACAAGGGAATGCTGCAGAGAGGGTTAACAGATCGGTGTTACAAATCGTAAGGTCATACGTCAAAGAAAACCAGAGAAGCTGGGACAAACACGTCAGTGATGCCGCCTTCGCTCTTCGCAGTGTGGTACATACCAGTATAGGAAGTTCCCCATATTTCGCAGCGTTTGGTATTCCCATGGTACAGCATGCGGCATCATACGCTCGGAGCCCTAAAAGATGGAGATTGCGAGATTTTAACGACCGATGAGAAAATGCAAATATTAGAAAAAAGATCAAGAAGGAGCTGAAGTTGGCCCATGGTAAGAACGTAAAGGTTTATAACACCAGGTCCAGGGAATTGCAATTCAAAATCGGACAAGTGGTGTACCGCCGCAACTTTAGGCAAAGCTCGCAGATTGCGAGCTATAACACTAAACTGGCCACGAAGAATGTTAAGTGTCTCGTCTTGAAGGTCATTGGAACTTCAATGTACGAGCTAGGTGACATGCATGGCAAACGAATGGGGGTATACCACGCTGAGGATATCTTTGAAAAATAGACCGTTGTGTCTTTGTAGTGCAAGTCCGTCTGTTTAATGTTGGCGTATTTACAGTCATATTATTTTAATTGTTTTTTCTGTTATTAATTGACGCATTTTTCTATGTACATATCTCTTGACCTATGTAATTATTTATTTACTTCACGATTGACTTTATTTATTTATTTGTGTATATATCTTTAAGCCTTTTATTTATATATTTTTGATTAGTTTATACACCTTTTTACAATATTACTGTGATATTTTCCGATCGTCTTATTTAATTTTTTTTTTTCTGTGATTTTTTTTATAAAATTTTTTTTTATCTTGTTATCTGTGATATATTGTTACTGCTAGGTACGTAGAGTATCTAAGTTGTCTGTGATATAATTTAATTAATTAAAGCATGAGACGTAGAATTGGAAGCACACTGAGTTAACCCAGGCACATGCGTAGGAAGGAATAACTAGAGAGGTTAGCAATGATGGTAAATTAGGCCCGGAATTATGGCGTGGGTCGAGGCCACACGTTGAGTGAGGAAATCAGATGTTGCAGGCTGCGTTGAATTGTTTTGCGCACTCGCTCCATAGTGCAGGCACCATCGGTGGTTGTGAGCCTGTAACGCCAGCCTGTTACCACACGGGTATAAACGAGACGCAACATGTATTCATGGTAAACGCAGCAGTATTGTTGCAGGTGGCAGAAACAAAAGGCGCTAGCAGCACGATGTTTGCAGCAGCCACAATGTTGTAGAAAGCTTAGCAACATTACGGAAAATACACGTATGATTTACATCTAAATCCTAGTTAGTGTGAGTGTATTAGTGTGTACGTGTGAATTCGGGAAATCCGGTAGGTATTTGGTATATATACCTGTTAAAATTTTCCGTTTTTACTTAAAGTTCTATGCCCCAGCAGTAGGTATAAAAAGGAGTAAAGCTGCAGACATTGGGGCGTTATCGGTAACCGTATCGGCAACCTCATAACAGCTGATTCGACCAACCTTATGGGAATCAATGCAATCGATTTTTGGTGCCGCGAAGGTCGTAACCGTATCGTAGCCAACCAATTGCTTTTTGGTTTTCCGCCGTAACGATAAACAGCTGATTACGTTAGGGATACGACTACAGCGATACGACAAACGGCACCAATGACTCCGCTTTAAGACAAGGCAACGGGCCAAGGTTTCAATAAATCTGTGCAAGTGCGGAGTGTAGGGATACTATAATATACAGTGGTGCAAATAAAAAAAATTAAAATTGTATGTGAAGTGCGCGTATAAAATCACTTCAACGTGCGGGCGAAAAAAACAAGTAAATACGAAGCGCTGAAATAGAAAAATTTAAATAAAACAAGTAAGGAAGGCTAAGTTCGGGTGTAACCGAACACTACATACTCAGTTGAGAGATGTGGAGACAAAATAAGGGAAAATCACCATGAAGGAAAATGAACCTATGGTAACCCTGGAATGTGTTTGTATGACATGTGTATGAAATGGAAGGTATTGAAGAGTATTTTAAGAGGGAGTGGAGGATATGTACATTTTAAGAGCTTGAATCAGCCAAGGAAAACCTTCCGTGCTTTTTGGTCTGCGAATATGGAAATTACCGATTCAAACCTGTGAGCAAGGCTGGACTCCAACGCCAATGTTCCAAAGCTTGTCAAGCGATTTTGGCTCATAGTAGAACGTAAAAAATTTTTCACGCAAGATAATAGACTAAAAGAACGCTCGCCTTCAGCCACACTGACTGGAAGTGTGCAAAATATTCTTAATGCTATGCAGATGTTCGGAAATAACACTTCCATCTTCAAGTCATGAAATTTTCAGAAGTGAAATGGTGGCAGCGAATCACATCCCAGATTTGCTAAGTGGATGGCTTTGAGATGAATGATTTCATCTATTAGATCCGTAGAAATATCGATACCATAAATCGTCTAGAATACCTCTGCCTTTTCTCTGAGCTCTTCTTCCGTCAGATCCTGATACTTTCACAAAACTAAACTAACTAAATTTAATAGCAATGTCATTTACGGCTTCGAAACGTCTTGTCATGTTACCAATCAAGCAGTCCAAAAGAACGTAAAAAACCTGCTGTTTGAATGAAGTTTCGGAATCACACTCAGGTGATTCGCCAGGTAATTCATCGAACTGGCGCTTTATTATGTTCCTTCTTTTCTCTGCAAACTCCTATATTCCCTGACAGAACCTTACATTCTTGAAGTATGATCGACCATTGATGCCTGAACTTCTTCAACTCATCAATCAGGCTACGTATATTTTCTGTTTCTACGTCTAGTGTGGCATTTCTAGCTAGCAGTACCAGATTTCGATGGTTGATTACCGTTAACACTTTGAGCCAAATGGAGGCTAAAAGGATACACTGAAATTTCGCCATATATGCATCAATACCTTTCAAATCTGTTACTGTTTCTGGACTCAAATTCAAAAGCTTGATTTCATCAATAGCTTTCAATATTTGGGGAATGTGAGTTGCTAAAGGTTTCACACTATCCACACGTGCAGACCATCGTGTTTGTGACATGCTGTGCAAGGAGCAATTAGTTTTTTCCTTGAGAGTTTCCCATCTCTGAGGGCTTGCGCTAAAGATATTATACAATTTCTGTATAATACCGAAAAATGTGACGACTTCTGCACAACATTCAGCAGCTTGCACTCCACATAAATTTAAACTATGACAAGCACAAGGTGCCAATATTGCCAGGGAGTTATCTCTCAGGAAATGACTCTGCGCTTCATTGTAATGACCGCTCATATTACTGCCATTATAATACCCTTGCCCACGGCAGTCATCCAGGGGAATATTGTGCTTTTTAGAGTGCTGCGAATCAGCTCAGCGATAGCTTTTCCTGTTTTTGCGTTAAAATCGACAAACTCTAAGAAGCGTTCTTGGATTTTCCATTTTCCGGAGTCCCTGTCTAATAAAACATAACGCAATAGAAAAACAGTCTGCTCAATATGCGCCGAATAAGGCGTTGCATCCACTATAACTGTGTAATACTTGACGGACTTTCTCTCGCCTTCTACCTTTCTAATTACTTGACTTGCACAGATTTCTATGAACTCATTTTGTATTCCATCAGACAAATAATGTGCTTGGAGATGATTCTTTTTCGTTTGAGATTCCCTCACCTTCTCCAAATGTTCATGCAATAGGGGTTCATAATTGCTAATCAGATCCAAAATACCAAGAAAGTTTCCATTTTTTGGATTTCCGATCAATGAATTATCCCCTCTAAATGCCAATCCAATTATCTCTCTCCAGCGAGCTGCTTTATTTGTAAGGGTTTCCGCTAAGAGAAAATCGACTGAATTTGCATTTCGAATTCTCATTTCATATTGGCGCCACTCTATATAGCAAGTTTTATGATTTTGACTATTTTCATGTTCAGGAATTTTTTCGTGTAACCTCTTCCAACCTTTATCTTTAGAATAACCTGAAGATTTTGTCAAAGCTGATCGGGTATTTTCGGAAATTTTGCTGAAAAGTCGGCATGGAAAACAAAAAAGCGCTTCTTTTGTTGCACTCCAAACGAGCCAATCACGTTTTACTTTTTCTCCGTTTTTTTAGAGTAGCATGGAGTATGATTTGAAGGAAATGGCGACCACTTAAGTCGTTGGGAAGTCGAAATAAAATGTGATTTTAAGTTAGTTGAAGGATTTTTGACAGATAGCGCATATAAAATTGTGTCAAAAACGTTTATCTAACTTAAAATCACATTTTATTTCGACTATGACAATGCCCCATAGTATTTGATCGGATGCTTATGATTTTAGTTAAGTGATTTTCAATTTTAAAAAATTTTTTTATAGCAACAAAATATGTATGTATCTATGAAATCCTAGTTAGAGTACTGTCAATACTGCTTTGCCTTGCCGGGCCCCCAGAAACCTTCCGGGCCCCAGGGCAATTTCTCTGGCTGCCTCCCCCCGCCCCCCCCCCCCCTCTCCAAGTATTTAAAAACAGAATACATACATACTTTCGAAAATACTTTGAAATCGAAAGCTTACATTTTGGTATTATTAAGCGCTGTACGCAGATCAAAAGCAAACATTCAAGAAAAATTTTGCATTTTTCTTGAGCACGAAAATAGCAGTAGGCACAAAATTTTGGCATTTCACGATGCATGGCAATTTATACATGAATACCGCTTTTATAAAAATAAAACAAAATTTATGAAACTTTTTGACTCTAGAATTTGTTTGTACGATATGGCTATCAAATGAAAGGTGCTAATGAGTATTTTAAAAGGGAGTGGGCCTTAGTTCTATAGGTGGACGCCTTTTCGGGATATCGCCATAAAGGTGGACCAGGGTTGACTCTAGAATGCGTTTGTACAATATGGGTATCAAACGAAAGGTGATAATGAGTATTTTAAAAGGGAGTGGGCCTTAGTTCTATAGGTGGACGCCTTTTCGAGATATCGCCATAAAGCTGGACCAGGGGTGACTCTATAATGTGTTTGTACTATATGGGTATCAAATTAAAGGTTAATGAGGGTTTTAAGAGGGAGTGGTGGTAGTTGTATATGTGAAGGCGTTTTCGAGATATCGACCAAAATGGGGACCAGAGTGACCCAGAAAATCATCGGTCGGGTACCGCTAATTTATTTATATATGTAATACCACGAACAGTATTCCTGCCAAGATTCCAAGGGATTTTAATTTCGCCCTGCAGAACTTTTTCATTTTCTTCTACTTAATATGGCGTGACACCTACCCATTTTACAAAGTTTTTTTCTAAATTTATATTTTGCGTCAATAAACCAATCCAATTACCATGTTTCCTCCCTTTTTTCGTATTTCGTATAGAATTATGGCATTTTTTCATTTTTCGTAATTTTCGATATCGAAAAAGGGGGCGTGGTCATAGTCGGATTTCTGCCATTTTTTAGCCCAATACAAAGTGAGTTCAGATAATTACGTGAACTGAGTTTAGTAAAGATATATCGACTTTTGCTCAAGTTATCCTGTTAACGGCCGAGCGGAAGGACAGACGGTCGACTGTGTATAAAAACTGGGCGTAGCTTCAACCGATTTCGCCCTTTTTCACAGAACTTATGGCATTTAAAGTACCCTAGATAAATTAAATGAAAAAGGGCGCAGCCGAGCCCATTTTGAAATTTTCTTTTATTTTTGTATTTTTTTACACCATATAATTACTGGAGTTGAATGTTGGCTCAATTTACTTATATACTGTACACATATTAACTTTTTTTTTAAATTTGACTTAAAAAAAACAATTTTTTTTAAAGTGGACGTGGTCGTTCACCGATATTGCTAATTTTTATTAGGCATATATATAGTAATACTTAGGAGTAACGTTCCTGCCAAATTTCATCATGATATCTTCAACGACTGCCAAATTACAGCTTGCAAAACTTCTAAATTACATTCTTTTAAAAGTGGGAGCTGCCATGCCCATTGTCCAAAATTTTACTAATTTTCTATTCTGCGTCATAAGCTCAACTCTCCTACCAAGTTTCATCGCTTTATCCGTCTTTGGTAATGAATTATCGCACTTTTTCGATTTTTCGATATCAAGATACCTCAAAATTTACTCAAGTTATCGTGTTAACGGAAGGACGGACATGGCTCAATCAAATTTTTTTTCGATACTGATGATTTTTATATATGGAAGTCTATATCTATATCGATTCCTTTATACTTGTACAACCAACCGTTATCCAATCAAAGTTAATATACTCTGTGAGCTCTGCTCAACTGAGTATAATTATATATAAAGCAGCCCCAGGAGCGTGAGGGGAATCCTCCCCAGATACTGTCCTGGCTATAGGCCCGAAAAAAAAGTTCACATCACATCTATGAGGAAGGAAGTGCCATCAACTCGCACAACACCAAACGCCAACAACTGAACGACGCGCTGGTATGTACCGCACATGCCCACTGTCACCTCGCACAACAACAACAACAACACCAGGTAATACGACACCACCGTAGAAGGAGTACCCTTAGGAGGCACAACTTTTTTAAAGCCGGTGACGGCTACAACACCAACAACACCACCAGGTAATACGATACAATCGTAGAACAAGTACCCCATAGTAGGCACAACTTTTTTAAAGCCGGTGGCGGCAACAACTACAACAACACTTATTTTTCTAGACGCGGATGAGGAAGCGGAAACATCGAACTGGAAGCACCAACCCCAAAGCTGTATTATATTTACATGTATTTATTTGTAAAAAGATAGAAGTTTTATGCAAAGGGAGACGGGGTGAAGGAAGGCATTAATTCCTTGGTTTTCTCTTAGTTCATTTTTGTTTTCACGGGCATAGTCAAACTTTCTTTTGGCTTCATTTTTGATTTATTTCAGTTGCAGGCATATAGGGTAATGTGAGAAATAAAGCGTTTGAAGTGATTTTCACTTTGATCTTGCCTTTGTTTTGTACTCGCTGGATTTAATTATTTAATTTCACCATCTATTTCGTAAGATTTTTTTCTTACATCTTTCCACCTTCATTTTCGCTATTTTTTGTGTTTACCCCTATTTTTGTGGATTTTTTTTCCTTTTTCACTAGCCCATATACACATTATTTTACTGCAACTTTTTTTGTTTTTTTTGCAAAGCACATGTTTTAGGCTTAACTATTTTTGGACCGATTTTAGGGATCTTAGCCTTAATCAGTATTAGGGCATAATTCAACCCCAGTTTAGAAAAAAAATCCAGAAACACCAAAGGAAAAAAACACCAGAAACTCAAGAAATAAAATTCTGTTTACAGTGTTCAGGACATACCTTTGGTAAGGATAAGGGCCTCCCTTGGACCTTCCGATATCGCGGCTCCAAACCGCGGTCTGGACATCCACAACGCCAGTGTTTTAGCCGCTTTACATTCTTTTTGCAGTTCTTTTTTTAGTTTTAATTCAAAATTTTTTTAAAGACTTTCCCACTCAATATACTGCAAAAAAAATATAATCGCGACCACATGGTGCCAAGTCTCACAAGCAAATATGTACCACAAAGTTAGTGATAGGTGATAGAGCGTAGTGATCACGCTCACTTTATATATGTATGTATATTAGCATATGTTTTTCGAGTTACTTCTTTTCAGCAACAGGTGATCAAGAGCGATGGTACCAGAGCGACGGATTGACCAGATGAGTGCAAATACAAAACATAAAAACATATACGCGCTTATGTATGCACATAGATTAAGCTAGGCGTTCCTAATTCTATGAATTTTGAATGATTAGTAGCGAGAGCAAGAAAATAGATGTATGTGCATGCATTGTAGCTGAGAAAAAAAAATATTATACAAACATACATAAACATAAGCTCACCAGAAAAGCGATCTCGTTGGGCGTATTTCCATTACTTTTTTTATTCTTTTTATTTTTTTCTCAAAACAAGTTTTTTTTATTATTCTTTTCTTTTTCCGCAATTCCATATGCACTTTGTGGTAGGTCAGGAATCCTTCACATGTAAAAGCTTTGCAATTTTGCGTTAGCGTTAAGCTAAGAGAGATTGTATCTTTTAGATTCGTTAGATTTGCTTGTGCAAACGAAAACATTAAGATGGGGCGACATATATATATATGATAATAAGAATACAAGTTAAATTTTTTTGTGTTAGTTAGGTTATAATTAAACTATTATACAAAGGCTATGTGAAAGATAGTTTAAGATATATTTTAGTGTTAACATTTTTTTTTTGGGGTTTAAAACACTTTATAAATTGAATTTGCTTCAGGACTTGCAATTAAGTAGACTAGAAGAAACACAATTAGATTGGATCATGATAGGTTAATCTTTTTCTGAGTTGGAGTTGTATGGGGTTTTTATTAAATTCCTATTTATGAATATCTATTCTGGAGTTTTAATCGTAGAGATAGGATTACTTAGACTAGAATATACCTAGGTTTAAGAGAATTATTTGTAAATAAACACATGAAGAATGTATCCTTGAACTATGTGATCTTCATTGAAATGCAGGGCTGAGGTAAAAATAATTTTGGTGTGTGGTTTGCCTTTGGGCGCGCCACGATAGGCGAAGGGTAACACGGAGGAGAAATGGCTGAGTGACGTACTTACATGGACGTCAGGTTTGGGGGTGCTGTAAGGAAATATGAGTCAGCACAGTGCCCACGGTGCGGTGCAAGTTGCACTGCAGAGGGAGGGTAGACTCCACCTGACAGGACAGGCTTTCATCCTTTTTCTTCTCCTCCTACTTTCCTCAGGATTCTCCGATTTATTTCTTTTCAGCTAGGCATGAACCACTCTTATTTTTGTAAAGGTAACTGCGGGTAAGAGGGTGTGCAAAACCCACCCCATTCGGCGAGCTAGCAGTGGCTTGCAACCATGCCGCATGCCACCTCCGCCTTACCACCAAAAATCCAGTTACGTTACACACTATTGTGGGGATTGTCTTTGTGGTGATTTTGCTGAAGAAACACACCACTGCCCTGCCTTCAGCTATTGGTAGCGTATGGCCATTTGCCATATGGTGGTTGTATTGTTGCCGCCCGCCATCTGTAGTTGGGTTGTTGGCTATGCTATAAAAAGGAGTGGAGGGGGGCTCAGGCGTAGGTGGAAAGAAGAAGTACAGGGGATTTAGGTTATTGTAACGCTATGTTACAGTCCCCCTCCCACTTCGGGTGACGGAAAGCTGCTGTAGTGATGGATGGATATCCAGGCATGGCCAGGTATCATGCCAGTGTGCATCTGGGTGACGCACTTTATAAAATATTATTTTTTCTTTTCACTCAACAATATACAGAGTCATTCCACTTAAGTGTAACAGAGTTAATGTTTACATTTCAGGTTCACTTCCCAAAAAAAGTATTATATTTATTATTATTTATTTTTTTTGTCGGGGACGCAGTCGCACTAAATTGTATCCGTTTGTCGTACTTCTCCTGTTCCCTTTTTAATGTTATATATGTATATATTATATATACATTTTTTTTTATAATTATAAATTGAAAAATAATTCATATTTCATATCGTCTTATGTCTAACCAGTCTATCAAGATATAAAAAATATATGTTTGGATTGTTTCGTGGTATTCCCTTCTTGGTGTCTTATTCAATTGGTACCATTCGGTTGATTCCCTGATAGCCATTAGGTGTTCGTAGATCGGTGGGCCGTAGAAAATTTTTATTTTCTTAACCGCGCCCGGTTTGGTGGTCATGGTGTGGCCTTGAACGGCGGGTGCCATGGCCGTATGGGTCTTGTCGAGTCTGGCGGTGCAGGTTGGCGCTTGTTTTTGCTCATCGTTACCTGCAATGAATAAGAACGGCAGTTCTTTCGAAATTCGCACGGCTTGAGATCTTGTCCGTGCGCGTGCGCGGGTTGTCGCTTGGGTTGCTCAGATTGTACAAGTTTCACCGTGTTTGAAGAAACATATTCCACCACCAGGTATGGACCAGAAAATTTCGGTCCTAGTTTTTGGGCGAATTTGTCTGCCGCAGATGAGAGAGGGTGGTCCCTTTTCATCACCCGCTCGCCTATGCGTGGTTTCCATTGCCGTCTGCGTAGGTCGTAATGTTTTTTCTGTTGCCTCGAAGCCTTGGCCAGGTGCTCTTTTATCTCGTCCCATAAGTTGGTGATGGACGATCGTACGGTTCGTGGATCTGCTGGTGCTGCTCCTTCCGTGCGCACTTGCTGCGGTGCTGTAAGATCTCGACCGAAATTGATTTCTGCTGCCGATGCTTCTGTAGATTCGTGGCTAGCCGTGTTTATTGCAAACGCTATTTGCGGAGTCTCCTAGTCCCAGGTGCGATGGTCGTCCTTGCATCGCTGAGCTATCATGGTTTTCACGACTCGGTTGGTTCGTTCGCTGGGGGTTTCGTGGGTTGCGTAGGCCGCCGTAAACTTATGATCGATGCGTAGGTCGCTCAAAAACGTTGCTAACGCCTTCCGATGAACTGTGTCCCATTGTCAGTGAGGAAGGTTTTCGGGAAGCCAAATCGATAGATTACTCTTTCCTGTAGTGCCTTGATTACGCTCGCCGTTGTCGCTTAGCGCACTGGGATCAATTCCACCAACGCGGATAATCTATCCACCATGATGAGGAGACAAGTATTTCCTTGCTTGGAAAGGGGCAGTGGTCCCACGAAGTCAGCGGTTACTATTCCCCACGGTCGTAACGATTGCATGGTTGCCATCAATCCTGCTGGGCGTCTTTGCTCGACTTTGTATTCAGCGCATCTGATACACTTTCTTACGTGCTTGAGTACATCGCGGAACGTTCCGGACCAGTAGTAGTTTTGTTGCACTCTTTTGAGCGTTTTCTTTCCCCGAGATGTCCGGCGGCGGCGGCGTCGTGAACTTCTTATAATACGTCCTTTCGTCGGTCGGCTGGGGTGAACAGCTTCCATTGCGGTGGCCGCGATAGTTGGTTTCTCGGGGAAATGTGGCGGAGGAGTCGGTTATCGACGATCTGGTAATCTGGGTGTGCCTGCGGATGTTCTTGCACTTTTCTTGCCTTCCTCTCGTACCAGCCGTTCGCTCCATTGGCTATGGTATACAAAACATCGTCTTCAGCGTGTTGTAACAGGCAGCGGGAAAGCGCGCAGGCTACCACATTCTGCGGCCCTTTCCTGTATTCTATCTCGAAGTTATATTGTTGCAGTTCCAATGCCCATCTTGCTAGGCGTCCAGAGGGGTTTTGGAACGAGTGTAGCCACTTTAGTGAGTGGTGGTCGGTGATGACGGTGAAGTGATACCCCTCCAGGTGCGGTCTCATCTTTCGAATACCCCATAGAACGGCGGGGCATTCGTTCGCTGACCGAGTATCGCTTCTCTAGTTGGGTTAGGCTTCGGCTGGCATAAGCTACCACATTTTCGTGGTCGGAATGGCGTTGATAGAGCACGACGCACAGGCACTCTCCGCTCGCGCCGGCCTGGAGAAAAAACGGTGAAGAAAAGTTTGGACAACAAATTACCGGATCGCTGGAAAGCTTGTCCTTGAGTGCTTTCAAGGCGTTATCTTGTTGCGCCTCCCATTTCCAGCTTGTCCCTTCTTCAGGAGTTGGTATAAGCGGTGCGGTGAGCGTAGAGCAGTCTACCAGGACGCGAGTCCAAGGAAACGGCGGAGCTATTTGAGCGTTTTCGGTGCGGACATCCCCTGTACAGCGGTAACATTTGCTGGATCGTTGTGAATTCCTTTCGAACTGATTATGTGTCCTAGGTAATGGAGTTGCTGCTGGACGAAGCTGCACTTCTCGAAGTTTACATGCATTTTAGGTCTTTGCAGGCGCTCGAAAACTTCCTCCAAGATCGCCAAGTGTTCTTCAAAGTTATCTCCCAACACGATGATATCGTCCAGGTAGGCGAAAACTTTTGGTTGGAGTTCGGGCCCAAGTATCGTATCCAGAGCGCGTTGGAATGTAGCGGGGGCGGCGTGCAGTCTGAAGGGCATGACTTTCCACTGGAACAGTCTCCTGCCAGGAAGCGTGAATGCGGTGTATGGTCGGGAATTCCTGCCGAGGGAGATTTGCCAATACCCATTCTTCAGTTCGATGGTTGAAATAAACCTGGTTTCCTTCAGTTGGTCCAGGATTGCTCCAATTTGCGGTAGCGGGTACGCGTCCGGTCCGATGGCGGCGTTTAATTGGCGGTAATCGATGCACATTCTCCAGGTGCCCTGTTTCTTGCGGACTAGCACGGTTGGCGAACTGTATGCGCTGCCTGATGGCTCTATTCTTCCTCCTGATAGTAGCTCATCCACCTTCTCGTTGATGACTTGCTGCATTGCCGGGTTACGGGGATAGTATAGTTGCTTCAGCGGCCGGTTATGTTTGAGGAGGATCGTATGCTCGGCTGCAGTGCTTGGTCTGGTAATTTCGCCAAACCGCTTTTGGTGGCGTGCCAAAAAGTTTCCCAGCTCTGTGTTTTGAACGTCGCTCAAATGTTCTCGGCGACCACCCAGCGTGAGGATGATTCGCCCTTCTCGTAGAAAGTCCATTCCCAGGATCACTCGTTCCGCCAGGTTCGGGATGACGGACAATATTGTGTCCGTTTTTCGTCCTTGGTACACAATCCTAGCCGGGTAGAAGTTCGATGTATAGACGCACGTCTGGTCTGCCAGCGGGATTCTCCACTTTTTAAGACGCGGTTTGATGTTGTTCTTTTCCAGGTGCTTCCGTACTGTGTCATCCAAGTATGACAGGGTGGCGCCGGTGTCCACTAGTGCGCGCACGCTCATGCTTTCGATAATCACCGGTATGTAGAAACGGCCATCTACTTGTGCTTTTGCGGTTGGTTCGCTGGCGGGTGATTCCCTTGGTTTCTCTGGCCGGGTATACGGCCCTTGGCGGTTTCCTTGAATAGCTTTGGGCGGCGTCCAGGATGAGTTCTTATCGGTAGTTTGGTAGTTAGAGGAGGGCCTCCAGGGGCCCTTGCAATGGTAGCGTTGGCGTCCGCGTTCCTTGCAGCATCAACAGCACTCCTTGCTGTCGTGCTCCGTGTGCAAGTGGTATAGGCGGTGAACCACCACTTTGCCCTGTTTCGCTTCTTCCCCTTTCAGCAGCTCATACTCTTCCGTTAATTCCAGGGGCTCCTCAATAGTCTAAATTCGCTGCGCTTAACAAAGAGGCGGTATTCCACGCGCAGGCCATCGTAGATAATTTTGAGATGGTTTTCCTCGCACATCGTCGGGTGATGGCAGGTCAGCGTTTCCAGTACGAGGATGTAGTCCTTGGCCTTTTCACGGCCCTTCTGCTTGCGTTGTCGGATGGCCTCTTCCCAATTTCGCAGGTGACGCTTAGGTATAAGGTTGCTTACGGAAGCGGTACCATTGGAGTGTATTGCCACGTAGGAGTTCCGGCAACACTGGGGGAGCCGGTCAACGGGAATGCGGTAACATTCGGCGGGCTCCTCTGTCCTCTCAAGAAACTCGGTGCAACGACTCCCCTTCCGAAAAGTGCAAATCCCAGCGGCGAACGGTATTCATAATCTCACCGTCTCTCATTTCGTCTCGTTTAGGTGATGCTTTCTCTCTCTTTCCCCCGTGCGGCTGTGGGCTGTGACTCTGGATCGAAGGGATCGGCGTTGTTGTTGGCTGAGGTAGCATAACGGTTTTCCCCTCTTCCTCGTTCACTTCCCTTTCCAGCTCCTTCAGCAGGTCCAGCAGGTCTTCACTTGATTTTCTGGCGCGTTTCGCTTGCACTTAAGTACTCAGCGCGGCGCAGCTCGGCTACGGTTTGACCTTCCACGGGGATTCGGTGTTCCTTACACTCTTCTATCAGCCTCTCCCTTTTCAGCAAGGGGATCCAATTGAGCGAGCCGGTATTCAAGGTCGTACCTTCAGGAGCAGGTGTATGTGTTGTTTCTAGCAGTGTGTTCGTCAAACCCGCCCGGCCTTGTTGGTGGTGGTTGTATTTGGGTTTCCACGGTCATCTGCGGAGGAGGATCCCTGCTCGGGCGCCATTTATGAGGTGGTTTTTTTCTAAGGCTGGGGTAATGCTCAGTCAATCCAGAGTCGAGTAAAGGTCCCACAAACCGCTACTGAATAAAAACACAATATTTATGTGTTACGAACACACGCACACACGGTTAGAGGTATTAGGCGGGCAGTAGCTTTCCGTTGCAAGATGGTGAGGGGGGCGGAGCGGCGGATAACGGTCGTCGAGGCAGGGGGTATCGGCAGAACCGTGGTCGGGTAACGGACGGATTTGTACGGCGCGATAGTAGCAGCGGCGGGACGGAAACAGCTGCGGCACAGAAGGGGCGACGATGCGACGGCAGAGGCGGTGGGATACGGAGCGTTTACCAGGGCCGAGTTGAGAGGGGAAGTAGACTGTTGAAAGGGTTTACCTGGACAGTGGCAACTCTTCCCCGGCGGAGTCGGATGGCGGTATCGGCGGGATCGCATTGATCGGTAGTCTTCGACAGGATAGTCGGCGGTGTCGGTCACCCAAGGAAGAGACTGCGAGGACTCGGGTTAGTGCTGGTTTCACCGCTGGACACCCCCGCCTCCCTACTTGCACACTAGTAGAAAGTGCGTAAGGGGGTCGGGGTTGTACCAGCCGGGAAGTGCACCATAACGGCACAGCTGTAGCCCTTGTGCACACGCATCGGTTCACGGCCGAAACCGGAGCTGCGGAGAGGGGGTCGTGCAGTCGTTTCGGTGCGCGAGCCATTCCCTGCCTGGCCCGGTCGATGGAGGTAGGTAGCCCGAAAACACCACTCTCGTCGTGTGGGCGTAGCAAGGGGGGTAACCCGCAACACGGGCGCACCCTCTTCTCCCTAGTGGGAGTGGTTAAATCCGCTCCGGCCATCTTACTATACAAGAGCTGATGGGGGAGGGGTCGCTTGGTTGTTCGGCGTCGCGCCACCCGACACATGGGTGGGCGACGGAGGGAGATAGTCCGGAGACACCACTCTCGCCGTCCAGCCAAGGTGAGGGTTGACCCGCGTCATACAAGCGCCCCCTTCCGCTCAGCCCGAACTGCGGGGGAGGAGCGTCGTGCCCCCCCAACACCAAGGTGAGCGACGGATGGAGATAGTCCGAAGGCACTACTCGCGTCGTCCAGCCCAGGTGGAGAGTGACCCGCGCCATGACAGCGCCCCTTCCACTCAGCTAGCTATCCGGAGTGGCAATTTTGTCTTTAAAAAGGCAACCACTCCCGCTGGCTCACCTGCGAGGACTGAATTACAAAATGCAAATTCGCTGTGCCGCAAACTGATGGATATATAAATACACCACTATTGTGATGATTGTCTTGTGTTGTGATTTTGCTGAAGAAACACACCATTGGCCTGTCATCAGCTGTTGGTCGCGTATGGCCATTTACCATATGGTGGTTGTATTGTTGCCGCCCGTTATCTGTAGTTGGGTTGTTGGCTATGCTATAAAAAGAAGTACAGGGGGCTCAGGCGTAGGTGGAAAGACGAAGTACAGGGGGATTATGTTATTGTAACACTACGTTACACAAGATATTAAGATACTATCTTTAAATAATAGGTCTATCAATGTTTCGGTGTTATCACCCTTTCGTGTGTAAAAATCTATTTTTTGTTTCATAGCAGAGGACCGAAATAAGTCAACTAACTGTTTAGTATAGGTAGTGCTCTTAAAGAGGTTTATGTCGAAATCGCCGACAACGATAATATTATCCTGTGTTAAGTAATTATTATTTAAAATATCCTGCAAATACGTAATAAAGTCTCCATCGCTCGAGCTTGGTGAGTGATAGATCACCGCTATTTCATAATGGGGAAAAATATTTTTTACTTTTAGAATAATACACCAGATACTTTAGTTCAATGCTTTTTTGTAGCCTATTGTGTATTCAAATGAGCGTTTTGCATATAATAGATAGAACTCCACCCGTGTGCCTACTGTGTGAATCGCATCGTATAAGTTTATATGATTGTATTTCAAACTCTTGATTTGTGATTACAGCAGTGGAACAAGTCTCCGAGCAAAAGATAAAATGAGGATTTTGTGATTCTATCAGACGCTCTAGTTCAGCTTAGTTAGCGACGATACTACTATTATTTAAATATATACAACTCAGTTCCTTAACTATTCGTTGCTATACCCGTGTCTTATTTTTCGACTGCGTATGTTTTTTATACGCAGGACGATCTTTACTAAAAGCGCGATGATTAACATTGACGTCAATAACTTGTTTTACTAACTCGCTACAATTAACACATTTGGTAAGGTTTCAAGTGCATTCTTTGCTGACACGGGCTCCAGCACATTTTCTGCACGCTACTGTTTTGTACACTCATTGGCTTTGTGCTTATATGCCGAGCATTTAAAACATCTCAAAACGCTTACATGCTCGTAAGCGACGCAAGTGTCCCACTCTATATACAATTTTTTTCTTGCAAAACTTGTTCAGATGTTACTGCATCTGTTTCTACCAACGCAATATAACTTTCTTCCCTACGATTTGTGTTTTGATACAGCTTTAAAAGTTTAAAACTTTTCATAGCGCATGAGTCGTCCTGCTTTGTTTTATTTCATTCTTATTTTTAGTCTTCTCTGTATCATAATCATTTCCAATCGGTTCCCTTACTTTTAATTGAACTTTCTCACAAGCATCTTTATTTCTACATTCTATTATTACGACTCCACTATTTATTTCATTAACATTTCTTACTAGGCCGTCAGTAGGCTCAACACCTTTTTCAGAGCTTCCTTAGTTTCATAAAAATTTTTTACCTTTCTTTTTCGGCTTGATGAAATTTTATTCTCATTTGCGGCGTCGACCTGAGCATAAGATTGTTTGGAAATGGGCTGCTCATTTGTTACACGTAAGTTGTCTAACAACTCCCTGTTCTTTTTAAGTTCATTCGACAAATCCCTTACGATTTCGTTTTTCATTGCATTAATTTTTACTTCAATATTGTGTTCCAAGAGGGAGTTGTGGTCCGTTGATAATGCTACTTTTTATTTGAGAGCACTAAATATCTGGAGGGTGGGGCCGTGTGTAGAAGTCCACGAAAGTGGGGAAAGCTTCTGACCGCCATTCACCTGGGAATGGCCAGAGCGATTCTTTTGCATGCGGTTCAAGCAGCTCACTACTGTCGGTCGCTTGCGGCCAAGTATCCTCTGGGTAGCCGCTAAACACCCGTTTAGCGGTGAGCTAATGTGAGAAGGCGACAACCTGGCTAGGCCACTCTGACATAATCGGTTTAAGGGCTTGCCGGGGGAGATCTCATCGGCAGCGTCTGTACACCTCTAGGTGCGGCTGCAATCGGGCGTCTGTCTTGGAGCAAGCGGCTCGCAATATAAACGTGCCAAGTAATATTTTCACCCCCGCTGAGCGAGTTGTGCGCGGGGCTTGGGGCCCGCCACGTAAAAACATACTCCAATGAAATATAACAACAAGCCTCGGCCATAACCGTTTAGACAGTTAAGCGCCAATTAAGTAAGTAAATATCTGCTCAACTATTTGCTTAATATCACTTGATTTCATTTTTGTTTCTTCACATCTGCTAATCAAATGTTCATCATAAAACTCCTGGTCATTATTTGAGTAAAAGCAATTTTAATAATTCGTACATGTATATTTTGTTATTTCGTGTTTTCTAATTGCCAGTTGCTACGCAAAAAAAAGCAATAATGACATTAATAGAGTTTTGCGTTTTGTTATCACAATAACACATGCATTTGGTAGTTTTTCTTAAGCCCGTACACATTCGGCTTTTGCGTCATTTTGGCGTTTGCGTTGCGCAAACAGCTGACTTTGAACACTCACGTCTGGATTACAACCCAACAAGCAAAGTAAACGTAATGTAAGTTTTTAATAAGTTTTCTCAAAAAAACATTAAGCTTACAAAACCTTGATTATTTGTTTATAAATCGTTTAGAAATAACCGTCAATCATCAAGATATCTACAAAGGCGAACCCGAAGAATACTTCCGATGATCGGTTTATATTACCTTTTAGGGATCATTTTCTGTAACAACTTCAATCACGATTTTTGAAGCATCGCAGTTTGCAATCAAAAATTTTAAATATTTTGCCCCATAAATGCATAAATCTGAATGACGAACAAATACAGAAAAATATGGAGGCAAATAATAAAAGAAAATGGGCCATTATTCTGTAACTAAATAAATATAAAACTGTTTATATGAATTACGCGGGAGTTGCCCCCATTGCTATAAATGTATGAAAACATTTATTTGAAGCAAATTTAAATTTATGCCTTGTCCGTCCTGATGTCACGTTGTATAAATTTTTCCCAAATTATTAAATAAAAAACGCGAAGTAGCATCGCGAGGTCGCGCCCTTAGAATGCTGTTATCGATAACTATTGCTTAAACTAAGTAGTATTCCATCTGGTATAGTTCTGGCGAGAGGCTGACTAATGCATTAATAGATATGACCCTGATGCATACAATGACTAGTACATCTGGTTCGATTCTGGTGCATATAATGACTAGTTTGTCAACAGGTATGATGCTGATGCAGAGGCTGGCAATTGATATTTCATAGGACACCGCCGTGATAAAAACACCAGTTGCTAATATGGAAAAAAGACAGAACTCTAACTAGTTGGGATTTTTCGCAAACTAGTATTCTTCTAGTATACAACTAGTTGGTTTGACTGCAGGGTATTTACATGTAATTCGGTTCCGTTATTGTACAGTTGAAAGTTTTAAGACGCTTGATTTTAAATCTGAGTCCTCGGGATATATTCAGCAAATGTGAGTTCAAAACTCATACTTACTCAGTCTAACCTTTGGTATTAAACTTCATAACGTTTACGGAAAAAGTAAGCATCTATAAAAATAGCATTAACATAATTTCTTAGTTTGATTTACTAAGTTTGCTACAACGTAAATTTTTGAACCATGCTTTACTAAAACCTAACCGCGCTGTACATTTTATTTCATTGCAATCAAGCAAAACTAGGCTCACAACGCTTGGTTGGTGAAAGACATAGAGTTATCCTAGAAATGTGAAAATGTAACACCAAAGGTACACTCAGAGAAAAAATCGTTCTAAAACGAACGAAACAAGTTCAAAATTAAAAACATTCGTTGACAAAAGTCTGTTAAGTGCGGCTTGTTTTAAGAAAAGTTTTTCCAAGCACACCGTTCGTATTTTATGACCAGTTTGGTATAGATGTGTGAACCTTCTGTACTCATCTCAAGCACTATTTGTGCTTAAAATAAGATTTTTCGTTCTCGCGCTTCGAGAACGACTTAAGAGTTCTCAACTCAAGAACGGTTTGTGCTTGATCATTGATGATAGGGGAAAGTATTTTTTTCAATAGGTACCCATTAATTTTTTTTTAATAATAAATTTTTTGCCATAAATAAAAAATTTTTATAACAAACAAATTTTTATTATAGTCCATAATTTTACGAATAAATGCATAATATGCATTTTTTCATATATTTCTCTTATTGACAAATTATTCTTATTTGAAGATGTAATCTGCATATATACTTAAAATATTTCATAACAAGTTTGAGAATTATCTGTGCATAAGTGAATGGAAAAATAATTGAACGAAAAATAAAATTGTTTTAAAAATTTTTAGAGTTTGGCGGTGATCGAACTCGCGCCACGCCATCGCAACCACAACGTCATAGCCGCCGGGCCACTACGACTGCTTGATAGCTTGTGCCAAAAGTTGTATTTAATATTGTAGTGCACACAAATTGTACCGTTTATTTTTTTTTAACTTAATTTAAGAACTTTATTCTCATTATTAGAACATTTGTTCATATTTTAAGACCAGCTGATCTCTTTTCAAGAAACTGGTGTCAGTTCAAGCAAAAGGTTGTTGTTTTAAGAACTGGTCGTTCGTTTTTCAAGAACCAACAAGTAAGAACGGGACTGTCTTCGGCTATGCCGAAGACTTCATACCTTTCATGAATGGGGCTGAACAATAATCTTATCCCGTTCGTAATCTCCGAATAATCGGATGTATAAGATAAGAAATATATAGTGAACAAATCTACATACCTTAACGATTTTTAAGATAAATATAAAATAAAGAACAGGTAGGTACTTTGTGTGAGGATGCAAAGTTTCAGGTTTTTTGTGGTCTGCGTGTAAAAACTATGACTACGAATCACGTATTTCAAAAATATATGACGTAAACGTAACTATTTGATGAAATTTGATGAATTTTGAGGCTTCTAGCCGTAAAAAGGGGGCAAAAATTAGAGTTTATATGGGGTATATAATATATATACCACCGATCTCTATGATTTTTTCAGACAACAATATATGCTATATACGTAAGCATATGGTGAAATTTGAAGCGTCTAGCTGTTAAAAAGGGGCAGAAATTGCGCAAAGTTTCTTAACTGAACAATCGGTTGAATGAGATATATACTATATATACCACCGATCTCAATGATTTTTTCAGACAACAATATATGCTATACACGTAAGCATTTGGTGAAATTTGAAGCTTCTAGCTGTTAAAATGGGGAAGAAATTGCGCAAAGTTTCTTATCTGAACAATCGGTTGTATGGGATATATACTTTATATACCACCGGTATCTATGATTTTCTCAGACAACAATATATGCTATACACGTAAGCATTTGGTTAAATTTGAACATATCTAAACGATTTTTAAGATAAATATAAAATAAAAAATAGGTAGGTAATCTGCGTGAGGATGCAAAGCTTCACGTTTTTTGTGGTCTGCATGTAAAAACTATGACTACGAATCACGTATTTAAAAAATATATGACGTAAACGAAACTATTTGATGAAATCTGATGAATTTTGAAGCTTCTAGCCGTAAAAAAGGGGTCAAAATGACAGTTTATATGAAGTATATAACATATATACCACCGATCTCTATGATTTTTTCAGACAACAATATATGCTATATACGTAAGCATTTTGTTAAATTTGAAGTTTCTAGCTGTTAAAACGGGGCAGAAATTGCGCAAGTTTCTTATCTGAACAATCGGTTGTATGAGATATATACTATGTATACCACCGATCTCAATGATTTTTTCAGACATCAATATATGCTATACACGTAAGCATTTGGTGAAATTTGAAGCTTCTAGCTGTTAAAATGGGGCCGAAATCGTAAAAAAAATATATATATACTATATATATATACTATATATACCATCATATATATATTATATATATCACCGAACTCTATGATTTTTTGACACAACAATACATACTATATACGTAAGCAATCGGTGAAACTTGAAGCTTATAGCTGTTAAAATGGGGTAGAAATTGCGAAAAGTTTCTTATCTGAACAATCGGTTGTATGAGATATATACTATATATACAACCGATCTCTATGATTTTTTCAGACAAAAATATATGCTATATACGTAAGAAATCGGTGAAATTTGAAGCTTATAGCTGTTAAAATGGGGTAGAAATTCCGAAAAGTTTCTTATCTGAACAATCGGTTGTATGAGATATATACTATATATACAACCGATCTCTATGATTTTTTCAGACAACAATATATGCTATATACGTAAGTATTCGGTGAAATTTGAAGCTTCTAGCTGTTAAAATGGGGCTAAAATTTTCGAAAATATATATATATATATATACTATATATATACCACCATATATATACCATATATACCACCGATCTTTATGATTTTTTTAGACAACAATATATGCTATATACGTAAGCATTCGTTGAAATTTGAAGCCTCTAGCTCTTAAAGTAGGGCAGTAATTACGAAAAGTTCCTTATCTGAACAATCGGTTGTGGGGGATATATACTATATATACGACCGATATCATACATTTTTTCAGGCAACAATATGTGCAATATACGAAAGTATATGGTGAAGTTTGAAGCTTCAATCTGTTAAATTGGGTAAGATATTACAAAAATCCTCTTTTTCTGAAAAATCGGTTGTATGGAGGATATATGCTATAGTGGTCCGATCCGGTCGGTTCCGACAAATGTCTAATCGGACACCCAAATACACCCGCTCACCAAATTTTATCAAGATATCTCAAAAATTGAGGGACTAGTTTGCATACAAACAGACAGACGGACAGACGGACAGACGGACATGGCTAAATCAACTCAGCTCTTCAACCTGATTATTTCGGTATACTTAATGGTGGGTCTATCTATTTTCCTTTAAGGACTTACAATTTTCGGTTTCGTGACGAAATTAATATACCATTTCATTTTCATGAAAGGTATAAAAAGTAAGAACATGAAAAGTTTGAATCGAGTCCAGTGTTGCTGGATTTTAGAACGGCGTTTTTCTCTGAGTGTACACATTATTTTTATAGTCAGTTTAGCAGAGCTCACAGAGTATATTAACTTTGATTGCATAACGGTTGGTTGTACAGGTATAAAGGAATCGATATATCAAAATCATCAGTATCGAAAAAAAATTCGATTGAGCCATGTCCGTCCGTCCGTCCGTCTGTCCGTTAACACGATAACTTGAGTAAATTTTGAGGTATCTTGATGAAATTTGGTATGTAGGTTCCTGGGCACTCATCTCAGATCGCCATTTAAAATGAACGATATCGGAGAATAACCACGCCCACTTTTTCGATATCGAAAATTTCGAAAAATCGAAGAAGTGCGATAATTCATTACCAAATACGCATTAAGCGATGAAACTTGGTAGGTGAGTTGAGCTTATGACGCAGAATAGAAAACTAGTAAAATTTTGGACAATGGGCGTGGCACCGCCCACTTTTAAATGAAGGTAATTTAGAAGTTTTGCAAGCTGTAATTTGGCAGTCGTTGAAGATATCAAGATGAAATTTGGCAGGAACGTTACTTTTATTATTTTATGTCTGCTTAATAAAAATTAGCAAAATCGAAGAACGACCACGCCCACTTTTAAAAAAAAAAATTTTTTAAATTCAAATTTTAAAAGAAAAGTTAATATCTTTACAGCATATAAGTAAATTATGCCAACATTCAACTCCAGTAATGATATGGTGCAACAAAATACAAAAATAAAAGAAAATTTCAAAATGGGCGTGGCTCCGCCCTTTTTCATTTAATTTGTCTAGGATGCTTTTAATGCCATAAGTCGAACAACAATTAACCAATCCTTGTGAAATTTGGTAGAGGCCTAGCCCCTAGGACGATAACTGATTTCTGTGAAAAAGGGCGAAATCGGTTGAAGCCACGCCCAATTTTTATACACAGTCGATCGTCTGTCCTTCCGCTCGGCCGTTAACATGATAACTTGTAACGAAGCTTTTCCTTGCCCCGGTGCTTCTTCAGTAACTGCTGGGGTTTACTCGCCGTGTCCAAGGTTCGTTTACAATGAATTTGTATTTCGGGGCGCCTTGCAAATCGTTTTCATATAAATTCACTTTATTGGTAAATTCCCTAAACTATAATATAAAATGTATAAAATGTGTATCTATAATTCACTATATTTCATTGCTTGCTTTATAATTCGTGATAGGCTAGCGGTCCCTCGTGTCCCGTTAGGAACGTTCTGTTAGGGCGCCGTACTGGTCACCGTCTAGGTATGTGTGAATGTTTCTCGGTGACGCCTTGCGCCGGTGTGTTCCTATTATGGTTAGTGGCAGTGCTAAGCCTGCTGCGGCCAACGTCGTACGTACGCGTAGTTCTGCTGCTGCCAACGTCGTTCGTATTCGTGGCTCTGCCAGCGTCGTATTTATAGGTGGCTCTGCTGCCAACGTCGTGTGTATGCGTGACTCTGCTGTGGCCAACGTCGTATATTTGCGTAGCTCTGCTGCGGCCAATGTCGTATGTAAGCGTGACTCTGCTGTGGCCAACGTCGTGTGTATGCGTGACTCCGCCGCCTAGGCTTATGGCGATGGCGCGTGGGCTCGTGACGTTGTGGGCCTTCGCTTAGCGGGGAGCGAGCGTAGTTTAAGGCGTTGTAGAGCGGTCAAAACCAGCTTACCCACAATCCTCAACCCACGGCTCTCTCCTATGACGGGAACTGTCTTGCGATGGTCAAAACCGATACGCCTTTCAGATGCCCTTCAATTGCTGCTCAGGTGACAGTCGCAACTTTGCGCCCCGTTAGGTGAGATCCGTTAGCCTCGGTACAGTCACGTTGTTGCGTTTCACCTCGACTCACTCCTACTGCGGTTGCCGACGTACTTCTGCCGCGGACGACGTTTGGCTGAGCGCGGGATCACGATGCTGTGGAGGGCGTTTGCTTGCGAGGGAGCAAGCGTGATCTAAAGCGTTGTAGAGCGGTCAAAACCTGCTTACCCACAATCTTCAGTCCACGACTTTCTCCTATGAAACGCACTGGCTTGCAATGGTCAAAACCGATATGCCTTCCAGAGCGCTCCAATAGTAGCTCCGGTCGCAACCACAACCGCGTGCTGACTGACTCCTGTCTTCTCGTGTTGCCCTTTTTATAGCCAATGCTCTTCATGTTGCTAGCATAGTTCGTTGCGTTGTCATGGTTACGGTGTTGCTGTGGCATATTGCGGCAACTTGTTGCGCTAGTGATGTTTCTGACACTTGTTTGTGTCCCGTGTTGTGTTGGCAATGTTGCTAATCGTGTTTTTATGATGTTTCAGAGACTTGTTTGTGTCTCTCGTACTACAGACAACTGCTCCTGTGTTATGGGGTGGTGGTTTTGTGTGGGCCAAATTAATGGATTATATTTGGTCCTCACACTCCCCCCCCCCCCCCCACTTCGGCGATTTAAACCCTCGTGTCTGCTACTTGGATCGTAACCTTCCTTCTGTTCATCGTGATTTTCTACTTATCATTTCGGAATTTCACGGGGGGTTGCACCTCCCTTCGGCGATGTCGGTGAACAACTCTCGTACTTTGTTTGCCACCTCCGGGAATTGTTCTAGCACTGGGCCCTCTGCATCCTCGGCGAGTATTATTGTTCGGCCGTATTCCGGTCCCTCCGCTGGGTTTGAACCAGGTTCTGCCTGCGGCGGCTAATGGCTGGGCTGGGCGCGCACTGTCTTGGCGTGTGTTTGTGCTACAGGATATGGCTGGTCGACGGTGGTGTTGGTATGTGGTCGTTTTCTGTTCGGTGCATGGCTGCGGCGGATCGTGGCTAAGATTTCTGCGCGTTTCCGGGCTGCCATCTCCTCCGTAAACAGCTGCTGTATGAGCCCAGGTCCCCCTTCTCGCCGTCCTGTATAGCGTAGGACTCTGTCGATGCTTTCCAGCACGTATATGCCACAGTCGTTGTCATTGCTCTGCTGCGGCACGGCTAACTGTAACTCCTGGGCCATGAAGTCCGAACTCCCGTATCTCTGCTGGTACTCCCACCGCAGGAACTTCAGCCACGCCTCAGTCGCGGATGTGACCTTGCCCCTGACCCTGGAATCTGCTATCCATATGTAGCGCTCTTGCCAGCACTCCACATCAGCCACGTGGTGGGTCATTTCCCGATTCGCTAGCGCCAGTAAGTACCAATGGTTCGATACATTGTGGGGTGCCAGTATGATGCGCTTACCAAACAGGTCCGTATTCCTCAGCCATCGGTGTATGCGCCGATGGTTTTCATCCTCGTTATCCTTCTGGGTGAGTTGCCAAATTACGAATGGGCTTAATGTTGTACCCTGTTGCCCGTACATGATCTCCAGTTCCTTCGCCCACGCGTCGATGGCCGTGTCGGTGAGCCAGCGGCTTCCCTCGAGGGAACGGAGATCGGTCGCGTAGAGTGCGATACCTCGTGGTCCCGGTGGGAAACTTATCTCCGGCCCTTCCTTCTCCTGCGCTAATTGCTCATCGTCCGATGATAGCTCGATCGTGTCGGCCTGTTTTATTGGGCTATGTGGCCGGTTAGCATTGCCCTTGCCAATTGTGGCGGCCTGGTCTACCCGTACCCTTCCCAGGATGTTGGTTGTTGTCGGTGGTCCGGTTGTTGGCATGTCGGCCTCGACCGAGGCAACCTCCCGTACTGCTGCGAGTGTGGCGTTCGCAAACGAAGCAATTGCGCGTCTGGCTATGGATCCGGCGATAGCTGTGTTCGCCGTGACTATGCGTGCTGTCTGCGCGTACGATACGGAAGCGCGTCGGGCGTTCGCTACGATGGTGGCTGCGTTTGCCGCAGCTATACGAACGGCGTATACGGCTGCCTTGGGATCATTGTCGGCGTCCTGAGCGGTTGCGCGTGCTGCGGGGCGCATATCGTCGGCGGTGGCGTTCGGGGCGTCTGCGTGTGCCTGCATACCGGCGGCGCTGGCGTAGGCAGCGATCGCTGCTCGGTCTTGTTCCGTAGTACGCGTGCCGTTGGCGTCGGTGTTCGCAGCATTTGGTGGTGTAATGGTGCGTGCGACGTCAACGTACGTATTTGCGCGAGTAGTTGCGCGCATGTTGTTGACGTCGCCGCCCGTAGGTTTCAGTGGTGTGATGTTGCGTGCGACGTCAGCGTACGAGTTTGCGTGCGTAGGTCCACGCGCGTTGCTGACGTCGGCGCCAGTAGCTCGTTCCAGCAGCACGACCCTAGGGCGTTTTGCTTCCTCCTCCTCGTAGCGCTGGCGCATACGCTTGGCGCTGTTGGATAATTTGGCGTTATAACCCTCCATTGTAGATTGTTGGTTTGTCAAGAAATTTGTAGCAAAAGAACGTGTTGTCACCTCGGTGGTTTGCGATAGAATGACCGGTGCTTGCTTATCCTCCCATCCTTGACATTAATTAATATATGTTTGTTTTCCCCTGAATTTATTTTAATTTCGATTGTGTTTATTATTTTCTGGTTTCGTGGTCTCTCCGGTCTCCGATAAATGGTATGCCTTTAGTTCGGCAATGCTTGCCATCTTCTCCTTCCCGCTATCGATTTTCCTTAGTATGACAATTACTGGGGAGACATACCCTAGGATTTGGTAAGGGCCATCATACTTGTGTGCCAATTTCGCTGCAAATCCCTCCGCACCCTTTGACAAGTGGTGCTCCTTGGCAAGGACCAACTCGCCGACTACGGGGGTCCATTTTCTCCGCCGTAGGTTGTAATGACGTGCTTGATCTACTGCTGCTCGCTCCATATTCTGCCTCACTATTCTGAAGGCCTCCTGCATTCTGTTGGACTTCTCCTCGGCCGTAGCGAGAGCTGCACCCGTCCCAACGTTGACTTCATCGTATAGGGCTCCTGACAGTCGTGGCTCTCGTCCTTGCACGAGGAAAGTTGGGCTGTAGCCTGTAGAAGCGTTGACACTACTATTTATCGCTAGCCCAATTTCCGGGAGGAGGTTGTCCCATCGCTTATGTTTTGAGTTGGTGAGCTGCGCTATGATCCGTTTGATGGTCCTGTTTGCTCGCTCTGTTGGGTTTTCTTGGGGAGTATAGGATGCGGTGTATTGTTGTCGTACGCCAAATTCCTTAAGGTAGCGCTGCCAGAGCGTGCTACAGAACTGTGCGCCGTTGTCGGATATGAGTACTTTGGGGACGCCAAACCTTGCAAGTATCCGTTCCCTGAAAGCTCGGCGAAGGCCGTCTGCGGTAACACGCCTCATGGGGATCAATTCCACCCACTTGCTGAATCGGTCGAAAAATACCAGTAACATGGTGTTTCCGTGTGTAGACCGTGGTACGGGTCCAACGAAGTCGACGCAGACCGTGGCAAATGGTTCCTGGGCTACCTGTGAGAGCATCTTTCCGGCTGGCTTTTGTTGTGTTTCCTTGTATTTCTGGCAGGATTCGCATTGACGTACATACCGGCTGATGTCACGGAACATACCGGGCCAATAGTATCGGTTGGCGACCCGTGCTACTGTCGGGCGGATACCCATGTGTCCCGCGCTTGGTATGTCATGATTTTCCTGTAACACTCGCTGTCTGAGTGGTGAGGGCACACACAATTTCCATGGTACCGCCTCTTCGTCGTGTGACCGGCAGGGAATATGGCGGTATAAGTGTCCATCCTGTATCGTAGAGTCGGCGTATTTCTCCGGGTTGGTGCGTGCCTCGCTGACCCGCTTGTGCCACCACTTGCATTGTGGTTCGGTCGTCGTGGTAAATCGTAATGCTTCCAGCGGCTGTCGAGATAGAGCGTCCGCCACCAGGTTGAGCTTTCCCTTACGATACTCAATGTCGAAGGTGTGCTGCTGTAGTTCTAAGGCCCATCATGCTATGCGGCCAGAAGGGCTCTCAATGGAATTTAGCCACCTTAGTGACATGTGGTCGGTTATTGCTTTAAATTTGTAGCCTTCCAAGTATGGCCTCATCTTACGGATTCCCCAAACGATGGCCAGACACTCCTTTTCGGTGGGTGAATAGTTGGCCTCTGCCTGGTTGAGCTTCCGGCTGGCGTAAGCGATCACTCGCTCGCCCTCTTCTAACTCCTGTGTCAGCACTGCCCCCAGGCCGTAGTTACTCGCCTCCGTCTGCAGGGTGAAAGTTTTCGTGAAATCCGGGCATGCAAGTATGGGTGCTTCAGTGAGTTTCCGTTTGATGATGTCGAAGGCTTCTTGCTGCTCGGTTCCCCATCTCCAATGCTTGCCTTTCTTTAACAGGGCGGTGAGCGGCTGGCTTATAGTGGCGAAATCGGGCACGAAACGGCGGTACCACGAGGCTATTCCTAGGTATTGGCGTACTTATTTCGCGCTGGTCGGTGGCTTCAGTTCCTGAATAGCGGCAACCTTTTCTGGGTCCGTGTGGATCTCTTTATCGCTGACCACGTGGCCCAGGTACTTGAGTTCTTTCCTAAAGAAATCACACTTCTCTGCCTATGACGATAATATCATCCAGGTACGCAAAAGCATGGGGCTCCATTTCTGGCCCAATGACCTGGTCGAGCGCCCTCTGGAACGTTGCGGGTGCCGAGTGCAAACCAAAGGGCATGACACGCCACTGGAACAGGCCGCGTCCGGGTACCGTGAAAGCCGTGTAGGGGCGACTGTTTGATTCCAGCGGTATTTGCCAGTAGCCGTTCTTTAGGCCGAGGCTACTTATATATTTCGCTTGTCGTAGTTTGTCCATGATGTGCTGTATCCTTGGCAGCGGGTATGCGTCGGGAACTGACTTGGCATTGAGCCGCCGGTAGTCCACGCAAAGCCTCCACTTACCGTTCTTTTTCTTAGCTAACACGATCGGGGCGCTATGTGGGCTGCAGGATGGCTCGATGCATCCCTTCGCGAGGAGCTCGTCGATCTCGTTGTTAATTATGCTCTGCATCGCTGGATTGCGCGGGAAATACCGTTGCTTGATGGGACGGTCGTCAGTCAGGATGATCTTGTGTTCGGCTACCGTCGTCACTCCGCTCATGGCCTCGAACTTTTGAGTTCTACTGCCAGAAATTCTCGTATGCGATCCCCCTCGCCTTCTATACCACTATGTTCATTGCTGGGTGTGTCGCCGTTAATTCCGTTCTTGACGTCGTACTTGCCGTTCCTCGCACTCGGTGGTGTTATACTCTGAATGGTCTCCGCCGTGGCTCCAGGAGGCGGTGTGTGCTGAGCAAGGGGTCTGGTTAGCACGAGGTGTCCTCCTCCACATGATATGGCTGCTCCTAGGCTCCCCAATGTATCTAGGCCAAGTATAATGTCGTCGATTGCCCCGGGGTCACATGTAGGACTGTGTGCAATGACGAATCTCCGAGGCGTACCTCTGTCCTTACGGCATCGAAAATCGTAGTGCTGACTCCGTTGGCCATTGTTATTTCGATGGCCACTCTTACCCTCTCCACGCTTCCAGAACTCACCACGTGATTCGCGAGGGTGGCTGAAACGAAGCTCCTTGAGGCCCCTGTATCGATAACTGCCTCCGACGATACTGCTCCAATCTGAGCTGGGGCATATAGGCGACCGTGTTCCTGGTACATAACTACCGCTGATTCGGCGCTGGGTTCAGTAGGCTCACCGCGCCTTGTCCTTGGTGAAGCCCTCCGTCGTTTCCCTGACGTCGACGGCAGCATTCAATCGTGCGTATATCGTTTCGACCGCACTCCCAACAAAAAAATTTTCCGTGGGTTACGACATCTCCTTGCATAGTGTCCTTCTTGGCCACACCTTCTACATATCCTGCTCGGATCGAAAACCCGAGTTTCTGGTGGTGAGTGGCGCTGTACCCTCGGTGGCTGCTGGTGGGATGATCGTTCCGACTGCGGTGATGAAGCTGTAGTTTTGTCACCAACGACGTGTCTTGCTATTTCGCGACGTGATCCATCTTGTGTCCGTCGGTAACCTACGTGGATACCTTCATATTCCTCGGCGAGTGGGATGAGTTCTCCTAGGGTGTTGAAATCTCTTCGGCGAATGTAGAGTAAATAATCGGGGTGGCTATTGCGGAAAAATCTTTCCAGGCGTTGCTCGGTGCTGTATCCGGCGTGTCTCATCAAGCTTTGTATCCCTAGGACATAATATTTATATCTTTCGCGGGCGTTCTGCCTTCGTTGCCGTATTTCGTCCTCGAGACGCTCGAAGTACCTGGCTGGTAGAAAGAAGCTTAGAAAGTCGCGCTTGAAGGTCGTCCAGTTGCTCCAGTGTACGTTGTTATTGCGGTACCATTGAAGAGCGGTGCCACCTAGCAATTCGGGCATCGTTTTTGGGAGCAAGTCTACGTTTAGCGTATAGACATCGGCTAGTTCTTCCAGCCGTTCGACGAAAGCTAGAGGGTCCCGTCCACCCTCATATTTCACTGACCACTTTCTTACCTGGTCGATGATGGGTGCGAATATAGCGGTCGGTGCCTGAGATGCACCGTTGGGTGGTACCGCTACTCCGGATGATGCGCACTGTTGTGGGGGTACTGTGTTCCTGGGAGGGAACGCAAACTGGTTGTGCTCAGCTGGTCTATCGGCGATATTCATGGCTCCGCCTCCGTTCGGCGGGATCGGTGTCTTAGACTCATTTTCCTCACTCGTGTTTGCTGTATTTTCCTTCCTATACGCGGCTTCTAAGGATAAAAATTTTGTGTGTATTTCCGAGTCAACATTTGCTTTTGAAGCTATGGCTGCTATGCGCTTTATGATTTCTCGGGTGGTGCCTGTCTGCTCAATGCCCAGCTCCTGTGTAATGGATATCAGCTGCTCCTTTGAAATATTGTCTAGCCACGTGGTGTCAATCTGGTCGGCCATTTTTCTGTTAGGTTTATAGTCAGGAATGTTCCTTCTGACCTTGTACGATTTGCAGGGTCCCTGCCCGGGCGCCAATTGTAACGAAGCTTTTCCTTGCCCCGGTGCTTCTTCAGTAACTGCTGGGGTATACTCGCCGTGTCCAAGGTTCGTTTACAATGAATTTGTATTTCGGGGCGCCTTGCACATCGTTTTCATATAAATTCACTTTATTGGTAAATTCCCTAAACTATAATATAAAATGTATAAAATGTGTATCTATAATTCACTTAATTTCATTGCTTGCTTTATAATTCGTGATGGGCTAGCGGTCCCTCGTGTCCCGTTAGGAACGTTCTGTTAGGGCGCCGTACTGGTCGCCGTCTAGGTATGTGTGAATGTGTCTCGGTGACGCCTTGCGCCGGCGTGTTCCTATTATGGTTAGTGGCAGTGCTAAGCCTGCTGCGGCCAGCGTCGTATGCCTGCGTATCTCTGCTGCGGCCAACGTCGTATGTACGGGTAGTTCTGCTGCTGCCAACGTCGTGCGTATTCGTGGCTCTGCCAGCGTCGTATTTATGGGTGGCTCTGCTGCCAACGTCGTGAGTATGCGTGACTCTGCTGTGGCCAACGTCGTATATTTGCGTAGCTCTGCTGCGGCCAACGTCGTATGTAAGCGTGACTCTGCTGTGGCCAACGTCGTATGTATGCGTAACTCTGCTGGCGTCGTGTGTATGCGTGACTCCGCCGCCGAGGCTTATGGCGATGGCGCGCGGGCTCGTGACGTTGTGGGCCTTCGCTTAGCGGGGAGCGAGCGTAGTTTAAGGTGTTGTAGAGCGGTCAAAACCAGCTTACCCACAATCCTCAACCCACGGCTCTCTCCTATGACGGGAACTGTCTTGCGATGGTCAAAACCGGTACCCCTTTCAGATGCCCTTCAATTGCTGCTCAGGTGACAGTCGCAACTTTGCGCCCCGTTAGGTGAGATCTGTTAGCCTCGGTACAGTCACGTTGTTGCGTTTCACCTCGACTCACTCCTACTGCGGTTGCCGACGTACTTCTGCCGCGGACGAAGTTTGGCTGAGCGCGGGATCACGATGCTGTGGAGGGTGTTTGCTTGCGAGGGAGCAAGCGTGATCTAAAGCGTTGTAGAGCGGTCAAAACCTGCTTACCCACAATCTTCAGTCCACGACTTGCTCCTATGAAACGCACTGGCTTGCAATGGTCAAAACCGATATGCCTTCCAGAGCGCTCCAATAGTAGCTCCGGTCGCAACCACAACTGCGTGCTGACTGACTCCTGTCTTCTCGTGTTGCCCTTTTTATAGCCAATGCTCTTGATGTTGCTAGCATAGTTCGTTGCGTTGCCATGGTTACGGTGTTGCTGTGGCATATTGCGGCAACTTGTTGCGCTAGTGATGTTTCTGACACTTGTTTGTGTCCCGTGTTGTGTTGGCAATGTTGCTAATCGTGTTTTTATGATGCTTCAGAGACTTGTTTGTGTCTCGTGTTGTCTGTAGTACTGCTCCTGTGTTATGGGGTGGTGGTTTTGTGTGGTCCAAATTAATGGATTATATTTGGTCCTCACAAACTTGAGCAAAAATCGATATATCTTTACTAAACTCAGTTCACGTACTTATCTGAACTCACTTTGTATTGGTGTAAAAAATGGCCGAAATCCGACTATGACCACGCCCACTTTTTCGATATCGAAAATTACGAAAAATGAAAAAAATGCCATAATTATATACCAAATACAAAAAAAGGAATGAAACATGGTAATTTTATTGGTCTATTGACGCAAAATATAACTTTAGAAAAAAACTTGGTAAAATGGGTGTGACACCTACCATATTAAGTAGAAGAAAATGAAAAAGCTTTGCAGGGCGAAATCAAAAGCCCTTGGAATCTTGGAAGGAATACTGTACGTGGTATTACATATATAAATAAATTAGCGGTACCCGACAGATGATGTTCTGGATCACCCTGGTCCACATTTTGGTAGATATCTCGAAAACGCCTTCACATATACAACTAAGGGCCACTCCCTTTTAAAACCCTCATTAATACCTTTAATTTGATACCCATATCGTACAAACACATTCTAGAGTCACCCCTGGTCCACGTTTATGGCGATATCTCGAAAAGGCATCCACATATAGAACTAAGGCCCACTCCTTTTTAAAATACTCATTAATACCTTTCATTTGATACCCATATCGTACAAACAAATTCTAGAGTCACCCCTGATCCACCTTCATGTCGATATCTCGAAAAGGCGTCCACCTATAGAACTAAGGCCCACGCCTTTTTAAAATACTCATTAACACCTTTTATTTGATACCCATATCGTACAAAAACATTCTAGAGTCACCCCTGGCCCACCTTTATGGCGATATCTCGAAAAGACATCCACCTATAGAACTAAGGCCCACTCCCTTTTAAAATACTCATTAACACCTTTCATTTGATACCCATTTCGTATGAACAAATCCTAGAGTCACCCCTGGTCCACCTTTATGTCGATATCTCGAAAAGGCGTCCACCTATAGAACTAAGGCCCACCCCCTTTTAAAATACTCATTAACACCTTTCATTTGATACCCATATCGTACAAACAAATTCTAGAGTCACCCCTGGTCCACCTTTATGGCGATATCTCGAAAAGGCGTCCACCTATAGAACTAAGGCCCACACCCTTTTAAAATACTCATTAACACCTTTCATTTGATACCCATATCGTACACAAAAATTCTAGAGTCACCCCTGGCCCACTTTTATGGCGATATCTCGAAAGAGCATCCACCTATAGATCTAAGGCCCACTCCCTTTTAAAATACTCATGAACACCTTTCATTTGATACCCATATCGTACAAACAAATTCTAAAGTCACCCTGGTCTACCTTTATGGAGATATCTCGAAAAGGCGTCCACCTATAGAACTAAGGCCCACTCCCTTTTAAAACACTTATTAAACTTTTAGTTTGACACCCGTATTGTACAAACGCATTCTAGAGTCAACCCAGGTCCACTTTTATAACGATATTCCGAAATGCGTCCACCTATAGAACTTTAGCCCACTCCCTTTTAAAATACCATTAACACCTTTCATTTGATACCCATATAGTACATACAAATTCTATAGTCACCCCTGGTCCACGTTTATGGCGATATCTCGAAAAGGTGTCCACATATAGAACTAAGGCCCACGCCCTCTTAAAATACTCATTAACACCATTCATTTTATACTCATATCGTACAAACAAATTCTAGAGTCACCCCGGGTCCATCTTTATGGCGATATCTCGAAAAGGCGTACATCTATAGAACTTAGGCCCACGCTCTTTTAAAATACTCACTAATACCTTTTATTTGATACCCATATCGTACAAAACAAATTCTCGAGTCAGGCCTGGTCCACCTTTATGGCGATATCCCTAAATGGCGTCCATCTATAGATCTATGGCCCACTTCCTCTTAAAATACTCTTTAACACCTTCCATTTGATACACATGTCATACAAACACATTCCAGGGTTACCCTAGGTTCCTTTTACAACATGGTTATTTCCCTTACTTTGTCTCCACAGCTCTCAACTGAGTATGTAATGTTCGGTTACACCCGAACTTAGCCTTCCTTACTTGTTGTTTGTGTAGTTTGAATGAAACCAAGTGTTTCATATCGCTATGTTTTTTAAAATTTTATATAGGAAACCATGCAAATATTCTAAAATTTTTATATTTCACAACGAATATGACACTCTAGTAAATTGCCGAATTCTTTGTATTCACAATAAAATAAAACTTTTTTCGATGAATTTTGGTGCCAAATGAAAACATGATGTGGCAACCGTGATCAATACGTCCATTAATTTTTCAAAATGTTGAAGTAGACATTTTTTGTGAAATATTATATAGGCCAGGTTTGAAGATCTTCTTTGGCAGTTGGTTTATGCTCCTTGTGGAGCAAAGCAATCAGCCATGTATTGCAGAAAAATTTTCTCTTCTCACTGCTGTAAGAATTTCTTTTGGTGCATCGATATTAAAAAGTTGTCCCGCAGTCAAACTAACTAGTTGTATACTAGAAGAATGCAAAAATTCCAACTAGTATGAGTTCTGTAATTTTTCCATATTAGCAACTTCTTCACTGCTACTTACTTACTTACTTAATTGGCGCTTAACCGTCTAAACGGTAATGGCCGTCCAACAAGGCGCGCCAGTCGCTCCTTCGCTCCGCCAACCGGCGCCAATTGGTCACACCAAGGGAGTTTAAATGGTTTTCCACCTGGTCCTTCCAACGGAGTTGGGACCGCCCCCTACCTCTGCTTCCATAGGCGGGTTCCGATAGAAACACTTTCTTGGCCGGAGCATCATCTTTCATTCGCATAACATGGCCTAGCCAGCGCAGCCGCTGCGTTTTAATTCGCTGGACTATGTTGATATCTGCGTATAGCTCGTACAGCTCATTATTAAATCTTCTTCGGTACTCGACATAGCCAACGCGTAGAGGTCCATAAATCTTTCGAAGAACTTTTCTCTCGAACACTCCCAAAGCCGTTTCATCTGCTGATGTCATGGCAGGACGTCATATAGCAGGACGGGTACGATAAGTGACATGTAGAGTATGATTTTCGTTCGCCGAGAGAGGACTTTACTTTTCAATTGCCTACCTGGTTCAAAATAGCATTTATTGGCAAGATTGATTCTACGCTGCATTTCAGTGCTGATGTTGTTGCTAGTGTTGATGCTGGTTCCCAAATAAACGAAGTCTTTTACTATTTCGAAATTATGGCGGCCAACAGTAGCGTGGTTGCCATGGCACGTATGCGCTGACTCTTTGCTCGATGACAGCAGGTACTTCGTTTTGTCCTCGTTCACCATCAAACCCATCTTTACCGCTTCTTTTTCCAGTTTGGAGTAAGCAGAACTAACAGCGCGGGTGTTTAGGCCGATGATATCAATGTCATCACCATATGCCAGTAATTGCACGCTTTTATAGTATATTTTTCCAGTGCAGTTCAGTTCTGCAGCTAGTATAATGTTCTCCAACATCAAATTAAAGAAATCGCACGATAGGGGATCGCCCTGCCTGAAACCTCGTTTAGTTTCGAACGGCTCGGACAGGTCCTTCCCAATTCTGACTGAGCTGATGGTGTTGCTCAACGTCATTTTGCACAGCCATATAAGTTTTGCGGGGAAACCAAATTCAGACATAGCGGCATATAGGCAGCTCCTTTTCGTGCTATCGAAGGCGCCTTTAAAGTCGACGAAGAGGTGATGTGTGTCGATTCTCTTTTCACGGGTTTTTTCCAAAATTTGGCGCTTTGTGAAAATCTGGTCGATGGTAGATTTACCAGGTCTGAAGCCGCACTGATAAGGTCCAAACAGCTGGCTCACGGTGGGCTTCAATCTTTCGCGCAATACACTTGAAAGGACCTTATATGCGATATTAAAAAGGCTGATTCCACGATAGTTGGTGCATTTTGCAGTATTCCCCTTCTTGTGGACTGGGCAAAGAACACTTAAATTCCAACCGTTGGGCATGCACTTGTCCGCCCATATTTTGCTAAGAAACTGCTCCACAGGCAATCCATCAGCGCCCACGGCCTTGTTGTTTTTCAATCTGGTTATTGCTATTCTAACTTCGTCATAATCGGGCGGGGGGACATATATTCCATCATCATCGATTGCGGTGTCGGGTTTTTCATCTCTGCGCGGTGATTTGCTGCCTCCATTGAGGAGAGCAGAGAAGTGTTCCCTCCATAATCTAAGCACTCTCTGAATATCTTTTACAAGGTCGCCGTTTTCGTTCCTACAGGAGTTTCCCCGGTCTTAAAACCTTCCGTCTGTCGCCGTATTTTTGGTAAAATTTTCGGGCATTATTCCTGGTGGCTAGCAGCTCAAGCTCCTCGCACTCACGCCTTTCTGCTTCCGCTTTTTTCTTCCTGAAAAGGCGTCTCGCTTCCCTTTTCAACTCACGATAGCGTTCACACACTCCTCTTGTCTCGCTCGCTTTTAACGTAGCCCTGTAGGCAGCGTCTTTTCTTTCGGCTGCAACGCGGCATTCTTCATCGTGCCAGTTGTTTTTTCGTGGCCGCCGGTAACCAATTTTTTCCTCGGCGGCAGTACGAAGTGCTTTGGAGATATGCTCCCACTGCTCCTGTATTCCTTCAGGATGAGTTGTGCTCTCAGAGAGCAGGTGTGAGAGTCGAGTTGCGAAATCATTGTCAGTCTATTGTGATTGAAGCTTTTCGACGTCTAGCTTTCCTAGTGTTTTTTGTTCCTTGGTTTTAGCCGCGCTGAGGCGGGTGCGTATTTTGGCTGCAATGAGATAATGGTCCGAGTCGATGTTAGGTCCTCGGATCGTGCACACATCTAAAACACTGGAGGCATGCCCTCCGTCTATCACAACGTGATCGATCTGATTGCGAGTATTTCGATTAGGAGAAAGCCATGTAGCTGGATGTATCTTTTTATGCATGAACCTCGTGCTGGATATGACCATGTTTCGAGCACCGACAAATGTCAATCAGCCTCAGTCCGTTAGGAGAAGTTTCATTGTGTAGGCTGGCTTTCCGACTGTAGGGCCAAAAACACCTTCTTTGCCCACCCTGGCTTTAAAGTCGCCAAGCACGACTTTTATATCATGACGGGGGCAGCGCTCGTATGTGAGTTCTAATTGTTCATAAAAAGTGCCTTTCACCTCATCGTCTTTCTCCTCTGTCGGCGCATGGGCGCAGATGAATGATATATTAAAAAAATTTGCTTTTATTCGAATAGCGACGAGACGCTCGTCCACAGGCGTGAACGTCAGAACTTGGCGATAAAGTCTCTCTCCCACCACGAATCCGACGCCGAAACTGAGCTTATTTGTATGGCCACTCTAATAGATATCACATTTTTTGATCTTCTTTCTTCCTTGCTTCGTTCAACGCATTTCTTGGATTAAGGTGATGTCAGATTTTGCTTTGACGAGGACATCAACCAGCCGGGTATCTGCACCAATCCCATTCAGGGAGCGGACGTTCCAAGTGCATGCCCTCAATTCATTGTCCTTCAAACGTTTGCCATGGTCGTCATCAATAGAGAGTGTATTTATCCGAGGCTTGTTGTTATATTTCATTGGAGTATGGTTTTACGCGGCGGGTCCCAAGCCCAGCACACCACCCGCTCAGCAGGGGTGAAAATATTACTTGTACGTTTATATATCGCGCCGCTTGCTCCAAGACAGACGCCCGCTTGCAGCCGCACCTAGAGGTGTACAGACGCTGCCGATGAGATCTCCCCCGGCTAGCCCTTAAACTGATTATGTCAGAGTGGCCTAGCCAGGTTTTCGCCTTCTCACATTAGCTCACCGCTAAACATCCTTAAACATCCGTTTAGCGGCTACCCAGAGGATACTTGGCCGCAAGCGACCGGCAGTAGTGAGCTGCTTGAACCGCATGCAAAAGAATCGCTCTGGCCATTCCAAGGTGAATGGCGGTCAGAAGCTTTCCCCACCCTCCTTCTTCACTGCTACAGTCTCTACTTATTTTTGGGTCGACACAGTAAACAGCAGATCCAACCCCGTCCATTAATTTGGAACCATCCGTATACACGTGTATAGTATGTTCTGCCATTTCAGCACCCCAGCACCAACCCTCCGGCTCAATTGTGGCCCCAATATCCCTTTCGAAGCTCACGGGACCTTATATTCCGTTTGTCCGATATAACTTACGGACTAAATCAGGAAAAACCCCATGTTGTTTTTGTAGCGATAAGGTTGCTCCCCGAAGGCTTTGGGGAGTGTTATCGATGTGAAGGTGCTTTGCCGGACACAGATCCGGTACGCTCCGGTAACACAGCACCATTAAGGTGCTAGCCCGACCATCTCAGGAACGATTTATATGGCCACGTTAAACCTTCAGGCCGTCCCTCCCTCCCCATCACCAAGTTTCATGAGGAGCTTGGAGTCTCCAGAGCCTCGTCTGTTAGTCAAACAGGATTCACCGCAGATAGGTGAGGTTGACAATTGGGTTTGGAGAAGCTGTATATTTTGCTGGCAACCTGAAGGGTTGCGCTACACAGCCCTTGAATCTGGTATTTTAGTCGCCTCTTACGACAGGCATACCTACCGTGGGTATATTCTGACCTCCTAACCCGCTGGGGGGAAAAACCCCACCACAGGACGACGCTCATGGCACTTGTCAAAAGCTTTTGATGCGGTGAACCACGACACCCTACGCCAAGACATAGAAGGTTCACCACTTCCCCCTTATCTAAAAAAAAAAAACAAAAATGAACCGCAAGTTATTTGTGTGGTCGGCAAGCAACGGATAAATTTAAAAACGGAACCTCAAAACCTTGGCAATTTAGCACGGGGTGTGTCCTCTCCCCATTTCTGTTTAACCTATACATATCACCACCAGAACGTGCTAACAACAGGTCCTGGCCTCTCAATAGATGAATAAGTTGTCAACATAAATAGTTATCTACCCGGTCGGGAGATCCGACCGAGCTGAATTGTCACAAAACGCGGCAATCCAGCAAACAGCTACTTGATCTATCCCCGCCTCCCAGAGGGATAAGGAAACGACTCCATAAGCACGACGATTATATACGCAACCCACCAACTTAGCTGGTTGATCCAGATAAACGTAAGGAGGGCCTAAGTCTAATCCACACTGAGTAGGTCGCGTCTAGTGGACGTTATTATCAATATATCCCATAGCGGGGAATCCCAGCAAATAACTCCTTCATCTAGCCCCGCCTTTAAGAGGAATAAAGAAATATAAAATACTAACTCTGCCGGTTTATAAAGAGACCCTATGTTAACTTAAACTTGAGTATATCGCTTTTCTTTCGGTTGATTTAAATAGATTATCAAAAAGAAATCGCTAGGCGCTATCACCGATGAAGTCGGTAGTGGCTACCGAAAATATTGGATTTTCTTTCGTAAAGTTTATAAATTAACCTTGATTTGGGCATCATTGTAGAAATAGCGTTGTTCTGAATATTTTATTTGGATAAACTTTTTATTTTACTCATGTTTGGCTTAGCATTTCCCATCAAAAAATATCATGACTTAGGAATTGTCATACCTGAAATATTGTAATTATTGAACAAGTGAAGTTAAATCTTCTGCGTTTCAAAGTTTATTTTTTATAATAAAACTTCAGTCAAACAAACCACCGCTGTATAGCTAAATCGTTAGCGCAGCGTTCCTAAAGCGTACTGATGATGAAGGCTTAACACCCTTCGAAATGGATCTATCTGCGCAGCTATAGCAGGTTGTCTGACAAATTTTCTACGTACTATTCCAAAAAGAAAATACAATTTTTCCATTATAGAAAAATTAAAAAAACAATAATCATTACAAAAAATTATTTTTCTGCCCTTGAGCTCGTTTCGAACTTTGAATCCTTTATCAATAGGCCGATAAAACAAAAACAATTGTTAATAAACCAAGAGCACTTGGGAAATTTCAAATAAAGTAATTGACACTAACGAAATCCAACATTATCAGTGTCTTGAAACAGATGGCGCAACGCTGATTCAATATAGTTGGTAAAGAGGAATAGAAGTAGCAATTTTTCAGTCAAACAAACCTCCGCTGTATAGCTAAATGGTTAGCGCAGCGTGCCTAAAGCGTAGTGATGATGAAGGCTTAGCACCCTTCGAAATGGATCTATCTGCGCAGCTATGGCAGGTTGTCTGACAAATTTTATACGTACTATTCCAAAAACAAAATACAATTTTTCAATTATAGAAAAATTAAAAAAACAATAATCATTACAAAAAATTATTGTTCTGGCCTTGAGCTCGTTTCGTACCTTGAATCTTTTATCAATAGGCCGATAAAACAAAAACAATTGTTAATAAACCAAGAGCACTGGGGAAATGTCCAATAAAGTAATTGACAATAAAAAAATCCAACATTATCAGTGTCTTGCAACGGATGGCGCAACGCTGATTAAATATAGTTGGTAAAGAGCAATAGAAGTAGCAATTTTTCAGTCAAACAAACCACCGCTGTATAGCTAAATGGTTAGCGCAGCGTGCCTAAAGCGTACTGATGATGAAGGCTTAGCACCCTTCGAAATGGATCTATCTGCGCAGCTATGGCAGGTTGTCTGACAAATTTTCTACGTACTATTCCAAAAAAAAAATACAATTTTTCAATTATAGAAAAATTAAAAAAAAACAATAATCATTACAAAAATTTATTGTTCTGGCCTTGAGCTCATTTCGAACCTTGAATCCATAAAACTTGAAGGATTTAACGTTAAATCTTTTCAAAGGCCTAAATCTGAAATAAAGCTCTAAGTGGTTCTATGGCATAAGCCTCAAGTGAATATTTATATGTTCTGACACCTTTCAAATTTTTGTTAGCTGTTGCTCATCATAATGTTCCCAAGAACGATTTTTCAACATATTTCTAATTTACTTCAAACCCTGAAAAGGGAGCGTTGAATACATATGTATGTATGTGAAAATGTTATAAGCATATTGGGTATATTACGTATTTTCTTATAAACAAAAGGACTTAGATAAATTACGGACTAAATCAGGAAAACCCTTATCACAGGACGGTTGCTCGTTGTACTTAACCCGTCAAAAGCGTTTGACACAGTCAACCACGGCACGCTACTCCAAGACATGGAAGGCTCCTTTGTCTAAAAATATGTACTGTAAATTATCTGAATTGTCGGCAAGTGTCGGTTCAATTTAGGAACGAAATCTCTAAACCTTGGAAAATTATACAGGGGTACTACAGGCTGGCGTCCTCTCCCCGCTTCTGTTTAATTTCTACATATCAAAGCTCCCTTTCCCTTTTCCTATGCCGACGACTGCATAATTATGGCAACGGGACCTGTCCCTTGATTAGGTGAATTAGTTTCTAAAATAAACAGCTCTCCCTCCAGTATATCTATTTTCTTCTACTCTAGCAACCTGGCATTATCACCGACAAAATCCACGCCACTCTCTTTACGATATGGAAGGAACAGATATTGGACGCTCACGCCGATGGTGTCACGCAACCAACTGTCAGTCATCCAAAGATGTTAGGCGTAGTGAGGTTTTCTTGCGCCCGGAGAAAAAAGATTTTTTGCAACGGAGAAAGTAGCAGGGCTGCCAAGTCCCCACTTAGAACTGCCAAGGAATATCTTCTTAATCAATCTTCCAACTCTTGCTAGTCGAAGGGAAATGCTTGGTGTAATATTTATGACAAAACTTTTAAATGGATCAATTTCGAGCCCATTCCTTCTGAATGACGTGAACTTTTGCGTTCCCTCTCGGACATCGAGACACTTCAAACCTCTTCTGCTGAAACAATGTAGAACGAATTTCGAACAAAATGAACCTTTTCGGCGTTTATGCCAAGATTATAACACTCACTCAAACACATTTGATATCTCGGACTCCCTTTTTTCTATAAAAAAAAAAAAAAAAGACGTCTGAGCACCGAGGCATCCCAAAAGACAATTGATTGATGTAGTTGCGCCTCCAAGGTAGATAAGAAGACATCTGCATAAGCCCTATGGCGAGATCTAGTGTAGTATGATCCAACAACACGAACGCAGAGTCCATGATTTCCTTCAAAGTCAGGCTCCCGGCTTTGCAGATATCCCCGAAGAAGAATGCACACTTCCGAAGGATATGCGCGTTACTCTGCATCAACTTCGATCTCTATGTATGGGCCCAGCCTGGTGTATAGCACTGTAGAGATTTTGTTATATGATTATATATTTACTTGTTTAAATATTACTTTGTATTTTTATTTTATTGAGAGTTAAGCAAGTTTTTGAAAAAAAAGGAAATTTTTGATTAATTAATTTTGGTGATTTTTGTACCTAAGTTGGTTTACAATTTATAATAAATAGTCTCAAATAATTTATGCCGTAATTAAACAAGCAAAAATCATGTATTCGTCTGTAAGTGGAACAAAAATATGTAATAGCAACTTCTTTTTGGTAAAACCGTATTGAAACTGCTCGATTCCTTGGACCTCCGTTAGAGGATTTTATATAAAGTTTCTTGATTGCTCTAGCCTATTTGCCCAGGCGAGGGATTTGTACAACAAAAATAAGAACCATACATGGACGGTTCTGTCGATGATAAACAGGAAAATGTATATGTGCGCTGCTCTCTGCATGTCATCAAAACAAAATCGGGATGCCCCACCTAACGCCAAAGTGGGGGAAAAAGGTGTCAGAAAAATTCAACCTCCACAAATTAATATTCGCCAGTGGAACTGGGTGAATCGTCCAGCCGCGAAGGCCTGCAACATCTCTAATGATGAAAGTAAGCTGGATGCTGGTATGAGCAAATTATCACCATGCTCAAACTATAAAACCGAACTAAAAAATCATACCAAATTTTCGATCAATTTTATTTATTTTTTATCGGGCATTTGTAAAAGTCAAATATAAATAAACACTTAATAATGTTAGGTCACTTGGGCGACATTCAAAATCAGTTTTAATTTTATGAATGAACGTTCGCAGCTAGCAATTGATACTGAGATAGTCAAGTTTGGAAAAACATCTTCTCCATACGAGATTATAAAAGTAATTCTAACGGAGCTTTACGTTCAATTTCTTTTCTACTGCGAAGTAATATTTTGCAGACACATATTTTGATAAAAAGTTTTGTTTCATCGAAATCTATATTATAAAAATCACCCAAGTTCTTACAATTTCTTTTTAAGTCGTTATTATCCTTGTTTAACAAATTTCCAACGTCTAAGAGAAATCCAAATATAAAATTAAGGTTATTGAGACGTGTAAGTCATGTACGTATTTTTTGTTGGAGACGATCGAGAACACTTTTGATAACGCTCCATCGTGTTTCAGATTCACGTTTGACAGTTTTTATTAAAGCATTTTTTAATAGTTCCCATCGTAACGTTGATCGTGGGAAAGAGATATTTGCTTTCAATTATTCCACAGTTTGTCCCAAGTGTTCTGAATATATGCATGCATTTTTTAGTATAGACAATTTTTCCAGAAATCAGTTATAATATAAATACAATTTATCCGGGAAGTTATAATGACTGTATTGTAATGACTGTAATGAAATATATGATACAAATCTACATAGTAGTTTCTTATCACAAAACGGATTTTTACTAATTTTTAATTTTTTTTGCGTTTTTACGTTATCACCGTATATATTTAAAAAAAAAGTGCTGCTGGAACCGCGCCTGGCCAATTCCACAGAGAATCAGTAAACTCCTTTGCCTGGACGCGCCCGGTGACTCCTGTTATCAATTATTGTACTCTTGTAGAAGAGGAAAGCGCACTACCGAAGGAGACATGAGTCTCTCTGACACAACTTCGTTCTGGATACTGTAACAGGTTAAACTCTTACTTGCACAGAATCAACCCCGACATACACTGTTAAAAATTTTGGACTAAAATTTAAACTTTCTTGGTCTGTATATATGACTCGACCGGAAAAATACTAATGTTTAAACTTTGAAAAGTTTAAAAAACTTTTAGCATTTCTGGGTTTAAATTTTAATCAGGAGTCGTTCCATTTTTTAGACCTCGAGGGGTTTAATGTTAAGGTCTGTTTTTGGTTAAATATAGTAAATAATAATTCTAAATATTATAACTGAAAATACTGTGTTCTAGACCTTACATGTATAAAAACAAAACCAATGAATTTTAACTCTGATCCTGAGATTGGTTTAAAAAGAGTATTTTACTTCGCTAAAATTAACACCAACGAGGTTTACCATTCAGTCTAAACTTACCTCAAAATTACACTTCGAATGGCTAAAATTTAAGCCAAAGAAGTTTACGTTTTAGTCCAATGTTAATATAAAAACAGAAACTTGGTTTTCATTCAAATTCATTATTATTCAATTATTAATTAAAGTTATTACAATTCTTCAGGTAACCGTAGAGGTATCATTACATATAACTTATCATTATGTTCATAAGCTTCATAATGCTGATTAAATTTTAAAGAATTAAATTTGAGCACACATGAAATTCCGGTACAAAATATTTCATACGCACTTAAAAGGGGATTGAAAAATTTACACAAATAAATCAATAAATGGAAATGTATTTCACCATTGACTACATATATATTTTTTATAAGGCCAAATTTTTTTAAATCGGTATTTTCTCTTCCCATATATATACATAAAAGTGACATCTGCAGGGGAACCTATATTTAATCTCTACACTATTTGTTGTATAAATTTTGATATTGATATATTGACTTTCAATAAAGTAATGTTTAATTTCCGGTTCTAAAATTGAAGTTGCTTTTATTTTTAATTTTCCAAAAGAAGCTGTTTTTTCTGTCGTCATCTGCTCAAGAAAATAAGTAAAGTTTTTTTGGTACCTAAAGCTAACGTTTTACAAATTGTTCGTTGCAGACGCTTTTTTGATTTTATACTGTTTAATATACTTCCTTTTGATTCCGATAAAAAATGAATATGTTTCACATGAAATATTAAAAAAGCAGTATTCTCAAATACTTTGCTGCAAAAAGATCAGAAATACATTTTAGCAATACTTATAAAGTACTTTCGTATCTTTTAAGCTTGTAAAATTTTTTAATAAATTTACAGTTTACTTCAATTTGTCTCGTACTAGGTTTAAAACATATTTCTATTACGTAAATGTATTTAGCAAAAAAATTTAGAAAGTTTGTTAGAGTCGGATCAAACTTAATACTAAATATATAAAATGTTTTCAAATATACATCAAACACTTCAACAAAACTGAACGACGTAGGTAGACTTAGCTTCTTACCATCAACTAAGTTATTGCTAATTTGTTAGGCCCAACAGCAAGTAAAGAAGGGTGACGTGTGGCAGCGGCTACTTCTTCTATAGGCGAGTTGTGGTTTGCAAATGAAATAAAATTGCTTTCAGAGACTTTATATGAAACCCTTTTCACCAAGTTACACTTCGCTGCAGTTGAAGGCAGGAGTTTTAGCGAAAACAGAAAGGGTTGTACTTCGGAATTCCAACCTTAAAATATACAAAAAAGTTACGGCTGGTATTGAATAATATCAAAGATGTATACATTTTACCATTATTTATAGGTTCTTGAACTCCAGAGGATTCGTGATATATTTCCTTAGCGAAAGCTGAGTAATTTTCCCACTTCTGCAGTGAAAATTTTTCTATTTTCTCTGTATTGCAACTCAAAATCACAAGAAATCTGTAACATTGATATTTCTTATTGAGAAAAATAGGCATAGAAATACATATGTATATATGTACAATAATAAATACAAAAGTGAATATATTGTCATTAATTACCAATGTTGTATCAAACAGAAAAAAATCTAAACGTTGAAAAAATTTCTGTACTCGCTGCACAAAATTTCTGACGACATTTTATTATCTTGGCCAGTCTTTCTTTTATAGTATCTCTCTGTTCGCTCACAATGCAGTTTTTGAAAAATTCGATGTCGTCATTGGAAACATTTTCATCGTTGCTCGCGCAAACTGCTTCTTCAGCATCCCCTGACTTTCCCTCAGTTTTACGCCTTTTCGAATTAAAATTTTTTAGTTTCGAGAACAAATACCCAGTGTTATCGATAGGATTGTAGAAAAGCTCTTGAAAGTTTGAATTAAAGGATTAAATATGACGTATGGTGAAAATGAAAGCAAACAACTCTGGCGCTGCTTCATGAACACAAAAAACTTTGATGCTTTCATATTTTACTGCATCATTTCCCGAATTCACAAATAAACACTTACGATTCCATCATATGCGCCTCCTTCAATTTTGTAATTTGGAAAAAGGGCAATAAAAACCTCTGTGGTTGCTATTTTCTGCGTTTTTGTAGGGTAATTTCCAAAATGATGTCTCATAAAAGATACCGCCTCTCGAACAAGTAGCGTCTTGAGGGGTCTGTATGAGTTCCACTATCACTGTACTCTGTCAAAATGTGTGAATAAACTCCGCTTCGCAGATGTGCCTCAAACGCAGCGCTGTTGATTTGAAATACCAACTTTTTTACCAAAGATTTAGAAATACTTTCTTCATCTAAAAACATAAAAATCAAAGTAGACATAAATGTATGTACATATGTACCTCCGTATATTATTAACAATGCAATATCATGAATTCAATAGCAAATTCACAATCATTGCATAAAAAAATTTCTTACCACCAGTGAAAACTTCAAGTAAAAAACAACTGCATTTGCCGCATTGCTGCACAATTTGGGGGAGGTGGTCGTTTTCGATAGTTGCTCCATCTCGATCGCGAAATTTAAGCACCACGTTCTCGCGAAGATCAATCGCCAATCCAACTTCAAGAAATGTTTCACGAAAACAGAAAAGTACATACATACAGCGAGCCATTAAGTTTAGATACCTACAAAGCCATTTCACAGTTTCAATTACAAGTGAAAAATTATTACTTTTTATCAATTCTAATGAAGAAACTAAAGCTTAAGTGGGGTAAATGCCTTTGTACCTAAACTTAATTGGCTCACTCTATGTATTTTTTTACTTTGTTGTACTTTTTTAACTTACCCGAATATATTATATCATCAGTTCTAATTTTCTCCGTGTTATCATCGATAACTTGTCTAATTTCTATAAATTTGATTATATTACCACTTTTTACTTTGATAAGTGAAGTCATTTTATGAACTTTTATACATACGTTGCGCGAGAGTTTCAGAAATATAACATTTTCAATTACGAAGAAAAGAAAACAAAACAGCTGACAGCTATCGACGTCAGAGACCAGGATGCGTGCATAATTTCGTACACGCGGAAAAGCGAGCGAACCCAATAAGTTTTTTACTTTTAGTAATTTCGCAACAAACTGGTACTTTGAAAAAGTCTTAGTACATTGCTTTAGATTTTGGTACTTTTATTCTCAATTTCGGTATAATTTTACAAAAAAAAGTTGAATAATTCAAATGAGAGCGTCCAACGTAAAGGAAAGGAAAGGAAAACTTTATTAATTAAGTTCCATAAAAATTTGTAAGCGCGAAGCTAGTTCGAATAACGGAGTTTTTTAAATATGCTATTTTTTGCTTATCCTTGCGTCGCGTTAGTGACAAAAAAACTATATAAATAGTGACTATGACTAAGAAAGCGTTGAAGCTTGAACATATTTTTTAAAACTATAATAAATCGTAGCCGAAAGCTCCGATTTAATATTAGTCTTTGTTCTAAACTTGTCGCGTTCGCAGTCTAAGTTCTATTTTAACCGGGAGAGAAATTACGTTATCGAAAATATCTTGCATAAAAGGACTACAAATTAAAATTTTGTCCTCGGAGTTGTATAGCAGAATTTTTTGTAGCAGACCTTAACTCTCTAAACTACTTAATATTTGTGTATATATTAGTTCTTGACCGCCGTCGCTAACCCGTGGCCAGTTGTGACCAAACCTTACTACGCGCTTAAAGAGATTAACGCAAAGCAGGTTTTGTTCAATGCTAGAATGTACCCAAAATAAGTACCAACTGCAGATCTCTGATTGGCACGATGAAAGACGCCAGCGCAGCAATATATCAGAGCCTACTGCCTACGGCACAAACAAAGTAATTCAAATCCAACCGTCAGCAGCGCCTAATTGAAAGACCAGAATATCACTTTTAGACCAAGATTATCTAAGAATTAATACTTAAAAGAGTCAAATCTGATTTTTAATCCAAAATTAGTTTAATTTTAAAACTTTAAAATGTTATACTTGCGGGTTAGAGTGAGATAGGTATAAAAAGTACACCTGTGGAGAATAAATTTCGATTTAGTACAAGGAATGTTTAAAATGTGTAGGGTAAAAATATACTTTTTGCAGTGAACTTTATTAAATTTAAAATTAAAACCTTAAATGTTTAAAATTTGCATTAAAACGAAGCAGGGTTTAAAATATATTCCTATACTTTTAACTGTGTACATACGTAATGTATGTCCTGCTTGCGATGTGTCCCCACATGAGCATCTTTTCAATTGTAATGTGGAACCTACGCCTCTAACACCAATCTCCCTATGGTCCGCACCTGGGACTCCCGTTAGAGGACTACGACGACAATTTGTTAGTGGTCGTGGTGGGCACATTAAGGCTAAGTATTGAATTATAACAAAATTGTATTTTATTTTATTTGATATATGAAAAGCGGGAGTGATTGCATATGTATTATGCCCGTCTTTGGCAGTAGTCTTAGTCGCGGTCAGAAAAATTAGTACTTATGTTGTATTTCTTCACAATACAGTTCTTTGAATGAACCGAACATTACCTATATACTTAGAGTGAGTTTGAATTGTACAGTTCATTTCAGATAAATTACTTTTTCGAAAATTGTTGCAAGGGTTTATTTTTTGAGGCTCTAGAAATATTGTGTAATGCTTGATCGGAATAGGGGCGAAGCACTGTTAACAACAACAACAGGGGCGTGGCACCGCTCTTTAAAAAAATATCTCCCAATTTTCTCAAACCATTAAACTTGGTAAGTAAAATCATTGAACAAAACTATTTTTCGCTAAAATATAGCTTATTTTTATAGCCTTCGACCCTTTAAAAAATGATTTATATAAAAGTGGGCGTGGTCCTTAACCGATTTTTTTTAAATTTTTCTTCGAACCATTCTTTATACAAGTAACCTCCCTGTCGAATTTTGTTATGATAGGTTTAAAAGTTGTAATTTATTTTGATTAATAATATTTGTAAAATTGATTTTATCACAAAAGAGCGGTCGGTGCCAGGCCCATTTTCAAAAAATTTTCCAAGTTTTATCAGGAGTCTCAATATCGGTCCACTCATCAAATTCCAACATTCCAGGTGTATTATTTAGTAAATAATCGGGTTTTTGGTTTTTTCCAAATTGTTATATTCGCAAAAAGTGGGCGTGGTTTAGAAGCTTAATCCGATCACTTTATCGGCGGCGGCGGGGCCGGCGCGCCAACAAAGGATTGGCGTAGACCTTTAAATTGAATTGATGACTTCAGAGTATCACATTGTCCACAACTAATGAATATGGAAACATACTGCTGACGTCAATGGTATGTTTGACGATCTGGAACAATATCATAAAGTTGCGGATGAGTATCTGGGAGGCTTGTAACGCGAAAATTTTAAAAAATTATATTTGGAAAGGCTTTGTTTATATGTATTTAAGGAAATAGATGCTTCGGTCATTTCGGAAAGATCCGGGGTCTTTGCCTGAAGATCTCGCGGATAGTTCAAAAAATTTTAGGAGTAGCTCCTTGCGGTGGGAGGGACAGAGAAGTACTTAAAATGCTCACACTATTGTAGCGTAGTTTCACCGAAGTAGATGTTCTGGGCTAACTTTAATACTCGTCGTCGGCACGATTTCTATAAATCAATTGTGGCTCCATGTTAGTCACGCACAAAGGCGACTTATGGCTGCTATCAATTATCTACCATTAGTCATGAGTCACGACTCTCGTGGCACAGTTTTGACGATTAGCATCAATGCTGGCTTATTGTTGAACGCGCCAATGGGCGGGTAGTAGAACACCCGGTCATTTGTTCGACTGTATTGGGAAGGCTTTTGCTTCACCACTTTGAGTGTTCTTGCGAAGGACAAAGCCTAACCTGGTGTAGGTGTTATTTAAACACGGTTGATAGGCTATATCCAATGTGATTCACTCCAAGAGACTAGTTGGGGATAGGTCCGCCAACTTTAGCAAATGTCAAACCGGCGGACTTGGATGTTGAATGATGAAGTGCGAAAATCAAAATAAACATTTCAGACGCTATTTTAGTTTCACAAATAAACAACAAATTCGACTTGGTCATTTTATTTAAATTCATTGTTCTTTATTAATTTTTTGAAATAAAATTATAAACGTTTTTGTTAACTAATCACTTTTTTTTTTTTTTTTTTTCTAGCTGGCTTGAGGTCTGAGTTGAAATAAAAACACAAGGGTTTTTTATATATTACCAATATATTTCGATTACACACGGTAATCGTCTTCAGGGTGAACACTACAAAACATAAAAACAACAAAATAAATAAATAAATAACAAATTTTCTAACATACAAATTTAAAAAATTATAACATACATTTTTTACACGTGTGTATCACTTGACGTGGAGTTTATCACTGATCGTTTGTTTGTCAACAAATATCTATAGAAGCTAGCAGAGTTATCTACGTCCGTTTTGTAGTTCATTCGTTTACTGGTTGGTGTGTTAATAATGTGAAGCATTTCCAGAGTAAATCGTTTTCTGTAATGTTGTTCTTGTTGAAGAATAGTAGCTTTGTCAAAGTTTGGTGAGTGGGAGTTTTCAGTACAGTGGGTCATAAGTGCAGTTTTTTGGTTTGCAGTATGTTGGCAATATTTGTAATCCGATTTGTGTTGCGCTAGTCTAGTTTTAAGTTTGCCTTTTGTTGTTCCAACATATACGCTGTGGCATGGTTGGTTGTTTTTTCCATTGCAAGGGATTTCGTAAACTATATTGCTTTTTTCTGTATGTGGAATTTTTGATTTTGTTTGATTATATATGTTTTTTAATGTATTTATCGGCTTATGGGCTATTTTTACTTCATTTTTGTTGTAGCAGTCTGATTTGGCCAATCGTGTAATATGAAGTTCCTTTTAAAGTGCAGAAAATCTAAGTTAGTTCCTAATTTTATTAAAAATTCTACAAAATGTAACAGCTTGTTCATATTTGATCGTTATACACAAACAGACATAGACAGAACTTTAGATACACATACATACTGTTTTCACACAAAAATACTTAGTCTGCTAATAAAACAAAAACACAACATACTAAAAGGACAGCAGCAACAGATGGAACAAACAAAAACAAAACTTAAACAAAAACTGAAACAAAAGTCGCAAAAAAACTCACAACAACTCTAAAGAAACGACAAGAAGCAAAACACGACAAACTGCGTCAAAATCGAAATCATCTCTTTGCTGACAACAATAAAAATGAAGGTTGGTTCGTAAACAAAACGAAAGTCGAGTTTCCATCAGACATACAAACGCTTTTGACGAAAGGTCCAAAATTTGCGCTTCCAATCGAGAATACAAAATTTCCTTTATTCAAATATATAGCTGATGGAGAGAATCTTGTACAAACAATTAAAGTTAAAGAGAAACAAGAGGAAGCTAGAACAAAACTCTCATTACTTATAAAAGACCATACAACAACAAATAGGCAAAGTGCAATAGATCGTGCAATAACTGATACAGTGGGACGGACTCAGAAATTTCTTAGTAAAAATAAAAACATTCGTATATTAACATCTGACAAAGGCAACAAAACGGTAGCTATGGATATAAGTGACTACAATAAGAAAATGGGCGATATATTAAACGAGTTGACAATGTATAGGGTTCAAAGACAGGATCCTACATCGAGACTACAAAGCAAAAATAACAGTCTGGTCGACAAACTTTATAAATTGGATTTAATTTCAAAAATAGAGAAAAATAAATTATCTACAACAACAGCTTTACCTCCGAGGATATATGGACTACCAAAACTACATAAGGAAGGAACACCGCTCAGGCCAATCTGTTCGGCCACTGGATCACCAGCACATAGCCTATGCAAATATATAGCAGATATATTAAAAAACGCAACAGCAAACTCGGCATACAACATTAAAAATACACTTGAGTTTAAAACAAGTAAGGAAGGCTAAGTTCGGGTGTAACCGAACATAACATACTCAGTTGAGAGCTATGGAGACAAAATAAGGAAAATCAATCTGGGGTAACCCTGGAATGTGGTTGTATAACATGTGTATCAAATGAAAGGTATTAAAGAGTATTTTAAGAGAGAATAGGCCATAGTTCTATGGATGAACGCCATTTAGGGATATCGCCATAAAGGTAGACCAGGGCTGACTCTAGAATTTGTTTGTACGATATGGGTATCAAATGAAAGGTGTTACTGAGCATTTTAAGAGGGAGTGGGCCTTAGGTCTATCGGTGGACGCCTTTTCGAGATGTCCCCATTAAGGTGGACCAGGGGTGATTCTATAATGTGTTTGTACGATATGGGTATCAAATGAAAGCTGTTAATGAGTATTTTGAAAAGGAGTGATCCTTAGTTCCATAGGTGGACGCCGTTTCGAGATATCGCCATAAAGGTGGACCAGGGGTGTCTCTAGAATGTGTTTGTACGATATGGGAATCAAATTAAAGGTGTTACTGAGCATTTTAAGAGGGAGTGGGCATTAGGTCTATAGGTGGACGCCTTTTCGAGATATCGCCATTAGGGTGGGCCAGGGGTGACTTTAGAATGTTTGTACGGTATGGGTATCAAACGAAAGGTGTTACTGAGCATTTTAAGAGGGAGTGGGCATGAGGTCTATAGGTGGACGCCTTTTCGAGATATCGTCATTAGGGTGGGCCAGGGGTGAATCTAGAATGTGTTTGTACGATATGTGCATCAAACGAAAGGTGTTACTGAGCATTTTAAGAGGGAGTGGGCATTAGGTCTATAGGTGGACGCCCTTTCGAGATATCGCCATTAGGGTGGGCCAGGGGTGACTCTAGAATGTTTGTACGATATGGGTATCAAACGAAAGGTGTTACTGAGCATTTTAAGAGGGAGTGGGCATTAGGTCTATAGGTGGACGCCTTTTCGAGATACCGCCATTAGGGTGGGCCAGGGGTGACTCTAGAATGTGTTTGTACGATATGGGTATCAAATGAAAGGTGGTAAGGAGTATTTTAAAAGGGAGTAATCCTTAGTTCTATAGGTGGACGCCTTTTCGAGATATCGCCATAAAGGTGGACCAAGGGTGACTCTAGAATGTTTGTACGATATGGGTATCAAACGAAAGGTGTTACTGAGCATTTTAAGAGGGAGTGGGCATTAGGTCTATAGGTGGACGCCTTTCGAGATATCGCCATTAGGGTGGGCCAGGGTGACTCTAGAATGTGTTTGTACGATATGGGTATCAAATGAAAGGTGGTAATGAGTATTTTAAAAGGGAATAATCCTTAGTTCTATAGGTGGACGCCTTTTCGAGATATCGCCATAAAGCTGGACCAAGGCTGACTCTAGAATGTTTGTACGGTATGGGTATCAAACGAAAGGTGTTACTGAGCATTTTAATAGGGAGTGGGCATTAGGTCTATAGGTGGACGCCTTTTCGAGATATCGCCATTAGGGTGGGCCAGGGTGACTCTAGAATGTGTTTGTACGATATGGGTATCAAATGAAAGGTGGTAATGAGTATTTTAAAAGGGAGTAATCCTTAGTTCTATAGGTGGACGCCTTTTCGAGATATCGCCATTAGGGTGGGCCAGGTGTGACTCTAGAATGTTTGTACGATATGGGTATCAAACGAAAGGTGTTACTGAGCATTTTAAGAGGGAGTGGGCATTAGGTCTATAGGTGGACGCCTTTTCGAGATATCGCCATTAGGGTGGGACAGGGGTGACTCTAGAATGTTTGTACGATATGGGTATCAAACGAAAGGTGTTACTGAGCATTTTAAGAGGGAGTGTACATTAGGTCTATAGGTGGACGCCTTTTCGAGATATCGCCATTAGGGTGGGCCAGGGGTGACTCTAGAATGTTTGTACGATATGGGTATCAAACGAAAGGTGTTACTGAGCATTTTAAGAGGGAGTGGACATTAGGTCTATAGGTGGACGCCTTTTCGAGATATCGCCATTAGGGTGGGCCAGGGTGACTCTAGTATGTGTTTGTACGATATGGGTATCAAATGAAAGGTGGTAATGAGTATTTTAAAAGGGAGTAATCCTTAGTTCTATAGGTGGACGCCTTTTCGAAATATCGCCATTAGGGTGGGCCAGGTGTGACTCTAGAATGTTTGTACGATATGGGTATCAAACGAAAGCTGTTACTGAGCATTTTAAGAGGGATTGGGCATTAGGTCTATAGGTGGACGCCTTTTCGAGATATTGCCATTAGGGTGGGCCAGGGGTGACTCTAGAATGTTTGTACGATATGGGTATCAAAAGAAAGGTGTTACTGAGCATTTTAAGAGGGAGTGGACACTAGGTCTATAGGTGGACGCCTTTTCGAGATATCGCCATTAGGGTGGGCCAAGGGTTACTCTAGAATGTTTGTACGATATGGGTATCAAACGAAAGGTGTTACTGAGCATTTTAAGAGAGAGGGGGCATTAGTTCTATAGGTGGACGCCTTTTCGAGATATCGCCATTAGGGTGGGACAGGGGTGACTCTGGTATGTTTTTGTACGATATGGATATCAAATTAAAGGTATTAATGAGGGTTTTAAAAGCGAGTGGCCCTTAGATGTATATGTGAAGGCGTTCTCGTGATATCCACCAAAATGTGGACCAGGTGATCCAGAAAATCATCTGTCGGGTACTGCTAATTTATTTATATATGCAATACCACTAACAGTATTCCTGCCAAGATTCCAAGGGCTGTTGATTTCGCCTTGTAGAACTTTTTCATTTTCTTCTACTTAATGTGGTAGGTGTCACACCCATTTTACAAAGATTTTTCCAAAGTTATATTTTGCGTCAACAAACCAATCCAGTTACCATGTTTCATCCCTTTTTTCGTATTTGGTATAGAATTATGGAATTTTTTTCATTTTTCGTAATTTTCGATATCGATAAAGTGGGCGTGGTTATGGTCAGATTTCGCCCATTTTTTATACCAAGAAAAAGTGAGCTCAGGTAAGTACGTGGGCTAAGTTTAGTAAAGATATATCGGATTTTGCTCAAGTTATTGTGTTAATGGCCGAGCGGAAGGACAGACGGTGGGCTGTGTATAAAAACTGGGCGTGGCTTCCACCGATTTCGCCCATTTTCACAGAGAACAGTTACCGTCATAGAATCTATGCTCCTACCAAATTTGAGAAGGATTGGTAAATTTTTGTTCGACTTATGGCAATAAAAGTATTCTAGACAAACTAAATGAAAATGGGCGGAGCCACGCCCATTTTGAAATTTTCTTTTATTTTTGTATTTTGTTGCATCATATCATTACTGGAGTTGAATTTTGACTTAATTTACTTATATACAGTAAAGATATTAAATTTTTTGTTAAAATTTGAATTTAAAAAAATTTTTTTTTAAAAAGTGGGCGTGTTCTTAATCCAATTTTGCTAATTTTTATTTAGCACATATAGAGTAATAGTAGTAAGGTTCCTGCCAAATTTCATCATGATATCTTCAACGACTGCCAAATTACAGCTTGCAAAACTTTTAAATTACCTTCTTGTAAAAATGGGCGGGGCCACGCCCATTGTCCAAAATCTTACTAATTTTCTATTCTGCGTCATAACGTCAACCCATCTACCAAGTTTCGTCGCTTTATCTGTCTTTTGTAATGAGTTATCGCACTTTTTCGGTTTTTCGAATTTTTCGATATCTAAAAAGTGGGCGTGGTTATAGTCCGATATTGTTCATTTTAAATAGCGATCTGAGATGAGTGCTCAGGAACCTACATACCAAATTTCATCAAGATACCTCAAAATTTACTCAAGTTATCGTGTTAACGGACGGACGGACGGACGGACGGACATGGCTCAATCAAATTTTTTTTCGATCCTGATTATTTTGATATATGTAAGTCTATATCTATCTCGATTCCTTTATATATGTACAACCAACCGTTATCCAATCAAACTTAATATACTCTGTGAGCTCTGCTCAACTGAGTATAACAAAAATTAAAAACACCTACATTTCTGACAATGAAAAGCTAATATCTTTCGACGTAATTTCCCTGTTTCCCAGCATTCCCACACAATTAGCCCTTGAGATCATAAGAGACAATTGGATGAAAGTAGAAGAACACACAAATATACCAAAAAAACTGTTTATGGAAATACTTACGTTTTGCATCGAAGAAAATAGGTATTTCAAATTCAATGATATATTGTATACACAGCTAAAAGGACTGCCGATGGGATCCCCAACATCACCAGTAATTGCCGATATAGTGATGGAAAAACTATTAGAGAACACAACAACGAAATTAGCAAGAGTACCCAGATTACTCACAAAATATGTCGACGATCTATTTGCTATAATACACGAAGATGATGTAAAAAGTACGCTGGACACACTAAACTCTTTCAATAAATATATAAATTTTACAACGGAACTTGAAGAAGACGGAAAAGTACCATATCTTGACTCAGTTGTTATTAGAAGCAAAAACGAATTGAAGTTAAAGTGGTATAAGAAATCAACATCAACAGGACGAATCATCAACTTTTACTCAAAGCATCCAAAGACGATGATAATGAATACAGCAATGGGCTGTATAAGAAGAATGTTAGAAATTACGGACGACACTTACCACGAGGAAATTAAAAATGAAATAAAACTATTGTTAAGAAGAAATGATTTTCCTGAAAACATAATTAAAACACTTTTAAATAAATATCAAGAAGAAAAGAATCAAGAAAAAGAAAAACCGCAGAAAATATTTAAGTCAGTAGCTTATGTGCCAAAATTGTTGGAACGATTGGCCAAATCAGACTGCTACAACAAAGATGAAGTAAAAATAGCCCATAAGCCGATAAATACATTAAAAAACATATACATATAATCAAACAAAATCAAAAGTTCCACATACAGAAAAAAGCAATATAGTTTACGAAATCCCTTTCAATGGAAAAAACAACCAACAATGCCACAGCGTATATGTTGGAACAACAAAAGGCAAACTTAAAACTAGACTAGCGCAACACAAATCGGATTACAAATATTGCCAACATACTGCAAACCAAAAAACTGCACTTATGACCCACTGTACTGAAAACTCCCACTCACCAAACTTTGACAAAGCTACTATTCTTCAACAAGAACAACATTACAGAAAACGATTTACTCTGGAAATGCTTCACATTATTAACACACCAACCAGTAAACGAATGAACTACAAAACGGACGTAGATAACTCTGCTAGCTTCTATAGATATTTGTTGACAAACAAACGATCAGTGATAAACTCCACGTCAAGTGATACACACGTGTAAAAAATGTATGTTATAATTTTTTAAATTTGTATGTTAGAAAATTTGTTATTTATTTTGTTGTTTTTATGTTTTGTAGTGTTCACCCTGAAGACGATTACCGTGTGTAATCGAAATATATTGGTAATATATAAAAAACCCTTGTGTTTTTATTTCAACTCAGACCTCAAGCCAGCTAGAAAAAAAGTGATTAGTTAACAAAAAGGTCGCCAAAATCAAAATTTATAAAGACGGAAGGCACGCCGTATACATGCAACAATAAAATGGATTATACTCAAATCAAAACCAACAGCAACAACGCCAGAGCATTAATAAATAAATTACAGTATATTTCAAAAAAAGTGGTAAAGCAAAAATGTAATATGAAGTTCCTTTTAAAGTGCAGAAAATCTAAGTTAGTTCCTAATTTTATTAAAAATTCTACAAAATGTAACAGCTTGTTCATATTTGATCGTTATACACAAACAGACATAGATAGAACTTTAGATAGACATACATACTGTTTTCACACAAAAATACTTAGTCTGCTAATAAAACAAAAACACAACATACTAAAAAGACAGCAGCAACAGATGGAACAAACAAAAACAAAACTTAAGGAATATCTAAAGGCGGGAGATTTTGAGAAATTACTTCAAAGTGAAACAAAAGTCGCAAAAAACTCACAACAACTCTAAAGAAACGACAAGAAGCAAAACACGACAAACTGCGTCAAAATCGAAATCATCTCTTTGCTGACAACAATAAAAATGAAGGTTGGTTCGTAAACAAAACGAAAGTCGAGTTTCCATCAGACATACAAACGCTTTTGACGAAAGGTCCAAAATTTGCGCTTCCAATCGAGAATACAAAATTTCCTTTATTCAAATATATAGCTGATGGAGAGAATCTTGTACAAACAATTAAAGTTAAAGAGAAACTAGAAAAAACTAGGAAGCTAGAACAAAACTCTCATTACTTATAAAAGACCATACAACAACAAATAGGCAAAGTGCAATAGATCGTGCAATAACTGATACAGTGGGACGGACTCAGAAATTTCTTAGTAAAAATAAAAACATTCGTATATTAACATCTGACAAAGGCAACAAAACGGTAGCTATGGATATAAGTGACTACAATAAGAAAATGGGCGATATATTAAACGACTTGACAATGTATAGGGTTCAAAGACAGGATCCTACATCGAGACTACAAAGCAAAAATAACAGTCTGGTCGACAAACTTTATAAATTGGATTTAATTTCAAAAATAGAGAAAAATAAATTATCTACAACAACAGCTTTACCTCCGAGGATATATGGACTACCAAAACTACATAAGGAAGCACCACCGCTCAGGCCAATTTGTTCGGCCACTGGATCACCAGCACATAGCCTATGCAAATATATAGCAGATATATTAAAAAACGCAACAGCAAACTCGGCATACAACATTAAAAATACACTTGAGTTTAAAACAAAAATTAAAAACACCTACATTTCTGACAATGAAAAGCTAATATCTTTCGACGTAATTTCCCTGTTTCCCAGCATTCCCACACAATTAGCCCTTGAGATCATAAGAGACAATTGGATGAAAATAGAAGAACACACAAATATACCAAAAAAACTGTTTATGGAAATACTTACGTTTTGCATCGAAGAAAATAGGTATTTCAAATTCAATGATATATTGTATACACAGCTAAAATGATTGCCGATGGGATCCCCAACATCACCAGTAATTGCCGATATAGTGATGGAAAAACTATTAGAGAACACAACAACGAAATTAGCAAGAGTACCCAGATTACTCACAAAATATGTCGACGATCTATTTGCTATAATACACGAAGATGATGTAAAAAATACGCTGGACACACTAAACTCTTTCAATAAATATATAAATTTTACAACGGAACTTGAAGAAGACGGAAAACTACCATATCTTGACTCAGTTGTTATTAGAAGCAAAAACGAATTGAAGTTAAAGTGGGATAAGAAATCAACATCAACAGGACGAATCATCAACTTTTACTCAAAGCATCCAAAGACGATGATAATGAATACAGCAATGGGCTGTATAAGAAGAATGTTAGAAATTACGGACGGCACTTACCACGAGGAAATTAAAAATGAAATAAAACTATTGTTAAGAAGAAATGATTTTCCTGAAAACATAATTAAAACACTTTTAAATAAATATCAAGAAGAAAAGAATCAAGAAAAAGAAAAAGAAAAAGAAAAAGAAAAACCGCATAAAATATTTAAGTCAGTAGCTTATGTGCCAAAATTGTCGGAACGATTGGCCAAATCAGACTGCTACAACAAAGATGAAGTAAAAATAGCCCATAAGCCGATAAATACATTAAAAAACATATATAATCAAACAAAATCAAAAATTCCACATACAGAAAAAAGCAATATAGTTTACGAAATCCCTTGCAATGGAAAAAACAACCAACCATGCCACAGCGTATATGTTGGAACAACAAAAGGCAAACTTAAAACTAGACTAGCGCAACACAAATCGGATTACAAATATTGCCAACATACTGCAAACCAAAAAACTGCACTTATGACCCACTGTACTGAAAACTCCCACTCACCAAACTTTGACAAAGCTACTATTCTTCAACAAGAACAACATTACAGAAAACGATTTACTCTGGAAATGCTTCACATTATTAACACACCAACCAGTAAACGAATGAATTACAAAACGGACGTAGATAACTCTGCTAGCTTCTATAGATATTTGTTGACAAACAAACGATCAGTGATAAACTCCACGTCAAGTGATACATACGTGTAAAAAATGTATGTTATAATTTTTTAAATTTGTATGTTAGAAAATTTGTTATTTATTTATTTATTTTGTTGTTTTTATGTTTTGTAGTGTTCACCCTGAAGACGATTACCGTGTGTAATCGAAATATATTGGTAATATATAAAAAACCCTTGTGTTTTTATTTCAACTCAGACCTCAAGCCAGCTAGAAAAAAAAAAGTGATTAGTTAACAAAAAGGTCGCCAAAATCAAAATTTATAAAGACGGAAGGCACGCCGTATACATGCAACAATAAAATGGATTATACTCAAATAAAAACCAACAGCAACAACGCCAGAGCATTAATAAATAAATTACAGTATATTTCAAAAAAAGTGGTAAAGCAAAAATGTAATATGAAGTTCCTTTTAAAGTGCAGAAAATCTAAGTTAGTTCCTAATTTTATTAAAAATTCTACAAAATGTAACAGCTTGTTCATATTTGATCGTTATACACAAACAGACATAGACAGAACTTTAGATAGACATACATACCGTTTTCACACAAAAATACTTAGTCTGCTAATAAAACAAAAACACAACATACTAAAAAGACAGCAGCAACAGATGGAACAAACAAAAACAAAACTTAAGGAATATCTAAACGCGGGAGATTTTGAGAAATTACTTCAAAGTGAAACAAAAGTCGCAAAAAAACTCACAACAACTCTAAAGAAACGACAAGAAGAAAAACACGACAAACTGCGTCAAAATCGAAATCATCTCTTTGCTGACAACAATAAAAATGAAGGTTGGTTCGTAAACAAAACGAAAGTCGAGTTTCCATCAGACATACAAACGCTTTTGACGAAAGGTCCAAAATTTGCGCTTCCAATCGTGAATACAAAATTTCCTTTATTCAAATATATAGCTGATGGAGAGAATCTTGTACAAACAATTAAAGTTAAAGAGAAACAAGAGGAAGCTAGAACAAAACTCTCATTACTTATAAAAGACCATACAACAACAAATAGGCAAAGTGCAATAACTGATACAGTGGGACGGACTCAGAAATTTCTTAGTAAAAATAAAAACATTCGTATATTAACATCTGACAAAGGCAACAAAACGGTAGCTATGGATATAAGTGACTACAATAAGAAAATGGGCGATATATTAAACGACTTGACAATGTATAGGGTTCAAAAACAGGATCCTACATCGAGACTACAAAGCAAAAATAACAGTCTGGTCGACAAACTTTATAAATTGGATTTAATTTCAAAAATAGAGAAAAATAAATTATCTACAACAACAGCTTTACCTCCGAGGATATATGGACTACCAAAACTACATAAGGAAGGAACACCGCTCAGGCCAATCTGTTCGGACACTGGATCACCAGCACATAGCCTATGCAAATATATAGCAGATATATTAAAAAACGCAACAGCAAACTCGGCATACAACATTAAAAATACACTTGAGTTTAAAACAAAAATTAAAAACACCTACATTTCTGACAATGAAAAGCTAATATCTTTCGACGTAATTTCCCTGCTTCCCAGCATTCCCACACAATTAGCCCTTGAGATCATAAGAGACAATTGGATGAAAATAGAAGAACACACAAATATACCAAAAAACTGTTTATGGAAATACTTACGTTTTGCATCGAGGAAAATAGGTATTTCAAATTCAATGATATATTGTATACACAGCTAAAAGGATTGCCGATGGGATCCCCAACATCACCAGTAATTGCCTATATAGTGATGGAAAAACTATTAGAGAACACAACAACGAAATTAGCAAGAGTACCCAGATTACTCACAAAATATGTCGACGATCTATTTGCTATAATACACGAAGATGATGTAAAAAGTACGCTGGACACACTAAACTCTTTCAATAAATATATAAATTTTACAACGGAACTTGAAGAAGACGGAAAAGTACCATATCTTGACTCAGTTGTTATTAGAAGCAAAAACGAATTGAAGTTAAAGTGGTATAAGAAATCAACATCAACAGGACGAATCATCAACTTTTACTCAAAGCATCCAAAGACGATGATAATGAATACAGCAATGGGCTGTATAAGAAGAATGTTAGAAATTACGGACGACACTTACCACGAGGAAATTAAAAATGAAATAAAACTATTGTTAAGAAGAAATGATTTTCCTGAAAACATAATTAAAACACTTTTAAATAAATATCAAGAAGAAAAGAATCAAGAAAAAGAAAAAGAAAAAGAAAAACCGCAGAAAATATTTAAGTCAGTAGCTTATGTGCCAAAATTGCCGGAACGATTGGCCAAATCAGACTGCTACAACAAAGATGAAGTAAAAATAGCCCATAAGCCGATAAATACATTAAAAAACATATTTAATCAAACAAAATCAAAAATTCCACATACAGAAAAAAGCAATATAGTTTAAGAAATCCCTTGCAATGGAAAAAACAACCAACCATGCCACAGCGTATATGTTGGAACAACAAAAGGCAAACTTAAAACTAGACTAGCGCAACACAAATCGGATTACAAATATTGCCAACATACTGCAAACCAAAAAACTGCACTTATGATCCACTGTACTGAAAACTCCCACTTACCAAACTTTGACAAAGCTACTATTCTCCAACAAGAACAACATTACAGAAAACGATTTACTCTGGAAATGCTTCACATTATTAACACACCAACCAGTAAACGAACTACAAAACGGACGTAGATAACTCTGCTAGCTTCTATAGATATTTGTTGACAAACAAACGATCAGTGATAAACTCCACGTCAAGTGATACACACGTGTAAAAAATGTATGTTATAATTTTTTAAATTTGTATGTTAGAAAATTTGTTATTTATTTATTTATTTTGTTGTTTTTATGTTTTGTAGTGTTCACCCTGAAGACGATTACCGTGTGTAATCGAAATATATTGGTAATATATAAAAAACCCTTGTGTTTTTATTTCAACTCAGACCTCAAGCCAGCTGGAAAAAAAAAAAAAAAAAAAAAGAAATAAAATTATGCGAAGTGAGCATTTAAATTTATTATATAACTTTTCTTAGTGTTTTGTTTTAATATCTTAGTGAATTCGGTGCTGCAAAATCCATGTTAAGCTGCCATTGAAATCGCCTGTTTTCTCAAATAACTTTTGAACAGTTAGAAAGTGTTAAATTTCGCAATTGGAGTTTTATAACTGGCAGTGATGCGCATCCGTTGATACACCTTTCGAACATATCGGACCAATTTTCGAAAGGAACAATAAATGGCCTAGACAGTCTTAAAAGAGTAAAAAATATAGTAACGCGCCGAACGCCGCCGCGCCGATATTTTTGACATTCGGCGGCTGCGTGCGAAAAACGACGAAAATCGGCGGCGTATATCTCTAGCGTGGTTATCATTCGATTTCACTCATTTCAATAGGAAATCTCAATATTTACTCAAGTTATCGTGTGCACAGACAGACGAACGGACGGACGGACACGGCTAAATCAATTCCTTTTTTATCCTGAGCATTGTGAAGTCTGTATTTTTAGCGATGCGTTTATGTCAGTACGATCAACCTTTACGCTAAAAGTTAATATAGGTACCTTCTCTATGTGCAAAGTTGAGTATAAAAATCTGTAAGGTTGATTTCTCGGACGAATAGGCTGACGGATGTCCCGATGAGTTGATCAGCAATGCCAATTTTTAAACCAGCAATTGAAAAAAGCGCTCAACGCCATCATCGATCAAGTCGATAGAGGCTACCAAAAAAATCGGATATTGGAGTGGAGCTCTTTAAAAATTAAAAACGGCTTAATATAAACGTAAATGAGGTACTCTAAATCCTTCATCTCTTTAAAATAATTCAAAATTCTGTGCTTTGCAAGCTAATGATATCCAACTTCTAATATGCCGTGGTTGTAAATATACAAGTAAATGAGAATAACACAAATAATAAAGTGTGGAATAGGGACAACTTTAAATATTATTTGTAAATATCAAAAAAAAAAAAAAAAAAATTCTGCGTGCAACTTCAGTACGGGACAACTAGATCTGGTTAGCTCGAACGAAATTATGAAACTGTTTCATTTACCAACTTCACGTTAGATTACAAGGACGTTAAAAAAATCATTCGCGTTTTCAATAAGGCCTGTTCTCCTTTAAACGGTGGCTGAAGGCGAATGTACCGATATACCCTAATACGTACACCCCAACCTCATTTAAAATTTGTGAGGCAAACACTACATAGGTAACCAGATATAATAACATTGAAAATATGTATGTAATTTAAAATAAAAAACACAATATGGGTATCTCTAAAACAGCACGTATGGCATATTTGCGTGTATTCGATTCCACGTATCGCTGAAGCAAGTTGTAAATTCAGCCAATCATAAAGCATAATCATGTCAGCTGCCGTCTCGTTCGCACAACTTTAACTGTTGCCTACAATAGGAGGTGACTTATTGTTAATGTGTATTACGGACAGCATTGAAATATATAACGGGAACGAAAGCCAATCATAATATAATGATGTCACAGCGGGCCAATCATTGCACGATTATTATACACTCAACCCCCTACATATGAAGGACGAATCATTTAATCAGTAACGACAACTATCTTGAAAAGAGCTGGAAAAATAAGTTGAAGTGCCAGTTATTACACAAAAATTATCAACAAATAATCTATACGCGAAATTCAAACTTATTGACTGAAACATACATAGTTATATACATAAGTACCCATGAGGCTATAGCTCAGAGGTAAACAAACTAGCTAAAGTAAAGTGATAGCAAATGCTGTTAAAATTATCGCGTAAGGTGTAGATATTCATAAGTGAATTACCTATGTATCTTTAATTCCAAGGCAAATTTTAGTGAAAAATATCTACCATGTGTAATTCTTATAATTTTGAAGTGATGGAAATTATCTAATGTTTAATATGTACGTCCGTTAAGTGTGCCCTCCTTAACAAATGGCGGGGAAAAAGTACATTAATACATCTTGAATATTATTTACCTGTGAATTTAATTCCGGAAACTTTGTGTTTTAAATATGACGGTTGTTAGATGAAAAATAAGAGATTCACTAAGCATGGTATTTAAATGAGCTAGAGCAGTACAAACGCCTAAATATTCTTTATTAAATAAAAACTTTTTTAAATTAAATTTTCTTGTTAACTTTGGCTGAAACGCCTATGCATATAGGATCTTTTCTAGCTTTGAGTAACGAAATTTAATTAAAGACTTTCGTGAACCATTAAACTTTTCCGTGACCTTGGAGAAAATCTATAGCAATGTTTTCAAGAAATCGAATTCTTGCAATGCACTGATGGTATAAATTTATTCGTGCGACAATGATAATATTGAAAACTGTTCTTGACAAAAGGAGCGATAAAAAAATTTGCAATAAAGGCCATGAAGACACAACAAAAACTTTCTTATATTAATACATATGTGGGTGTCTCCTTTTGTTGATGACGAAAATGTCGTATTTGCCGTACCCAGCAGGTACGTACATACATTTCAAGCAATGTTAGGGTCTTAGAACTTTATACCACTCTTTAACTTTGAGCAATGATAACTACAAGGCGAGGACCGCAATTGGTTTCTATGTATGTACCTACTAAAAACTGCTCTGATACATGTTTTATAGTATATAAGCGTAGCCAGCAGATTTTGTCTTGCCCAAAAATTTATTTGCATACTCTTAAAAAGTCTTCATCGCTTCCCCTCTTCACTCTATGTACGTTTCGCTTCTTTTTTTTTCTTCCTCATATGAAATCTCTTTATCAAATAATATGTTATAAACCATTACGAAGCTATATGAAAATAATGTAGTAGACTCAATTTTAAAATTTGCATTCATTTTTATGAATGCATGAAACGTTTTCCTGCTCTATAATATTCTTAAATGCGATTGCATCTTCTGCAAACAAATTTTGCATCGTCTTGCCTCTCTCCTCTTTCTATATTTTTGATCCCTGTCATTATAACAAATGGGTTAACATATGCAACTGCAATCTACTTACAAACCGTCTACGATCTTGAGTTATAAAGTTTTCAACTGATTTTGCATAATTTTTTATATATAAGATTAATTTATGTGAAAGGCTAGGTAACTGAGTAAAAAATTTCAAACAAATCGCAAGCAAATTGCTCGGATCCTAGTCCACTTGCTGGAAAAAAGGCCACAGTTATTAAACTAGTCAAGGCACCATAGGCACGTCGTACCATAAATTTTGTTTTTTTGGAATAGACTACTGGTCCACTTCCACTGGTCCAAAAGTTTCTCAAATCAAGCGAAGAAAATCTCAAACAAATCGCAACAGGTCAGCCACCGGTCCACTTCCTATAATGAAAATCGCACCATAACTCCAATTTTTTGGAAGGACTTGGCCCCTTTCCCGGAAAGATAAGCTTCTCAAGGAAGTAACCACTTACCAAATTTTAAAACAATAAAAATTAATAAAAAAAATCCGATTTTTCCGGTAGCCATTATGGCCTTTATTGGCGGTAGCGCTTAGCGATCTTTTTGATATACATACATATGTATGTACTACTTAAGTCAACCCAAAAAAAATTTAAGTTAGTATAGCTCATCCATTCATCGGTTTATGCGTCAACCTATTTTTCCGAGGGGTCATCATCACAGGTTTTTTTGCAATAACTTTCAATTAGAGAAATGTATTGTAATGAATTTCAACACACTACTTCTTTTGACTGCAACTAATACTTAGTGATAAAACTTTTAGAAGAAATATAGGTACCGGTACTCATTTAAAATACTCGCATCAAGGGATCGATACTAAAACTCATACTCAGTAAAGGATATCGAGTATAATCGATCCAAGTGAGTACTTCGGAATGTCTACCTAAAGTGATACACTTTTTTTAATGAGATCGTATATTTTGAATTTGGTAGAAAACAAACAAAAGGTTAAGTTTAGGTGTAACCGAGCATTATATACGCAGTTGTGTGCTCTCACACAATATTAAGGATACATTTAAAGAAAAACTCCACGAACAATAGATGATTTAAAAGTGGAATAAACTATTTATAACTACATATTTAAATATCGTATTCTGTAAGAGGCAACATAAAAGTTTCTGGCATAAAAACTATGTTCTTACCAAATTACATTTAAAATGGGTAGATTTTTGAAGATATTTAAAAAAAATTTCAATTAGAAAACAAATTTTCTGAACGGGGTCGCCCCTCGACATTTTTTTTCAAACACTTCGGGTGTATTTCTGCCATGAGAGGGTTCTCAGTGAAAATTCTTCTGCTTTGCAGTTACTGTTCGGAGTCGGTATAAGATATGAATATAAGAATGTTAATCCCGTCGCGCCAATTTGCAGGGAAAATAAAAGTAGCTTGACGCAAATTGTAAGACAAGCTCCGCCAATCTAGGTAATTCGCGCCAAATATTTCTTTTCATGGCCTTATACGTTTTGTGGAGAGAATAACTGAAAAGAAGTGGATCAGAATGATTTCCAATTTTGTTTTAACTTTCATTCTTTTCACTATAATATCTCCACTTGTAGAGTTTTTACGTACCAGATATATATTTATCTTGCAAATTTTGTTAAGATTTAATAGTTAAGTAACTTTTTTCTAAAAAAGGCGTGGTCCTCAATCGATTTAGTTCAGATCTATGTATAATACCACCAGACCTGTAAAATACTGAGCACATTTTTGTACTAGTACCAAATAAGTACAAGTACTCAATTACTTCACATCTAAGTACAAAGTATAAGTATTTCAGTACTTGTACTTCGAATCCCAAAGTACAAGTAGATATACTTGCGAAATACTTGCAAGTACACGAAAGTACTTTTCCTGATAAAATATGTCAGTTTGATTTATAAATGGAAAATCAAAATTTGAGTAAAATTCATATTGGAAAGCAGCAAGAAGTAAAGCAACATACTAAATAAGTATAAATTGTACAACAGCTAACAATATTAAAATAGTTTTGTGTTTGCCTTCATTAGTACTAGCTTTTCAAACGAAATGTCCGTTATTGATTGCCTTCTAGGACTATAAACAATGCCTGCTAAGGAAAATAAACGCTATACTGGGTTGGAGGAATCTAAGGGCGTATTCATTTTGAGTGATAGGTCCTTCATAAGAGGATAACTCTGAAGCATATTGAAATCTGTTGATGGATCATTAAAATACCTGTAAAACTCTTCTTCAACCATTTTGTCAAAGTTAGGTGATCGTAAGGGTGATGGTTGATCCGCTTCAAAACCGTTCCATACTTATCAAAGTACTTCGAAAGTACTTACAAGTTAGAGATTTACGCCGCCGATAAACGCCGCCGCCGATTTTGGTAATTTTTCGCACGCCGCCGCCGAATGTCAAAAATATCGGCGCGGCGGCAGCGTCCGGCGCGTTACTTATCTTCTCGTTTAAGACTGTTTAGGCCATTTATTGTTCATGTCGAAAATTGGTCGGATATGGTCGAAAGTAGTATCAAGGGATGCGCATAACTGCCAGTTATAAGAAATTAATTGCGAAATTTAAATCTTTCTAACTGTTCCAAAGTTATTTAAAATAAAATAATGAAAAAAAAAATTTTAGTTAAACGGTTTTATTGAAAACAATGCTTAGATGAAGTAATAATAATACTAAAAGCTAGAAAATAATTAGGTAGGTACTAGTCATCACACTACTCATCAATCTAGGGCGTTTATTAGACAAATAAATAAAAGTGTTGGGCGAGTAAAATTTCTAAAAATGTGAGGCGTAGCATAACCTTATTAAGGTTCAGTTGGCCTTATATATGACTATAAATAGAAATTTGACGCGTCCAACGCTTTTATTTAATTGTCTGATCAACGCTCTACATTGATGAAAAGAGTGATGACTAGTACCTATCACCTACCTAATTATTTTCTAGCTTTTAGTATTATTATTACTTCATGTAAGTATTGTTTTCAATAAAACCGCTCAACTTAAAACTTTTTTTAATTATTTTATTTTCAAGTTTTTAGTCTTTATTTAATTGCCTATTATTTCTCATTCTATTTAGTTCATTTAGTGACTCATTATTACAAGGGGTCTTTCCTGATAATTTGTTACAATCTAAGTCATCAATACATAATCCTTCCAAAGACTTTACTCGACTCTGCGCCACGTATGCTTGTCCCACCACTCCAAAATATTTTGATGTCACTTCTACCGGACTGCATGTAATATTTGTTCCAAATATGAGCCAAATCGGACATCATAGGTCGCTTTCTATTCATGTATGTATTATGTGCTCCAAATATGGACCAAATCGGAACACAAATATGATTTTTTGAATATCTCGATCCTTGCGCCACCTAGCGGCGATTTTTTTCTTATTATTAAATTCGTTCACAACGGCCGTGCATGCGGCCGTGCGGCCTGCCTGTCAAGTCAAGGTAAATAAAATCGTTTAAAAACAGGCGTTTTCAGCTTAACACGGACATTGCATCGCTCAATTTACAAGTTATTAAAACAAAACACTGAAAGAAAACTTTGCATATTTTTTTTTTTTAAAGATTAATAATGAACAATGAATTGAAATAAAATGACCCACGGCGAACATGTTTTCAAATTATCCTCAAGTTGTTAAAAAAGCAAATTACCCAAAAAAGGTGCCGATTGGGCTAAAAGAATAAGCGAAATCAGTTATGCAAAATCCTTTAGTAGGTTCTAGGGGCATAAACATTCCTTTGAAATGATTCTTACCTCATACTTAAGTTGAGGATATATCTACGTATGAGAAGGGTTTGAAAAATCACTTGGGCTGACATTCAAACATCTGTTGTTTATTTGCGAAACTATACAAAGCGTCTGAAATGTTAATTTTGATTTTCACACTTCATCCTTCAACACCCAAGTCTCCCGGTTTGACATTTCCCAAAGTTGGCGGCCCTATCCAAAACTAGTCCCTTGGATTGAATCACATTGTGAATACGTAGGCACATATATTTACCACGTGAGGTTTTGTCCTTCGCAAGAACACTCGAAGTGGGAAGTAAAAGCTTTCCCAAGCCAGTCGAACTAATGACCGTGTGTGCTTCTACCCTAATGTAAGGGGCAGTCGAACTAGTCTGAAGCTACGCGGTCATCCATAATGAGCTCTTATATCATAAGGCCGGAAAACAGCAGTTAGCATCTTTCACCTTAAAATCGGTCGACTTTCATTCTAAAATATCGTTTTGATTTAACGAAGACTATTGAAATCAATTTTGTGAACACAAAAGTCGGCAAAATTTGGTCTACATTTTAAAAATGTTATCCAGGGTCCTTGTAAAATTTTAATTGTGTAGATGCGCTGAGGATTATACGATTTTCACCCATGAGTTACGCAATGACATGCAATTAGAATGCTTATGATTTCGAGGGCGGCATCCTTGGCCGAATAGTCACTCCCTAACGTTTCAAGGTGTTTCTCTAGTGTAGCTCGGCAGCATAGCGCGACAAAAACATCCGTTAGAAAGTCTTCGGAGCTACACCTAGAGCTTCTAGGAAAGTGACGTCGAGGAAGGTATGAGTTCGAAGTCGCAGTCTTTTGGCTTCTGTGCTGGCATATGGTGTAGGGTCAGGAGGCGTGGTAGCGACTGGTGGTCGCGATTGCTACTGTTCGCACATCGGGAATTTTAGCTCTTACAGCCACAAGAGTCATAAGTCTTAATACACCATTAATAGCAACCGTAAGTAGCCTTTGTGCATGACCGCCAAGGAGCCACAAATGATTTAACGAAATTGTGTTCGCGACGATTATTAGGAATTAACCCCAGCTGAAACTACGCTTTGCACGAGATATACAGACAAAAGTGTGACCATTTTATGTATCTGTATTTCTTTTCAGCAGACGCAGCAGTCTCTGGAGTAAGTGAACGAAGGACAGTTCCTCCGTAACAACAAAACCTTCCCTAAATATAATTTTTTTAAATAGCAAAGTCAAGGTTTTTAAACTCCGCCGCCGCCGTTATATAATAGAGCCTACGCCGCCGCCGCCGATAAAGTGATCAACAAAAATTCAAGTATAAGTACTTCGATACTTGTACTCATTTTTCGAAGAACTGAGGTACTGATACTTGTACTTGTACTGGTACTTTTTCTTTAAAGGTCTGAATACCACATTTCTGCCAAATGGCAATATGATATCAGCGGTTGGAAAAACTTTACAATTTTTTTCTACTAAATGTGGGCGCTGCCAATCCCATTTTACAAAATTTAAGTAAATTTATATTTTTTGTTATAGAGTTAATCCACTCGTAAAATATCGTTTTACGAAATTTTTGAAAGTGGGCGCGGTTATAATCTGATTTTCAATACCAATATATCGTTGACGATGCTGTAAAAGCTGCTAACTCTATCCCACTAAATTTCACAGTAGAATGGAAAATCTCAGTTGTATAAAAACGTCACTTAACAACAACATTTACAATTTAAAATGTATGGAATTAATTAGAAGCTTTTCACAGAGTTATTGATTCTGGACAATATATCTCAGTTTTCGCTCAAGTCATGGTGTTAATGCGCTGTACTTTGTTGGTGTTAAACCTGTAGACCATCGGCACTTGGTAAAGTGTTAGGGAAAAATATCGAGCTAAGTATCGATACTTTACTAAGTACTTGGTAAAAAGGATCGAGTACGAAATACTCAAGTATTTTTTGGAAAAGTATCGATACTACAGTACTCGTATCGTTCTTTCACTACTAAAGCTACTGTAAAAAATAATGTTATTTCAAAATGAAATATAATTCTGTGATGATCTAATACTTAACGGGATAATTCGGTAATTTATAAAGCTACAATACTAAAATTGTATATGAGCAACTTCATAAGGTTGACTTAAACTATCCTGAAATAAAAAAATTAAAAACAAGTAAGGACGGGACTATCTTCGGCTGTGCCGGAGACTTCATACCTTTCATGAATGGGGCTGAACAATAATCTTATCCCGTTCGTAATCTCCAAATAAACGCATGTATAAGATAAGAAATATATAGTGAACAGATGTACATATCTAAACTATTTTTAAGATAAATATAAAATAAAAAATCGCAAAAAATTCCTTATCTGAACGATCGGTTGTATGGGATATATATTATATATTGCTCCGATCGAAATGATTTTTACAGGAAACCTTCTATGATATATTAGAATACATATCACCAAGTTTCACGTTTTTATATTGGAAACTAAGGGAGAAATTGCCAAAAATCTTTTTATCTGAACAATCGGTTGTATGGGATAGGTATATACAGGGCCGTGGAGAGGGGGGCAGCCAGGGCAATTCCCCTGGGGCCCGGAAGGTTTTTGGGGGCCCGGCAAGGCAAAGCAGTATTGACAGTACTCTAACTAGGATTTCATAGATACATACATATTTTGTTGCTACAAAAAATTGTTTTAAAATTGAAAATCACTAAACTAAAATCATAAGCATCCAATCAAATACTCTGGGGCATAGTCATAGTCGAAATAAAATGCGATTTTAAGTTAGATAAACGTTTTTGACACAATTGTATAAGCGCTTTCTGTCAAAAATGCTTCAACTAACTTAAAATCACATTTTGTTTCGACTGTAACTATGCCCCGGCTTGGTCGTATTGCTATTTCATTTTTGTAAAAAGCCAGCGACATCTGTAAATACAGGCTAATAATAAATTAGAGCATTAATTTGAAAAAATTAGTACACTTGACTTGTTTTGCGAAGCGCAAATTTGTGCAAACATATGAGTATGCCGTGGATAAGCTTACATAGGTCATTGATGAGTTGAAGAAGTTCAGGGATCAATGGTCGATCATACTTCAAGAATATAAGGTTCTGGCAGGGAGTATAGGAGTTGTGAATACCTTCGCAGAGAAAAGAAGGAGGATAAGAAAGCACCAGTTCGATGAATTACCTGGCAAATCACCTGAGTGTGATTCCGAAACTCAATCCAAACAGCAAGTTTTTTACGTTCTTTTGGACTGCTTGATTGGTAACATGACAAGATGTTTCGAAGCCGTAATTGACATTGCGATTAAATTTAGTTTTTTGTGGAAGTATCAGGATCTGACGGAAGAAGAGCTCAGAGAAAAAGCAGCGGTGTTCTGCATGATTTATGGCATCGATATTTCTACAGAGCCATCCACTTAGCAAATTTGGGATGTGATTCCCTGCCACCATTTCAACTTCTGAACAAATTTCATGACTTGAAGATGGAAGTATTATTTCCTAACATCTGCATAGCCTTAAGAATATTTTGCACACTTCCAGTCAGTGTGGCTGAAGGGGAGCGTTCTTTTAGTCTATTGTCTCGCGTGAAAAATTTTTTACGTTCTACTATGAGCCAAAATCGCTTAACAAGCTTTGGAACATTGGCGATTGAGTCCAGCCTTGCTCGCGTTATTAGTTTTGAATCGGTAATTTCCATATACGCAGATCAAAAAGCACGGAAGGTTTTCCATGGCTGATTCAAGCTCTTAAAATGTACATATTTAGAAAAAGTTAATGTAAGCAATCAAACAATGAAATCTAACATTTCATTAATGTAAGTGCTCCAGTAAATATTATTTTATATGAAATAAAAATGTGAATTGAAAAATGTATGTATGTTATTTATTTTTTTACTGGATTGAGTTTATTTTTTAGGGGGTCCCGTGAACGCGAACTGTCCCAGGGGCCCGGCTCGGCTCTCTGCGACCCTGGATATATACTATATCATTATGGCTCCGATCAAAGAGATTTTTTCAGGAAATCTTCTATGATATATTAGAATAAATATCACCAAGTTTAACGTTTTTATATTGGAAATTAAGGGAGAAATTGCCAAAAATCTTTCTATCTGAACGATCGGTTGTATTGGATATATACTATATATAGCTCCGATCAAAGTGATTTTTCCAGGAAATCTTCTATGATATATTAAAATATATATCACCGAGTTTCACGTTTATACTTTATAAATTGCGGCAGGAATGACCAAAATCGTATTATCTAAATACTGTAACGCATTTCACTCACAGTGAAAACCAAATACTTTTCTGAAATTTTAGTAAATCGGACCTAGGATCTAATAGTTAACACCATTTAGTGGATAGGGCTTATCTTACATGTCTGCCGTTCCAGGTTTTGTGACCAAAATGGACTGGTTGCATGGGGACTTCATATTTATAAATCTGTTTTTAGTAATAATATTAATTTATTTATTTATTTGACATAGTGGTTGTATCTGTAAGACACAGTCTTTTTAAGTACATCAGCAAGTTTTAAAAACAAAATAAATAATTTAAAATTGAAGTTGTTATAACAACTTTAATACTTAACCTAGAATACACGTTTGATAAGAAAATGAAAGTGCTTAAGTTTATTAAGAAAGAATAGAATATAGATGAAATTATGTTGTAACCACATTAATCACACTGAATTGAAGTAACTATGAATTAGCTTCCTGTAGTTGCTCCTACCCATATCAGCCTTGAGAGAGTCAGGAATAGAGTTCCAGAGCCTTACAGCATTAACAAAAAACAGCCTCGATGAGGACAAATATAAATATCGTGGTATTATTAGCTTGCGGTGTCTAGAAGACTTGGAAAATTTTAGTTTTTCATAAAGATAATTTGGTGTTTTGAATTCAATAAGTTTGAACATAAATATACAGTTTCGTGCAGCAATATAATCAAAAATACTGCATCCTAGAAATTTGCAACTCCATGTGGAGATGTGGTCATACTTTTTAAGGCCATAGACATAACGCGTTATATTATTAAATGCAACATCAATTTTATGGCTCGAAGCAGAATCTAATTGACTGTAGACATGCTCAGAGTATGTTATGTGCGGCACAATTAATTGTATAGCTAACTTTTTTCTGGTCTCCAAAAGTGTAAAAGAAGCAGAAGCTCTTAAACGGCGCAAAATAGAATAAACATTGCTTAGAATTTTATTAACGTGGTCAATACAGGTCAACTTGGAGTTTATCACAAAACCCAAATTTCGAATCTTTTCAGTAAACGAGAGGGCACTATTTATAACAAAGAGCTTTGGAATATCTTCAATATGTACAACGCTACTACTTATGGGCAACACAATCGACTTTTCAGCATTTAAGCATAGACAGTTTTCACAAGTCCATTTGCAGATTGCAGACAAGTCACTATTTATTTTATAACATAAATCTTCGACAAGGCCAACATGACTAGATAGGTATAACTGGATGGCATCAGCATATGCGTGGACATTTACGTGCTGACACACTGAGAAAACATCATTGAAAAAAAGACTAAACAGAAGAGGACCAAGCACAGAGCCTTGTGGCACACCAGTAGGGACAACACGAGATTTGGATGAAGAGTTTTTGCAAACTACCTTCTGGGTTCTTCCCTCCAGGTAACTGGCCATAAGCTCAACAGATTTAGTGGAGAACCCGAAGTAGAATTCGAGTTTTTTGCAAAGGAGGTTGTGCTGCACTGAGTCTAAGGCACAAAACGGCTAGGTCACTTTTGTCAAAACTAGTTCTTATGTCGTCAAGTATTTTGATCATTGCAGTAGAGCAACTGTGCTTAGGTCTGAATCCAGATTGTACTGGACTCAACAGGTTGTTCTCCTTAACATAAGCTAAAATTTGACCCGCCATCAAGGACTCACACACTTTAGCAAACGCAGCTAAGATGCTAATTGGCCTATAATTGCAAGGTTCAAGAGCATTATATGTTTTGGCGACAGGAATAATTAACGCCTTCTTCCACTCCCCAGGGAAACAAGAAGTTGTGAAGCAATGATTAATAATATGCGTGAGAGTTCCTAAAATGTCTGTCAGAACGAGTTTGATGAACTTCAAAGTGATCCCATCATCCCCAAAGTATTAGATTTGATGTTCATAATTATTTTACTTCTAATTCTGATACCGCCTTAAATTCAAATTTAATCACTGGCTCAAAATGACGTATAATGTCCAGAGGTATATGACTGTCCCGACACTCACTTGCCTTAATAAAATAGTCGTTTAGGATATTTGGGTCGACTTGACAGTCCTTTTGACACTTCCCATGTACGTTAAGACTCCTCAAGTTTCGCCATAAATCTTTTGACGGAAGTTACGGGTTTAATTTATAATTGCAATACATCTGCTTCGATTTTCTTATGATAACGGTGGCTTTGTTTCGGGCGATTTTATATAAAGACCAAGCAGACTCAGTTTGTCTCCTCTTCCATTTCGCGTAAAGTCTATTTCGTTCTCTTATAGCAGACCTGACTTTAAAGTTATACCAAGGAACAGCATTGATAGCAGCCCGAGCTCTACGTAAAGGGACATGCTTGTCATAAAGCTTACACAAGTTTTTATTTAGAAATTCAAGTTTGCCGTCCACAGTAATAATAAATCAACACAAAGACCAATCAACATTGCACAAATCAACAAACAAAGCATCCACATTAACAGCCCTAAAATCACGATAAACAGTGGTAATATTGTCAACAGGACGATTGAACGTAACATCTAGTGAACAAAAAATTAAATCATGGTCAGAAATAAAGCTGATTTGGTCAAATTTTGTAATATGGTCACGACTTGACGTAATAATCAGGCCCAACAAGCTTGGAGTCGAATTATGTGCGTATCGTGTTGGTACATGTTTGTTGACTATAGTAAGGCCAGCAGTTGAAATATGGTCAAGTAGTTTATTTACATATGAGTCATTTAAGAGTAAATTAACATTGAAGTCACCACAAATAACAAAACGCTTAAAGTCTATTAAAAACGAAGATAACTCAGCAAAAAGGAATCCAACAAGTAACATCTATTTGGGTTATATACACAGGATACTAGCACTTTATTTATGTTATCAGAAATTTCAGCTATAATAAATTCTGTCTCATTATTTTTAGACACTGATAACACATTAATCTTTAAGGAGGCCTTGCAATATATTGCATCCCCCCTCCCCTTCTTGCTACTCGATCTACACGTGTTAGTCTATACTTAGGGATACTATAGTAGGCATCAGATAAGTCAGAGGAAAACCAGGTTTCTGAGACACAGATAACATCAACATCTGATTCCGAAAATATATCCCTAACATAATCCAATTTGTCACCATTCATACTTCGAGCATTAAAGTGCACTGCGCTAAGTCCAACCGATTGCTTGCATAAAATATTTATTAAAGTCTTGTGGCATTCGCTAATGCTAAAGGCAGATTTCTCACAGGGGCTTAATACTATAGGTTGGAGAAAGAGACAACACAAAAAATGCTAAATCCACAAAAACTGCAACGCATATGCAATTGCATGCAAAAACGAATTACATTATATAGAAAACGAGAGAAAAGTGGGAAGATATAATTAAACAAATAACAATTAATATTTAGTTTGAAATTCATAGTAAGAGAAATCGATAGGTATAGAATTAAGGGAGTAAAGCAAAAAGAGAAACCTATAGCGAAGTTAACATTTTATCTGAAATACATATACAAAGAACAAAACATTGCTAAAACAAACATATGTAAGTAAATAATATGTTACAACTATATCAGCGCTCCTCTTCCAATAATTGCATTGACTTCAGCTTTGCTATTTACCAGCTTCGACTCTTCCCCTTGTTTATGCCTAACAAAAATTTTGCCACGGATAGAAAACACCGACGCTAACTGCTTCTGCCGTCTCAGTGCTGATGCATGAGTCATTACCTCCCTCAGGTTCTTTGGCAGACTTTCATGTATATACACCGACCCGTACCCAGGCAAATCAAGATCAGAGAGCGCAAGCGATCTCTTTTTAGATTTGCAAAACACAGCGACAGCCTTTAGCAATTGGTTACGGTCAGGCGCTGAAAACAACTTTATTACAATGGTAGTGGGCTTTTGCTGAGTTTTGTTGATTCCTCCGTTTCTTAGTCGAAATGCATCTCTTAAAGGTGGCGATTTGTGCTCAACCGCCCGACAAATCTGCATAAAGAGCTCAGGCAAACTCTCATTCGCAGCTTGAGGTATGCCAGTGATGATCAAGTCAGTGGCAACAGCGCTGCTTTCGAGTGCATTGAGCTGGGCCTGAGCTGCAATTAGCTCGTTACGCATAAAGAGCACATCAGAGCACGCATTTTCAACTGCAGTCACTCTCTTCTCTATTGCAGCCATGGATATATTCAAATTTGATGTTTCACCAGCCAACTCACCCATTTTCTGCATAACGCGCTCTTCTGTTTGCTCCATTACAGTAGTTAACTCTTTAACAATAGAGATTCGTAGAGCATCCAATTTTTTGTCAAATACCGCTGATGATGGTGTAAGGGGGGTTTTAGGAGGGGAAGCCATTCCTCTCGGTGGATTTTTGCGCGCCATTGTTGCTGTATTTTTTCTATTTATCTATTTTATTGTTTTTTCGTTTTCTTGGTAGCTTTTTAGCTCTTATTCAAAGCAGCAGTAAACACAAGACAAATAATATGGTTCAAACGAATTAATACTACAAACTGTAGGCAACACACACGCACGTAGACAACGCAAAGAAAGTTGGCAAATTGTTAGAAAGAATTTACAATTATTAAGAGCGCACAAAACACGTCATACTCAGTTGACATCTACTATATATATGTATCTACACTAAAACAAGTATTTTTATCTTTTTCCCATAATTTTTGAACGCATTTCTACAGTTGTAGGTCAAAGTAAAGTTTAACGAAATTTTTGGCCCGTTTTTCGTTTTAGCTGGCACTTTTTTGTTCTGGCACCTGCTTCAGCCGGCGCGCAGTGGCGGATCTAGGGGGGAGGATATGGGGGCTAAAGCCCGCCTCCGTTCGAACTAAGTCATTACGTGCAAGGTTGAGGTATCATACGTGCGAGGTACGTGCATTTTGCACTTAACGGCATACTGAGGACACACGGTATGGTTTTAAATTTTTTATGCCAAAAATTGTCTACTGTGAATATTTTTACCGAATGCATCTCGCATTTTTTACAGAAATTGAATTAAACTCACTTTCTTATGGTTAGGAAGCTCTGAAAGTTGAAATAAATGGCATTGAGGGGTCTACTCGTTAAAAACTTAACAGCATATCGTCAGCCCCGTCCTTACTTGTTATAATTCTATTTATATTTTTTAATAATAAAAATACGTAAAGTTCCGCCAAATATAAGAAACAGCTTAACGCCGGCACATATGGCTCGTCTTGTCATCGAAACGATTTTCATCACTTTCATCGCTTTCTTCATTTTCGAAGATTTCTGCTGCTGCTGGCACTTGCTTTTTTATTAAATATCTGATAAAAAAAATTCTTTTGTGGCGTTTTATGCAAAATATTTCCTTACCTTTTCATTTCTACGTTGTGTAAGTGATGACACTTGATAATCGATTAATGTTTTATTATCAGCTGATTACCAAGCTGCCACATCATCATAACGAAAAAAATAAAATAAAATTTCGATGTCGTTTGACACACATATTACAAATTTCACAACCCGAGTTGCCCAAATAGATTTGAAGCCAAAAAAGGGCAACATTTTAAAGAGGACCAAAAAAAGGGCTAGGGGCTAAACCCGAATTACAGAGCTACAATTTACTACCCTTTCCTGTACCACATGATTTCTTCATTGACGTCAAGGTTCAAAGGTGAATTTTTGAAAATACTGCCTCTGGAGGGACTGATTCCAGCATACTCTGCAGGAGTAACGATTGAAGAAATTGTACTTGCTGCTAAAGTTTATAAAGAAGATCTCACCAGTCACAATGAGACAGTGCTGAAAAATGAGATTTTATTGTGGCATATTCATTGCAAAAGTGATCCATTCAAGAGTGCTCAAACAGCTACTGATGCCCTGAAATCAGCACACGTTTCTTCATTTTTTCCAAACGTGACGACACTGTTGCAAATATTTGCGACTATCCCCGTGACATCAGCGACCGCAGAGCGTTCTTTTTCTGTTCTAAAGCGCTTGAAGACTTATTTGAGAGTCTACATGTCTGAAAATCGACTGACTGGTCTGGAACTAGGGAACGTTCACATAGAAATAGAAGCGGACATTGAAGAAATAACCGATCTTTTCTGTAAATCGAAGCCCCGACGACTCGAATCTTTGGATTGGTCGATAGAAGATTGAACCAGCAATAAGTGGGTTTGAAAGAAAGGTTTTTATGACTATTTTTATATGGTTGTTATATCATTACCTCGAGTGTGCTGAATAAAAGAATAACTTCATTTCAGAAAATATTGCTTGTACTTTATTAGTAAGTTATTTAATTTTTTTAATTTTGAAAATCCTCGTTTTGTCATGTCATTTTATATTCTGTATACATTTATTTAACAAATCACGATATCCTCGGGCTATCCACGTGGGCCGACAATTTTCAAACTAACCTAAAGTCCCGAATCCACGTGAGAGGCTACCACTGAGGATTCCAAACCACCCTCGGCACTCAGTGCCAACCCCGGAATCCTCGTGCTCGTCACGTGGGCCGACAATTTTCAAACTAAACTAAAGTTCCGACTCCACGTGAGAGGCTACCACTGAGGATTCCAAACCACTCTCGGCACTCAGTGCCAGCCCGGAATCCTCGGGCTCGCCACGTGACCGGACACCTAATAATCTAAACTACTACACAAAAACTCGCCGTGTGAGGCTCCCCTGGGGATTCCAATCTCCCAAAGCACTGTGTAGTACACCGAAATCCTTGGGCTCGCCACGGGAGTACACATTGCTATCAAAATAGCGCGCTCATGGGTGATGGAGATGGAAGGAGTACCTACCGGGAAACTGTCGAGGGAAAGGGAGAACCGTGAACCCAGGTCCCGAACGAGGCAAATGAACACCCCTAACGCAGATCCACTGTCTTCCACAGAACACAACGCACACGTGCTGGACCTGGACGACTGGAGTGGTGCCTCTCTCCCTCCGTCGCCTGGTTCGGTGGGGAGTGACATGCCGCACTAGCGACCGCACGCCCCTCTCCACGGCTCTGGTTTCGGTCGTGAAACGATGTGTGCGCACAAGGGGCTAGCGCTGTGCCTTTAAGGTGCACTTCCCCTCCGCCCACGAATCGATTTCGGTTTCTCGGCTGGCACAGTCCCGCCCCCTTGCGCGCCTTCTATCTAGCGTGCAAGTAGGGAGGCGGGGGTGTCCAGCGGTCGAGCCAACACTAACTGAGTCCTCGCAGTCCCTTGCAGGTCTCCCGACCGTCCGATACCGCCAGGCGCTGATACAGCCGACGACTACGCCTGCGGAACAACCCGCCGCTGTACAGGTATACTGGTAACGGACCAGCATACCTTCCCTTCCGCCTTCGCCCTGGTACGCACTCCGTAGCCCACCGCCGCTGCTTCCATCCCGATGCTGCTGCGACGCCCGTTGGCCGTCCGCTATCCTACCGCCGTTCAGCCGCCGTGCTGATCCAGCCGCTACGTCCATTGCACTGCTGCTACGACGCCCGTTGCCCGTCAGTTACCCTATCGATGTTACGACGACCTTTGGCTGTCCGCTATCTTACCGCCGTTCAGCCGCCGCTGCTTCCTTACCGCAGCTGCTGTGATGCCCGCTGGCCGAACGCCATTCTACCGCCGTTAAGCCGCTGCTTCCGTCCCGCTGCTGCTACACCGCCCGTTGGCCGTCCGCTATCCTACCCACCGTCCAGCTGCCGTGCTGATCCCGCCTTGCTGGTACCGCCGCTGCTACGACGACCGTTGGCCGTCCGCCATTCAACCGCCGTTAAGGCGCTGCTTCCGTCGCGCCGCTGCTACGCCGACCGTTGGCCGTCCGCCATCCCTATCACCAGCATACCCTATCACCGTTCAACAGTCCTGCCGATACCCTCTCTGCTACGACAACCGTTAGCCGGCGCTCCCCTCAACATCTCGTAACGGAAAGCTGCTGCCCTCCCCATACCTCCAGCCGTGTGTGCGTGTGTTCGTAACACATAAATATTGTGTTTTTCTTCATTAGGGGTTTGTGGAGCCTTTACTCGACCCTTGATTGACTGAGCGTTGCCCCAGCCTTAGACAAAACCCACCTCATAACTCAAGAAAGGGAGAAAGCATCATTTTAATGAACAATAAATATTTTGTATTAACCTTTGTTTATAAATGGTGATCTATTAAACAGTCATCACGGATGCAATAAATCTAAGAGTGTTCAGCACCATCATCACCCACACCATCTTCCTTTTCATCCACTTTAATTACCCTGAATGTTCAAGTATCAACATTGACGAGACAATAGAATTGACAACCCATTTTTTCCAATATGAAATTTATTAAAACCAAAACCGGTGAAACCAAAATAGCACGTAAAATTTTTTTTACTTAATAACTCCAAATACGAAGGGTGATCTATACAATACTCATCACGGGCGCAGCTCATCATAAATCTAAGTGTGCTCAGCACCACCATCACCCACACCACCTTCCTTTTCATCCACTTTAGCTACCCTGAATGTTAAAGTATCAGCATTGACGAGACAATAGAATGGACAACCCATTGGTCCCAATATGAAATTTATTAAAACCAAAACCGGCGAAACCAAAATAGCACGTACAATTTTTTTTACATAAAAAACCCAAATACCAATGGTGATCTATACAATAGTCATAACCGGCGCAGCTCATCATAAATCTAAGAGTGCTCAGCACCACCATTTGTAGGTGCCATCGTATTGAGCAACTTCTCCACCCATTAAAAATACAATATCATATTGTGCCATTTCCTCATCCAGAGCGGTGTTAAAGGCTTCACGTACTGTGAGTTGCTTCGCCGCAAGGCTTTTTGGTGATGTTGAGAAGGCACGTCGTGCCACCCTTGAGAGCATTACTTTCACGGCCTGCAATTTCCTAATACCTTTGCACTGATATATTTTGTTCGATTAGTCGTTAAACTGAAATAAAAGCCAATTAATTCTTTATTAGTTGTATAATTATGACTGTAAAATAAAATATTTTAGCGCGCACCTATTTTTGCGGTACAATTGAATACATGGCTCCAGAAATTCTAACACGTAATGGTCATGGAAAAGCAGTTGATTGGTGGTCATTTGGCGCACATATGTTTGTTTACGTTTACTGGCATGCCGCCTTTTACTGCTGAAAATCGTAAAAAAAAAATATTGAGTCTATATTAAAAACTAAACTTGTACTACCTGTATACCTCACACCCGAAGCTAGAGATTTAGTGCGTCGTCTAATTAAACGTCAAGTGCCACAAAGACTGGGTAGTGGCCCAGAAAATGCTGCTGCAGTGCAGCCACATCCATTTTTTAAACATGCGAATTGGGATGGTGTGTTGGCGCGACGACTGGAACCACCAATTTAAACCGGTTTTGCGAATTGAGGATGATGTTTCACCACAAGGTTTACTAGACAATTTCCAGTTGACTCTCCAGATGATTCAACACTAAGCGAGAGTGCTAATTTAATATTTCAAGGATTTACATATGTAGCGCCTTTAATTTTAGAGGACATGCACCACGCCTGGCGCATGCCAGCACGATCACCACGCCAACATCACGAAGGTTCGTATCGTATGCAATTTCCAGCAGCACAGCGTAGCAGCTATGCACGAGCCACTCCGCCATATCTGCAAGCTTTTCCACCACACCCATCACCCCAAGACTAAATGATGGATGTAGGTACAGGGCGCGCCAATACTTTCGCCGGCTCCGTACAACCGATTACATTCGTACGTAAAGTGCAATAATCTGGGATGCAAAGGTCTGCTTTAAGTTCTATATTTTTATTTATTTATTTCAAAGTAAATCTAGGACAAATTAAAATATCCTTCCAGACTATTTACAAATTATTAGCTTAAAAATTATCTACCATATCAAATTATTTAATAGAAGTTTAAACTTTGATTTATTTACTGAAAAATCAATTTCCCTGGCTTTAGTAAGAAGATTGAATTCCTTCAATGCCTTAGCAATAGGCGAATTAGCGACATATAAATAAATAAATATGTCATTCTGGCTCTATCCAATAAAAAAATTTCATGATTTCGAAGTGTTCTAGATGGTATATTGAAGCGAATACGCTCCAAAAGAAACGACGAGTCAATCGCGCCCCCTATCAAATCAAAAATAAATGTCAGCGCTAGAATAGATCTTCTACTATCCAGGGACTTCAGTTTTATAAGTAGACCTCTAGAGTAGTAAGATGGCAAAGGATCCGGAAATCGTAATGACCGGAGCCAAAAACGCAAACATTTTTTCTGGATCATTTCAAGTCGCTGTATATGACAAGCGTGGTATGGTCTCCAAACAAAGGAAGCATATTCCAGTTTAGACCGTACAAGCGATGTATATAGTAGCTTTAATGTATATGGATCATGGAAATCCGAGCTAAAGCGGCGAATGAACGCAAGCATTGAATATAACTTAGCAATGACACAGTTAAGCTGACTTTAAAAGAGCAATGTAACATCGAAGACAAATCCAATATTTGATATTTCAGCATCAGTTTTCAAAACATAAACAGCAATGTGATACGAGGTGTTAATACCATTACGAGAAAATGAGATGTGAAAGCACTTATTAATATTTAAATGTAAGCAATTACTACTACACCAATCTATTACCCTGGCAAAATCTGACTGCAGCCGTAGGGAATCTGCCTGATTTGTGACTGAAGTAAAAATTTTCAAGTTATCTGTGTACAACAAAAAATTCGAGTAAATGAAGCTATGACGTATGTCATTAATAAAAATTACGAATAGGAGAGGTCCTAGGACACTCCCTCGAGGAACACCCGAGGTCGCGGTAAAAGAATGAGAACTGATACCATCGACCACAACAGCACAACTACGATCCGACAGGTAAGACTCCACCCATGATAGAATATTGGAATGAAATCGCAGATCAGCAAGTTTTAAAAGTAGTAATTTATGGCTAACTTTATCAAAGGCCTTAGAAAAATCAGTGTAGATGGTATCTACTTGTGCTCTATTATTAAAGACAGAGAGATAGTATTCAGTAAAAACAGCAAGATTGGTCACAGTCGACCTACCGGACATAAAACCATGCTGGTTGGGTGAAATAATACTTTTTACCGCAAACGATATCTTTTTCTATGTATTTAATTAGCGAGCTTTGCTCATATTGCTTTATACAATGGTTTTTGTAATTGATATTAGAGAAAAATTATAAGTTTACAAACGGCAAGGGATACTAGGACATGTTTCTGAATTTCACTTCTTCATCAGCTAGCTTTTCGGGAGCTGAGCGTTGAACTCGAATCTCCAACATTCATATCAGTGCAAGCCTTTTAGCTGCTAAGCCATATGAAAGTCCCGTTGTTCGCTGTACAATTGGTCTCTAAGAGTTGCCTTTTTTGTTTATATTCCCGAAAAGCTAGCTGGTGAAGAAGTGAAATTCAGAAACATGTCCTAGTAACCATCGCCGCTTGTAAACTTACAATTTTTCTCTGATATCTTTTCCTTAATTATAATCTCGAAAAGTTTCGATATTGTGGAAAGTTTTGATACTGGACGGTAGTTGGCAATATTGCTCTTATTACCACTTTTGAAAGTTGGAGTAATGGAAGTTACGGCTACCCAGCCTACATTCGCTTAATTGAAATCACCTAAAATACAAACATTATTCTCATGACTCCTAGATACTAAATCTACAATATTATCTACATGCGCCATGTACACATGATCTTCACTTCCTGGCGGAATGTATGAGGCACATATAAAGAGAGGCAAATAGCCATATATACAAACATATAGTTGATCCAACAGTGAGTCTCCATTCTGCAGCGATATAAGTGACGAACGCAGCGATATAAGTGACGAATATTTCCTGTGAACGGCGATTAAAATATGATCTGATATGAAATTTTTGATATGATATGAAAATTTGAGAGTGAAAAAATTTCAAGCCCCCCTGAGATTTTTTGTATTTGGCTTTATAAAATTGTTCATGTTTTTTCGTTACCTCATGTTTAAGGGGATAGGCGATATAAATTTTACCTTCCTTTTGGTGTATGTGGCTGCTGCGGATGCGGAGGTGATGGCGATGATGTGGTGCTTTGATGATGGCAATCGGGTTAGTCACGGTGGCGGTAGCTATGTGTGATCCTTAATTGGACAGAAATTCCGGCACACAAGGGTGAAGCAAACGCGCGATATATCGTAAAACGCGCAACTAAATAGCAATGCCGCACTGGGAAACGTATGATATTCCGAACGAAACTTTCGATATAGAAAGGACACTAGCAAATTTCTTATATTTTCTCTTTGATACAAGAGTTTATTTTAATTTAAACTCACAAATTTGTTGAGTCACACTCGGGATAGTTAAAAGATTTCGAATGCATAAAAAAATATAAAAAGAAATGTCAAAACAAAAATTATATATATATGTACATATGGCACCTGTCAACACATCAGTTGGGGTTGCCAGAGGGGCGAAATATGTTCAAGCATTCATTTACAAGTCCATAAGTGCTAATCCTAGTTTAACATGAGTGTTAGGTATAATGGTTATACGTATTTTAATTAATTCATGAATAGCTCAAATATAATATAAAGGTATAAAATATGTAATGAAGTACATATTTCCACGTATAATAATTCATAAATATACGTTTAAATTCAAATAGGTTTAATTCAATAAAACATATGCAATAAAACATATGGAAGCGTGTAATAATTAAAAAATCGTTTATAAATTCAGCTCTTAAAATAAAAGGGTTGGTTGTTGACGACTACGACAGTCGCTCAAACACCTAAAAATGTATACAATTGATATTTCTTGAGGCAAAAGTTCTTATCTTTACTATGCTGTTTAATGTTAACAATACAGCTGTTTGCTAGTTTTTTCATTTGATTTAACATTAAAACAGAGCCGGCCACACAAATACTAAAACAATTGCATAAGTGTGTGTAAAAACTGAGTGACAACTCCCCACAGTGTGCTAAAAGAAAATGTGGACTGTGAAGTTTGAAATTAAAAAGGACTTTGGTTATTTGATTTCAAGCTAATCCTGACTATATTTACTTATATTCATATAACTAAGAACGCGGAGGTCGAGCTAGTCAGATAAAACTTTTTTATAAAAGAAGGTATGGTGTTTATTCAATGCAAAATTTACTTTAAAAAATTCACTTTTTCATTAAGAAAAAACTATAAAACAAAGTAAATGAAAAGATAGAAATAAGTAGAACGTATAAAAATATATTTATATTAAATTGTCAATATTTATTAATAATTAATTAATTATTTTTATTATTAATAATTAATATTTAAATTGTCAATATTAATATGTATGTTCAAGAGAACTTAATAATACTAACTAAAACGTATTAAAAGTCACATTAACATTGCAGCATATTGTTTTTATTATGTGCCCAAAAAGTAGCATGGACTTTTCCTTTTGCATTCACTGTTGATTTTAGTGAGTGACAAGCGAAAGCAAACGATCGTGATCACTCATCGTTAGTGTAGGTGTGAAAATACGAACTCAAATTGCACAATGTGCAACTTTTGGCCGGCTTTGCATTAAAACGTTTGACGCAGTTCGGGTTTGACATCAAACCAAAGAATTACGAAAGTAAAATCCACTGTGTTTGATTCTATGTATGTATGTCGCGCTACCGCCACCTTATACGATTCCGCCATGAAACTAACTTTGAAAGAGCTTTCATAACATTCAACCAACAGATATGTAGATATAAAAATGTGTTAAAAAGAGATGAATATACTTATTTTAAAAGCACAAATAACAGTCCGCAACAGAGTAGCCAAGTTGAGTAAAACATTCATATGATTTTATAAGCAATAAAGGTGTGTTCGCATGGCACAACTGCTCAACTGAGCAATTAAAAATTATTCATTTGGAAACTACCCACATTTTGTTCTGCTGGCATGCGGAAGTCCCTTTTACTCATTCAGCTACGAATTGGCGAAAACCCCACGTTTTGGAAAAAATTAAAAAGAGCACGACGCAAATTGGAATATATGGTCGGGCTAAACCAGCGGTCCTCATTTAGTTGAAGACTTATTGGCGCCACTTCACACATATTATTATTCTCTTTCGTCTTTATTCGTATTTAGTTGTGGCTGAACAGGCAGAGAAGAAATATCGGGTGAGGCTATTGTTTATATGCGCATTTTCGAAAAGATATTTTGCAAACAAACGAATGCGCAAAGTGTTAAAAATTTATTTTGTTTAAATTTTTCCTTAGACTCAAGCAATAAAGTAGTATTGATATGGCATATTTACGAATTATTTTGTGTGTTAACAAACAGGCGTACATACGTCCCACCTAATTGATTTTTCATCAACAACTATACCACTACCAATAAGATGATTTTAGTTTTACTCACACAGCCACAGTTTTGATTTTGGGGACCGTTGGCCTAAACTCAGACATCGGAAAATAGTGGCACAATTGTGCACACTCATTTCACACGTATTCTTATTCTCTCTAGTCTAGTTGTCGCTGAGCATTTGGCGCAGTAACATCGATTGTTTTCGTCGCTCGCTATGTTGACGAATGTTATTAGCAAGCAAAAAGCAAAGATAGTTTGTTAGTTTTTTTCAATGCGCACAAGCGAAAAATATTTAATGTTGGCCAGCCCTTTTGCGCAAATACAATGTATTCAATTGTATAACCTTTTGTTTGTCATTGTGCGCATTAAAAATATAATAACAAACGATTTTGTCTTGTTGCTTGCTAATAAGCGAATGAACTACGCAAACCGAAGCATGAAGTGATGTGCGCGATTTTCGCACTCTCATTAACACATCTGCATTTTGATTTTGTCGATGCATGGCCTATACTCTCTGCGGAGGTATATCTTGCCTTATATTTTATGTAGAAAAATTGATGTAGTGGCTATTTAAAGCAATGTTTACATATGAAAATTTACTCCAGCTTACTGCTACACATTTATATTCCAGATAGAGGCTTAGTCTACTTTCAGAAAAGAACATTCTGCATTTTTTCGGCTAATTAATATCATGATGCCATCACAAGAGGTTTGCTTTTTTTGACAATTGTAGCCATCTTGATCCCAAATCGAATTGACATCCCTTAACTGTGTTGTTTCTTTGCGATTTTTCGAAAAATATTGGTAGTAGAAATAGGAGGCAATCAGCTTACAAATACCCGATAAGTATTGAACTGCACAATTTCTTAGAACAATGTTTTTAATTTTATGATGAATTTGGTAACTATGCCATGATCTACTAGTGTGGCTGAACATAGCTATATATAGGTAAGATTGAACTGAGCGGACTATGAGGACCTCACTTATTTATGAACGACGTCACCCTACCGTTGGTAAAAGCCATAAACCTACTAGGAGTGGTGATAGATGATCAGCTGAAGTTCATAAGTCATGCGAAGTATATCATAGCCAAAACTCAAAAAATTGTTAACAACCTGTGTAAATTCGTTCGACCAACTTGCGGCATCCATCCTGAAAATGTCTTAATAATATATCGACAAGTAATAGAACCGATGATTACTTACGCTGCCGTCGTTTGGGGTAGTGCAACAAAGTATTATTACATTCATCGACTTCTACGATCGTTCCAACTATGCTTCGCTATATGCAACATCGGCTTCAGCATTAGCTGGCTTCAAACCATTACATCTGAAAATTACTGAAGCAAGCAATGTATACGAAACAAAAAGAACAGGTTACCTTCATACTACATCAAGAGAAATCACTCTACAAAAAAGAGTACGCCCACATATCCTACTGCATCCGGCAGATCGACAAATAATTAATTATGGTATGGTGATGCAACAAACACAAATCGACATAATATCAACAGCCAATACAACTTTAATTTTTACTGATGGCAGCAAGCTGGAAACCGAAGAATGTGGCTGCGTTTTTGTTGTTTTTCAACCACACGGTAACCAATTTAATGAGATATTTAAATTAAATAACGTATGTACTGTCTTTCGAGCCGAGGCCTTAGCTATAGATTCAGCTCTAGCATGGTTCCAAACCCATCTTGCGTCTACCAGATTACACATCTTAAGTGATAGCCAGTCATGCCTTGACGCTATTAAAGATCGGAACAACACGAATCCATTGATTGCATCCATACACGAAAGATTATATCAATTACGTCAAAACTATTCGGTTGAGTTCTCATGGGTGAAAGCTAATATCGGTGGGCAATGAGCTTGCAGATGAAGCGGCTAAAGAAGCAGCGGCGCTAACAACTCCCTCGTATTACGCATGCCAACTTACCTACCCCAAACGTCATGAACATCAAAATATTGTTGAAAAGTGGCATAGTGAGTTTATGAACGAACCAACCGGAAGCGGCACTAAACTATTCTTTCAATCTCTTGCGGAAGCGGAAAGTTATAGTAAAATGCTGGGTATATCTTTCGAAATGACGCAAATCCTAACAGGTCACAGCTATTGCAAGGCGTATTTAAATCGTTTTAAAATCATCGAAGAAGATACATGTCCATGTGACTCGACCACATCACAAGCAATCAACCATCTTTTGATTGACTGTCCAGCCTATGAAAGAGTCCGAAGACCTCATACAGTACTATGTGCAGAGCTTGGCATACGACCATTCAACATTAGGGAAGTCTTTAGACACAAGCAACTAATAAAATCACTTAATAAATTCGTTTATACTATTATTAGTAATCTAGAAACTTTTAACGCATAGATTGTTATTATTGTTGTTGTTTTATCGGCCTTCGTGGTTAATATTTAAACAGTAGTCAAGCTCTAGGCCAGTAGTGGAATTCACTAACTTATAACGATGCGATTTGTCGAGATTTTAATTAACGATTTTGTCGCTTGCCTTATCGATTGTACTATTCACTAACTTAGTTTGACCGACTCGCAATAAATGTCATTTAAAATAGTAGAAAGGTGGCAGCACAGCTTAACGAAACCTAAGAAATGCGAAAAGCACAAAAGGAATGCCAAAAATAAACAAATTCCGTATACTAACTGCTTTTAAAAGTTATTGTTGTGCAAGTTTTGAGATACAGTTTGCGTTATCAACAAAAGGTAAGTAAATGCGGAATTAATTTCATATTTCTCGACATAACAAATTTCTCTCATATTAAAATAGAATGGCGTCATCAATTAATACCAATCAAAGGAGAAGCCGTACCACAGCCGAGCAGTTAAGTCGAATGGTGGACTTTTTAATGGAAACTCCGAGATTAGCGGGTTCCAGATTTCTAAAGCGGCATGGAAAAGCCGAATGTGATAAAAAATCGACTGAAATGGCGACAATGCTGAATAGCCTCGGTGGTGCTGTAAAAACTGTTGAGCAGTGGCGTACGGTAAGTGACCATTATTATTTTCTTGTACTTTAAAGGTATATCTAAACTAATTTTGTTTAAAAAAGGTATGGAGAGATCTAAAAAGCCGTACAAGTCTAAAAGTTCGTGACAGGAATAGGAAGCAGGCAATGACAGGTAACAATCCTATATATGAACAGCGGCCCACTGAACTTGAGAGGCTTGCAATTGCCCTTACTGGCAAGGATTACCATCAAGGTGATGATGCCTGCGATGAAAACGTGCCACAGATGGAGGTAATGAACAAATCATTTATTATTTAATAATAGCTTGAAAGATAACAATTGTTTTTCTTGTTAGCAACTGCAACTGCGTAAGGAAAATGAGGAAAGCATCATTGTGGAAATAAACTCGATGTCACCTGACGAATTGCCATCGGTTTTGCATGATGAACTGCAATTCGTTTCGCATGATCAGCTGCCATTTGAAATTTATGAAGCAAGCGCAAATATGCGGTCATCTACGCCAGTTGCTCCGTCAAGAAGAACGCCGATTACTCCAGCAACGAGAACGACTCGAAGTGGTGCGAACCGGAGGCGCGTAGGAAGTGCCAGCGAGATACAAAAAACGTTTTTAGAAGTTGCTCAAACTCAGGCATCAGCCCTAAAGTTAATTTGTTTAATTTTGCATCTAAACATTATACATATGTATTTTTTATATTATTGTAACAATTTTCTTTTCAACCAGATGTTAGCTGAGTCAAGTGTTGCCGCCGTGGAATCATCCAGCAAACAAGCCGATGCTTTAAAAGTATTATTATTATTATATAAATATTTTAGCTAGATACCGTTTTCACACAGAATTCTCGTTTTAACAGCTGCTAGCAGACTCTAGTGTGGCTAGTGTACAGGCGACGAAGTTATGGAGGAGAGTATGGCCACAATGGGTAATGGCTTAAAGGCATGTGCGGACGCTTTTAATAATTTAACCAATGTAATATATCGACTTTAAAAATTATAGCCTTTGAAGATATTTTATTTTTTTATTTTGAGTACAAAGCTCCTATATTTATATGTTAGATGTAAGTTTACTTCAAAAAATGATGTAACTTTTGATAGGTATATTTATGGCAGCGTTAGGTTTATATGTATGTAAGTAACATGAAGTGCCTTTTTTTAATATCATTGTGTATGTTTTCGAGTTAAATGTAATACCCCGACATTTATGTAATACTCCTATATTGTTGCTACAGGCTAGGTAAACTCACAAACATCAGAGTGCTGATATATTGCTCTTTAAATGTTTTTGTATTCAATAATGGAATATACATAAATTTTAATTTTTTTCTGTCGCACTTTTTCTGCTACAATGAAACAAATTTGGTAGGCTGTTTTGTTTTGATTTCGAATTCAAAACTCATTGCGAGCATTTTCTATTACCATTATATAACACATATGTATACCGACATACAGTTCTGCAATTAATTAGATTTTTGGTTTCATGCAAACCTGTGTTTATTTATACCAGTCAGTATACCAGTATTCTCATTCAAATTTTATTTATAATTTGATTTCGTCTTTGCACTTAAGTGACACTTAATTATTTAAAATAATTTCCAAAAGAAATCGATCTATGTAAACGAATGAATGAATTTTTTACATTCAAATAAATGTATTATGTATAAAATTGAGCTGTGTTAAAACCTCATAAGTATTTATTTTAATTTTAAAGGACACGAAGTTCGTTTCTATTGAAATGATATTGTTAAGTTTGACTGTTCGGTATGATGGAAGTTTTCGCTACCAAAGTAGACCAAATATAAAATAAAATGCCAAAATGTTGGATTTACATTCCTGTAGATTTTTTTATTTATAAGTTTGTTAAGTCTGTACTTAAGTATAGTAATTAGCAATAAGTCGGTCTTGAACACTTTTCGCTATTGAAGAGGGTGCGCCTTGATTAACATTGCTATCACTTGGGCTTTGATCTAAGTATTCAGTGTCAGGCTCGTGTATGGGTTCACTTAATCGGATGTTATGCAACACTGCGCATGGGTTAACTATTCTACCAGTAAATCCTGGATGATACAAAAGAGTCCTTTGCTGTGATAGGCATCGCCATGTTCCTTTGAGAACACCAAAAAGTCTCTTGACTGGGTTTCGAGCTTTACACAATGCCTCATTGTACCGTCATTTTGGACTCCCCTCTGGTTGGTTAGGTAAAGGAGTCATCAGCCAGGGTTCTAAAGGGTATCCAGAGTCACCTGCAAGTAGTTTTATGTGCGATTTTATTTTCTGGGAAATTTCAGCGCATTAAACACACTTACCTATCAAAAACATGTTGCGGCTACCATTTTAAAAATTTCTCTGCATCACTCTCCGTACTGCAGAGTAGCTCCAAATAAATGCATCGTGCCTTGCTCCTGGGAATTTAGCATTGACATTCAATATCTTTAGGTTGGGGTCACAAATCTGTATATAAAAATATATTATAATCAAAAAAGTACAATACATTTCTTTGAATTATTGCTTTTACCATTTGTACATTTATTGAATGGTATCCATGGTGATTTACATATGCCTCTTCATGATTTCTGGGGCTCATGATCGACACATGAGTGCAATCAATAGCCCCAATAGTACCTCCCACACATGGTGCAGGTGACGCAGAAAAAATTTCTTTCGCAGCTTGCCGCTCTATTTGAGTCATTGGAAACTTTACTTTATCGAAAAATAAAAGAAGGGTTGATAGCATTTGTTACGCGATGTATACAGCGGCTTATAGACGACTGGCTCATTGATATGCCCATTGTTCTCCAACGGGCCGTTGATAACAACCAGTTGCGAAGAAGCGTAAAGCAGTTAGAACCTGAATTTTTTATAATAGTGTTCAATTGAAAATTATATGAAATTCCATGATTTACCTGTTTCTCTGTTGATATCGCAGTTATTCTTGTACCCCTTAATTGACCATCAAGTTGAGAAATAATATCATGAGCCAAGTCTGGGATTAGTCGGTACAGCTTTCGAAACTCCGTTGCATTTAGGTGGAATGGGTTATCTAACTCTCTAAGAAGGCGTCTGTCCACTGGCGATGGCCTCAGTAACTCTTCGTCTTGTGATAAAACGTACGCCAAGTACTCAAATGCCATTTGATTTATAAATAAAGCAGCTTTTCGTGTTTGAGTATAGTAACTTTGATTGGATAACGGTTGGTTGTACAGGTATAAAGAAATCGAGATAGATATAGACTTCCATATATCAAATCAACAGTATCGAAAAAAAATTCGATTGAGCCATGTCCGTCCGTCCGTCCGTCCGTCCGTGAACACGATAATTTGAGTAAATTTTGAGGTATCTTGATGAAATTTTGGTATGTAGGTTCCTGGGCACTCATCTCAGATCGCTATTTAAAATTAACGATATCGGACTATAACCACGCCCACTTTTTCGATATCGAAAATTTCGAAAAACCGAAAAAGTGCGATAATTCATTACCAAATACGGATAAAGCGGTGAAACTTGGTAGATGGGTTGAATTTATGACGCAGAATAGAAAACTAGTAAAATGTTGGACAATGGGCGTGGCACCGCCTACTTTTAAAAGAATGTAATATCAAAGTTTTGCAAGCTGTAGTTTGTCAGCCGTTGAAGATATCATGATGAAATTTAGCAGGAACGTTACTCCTATTACTATATGTATGTATAATAAATAAAAATTAACAAACTCGGAGTATGAACACGCCCACTTTTAAACAAAATTTTTTTAAAGTCAAATTTTAACAAAAAATTGGATATCTTTACAGTATATAAGTAAATTATGTCAAAATTCAACTCCAGTAATGATATGGTTCAACAAAATAAATATATAAAAGAAAATTTCAAAATGGGCATCGCTCCGCCCTTTTTCATTTAATTTGTCTAGAATACTTTTAATGCCATAAGTCAAACAAAATTTACCAATCCTTCTGAAATTTGGTAGTGGCATAGACTCTATGACGATAACTGTTTTCTGTGAAAATGGGAGAAATCGGTTTAAGCCACGCCCAGTTTTTATACACAGTCGACCGTCTGTCCTTAGGCTTGGCCACTAACCCGATAACTTGAGCAAAAATCGATATGTCTTTACTAAACTTAGTTCACGTACTTATCTGAACTCGCTTTATCTTGGTATAAAAAATGGCCGAAATCCGACTATGATTTTTCGATATCGAAAATTACGAAAAATGAAAAAAATGCTATAACTTATACCAAATATGAAAAAAGGGATGAAACTAATTGGATTGGTTTATTGACGCAAAATATAACTTTAGAAAAAACCTTTGTAAAATGGGTATGACACCTACCATATTAAATAGAAGATATTGAAAAAGTTTTGCAGGGCGAAATCAAAAGCACTTGGAATCTTGGAAGGATAACTCTCCGTGGTATTGCATAAATAAATAAATTAGTGGTACCCGACAAATGATGTTCTGGGTCACCCTCGTTCACATTTTGGTCGATATCTCGAAAACACCTTCACATATAACACTACCACCACTCCCTTTTAAAACCCTCATTAATACCTTTAATTTGATACCCATATCGATATCTCGAAAACGCCTTCACATATATACTTAAGGGCCACTCCCTTTTAATAACTTTAATTTGATACCCATATCGTACAAAGACTTTATAGAGTCACCCCTGGTCCACCTTTATGGCGTTATCTCGAAAAGGCATACACCTATAGAAGTAAGGCCCACTCCCTTTTAAAATACTCATTAACACCTTTCATTTGATACCCATATCGTACAAACACATTCTTGAGTCACCCCTGGTCCACCTTTATGGCGATATCTCGAAAAGGCGTCCACCTATAGAACTAAGACCCAATCCCTTTTAAAATACTCATTAACACCTTTCATTTGATACCCATATCGTACAAACACATTCTAGAGTCACCCCTGGTCCACCTTTATGGCGATATCTAGAAAAGACGTCCACCTATAAAACTAAGGACCACTCCCTGTAAAAATACTCATTAACACCTTTCATTTGACACCCATATCGTACAAACGCATTCTAGAGTCACCCCTGGTCCACCTTTGTGGTGATATCCCGAAATGGCTTCCACCTAGAGAATTATGGCTCACTCCCTTTTAAAATACTCTTTATTACCTTTCATTTGATACCCATGTCATACAAACACATTCCAGGGTTACCCTAGGTTCACTTTCCTACATGGTGATTTTCCCTTTTTTGTCTCCAAAGCCCTCGGCTAAGTTGGTAATGTTCGGTTACACCCGAACTTAGCCTTCCTTACTTGTTTATGTTAGATTTATGCGCGGAAATCCTTGTCTTCAGTTTAGATTTTGTAGTGCCCACATATACTTTATTGCATACGAGGGACCCGTCACCGTTACATGGAATCTTGTATATTAAGTCAGATTTCTCATATTTTTCTATTTTGTCCTTGGTATTACTAAAAATTGTTTGCATTGTGTTATTGCACGTAAATGCCAATTGCACTCGCTCATGGTCATATATATTCGAATATTTCTTTCTATTTGATAGTCCGGAAATATAAATGGAAGTTTTGTGTATTTTATTGTTAGCGTCCATTGTTTTTCTGATGCTGGGTTTTGCAAAGAAATCTCGGATATAGCCATTTATTAAACATATCGGAAAGCAATTGTATGTAAGAATTTTTTTAATAATTTCTATATTTTCGTTGTGGTACATTTCGTCACTGTTGGAGAGAACCCTTTGTATAAAGTTTCTTGCTGTGTTGATTATCGGCGATCAATTATGTTTCGAGTAGAAGTTAATGAGTCTGCCTGACGCCGTGGGCTTCTTGTACCAATCAAAGGAGAGCTGGTTATACTTTCTTATAACTAAAGTGTTCAGAAATGGCAATTGCCCATCTTTCTCGACCTCGCATGTAAAGTTGATGGATCTTACATAACTATTTAAGGTTTTAAGCATGTCTTCCACAGCATTATTAGTATTGACAATGGCAAATAGGTCGTCCACATATTTGGTCAATAAATGGGGTTTAGGAGGTGAATCTTGTTCAAATCTAGTTAATAAATCTTCCATAACTATGTCCGCTATGATCGGTGATGCCGGTGACCCCATAGGCATTCCAGAACGTTGTTAGTAAATTTTATTATTGATTTTAAAATAGCGGTTTTCTTTTATACAAAATCGTACAACTCCCATAAACATTTCTTTAGTCAGCTTTGTATGGTTTTCAATCAAATTCCATTTTGAAGAGATAATTTGAAAAGCATAATCTACGGGGATGCTGGGGAATAGGAAAACAACATCGAATGAAACAAAACTCTCATCTTCAAAAATGTACGTGTCTTTAATTTTGTTCTTGAATTCAATGGCCTCTTTAACATTGTGTTCTGAGGATTTGGTAATATTTTTCAGGACATTAACAACATATTTACCTACATAGCTTGTAAGACGGGGAATTAACTGATGAACACATAGGTCTTAGCGGAACTCCTTCCTTATGAATCTTGGGAAGGCCATACAGCCTTGGTGCATTGGCAAATTTACTTAAAAGTTGGTATTTCTCTTTTAAATCAATCATTTTATTCTTGAACAGCCTTTCTACAACTTCATTATTTTTTTTTCTTGTAATTTGTTAGTAGGGTCACGTTTTAAAAGCCTATAGGAGGAAATATCAACCACAACAGCAATTATGGAACGGAGAGCACACCGTAAACACAAAAACACATTCAAAATCTACAAAGATTTGAAAACAAGTATGATATTGAGACAAAAGGATATATTAGACGTTACCAACAGAGCACACAACAACTTACTAAACTAAGGCAGTCAACCAAGTTCCTTTTGATATGCAGAAAAAGTGCGGTAATACCGAAATTCATCAGCAACGCTACGAGGAATATTTCCTATGTTCTTAATGCCAACATCAGCGACAAGAGAAAACCGAAGAAAATAAGAAGCCTGTTTGAATAATGTGGAGAACAAACTTTTAAACATTATAATTAAAACGAATACTTGAATTACGAAAACTGAAAGAAAACGAGGTAAATAACATAAAAAATAAGTTATACCAAAGATTAGACAAACAAGATTCGACCGTGTACTTTGAAAGTGAAAAGGTATTATTAGATAGCCTAACGACAAAAATTAAGAAAACGCAAAGAAGTAAATATGAGAGACTGAAGGGATCACAAAAACAATCATTTAACATTGTAAATGTACCAGGTTGGTTTCATAACATGTCATAGACAAACATACCAAAAGACATTCAGTGGCGTTTGTCATTAGGTCCCAAGTACTCATTACCTACAACAAACAAAGAGTTCCCACTATTTAAGTTATTAGCAGACGGAGAATGCATTCAAACCATCAAAGATAAAGAGCAATAAGAAATAGAGGGAGACAACCTTACATCATTAATAAGGGAACAAAAAAAAGCGCACGCGATACATTACTTTTAGACACCCTACAATCGGCGAAAGCGTTCCTCAAGAATAATAAAGATTTATTAGTTTTAAATGCCGATAAAGGGAATATTACGGTTTTAAAGGATAAATCTGAATACGACTTAAAAATACAACAACTTGTCAATGATATTTCCTCCTATAGGCTTTTAAAACGCGACCCTACTAACAAATTACAAGAAAAAAATAATGAAATTGTAGAAAGGCTGTTCAAGAAAAAAATGATTGAGTTAAAAGGGAAATACCAACTTTTAAGTAAAACTGCCAATGCACCAAGGTTGCGTGGCCTTCCCAAGATTCATAAGGAAGGAGTTCCGCTAAGACCTATATGTTCATCTGTTAATTCCCCGTTTTACAAGCTATGTAAATATGTTGTTAATGTCCTTAAAAATATTACCAAATTCAAGAACAAAATTAAAGACACATATATTTTTGATGATGAGAGTTTTGTTTCATTCGATGTTGTTTCCCTATTCCCCAGCATCCCCGTAGATTTTGCTTTACAAATTATCTCTTCAAAATGGAATTTGATTGAAAACCATACAAAGCTGACTAAAGAAAAGTTTATGGGAGTTGTACGATTTTGTATAAAAGAAAACCGCTATTTTAAAATCAATAATAAAATTTACGAACAACGTTCTGGAATGCCTATGGGGTTACCGGCATCACCGATCATAGCGGACATAGTTATGGAAGATTTATTAACTAGATTTGAGCAAGATTCACCTCATAAACCCCGTTTATTGACCAAATATGTGGACGACCTATTTGCCAATGTCAATGCTAATGCTGTGGAAGACATGCTTAAAACCTTAAATAGTTATGTAAGATCCATCAAATTTACATGCGAGGTAGAGAAAGATGGACAATTGCCATTTCTGAACACTTTAGTTATAAGAAAGTATAACCAGCTTTCCTTTAATTGGTACAAGAAGCCCACGGCGTCAGGCAGACTCATTAACTTCTACTCGAAACATAATAGATCGACGATAATCAACACAGCAAGTAACTTTATACGAAGGGTTCTCTCCATCAGTGACGAAATGTACCACAACAAAAATATAGAAATTATTAAAAAGATTCTTAGATACAATTTCTTTCCTATATATTTAATAAATGGCTATATCCGAGATTTCTTTGCAAAACCCAACATCAGAAAAACAATGGACGCTAACAATAAAATACACGAAACTTCCACTTATATTTCCGGACTATCAAATAGAATGAAATATTCGAATATACATGACCATGAGCGAGTGCAATTGGCATTTACATAAAATAACACAATGCAAAAAATTGTTAGTAATACCAAGGGCAAAATAGAAAAATATGAGAAATCTGACGTAGTATACAAGATTCCATGTAACGGTGACGGGTCCCTCGTATGCAATAAAGTATATGTGGGCGCTACCAAATCTAAACTGAAGACAAGAATTTCCGCGCATAAATCTAACATAAACAAGTAAGGAAGCCTAAGTTCGGGTGTAACCGAACATAACATACTCAGTTTAGAGCTATGGAGACAAAATAAGGGAAAATCACCTCGTAGTAAAATGAACCTAGGGTAACCCTGGAATGTGTTTGTATGACATGTGTATCAAATGCAAGGTATTAAAGAGTATTTTAAGAGGGACTGGGCCATAGTTCAATAGATGGACGCCATTTAGGGATATCGCCATAACGGTGAACCAGGGCTGACTCTAGAATTTGTTTGTACGATATGGGTATCAAATGAAAGGTGTTAATGAGTATTTTAAAAGGGAGTGGGCCTAAGTTCTATATGTGGACACCTTTTCAAGATATCGCCATAAAGGTGGACCAGGGGTGACTCTAGAATTGGTTTGTACGATATGGGTATCAAATGAAAGGTGTTAATGAGTATTTTAAAAGGGAGTGGGCCTTAGTTCTATGGGTGGACGACTTTTCGAGATATCGCCATAAACGTGAACCAGGGGTGACTCTAGAATGCGTTTGTACAATATGCGTATCAAACGAAAGGTGTTGATGAGTGTTTTAAAACGGAGTGGGCCGCTGTGTGGACGCTTTTTCGAGATATTGCCATAAAGGTGGACCAGGGGTGACTCTATAATGTGTTTGTACGATATGGGTATCAAATTAAAGGTATTAATGAGGGTTTTAAAATGGAGTGGTGGTAGTTGTATATGTGAAGGCGTTTTCGAAATATCGAAAAAAATGTGGACCAGGGTGACCCAGAATATCATCTGTCAGGTACCGCTAATTTATTTATATATGTAATACCACGAACAGTTATCCTTCCAAGATTCCAAGGGCTTTTGATTTCGCCCTGCAAAACTTTTTCATTTTCTTCTACTTAATATGGTAGGTGTCACACCCATTTTACAAAGTTTTTTTCTAAAGTTATATTTTGCGTCAATAGACCAATCCAATTACCATGTTTCATCCCTTTTTTCGTATTTGGTATATTATTATGGCATTTTTTTCATTTTTAGTAATTTTCGATATCGAAAAAGTGGGCGTGGTCATAGTCGGATTTCCGCCATTTGTTACACCAATATAAAGTGAGTTCAGATAAGTACGTGAACTGAGTTTAGTAAAGATATATCGATTTTTGCTCAAGTTATCGTGTTAACGGCCGAGCGGAAGGACAAACGGTCGACTGTGTATTAAAACTGCGCGTGGCTTCAACCGATTTCGCCCTTTTTATCAGAAAACAGTTATCGTCCTAGAGTCTAAGCCTCTACCAAATTTCACAAGAATTGGTAATGTTTTGTTCGACATATGGCATTAAAAGTATCCTAGACAAATTAAATGAAAAAGGGCGGAGCTACGCCCATTTTGAAAATTTCTTTTATTTTGTTGCACCATATCATTACTGGAGTTGAATGTTGACATAATTTACTTATATACTGTAAAGATATTAACTTTTCTTTTAAAATTTGAAAATTTCTTTTTAAAAAGTGGGCGTGGTCATTCCCCGATTTTGCAAATTTTTATTAAGCATACATATAGTAATAAGAGTAACGTTCCTGCCAAATTTCATTATGATATGTTCAACGACTGCCACGACTGAATTACAGCTTGCAAAACTTCTAAATTACCTTCTTTTAAAAGTGGGCGGTGCCACGCCCGTTGTCCAAAATTTTACTAGTTTTCTATTCTGCGTCATAAGTTCAACTCATCTACTAAGTTTCATCGCTTTATCCGTATTTGGTAATGAATTATCGCACTTTTTCGATTTTTCGAAATTTTCGATATCGAAAAAGTGGGCGTGGTTATAGTCCGATATCGTTCATTTTAAATAGCGATCTGAGATGAGTGCCCAGGAACCTACATACCAAATTTCATCAAGATACCTCAAAATTTACTCAAATTATCGTGTTCACGGACGGACGGACGGACGGACATGGCTCAATCGAATTTTTTTTCGATACTGTTGATTTGATATATGGAAGTCTATATCTATCTCGATTTCTTTATACCTGTACAACCAACCGTTATCCAATCAAAGTTAATATACTCTGTGAGCTCTGCTCAACTGAGTATAAAAACAGTGACCAGCCTAATGACAACAAAACGGCTTTAACTCAACATTGCAGAGCCACCGGTTATTCTCCAAATTTAGAAAACGTAGCTATACTCCAAACGGAGAGAGGATATACAAAGAGATTTACATTAGAGATGCTGCATATCATCAATACTCCAAGAGATCAACGCATGAATTTTAAAGCGGACAAAGAGAAGTGCGCCCCTGCCTACAGGAATTTAATAAGCAGCAATAAAAATGGTCCGGGAGAGTTTGTCCGTTTGTACACTTCATCACGTTTGGCGACGCCTACTTATAAATTAACGTTTTGTTGTTTGTGTAATATTTTGTTTACATTACTGTTTTTTAGTACCTTAAACACTCTTCCTTTGTACTTATGTATATTTTTTAAATTGTTAAGTTAGTCGATGCATTCCACGGTGTAAATGTGTGCTTTGGAAATATTATATGTTTTTTGTTTTTAATATTATTAATGTTTTTCAGTCCTGAAGATGACCTCAGAATGAAGTTGAAATATCGACAAAAATAAGAATTGACAAATATATGTTTACACATAATCATTTTATGGTTTAAATTTCTATATATATATTTGATCTGGCCTAGAGCTTGACTATTGTTTAAGTACATAGATTGTTATCTGATAAACTTTCAATGCTTGCTATTAAATTTTAAATTGTAATATATTTTTGCTTGTATCCATTCGCTAGCACTATTATTTTCATACTATTTATAACTAATCAGGATACATACATACCAATATTTTAATATATTTTTGCTTGTATCAGTTAACCCGTTGTGGGTATAAAATAAAAAAAACATATTTTTTTTGCCGGCTTATGCCGGTTTTTTGCACTTTATTGGTTTTACAAGAGCAAAATACAACTGAACTAAAACTATGTTAGTATGGCCTTTTATTAATTCTTAGCGATGGCCCAATTGCAGCGGCGTCGCATCGTTGCTGATATTTTCATATGTTGCAGTGGTATCCTATCGCTGCCAATGTTCCCATCCGCTGGTGACGCGCGGTTGGCGTTTGTTGGATGCGCGTGTAGAAATATGAAGCTAAGGTATGCGCGGTACTGACAGTGTGAACTATGTTCCCACGGAGCGGTAGTGAGGCATCAGCATTTATTCCGGATGCACGTTTTGTAACTGGAGTGAAGAATGCAGGTAGCTTATGTTGTTGGTATCGTATCACCAGTAATGTTCCTATGATGTGAATATGCTAGTCAGCGTTTATCGCATACACGTGTGCTTCGATGTGACTAGAGAATGCAGGCAACCTACTATGTGAATATTTGTGAAGTTTGAATGTGGGTGGTGTAAACTCCTTCCCTCTTAAAGACGGTTTTCCTCGATCGTCTGAAAAATTTGAAAAGTCCTTACTTCGGGCACTGGGACTTGGACTTGCCTGGTTGCTTCTTGGCTCTGGCTGCCTTGAGTGATTGATTGTAATGGTTGCTCTGTAGGTTTATTTGTTTTCTTCCTGCAGTGCTTCCTGAAGCTGGCAATGACAAGAATAACTAGGATTATGGTAATCCCTGAGAATATTTGGTTGGCCGTGTTTTCTGTTTGGAGGGACTGGATTTTTATGGCGTTGTTCAAATGTAACTCGCTAAGGGGTTCGAGTGACAAAAGTTTGGTAAAGCTCTCCTCCCTTGGATTTGGCTGTGCTATTGCTGGCATCACCCTTAAAGGAGGTGTTTCGAAATTCCTATAAGTTCTGCCGTTAGCTATTACCGTCTCGTTTTTGAAGTTCAATATATAGGTGCCATTTATTTTGCGCATATCGCCGCTGATACTTATATTGCCATGGTAACCATTAAGGAATAGTATTCCTGGGGCAATTAGCTCGTCTCTTGGTGCTCGTATATGGTGGCAATTTATCATGGGGCGCGAAGAATTAAGGCTTTTAATTAGGTTAGTTATACAAAAGTCATTTTTCAAATCTAACAATTCATCCTGCTTACAAATGTTATTTGAGTTATATTTTTTACAATTAATTTTTATTCCGAATATTTCTTCTTTATTTTGAATAATATTATTAAATTTTAAATTAATCATTACATCTTTTTTTATTACTGATTTTATAATAAAATTCTAATAAATTACTTTTGTAGTTAATGGAATTTTGAAGACATACAAAATAGAAGTTGAATTGCTTTATACGCTAACTTCGGCTAATTCTAGAGCCTCTTCCATTGTGTTGAAGGGCGTATTTTCCTTATTAAACTCCTTAATGGATATTTCAATTTCTTTCTTATTCAAAATCATAGAATTTATGATACCTAATCCGGCCCATTGTATGGCATATTTTATGCTAACTATTTCTTCTTTTATAAGCCTAATTTTATTCTGTAAATTTAAAGCGATTTCGTTTACAATTACCACTTCGTTCTGAAAGGTACTTAATATATCATTAGTGAGTTTCGTTAAATTATTTATCTGCTGCTTAAAAGCATTGTTTATATAATATTGCTTATTATTATTGTTAATTAGTTTTTCTAAATTACCATTTATCATAATTAGGTCGTCATGATCGGGGCTTCCTGCCAGGTATTTCCAGGCAGTGCCAAGGATATCTAGCGATCTTCTTTGTCTGGGACTATGAGGAGGCTCTACGATTTCCAACATTTCAATAGCTTGTTGGGCCTCGTGTTGCAAGGTGGGATAAATAGGATTTTCGGTGGTTAAAACTTTGTCATCTCAGTAATGTTTTGCAGAACTTGACGGTAGACTGCGGTATCAATGATGTGGATAAAGTTAAAGGTGCCATCCTTGATTTTGGAGAAATCATTATCGATGGTTATTAAGTGGGATGAGGAATAGTCGTGAATTTGAACTTCTCCATGGGTAGTGCAGGCGAGTAGGCTGGAGAGAAAAAAAATAAAAATTTTGGGGATACGACCATTTTATGAAATTTCCTTACTCTATTTATTCGAAGTTTTGTGAAGTTTATTTGTTAAATCGTTCGCCTATGGCGTATTAATCGATGGAAAATTCGTTACATTGAGGTAAGATAAGAAATGAGAAAAAATGATTTTTTCCCTTAAAAAAAATTTGTTTGAGAAAATTTTTTTTTTTTTGTAATATTTTTATCAGCTCCTTATCAGCCCTTTGTGCACTGTCTTCCCTGATTGGGTTATGACTGTGCAGTTCCTGTCTTCTCTGACGACCTCCTTCCTGTACATAGGTGTAAGCTTATTGTCTACTCTTTTGCTTATTCTGACATAGATGATGTCATTGGGACTGTAAATTTTGAAGATTGATCTTTTTTTATTGTGGAATTCTAAATCTTTTATTTGTTTTTCAGCTAAATTTTTTATGTTTTCTTGCCTGTGGCTTTCCAATTGTTCGGGGTCGGTACTTACAGTCCTTCCGAAAAATACTTCTATTGATTTTCTCTTAATTATCGAATGGATGGAATAATTGTACTTGCAGAGTGACCTGTTAAGTAGATCTTCGAAGCTATCATGTTCCCTTTCACTTTTCACGCATCGCATTATTTCTGAAAGGGTGGAATGGAAGCGTTCAACCTGGCCGTTGACAGTACTGGTGTAGGGGGGTGTCTTGTAAATCTCTATTCCGTATTGGTTTTCGAGCATAAAGGTTATGGTTGCAGAGTTTAAGGATTTTTCGTTATCAATAACGATTTTCTGGAATACCAAAAGAGGTTAGCAATTCTTGAAGGGGTTGTCTTATATCCTCCATCGCCCTTGATCTAAGTACTTTCGCTTGGGCGTATTTAGAGGATTTGTCGATGGCTGTGAGGATTACCTTATTGTTTGTGTGATAGATATGGATATGGACAATGTGTCCTGGGTAATTGGGGTTGCTTGTATGATTGGGGCTGTCGGATGTCTTTCATACTTATTTTCACTGCATATTTTGCATTGTTTTTTGATTATTTTTATTTTGGCAGTCATTTGCAGGAAATAGTATTTATCTAAAAGCTGTTTTTTATTTTCTATTGCATTTCGATGAGCCCTATTATGCTCGTTTATGATTTCTGCGGGTATAGAGTACCCTGTATCTGCTAAAATGAGTTTGGTAAATTGTTTTGATTTTGCCCAAAATGCTATCTTCGGTTCTTATGCAGTTTGTTGCTGAAGGATTTAAGTATCGTTTTAGTACGTTTTAGTATCGTTTTAGTGCATCCGTGTAGGGAATTAGGGTTTGACCTGAACTTTCGTCGCTGTGTTGGGTGGGTGTCATTGAATTTATTTCCTGTGGTGGTCTAGAAATTGCGTCCGCTACGAAGTTTGTGTGGCCGGGCTTGTATTTGATCTCATAGTTGTACTCCTCCAAGATGGCTTTCCATCTCTTGAGTTTGCTATTGTTGTTCTTGTTGCTGAGGGCATATGTAAGAGGTTGATGGTCTGTGAAAATTTTAACTACGGCAGGGCCGTAAAGATAGCTTCTCAAAGATTTGAGGGCCCAAATGATCGCTAACATTTCCTTCTCGTTTGTTGCGTAGTTTTCCTCGGCCTTTGATAGGGTTCTAGATATGAATAGAATTGGTTTATTATCTTGTTCAAGCACTGCTCCTATTGCATAACTGGAGGTGTTGGTAGTCAGATGGAATTCTTTGCCGAAATTGGGGTATTGTAACATCACGTCGTTGGACATAAGCGTACTTTTTATTTTACTGAAGGCGCCTATTGCTTCGTTGTTCATGGTTATTGCTGTTTTTGCAGATAAATGTTTACTCATTCGTCCTTCCTCCCCTCTTAAAATGAGAGTAAGGGATTTTGCTATTTTGGCGTAGTCCCTAATGAAACGTCTGTAAAACCCAGACATTCCCAGGAACGATCTGAGGTCCTTTAGTGTTTTTGGTATAGGTACCTTTTCCATTGCTTCAATCTTTAATGGATTTGCTCTAATGCCGTCTGCAGTGACTATGAATCCTAAAAATTTTACTTCCTGCGCGAAGAATTTGCATTTGTCTAGCTGGATTTTCATATTGGACTGCTCTAGTGTATCGAAAATTATTTGTAAGTATTTAGCATGGTCTTGTTGTGTCTTGCTGAAAATTATGATACCGTCTATGTAGACGTAACACAACTTCCCTATATGTTGCCGTAGTATATCGTCGAGGGTGCGTTGGAAAATTGATGGTGCGTTTTTCAATCCGAAAGGGAGTCTAGTGAATTCATATTTTGCGTTGTTTATGGAAAATGCGGTTTTTTCGATATCTGTTTCTTTCAGGGGTATTTGGTGGAATCCACTTTTCAGATCGATGACGGAAAAGAACCTATTACGTCCTAGTTGCGCTAGTACCTCGTTTATTTCGGGGATGGGGTACCGGTCTGCAATAGTAACCGAGTTGAGCTTCTTGTAGTCAATTACTAGTCTGTACTGTTTATTTCCTGCAGAGTCTGGTTTCTTGTTAACGATCCAAACGGGGGAATTATAGGGGGAGTGCGATGGTCGTATAATGCCATCTTCAACAAGTTTATTGACCTGTTTTTCAACCTCATTTTTTAGGGACATTGGATAAGGATAATATTTGGTGTAAATTGGAGAGTCATTTGTTGTACGGATTTCACCGACGATTCTAGTGGTGTACGTTAGTTTTTTATCGGGTTCGGCGAATAATGTGGGGAACTGTTGCACTAAATTTCCGATAATGACTTTTTGTTCTGGATTCATATGTTCAGTTTTTATTTTTATGTTGTTCACTGATTTAGAAATTTGTTGCTTACGCCCCGATTCTGAGGGTTACCGGTAAAATAGTTTCCAGAACATTATGTAACCGAATATCGTTACTAGTTCTTTTATTTGCGATTCTGGCCCAAGTTGTAACGCTGTCATCACCAAGAAACTCACCAGTGTCTGTGGAGAAATTTTAAAGGTAGTTTTCTTCGCTTTCACGGTTGCCACTTTGGTCCTTTGGACCAAAAATGGTCCCTTCCAACCCCATTTGGTCCGCTGGTCCCTTTTCTTCAATTTTGGTCGTTTTTAGGCTGTAGCCAAGATTGGTACTTTTCTTTATTTTTCACTCAGGTAAAAGTTCAAAATATTGCCCAAAAATTCGCTACACTTTCGTTAGCCCCCATATAATTTTGAATTTACTTCAATGAAACTCTCACCATAAAAAATTGCTCAGTCAGTAAAATGTGCAAGAACAATAACATTTCACTAAGGATATAATTTATGCCAGGCATTAAAAAGAAAAGTGTTGGCAAACACATTGTCCTTAATTGTTGATGAAATAACCGACTAATAAAAAAAAAACTCTTGTTTTATAATAATATTAATAACGGCTAGATATTTATGGCGGCTACCGTGGTGTGATGGTAGCGTGCTCCGCCTATCACACCGTATGCCCTGGGTTCGCACCCCGGGCAAAGCAACATCAAAATTTTAGAAATAAGGTTTTTCAATTAGAAGAAAATTTTTCTAAGCGGGGTCGCCCCTCGGCAGTGTTTGGCAAGCGCTCCGGGTGTATTTCTGCCATGAAAAGCTCTCAGTGAAAACTCATCTGCCTTGCAGATGCCGTTCGGAGTCGGCATAAAACATGTAGGTCCCGTCCAGCCAATTTGTAGGGAAAATCAAGAGGAGCACGACGCAAATTGGAAGAGAAGCTCGGCCTTAGATCTCTTCGGAGGTTATCGCGCCTTACATTTATTTTTTTTTATTTATACAACACTATGTAAAATAGAAAACTAAGTATCTTGGCACAAGAAATATTTTAACTCGAAGACAGAAGGAAGCAAGAGATATGATTTCGGAGGAAATGTTTTGTATAAAATTATTCCCGTAGGTGCTAGCAGAACCCCTGAGGCCTGGGATCAAAACTCACACTTACTGAATCTAGGCTCTGATATGAAGTTTAAACGCTTAAGGAAAAGTAAGCATATATAACCAGTAAGGAAGGCTAAGTTCGGCTGGAACCGAACATTACATACTCAGTTGAGAGCTATGGAGACAAAATAAGTAAAAATCACCTCGTAGTAAAATGAACCTAGGGTAACCCTGGAATGTGTTTGTATGAAATGTGTATCAAATGGAAGGTATTAAAGAGTATTTTAAGAGGGAGTGGGCCATAGTTCTATAGTTCTGGAGATTGGACGGTGGACCAGGGGTAACTCTAGAATTTGTTTGTACGATATGGGTATCAAATGAAAGGTGTTAATGAGTATTTTAAAAGGAAGTGGGTCTTAGTTCTATGGGTGGACGCCTTTTCGAGATATCGCCATAAAGGTGGACCAGGGGTGACTCTAGAATTTGTTTGTACGATATGGATATCAAATGAAAGGTGTTAATGAGTATTTTAAAAGGGAGTGGGCCTAAGTTCTATAGGTGGACGCCTATTCGAGATATCGCCATAAAGGTGGACCAGGGCTGACTCTAGAATTTTTTTGTACGATATGGGTATCAAATGAAAGGTGTTAATGAGTATTTTAAAAGGGAGTGGGCCTTAAATCTATAAGTGGACGCCTTTTCGAGATATCACCATAAAGCTGGACCAGGGGTGACTCTAGAATGCGTTTGCACAATATGGGTATCAAACCAAAGGTGTTGATGAGTATTTTAAAACGGAGTGGGCCTTAGTTCTATGGGTGCACGCCTTTTCGAGATATCGCCATAAACGTGAACCAGGGGTGACTCTAGAATGCGTTTGTACAAAATGGATATCAAACGAAAGGTGTTGATGAGTATTTTAAAACGGAGTGGGCCTTAGTTCTATGGGTGCACGCTTTTTCGAGATATCGCCATAAAGGTGGACCAGGGGTGACTCTATAATGTGTTTGTACGATATGGGTATCAAATTAAAGGTATTAATGAGGGTTTTAAAAGGGAGTGGTGGTAGTTGTATATGTGAAGGCGTTTTCGAGATATCGGCCAAAATTTGGACCAAGGTGACCCAGAATATCATCTGTCGGGTACCGATAATTTATTTATATATGTAATACCACGAACAGTTATCCTACTAAGATTCCAAGGGCTTTTGATTTCGCCTTGCAAAACTTTTTCATTTTCTTCTACTTAATATGGTAGGTGTCACAACCATTTTACAAAGTTTTTTTCTAAAGTTATATTTTGCGTCAATAGACCAATCCAATTACCATGTTTTATCCCTTTTTTCGTATTTGGTATATTATTATGGCATTTTTTTTCATTTTTAGTAATTTTCGATATCGAAAAAGTGGGCGTGGCCATAGTCGGATTTCGGGCATTTTTTACACCAATATAAAGTGAGTTCAGATAAGTACGTGAACTGAGTGATATACCGATTTTTGCTCAAGTTATCGTGTTAACGGCCGAGCGGAAGGACAGACGGTCGACTGTGTATAAAAACTGGGCGTGGTTTCAACCGATTTCGCCCTTTTTCACAGAACACAATTATTGTCCTAGAATCTAAGCCTCTACCAAACTTCACAAGGATTGGTAATGTTTTGTTCGACATATGGCATTAAAAGTATCCTAGACAAATTAAATGAAAAAGGGCGGAGCCACTCCCATTTTGAAGATTTCTTTTATTATTGTATTTTGTTACACCATATCATTACTGGAGTTGAATGTTGACATAATTTACTTATATACTGTAAAGATATTAACTTTTCTTTTAAAATTTGACTTTAACAAATTTTTTTTTTAAAAGTGGCCGTGATCGTTCTCCTATTTTACAAATTTTTATTAAGCATATATATAGTAATAAGAGTAACGACTTCAACGACTGCCAAATTACAGCTTGCAAAATTTCTAAATTACCGTCTTTTAAAAGTGGGCGGTGCCACGCCCATTGTCCAAAATTTTACTAATTTTCTATTCTGCGTCATAAGTTCAACTCACCTAGCAAGTTTCATCGCTTTATCCGTATTTGGTAATGAATTATCGAACTTTTTCGATATCGAAAAAGTTGGCGTGGATATAGTCCGATATCGTTCATTTAAAACAGCGATCTGAGATGAATGCCCAGGAACCTACGTACCAAATTTCATCAAGATACCTCAAAATTTACTCAAGTTATAGATTTGACAGGTAAATCTCTGAAATTCGTTTCCACGGTTGTGACCGGATTGCCACGGTCGTGACATTAGTAACAATCGATATAAAAAAATACATTACAGGACATAGTTAACATTCTTCGCTTTATATAAAAGTTTAATATTATTTAACCAAAGTCAAGTAATTTTTCTATGTTATTTGGTGTTTCCAGTTTAACCTTGACTAACTTCAATAAAAACAAGTAAGGAAGGCTAAGTTCGGGTGTAACCGAACATTACATACTCAGCTGAGAGTTTTGGAGACAAAAAAGGGAAAATCACCATGTAGGAAAGTGAACCTAGGGTAACCCTGGAATGTGTTTGTATGACATGGGTATCAAATGAAAGGTATTAAAGAGTATTTTAAAAGGGAGTGAGCCATAATTCTATAGGTGGGCGCCATTTCGGGATATCGCCACAAAGGTGGACCAGGGGTGACACTAGAATGCGTTTGTACGATATGGGTGTCAAATGAAAGGTGTTAATGAGTATTTTAACAGGGAGTGGTCCTTAGTTCTATAGGTGGACGTCTTTTCTAGATATCGCCATAAAGGTGGACCAGGGGTGACTATAGAATGTGTTTGTACGATATGGGTATCAAATGAAAGGTGTTAATGAGTATTTTAAAAGGGAGTGGGTCTTAGTTCTATAGGTGGACCCCTTTTCGAGATATCGCCATAAAGGTGGACCAGGGGTGACTCAAGAATGTGTTTGTACGATATGGGTATCAAATGAAAGGTGTTAATGAGTATTTTAAAAGGGAGTGGGCCTTAGTTCTATAGGTGTACGCCTTTTCGAGATAACGCCATAAAGGTGGACCAGGGGTGACTCTATAGAGTGTTTGTACGATATGGGTATCAAATTAAAGGTATTAAAAGGGAGTGGCCCTTAAGTATATATGTGAAGGCGTTTTCGAGATATCGACCAAAATGTGGACCAGGGTGACCCAGAACATCATCTGTCGGGTACACACAATTTTTTTATATATGTAATACCACGAACAGTATTCCTGCCAAAATTCCAAGGGCTTTTGATTTCGCCCTGCAGAATTTTTTATTTTCTTCTACTTAATATGGTAGGTGTCACACCCATTTTACAAAGTTTTTTCTAAAGTTATATTTTGCGTCAATAAACCAATCCAATTACCATGTTTCATCCCTTTTTTCATATTTGGTATAGAGTTATGGCATTTTTTTCATTTTTCGATATCGAAAAATTGAGCGTGGTCATAGTCGGATTTCGGCCATTTTTTATACCAAGATAACGCGAGATGAGATAAGTACGTGAACTAAGTTTAGTAAAGATATATCGATTTTTGCTCAAGTTATCGTGTTAGTGGCCGAGCCTAAGGACAGACGGTCGACTGGGTATAAAAACTGGGCGTGGCTTAAACCGATTTCGCCCATTTTCACAGAAAACAGTTATCGTCATAGAATCTATGCCCCTACCAAATTTCAGAAGGATTGGTAAATTTTTGTTTGACTTATGGTATTAAAAGTATTCTAGACAAATTAAATGAAAAAGGGCGGAGCCACGCCCATTTTGAAATTTTCTTTTATATTTTTATTTTGTTGAACCATATCATTACTGGAGTTGAATTTTGACATAATTTACTTATATATTGCAAAGATATCCAATTTTTTTGTTAAAATTTGACTTTAAAAAATTTTTTTTTAAAAAGTGGGCATGTTCATTCTCCGATTTTGCTAATTTTTATTTAGTACACATATGGTAACATGAGTAATGTTCCTGCCAAATTTCATCATGATATCTTCAACGACTGCCAAATTACAGCTTGCAAAACTTACATTCTTTTAAAAGTGGGCGGTGCTGCGCCCATTGTCCAATTTTTTACTAGTTTTCTATTCTGCATCATAAATTCAACCTACCTACCAAGTTTCATCGCTTTATCCGTCTTTGGTAATGAATTACCACACTTTTTCGATTTTTCGAAATTTTCGATATCGAAAATTGGGCGTGGTTATGGTCCGATTTCGTTCATTTAAAATAGCGATCTGAGATGAGTACCCTGGAACCTACATACCAAATTTCTTAAAGATACCTACAAATTTACTCAAGTTATCGTGTTAACGGACAGACGGACGGACGGACGGACATGGCTTAATCAAATATTTTTTCGATACTGATGATTTTGATATATGGAAGTCTATATCTATCTCGATTCCTTTATACCTGTACAACCAACCGTTATCCAATCAAAGTTAATATACTCTGTGAGCTCTGCTCAACTGAGTATAAAAATCAATAAGCAAATGAGTACATAAAGTAATGAGCATCATATGTACATATGCATGCATATATATTCATACATACGCGTGTACATATGTGCTATATATTAATTAACGTACATATATTTAAAGGTAAGAATTAAGAAGTAAAGAATTAGATAGTTACAGATTACAAATGGTGTGACTAACGATAGTAAATTATCGATTGTTAATTATTGAAGCGTTCAATTTCAATTTTATAAGCAAAGCAATATCAGTCATAAACAATTAGTTTATTTACTTCTTAGCTTAAAATATCTTACGCGATGTACCAAAATATTAAACAATCATTTAGAACTAGAGTAACAATATTCAGGTATTTCTACTGCTCTAATATTTCGGGAATATATTTCTGTCTTTATCATCAGTAAGACTATAATTTCAATTGATATTAACACTGAGTTATACATCAAAACCTCACGTAATTGTGACATTTTCCTCAAAAGTAGACAACCTGCCACGGTTGTGCCATTTGACGCGCGCCACGGTTGTGACATTTCAATGAAATTCAAGCTAAAAGATTTTCCGACCGTTTTGAGGGTTGTGTTAGCGAACGTGTTGAAAAACCCGTAAATTGCAGTACACACAATGTACCCTTTCCGAGTGGCAAGTGCCACGGTTGTGACGTACATTTTCGAAACATACCATTTTTGGTTTTCGATTATATATAAAAAAAGACCGGTGTGATTAAGAACGCTATATTAACAAAAAAAAATTTCAGTGACGCCTGCTGATCAGTGTTGCCAGGTTAGCCTTTTCGAGGCTAGATTTAGTCTTTTTTTTGCCTTTAGCCTCGAAATTTTGGGTTTAGCTTCGTGACTTTTTTCTAGCCATTTTTACTCCGAATGTATTTTTAAAAATTTCTAAAATAAAATAATTTCAATAGTTCCTGTGAACACCTAATACCTAATCATATGAGTTCTCTACAAAAGATTAATTCTTTTTCTGCTGAAAATTCGTTGAAAATTTCAAAGTCAAATGAATTTTCTTACTTTGAAAAAGAGAAGTATATTTATTCTTCAAGTCAAATAGCATTAATAGAGCTGCAGTGGCGAAAACTTATAATTATACAATGGAAAAATGTACACTCCACCATGGAATTTTGGTCGGAAGTCTGAGAACATAAAAATGCATTAAACGAACCTCCTTTTTTAGAACTTGTCGAATTAATATTTAGTTGTTTAGTATTACCACTCAGTAACGCGGAAGTTGAAAGAATTTTTAGTGGCATGAAAATTCTGAAAACTAAATTAAGGAACAAACTAAAAATTGAAATGCTTAATGCGCTGCTTAATATTAGATGCTCGTTAAAACGCTTATCTAAATGTTGTAATGACTTTGAAATTACCGATGATTTCATATCTATGGTAAATAGCCAAACTTTATACCCAGACTTAAACTCTTCTGATTCTTCAGACGGGGAATATTTTATATAAATAATTAGTTTTTAATATTTTTTTATGTATATACACATATGCAATCATTTAAAGTAATTCCATGTGCTAGTCAAGGAAAATGTGCCTGATATGTTTTGAAATAGGAAGTTATGCTTAAGTTATGTTTATAAGTTTTTATTTACAAATGTGTAAACTAAAATATAAAAAAAATTTTATGAATTAACCAAAAAATTTCTGGCCTTTTTTAGCTTCTTTTTTACTAAATTTAGCCTTTTCTAACCTTTTTTTTTTTGCAAATCTAGCTTCTTTTTTTTGCATCACCTGGCAACACTGCTGCTGATTGAAACTGACCCCTGCATGGTGCAGGCAAGCCCGCACTGTAGTAATACTCGCATAAACAATTGGACGACATTATTTTTTTCAAACCTAATCGACACTTTTCAAAGTAGAGCTAGGAATCGAGAAATGAATACCCGCAACTCAGAAATGTGAAATATTTATCAGTGAATAACGTATTTAATATAAATAAAAACTATTATTCCCATTATTAGCGATTCGAGTCTGAACCAAATTAAATCATTCAAGAATTGAAGTTGGCGACATGCCACGGTTGTGACATTCGCATGGTATTGCCAATGAAATCTTGATAAAAGTTTAATAAAATGCAACAATTTATCCTAAACTATTCGAAGAAAGTCACTTTTCAACATTTAGCGTGCATAGTTCATTGATAATGATTAATTAGTATTAGAAATTGCCAAGCGACACAAAACTGAGAGTTTGCGGAGAATCGCCCATATGGAAGTCTATATCTATCTCGATTCCTTTATACCTGTACAACCAACCGTTATCCAATCAAAGTTAATATACTCTGTGAGCTCTGCTCAACTGAGTATAAAAATAGCACTAACAAAATTGCCTAGTTTCATTTATGACTTACTGAGTTTTCCACATACATAGTTTGGAAACACCAGAACGCAAATTTTGAACCGTTTCTTACTAAAACCTAACTTCACTATACATTTTATTTCATTGCAATCAACAATGTAATGCTAGAACCAAGAGCTTTATGACCAAAACTAGGTTCACAACGTTTGGTTGGTGGAAGACATAGACTTATCCTATGTCAAAATATAGTATCATTTTTAGTTTCATGCACATATATTTGTTGGTTCAGCTTGAATTAAAGGAAAGTCTTCACTATTTTTAGAAAAAATTTATATGGAAAGATCCTAAAATTTTGTATTTTATACTAATAAAATAAAACACATTTGGTCCTTTTTTTTCTTTGAATTTTGGTCCCAAATAAAAACATGGTGTGGCAACCGTGTTCGCTTCACCGAAAATATCGAGGTTAACGAATAAACGGGACGATGTGTATATGCATATTATGCATGATAAGTTTCTACATAGGTATATTGTAATTTATTCTGTCAAAGTACATAATGTAAACAAATATGTATAGCAAGAGGCAACACTTTTTATACCTTTCATGAAAATGAAATGGTATATTAATTTCGTCACGAAACCCAAAATTGTAAGTCCTTAAAGGAAAATAGATAGACCCACCATTAAGTATACCGAAATAATCAGGTTGAAGAGCTGAGTTGATTTAGCCATGTCCGTCTGTCCGTCTGTCCGTCTGTCTGTTTGTATGCAAACTAGTCCCTCAATTTTTGAGATATCTTGATAAAATTTGGTGAGCGGGTGTATTTGGGTGTCCGATTAGACATTTGTCGGAGGTGGCCGGATCGGACCACTATAGCATATATCTCCATACAACCGATTTTTCAGAAAAAGATGATTTTTGTAATATCTTACTCAATTTAACAGATTGAAGCTTCAAACTTCACCATATAATTTCGTATATTGCACATATTGTTGCCTGAAAAAATTAATGAGATCGGTCGTATATATAGTATATATCCCCCACAACCGATTGTTCAGATAAGAAACTTTGCGCAATTTCTTTCCCATTTTAACAGCTAGAAGCTTCAAATTTCACCAATGGTTACGTGTATAGTATATATTGTTGTCTGAAAAAATAATTGAGATCGGTGGTATATATAGTATATCTCTCATACAACCGATTGTTCAGATAAGAAATTTTGCGCAATTTCTGCCCCATTTTAAGCTAGAAGCTTCAAATTTCACCAAATGCTTACGAATATAGCATATATTTTTTTGTCTGAAAAAATCATAGAGATCGGTGGTATATATTATATACTTCATATAAACTGTCATTTTTGCCTCTTTTTTACGGATAGAAGCTGCAAAATTCATAAAATTTCATCAAATAATTACGTTTACGCATATATTTTTGAAATACGTGATTCGTAGTCATAGTTTTTACGTTCAGACTACAAAAAACCTTTCATGAAAATGAAATGGTATATTAATTTCGTCACGAAACCCAAAATTGTAAGTCCTTAAAGGAAAATAGATAGACCCACCATTAAGTATACCGAAATAATCAGGTTGAAGAGCTGAGTTGATTTAGCCATGTCCGTCTGTATGTCTGTCCATCTGTCCGTCTGTCTGTTTGTATGCAAACTAGTCCCTCATTTTTTGAGATGTCTTGATAAAATTTGGTGAGCGGGTGTATTTGGGTGTCCGATTAGACATTTGTCGGAACCGGCCGGATTGGACCACTATAGCATATATCCTCCATACAACCGATTTTTCAGAAAAAGAGGATTTTTGTAATATTTTGGTACGCAAATGGAAGAGTGAACAACGCAATATTCTACAACTGATTGAACAGATATATTTCAATATAAATTACAATACACAAAAGTTAGTTGTTGATCGTGCACATGGCAGAATGAATAATAATAATAAGAAAAGAACAGGAAGTGTCAGTCATCTGTCATAGGTGGTAGATTGTTGCCAGACGTATGTTGCCAATGACCCTTGTGTGGGAGTTGCCACAATATCTTACTCAATTTAACAGACTGAAGCTTCAAACTTCACCATATAATTTCGTATATTGCACATATTGTTGCCTGAAAAAATTAATGAGATCGGTCGTATATATGGTATATATCCCCCACAACCGATTGTTCAGCAGAGAACTTTTCGTAATTGCTGCCCTATTTTAAGAGCTATAGGCTTCAAATTTCAACGAATGCTTACGTATATAGCATATATTGTTGTCTGAAAAAATCATACAGATCGGTGGTATATATAGTATATATATGGTGGTATATATAGTATATATATGGTGGTATATATAGTATATATATATAGTATATATATATTTTTTCGCAATTTTAGCCCCATTTTAACAGCTAGAAGCTTCAAATTTCACCGAATGCTTACGTATGTGGCATATATTGTCGTCTGAAAAAATCATAGACATCGGTTGTATATATAGTATATATTTCATATAACCGATTGTTCAGATAAGAAACTTTTCGCAATTTCTAACCCATTTTAATAGCTATAAGCTTCAAATTTCACCGATTGCTTACGTATATAGTAGATATTGTTGTGTCAAAAAATCATAGAGATCGGTGATATATATAATATATATATGATGGTATATATAGTATATATATTTTTTTTTTTTGCGATTTCGGCACCATTTTAATAGCTAGAAGCTTCAAATTTCACCAAATGCTCACGTGTATAGCATATATTGACGTCGGTGATCGGTGGTATACATAGTATATATCTCATACAACCGATTGTTCAGATAAGAAACTTTGCGCAATTTCTTCCCCATTTTAAAAGCTAGAAACTTCAAATTTCACCAAATGCTTACGTGTATAGTATATATTGTTGTCTGAAAAAATCATTGAGATCGGTGGTATATATAGTATATATCTCATACAACCGATTGTTCAGATAAGAAACTTTGTGCAATTTCTGCCCCATTTTAACAGCTAGAAGCTTCAAATTTCACCAAATGCTTACGAATATAGCATATATTTTTGTCTGAAAAAATCATAGAGATCGGTGGTATATATATTATATACTTCATATAAACTGTCAGTTTTGCCCCTTTTTTACGGACATAAGCTTCAAAATTCATCAAATTTCATCAAATAGTTACGTTTACGCATATATTTTTGAAATACGTGATTTGTAGTCATAGATTTTACATTCAGACCACAAAAAACGTGAAGCTTTGCATCCTCACACAAAGTACCTACCTATTTTTTATTTTATATTTATCTTAAAAATCATTTAGATATGTTCAAATTACACCAAATGTTTACGTGTATAGCATATATTGTTGTCTGAAAAAATCATAGAGACCGGTGGTATATATAATCTCATACAACCGATTGTTCAGATAAGAAACTTTGCGCAATTTCTTCCCCATTTTAACAGCTAGGAGCTTCAAATTTCACCAAATGCTTACGTGTATAGTATATATTGTTGTCTGAAAAAACTATTGAGTTCGGTGGTATATATAGTATATATCTCATACAACCGATTGTTCAGATAAAAAACTTTGCGCAATTTCTTCCCCATTTTAACAGATAGAAGCTTCAAATTTCACCAAATGCTTGCGTATATAGCATATATTGTTGTCTGAAAAAATCATAGAGATCGGTGGTACATATATTATATACCCCATATAAACTGTATTTTTGTGCCCCTTTTTTACGGGTAGAAGCTTCAAAATTCATAAAATTTCATCAAATAGTAACGTTTACGTCATATATTGTTGAAATGCGTGATTCGTAGTCTTAGTTTTTACACGCATACCACAAAAAACCCGAAACTTTGCATCCTCACACAAAGTACCTACCTATTTTATATTTTATATTTATCTTAAAAATCGTTTAGGTATGTAGATCTGTTCAATATATATTTCTTATCTTATACATCCGATTATTCGGAGATTACGAATGGGATAAGATTATTGTTCAGCCCCATTCATGAAAGGTATGAAGTCTTCGGCACAGCCGAAGACAGTCCCGTCCTTACTTGTTTACTATTATCTTTACTTATTTGCGCTTATAACTCTTTATTTTTCAGTTTTTTCCTTTTTCTAAACAACAGCTGTTGTGTGGTTATTTCGATGTAACCACCTATTTTTGTGGGTAAAAAATTATCCGGTTACTTTCGCGGGTAGAATACCAAAAGGGTGTAAAAGTTGCCACATGATTTCGTTACCGTGGTGAAAAATGTTGTTACCACACTAGAATCGGGGCGCTAATGGGGACTTTTATTTTGTTTTCTATGAGCATGTAGTCGTTAGAAGTGTAAATAAGAACTTTAAGTTGTTCTAAACTGTCGTTGCCAATTATGGCGTGAAAGGATTTCAGGGTTGGTAGGATAAAGAACTTTAGCTTTTTATCTCTGAGGCCAAAAAGGTTAAGTTCGGTATGATGTGATACACTTATTTTTCCGCCTACGGAGTTTGCAAAGAACACGCTGTCATTTGGTTTAGTGTTTGTAACTAAGGCGGGCTGAATGTAAATTTTGTTTGAACCAGTGTCGATAAGGAATTTAAGTATTCTGCCATCGCTTGTTTTACATTCGAAGTAAGGAAGCGATGAGGAAGTTAATCTAAAAAATGAACGTCCACATATTCGTTTGCGTCGTCTTGGCGATACTGGTGCTCCTGTTGCTCGTAAGTATTGTAATAGTCCTGCCATGATTGCTCCTCACTCTCCGGATCGTATGTGTTGGTGTCGCCGTCGTATTGTCCAGAGTCGGTTGTGGTGGAATCGAGGGTTGGGGAAATATGGTTTATGCGTTGAACTTTGTTCAGGATATTCCTAATATGTTGATGGGATTACGTGGGCGGTGTACGCTTTGACGTAGCATTGTTGTCGTTAGGTCTGTTGATGTAGTTAATATTCCTTGTTTTCAGCGACTGGTCATTTGGTACTCGAGGGTGCTGAGATCCCTCTTGTCGGCGTAGTGCATTGTAAGACAACGCGAAATTGCCTTCCAATTGAGCGGGGTGTTGTATGCTTCGAGCGCAGCATCTGCACCAGCGACAATTTTGTTCCTGATAATGTTCAGGATACCAAAATAATTTGGAGTACCTACACTGGGTTCGTAAATTTTTAGTACCCTTTCCACGCCCTTCTTCCAACTACTGAACTCAGTAGGGTTTCCACTGAACTCTCTTAGGAAACGGACGACGTCAGGGATCTTGTCCATGTCGGAAATACTATTTCCGAACCTCTTCTCAATTGTCTGATCAGTTAGCAAAGGGGGTTGAGCACTGATTCTAGTCAGGACTGAAGTGTCGGTTTGAAGGATTTCGGCTAGGGTGCTTCTTACAACTTCCCTAAATTCCTCGGCCGTTGTTACGGCTTGGGAAGGGGAAAGGTTTGCAGGTGCTGCTGAGGCAGCTGCTGCTCCTTTATTTAGGAGTGGAGGCCTAAGTATATTATTCTGAGCCATTTTTCTCATTCGCTTACTGACCTCACAAGTTAGTAAAAACAAAAATTGTTTAACAATAGCAGTTCACTTTCACTTTCACTTCGCTTAACTTAGTCCTATCTTTATTGATTCACTTATATATTACTCTAATTTAATTATTCCTTACATTAGTCCCACGGCGTAGAGGGTTTTTGGCCCTTTTTGCATCTTTTCTTGATAAAAAATAAATGTAAGGCGCGATAACCTCCACCATCTTTTCTTGATAATTTTGATTTATATCATAAAAATTCTCTGCTACTCTGGCTCCCTCGATGCGCACTCTGCGTGAGTGCGTGGCTTTCTTCTACCGAAGTTATTCACTTGTGGATTCCCGTTGTCGCGATGAGTTTTCCGCGAATCTGTTTGCGAGGGACTGCTTTAGGGTCTTTTGGTGCGTTAAATTCGCGGGGTACTACTTTAGGGCCGTTTAACTCGCGACTGGGCCGTTTGGCGCCAGTTAACCCGTTGTGGGTTTAAAACTTAAAAAAAAATATTTTTTTGCCGGCTTATGACGGTTTTTTGCACTTTATTGGTTTTACACGAGCAAAATACAACTGAACTAAAACTATGTTAGTATGGTCTTTTATTAATTCTTAGCGACGGCCCAATTGCAGCGGCGTCGCATCGTTGTTGGTATTTTCATATGTTACAGTGGTATCGTATCGCTGGCAATGGTCCCATCCGCTGGTGATGCGCGGTTGGCGTTTGTTGGATGCGCGTATAGAAATATGAAGCTAAGGTATGCGCGGTACTGGCAGTGTGAACTATGTTCCCACGGAGCGGTAGTGAGGCACCAGAATTTATTCCGGATGCGCGTTTTGTAATTGGAGTGAAGAATGCAGGTAACTTATGTTGTTGGTATCGTATCACCAGTAATGTTCCCATGATGTGAATATGCTAGTCAGAGTTTATCGCATACACGTGTGCTGCGATGTGACTAGAGAATGCAGGCAACCTACTATGTGAATATTTGTGAAGTTTGAATGTGGGTGGTGTTAACTTATCCATTCGCAAGCATTATTATTTTAATACTATTTATAACTAATCAGGATACATACATACCAATATTGTAAAAAGTTATCATACAGTAACTTAAGATTGTAATCACAAAGTTAAAATAATACATTCCTCGAAGCGCGGTTAGCGTGTAGAGACAAAGGTAGAGGACCTCACATACATTGAATGAGTCCGTAGTGTTACCGGAAGTTTATTTAACGACCAAACTGAAAAACCCTATCAAAAACTAGGACCTATGTTATAAAATAACACTGTCCTCGTGGCAAATAATATACGCTTTCTAGAACCTACGCCACTTCTTGATCTAGATCGGACAGCTGTATCACTACTAATACCTGGAATTTTAGCCTGACAAGCGCAGGGTGCTCCATCCTTTCCTCCTACAACCCGCACTTCCTACATCTGCTATCACTGACCAAGCCTAATTTAAAGCTGAACATAGGTAATTTTATGAAAAGTGCGGACACCAAGGAAGCGTGCACTTTCGTAAACATATGAACATACGAAAACTTAACCAATTTAAATTTCATCGTTCACTTCCATGACTACTTAAACGGAAAGGAGCTTTTCGAAATAAAAATAGGTAAATACTCCCTGTGTAGCAGTTAGTTCGTTGCAGCTGCTGAGTAGATTATCACCCCATGTCGGCCGCCAGTTTGAAATCATCCTATCTCAAAAATTTCAAAAATTACCCATTTCAGGATTAGCATAAAAACGCCCTATTTCAGAATTAGGTTGAAGAACGCCTTATCTCAGAATGCTTTTCATTAACTTCCTCTTATGTCAAAATACACTGAAGTTATGCTCAGATAAGGAGTTTTTGAGACAAATTTTGAGTTATAAATTTACGATTTATTATATGAATATTTATAATAATGAAGAAAATTTCCATGCATAATAGATAGGTTTTTCTTTTGTTTTTAGAAAATTTTTATTCGTTTGAGAAGGAATTCCTATGGTGAAAAACTATTCCCATTTTAGAAAAAAAAAATTATTTGAATGTAGAATTAATATCTGTGTCACAGATTTGCAGAGCTTCAATGGCTTTTGGTGGAGCGGACTCGCCCCCAGTTCCCCCTCGTGGATCCGTCACAGGACACCAAACGAAAACAACAGACTCTAACTTAGACCATACTAGCGATGCAAATAGCAGTTTCCTGTAAATCCAAACTAAAGCGACGAATAAAAGCAAGCATTGAATAGGATTTTGCAATAATACAATTAAGTTGACTGTGGAATAGAAATTTAGCATCAACGACAATGCCAAGAACTGATATTTCATCAACAGCATTTAACGCCAATATAATAAGAAGTGAAAATAACATTTCAGGATTTGGAAAATGAAATGTGAAAGCACTTGCCAATATTTAGTTTTAAGTGATTCCTGCTATACCAATCTATTACTCTATCAAGTTCTGGCTGAAGCCGCAAGCAGTCTGATTGATTTGCGAATGCTGTAAAAATATTTAAGTCATCGGCGTTCAGTAAAAAGTTTGAGTAAATAAAGCAATGATGTATGCCATTAATAACAAGTAACGAAGGCTAAGTTCGGGTGTAACCGAATATTACATAGTCAGTTGAGAGCTTTGAAGACAAAACTGTCTTGTTCATGGATACATACAAATGGTAATACTAAAAAGTTGAGCAACTTGCCTTTGCCATCTTTCTTCAGCTGTCAATTCGTTTTATTTGAATATTTTTTTTTTAAATATGAAAAGTTGGTTAAATTTTAACGCATTTCTTTATCCTTTTTTTTTTTAATCACCCCTGAAATATTTTCGAAGTGTTCATAATTATGAGTCTGATAAGAGTACGAAATTATAGATCAAGGGTGACGTTTTTTGGAACAATTTTCCTTCATCCTTTGTCAAATAAGGGAAAATTACCATGTAGGAATATGAACCTACGGTAACCCTGTAATGTATTTGTATGACATGGGTATCAAATGAAAGGTATTAAAGAGTATTTGAAAAGGGAGTGGGCCTTAGTTCTATAGGTGGACGCCTTTTCGAGATATCGCCATAAAGGTGGACCAGGGGTGACTCTAGAATGTGTTTGTACGATATGGGTATCAAATGAAAGATGTTAATGAGTATTTCAAAAGGGAGTGGGCCTTAGTTCTGTAGGTGGACGCCTATTCGAGATATCGCCATAAAGGTGGACCAGCGGTGACTCTAGAATTTTTGTACGATATGGGTTTTTTCTAAAGTTATATTTTGCGTCAAAAAGCCAATCCCATCAGCATATTTCATCCCATTTTTCGTATTAGGTATAGAATTATGGAAGTTTTCATTTTTCGAAATTTTCGATATCGAAAAAGTGGGCGTGATCATAGTCGGATTTCGCCCGTTTTTAATGCCAAGATAAAGTGAGTTCAGATAAGTACGTGAACTTAGTTTATTAAAGATGTATCGATTTTTGCTCAAGTTGTCGTGTTAACGACCGAGCGGAAGGACAGACGGTCGTCTGTGTATAAAAAGTGGGCGTAGCTTCAACCGATTTCATAGAAGTTATGCCCTTACCAAATTTCGCAAGGATTGGTAAATTTTTGTTCAACTTATGGCATTCAAAGTATTCCAGACAAAGTAAATGAAAAAGGGCGGAGCCGCGCACGTTTTGAAACTTTCTTTTATTTTTATATTTTGTTGCACCATACCATTACTGGAGTTGAATGTTGACATAATTTACTTAAATACTGTAAAGATATTAAATTTTTTGTTAAAATTGGATTTAAATTTTTTTTTAAAAAAGTTGGCGTGTTCGTCATCCGATTTTGCTAATTTTTATTAAGAACACATACAGTAATAGGAGTAATGTTCCTGCCAAATCATGATATCTTTAACGACTGCCAAATAACAGCTTGCAAAACTTTTAAACTACCTTCTTTTAAAAGTAGGCGGCTCCACGCCCTTTGTCCAAAATTTTTCCAGTTTTCTATTTTGCGTCATAAGGTCAACACACCTACTAATTTTCATCGCTTTATCCGGCTTTGGTAATGAATTATCGCACTTTTTCTGTTTTTCGAAATTTTCGATATCGAAAAAGTGGGCGTGGTTATAGTCCGATTTCGTTCATTTTAAATATCGATCTGAGATGAGTGCCCAGGAACTTACATACCAAATTTCATTAATATACCTAAAATTTACTCAAGTTATCGTGTTCACGGACAGACGGACGGACATGGCTAAATGAATTTATTTTTTCGCCCAGATCATTTTGATATATAGAAGTCTATATCTATCTTGATTAGTTTATCCCGTTACGGGGTACCGTTGTGCGATCAAAACTAATATTCTTTGTGTATATAAGTCACACGAAATGAAAAGAAATAAAACGAAATTATATGAAACTATATGCAATGAAATGAAATGAAATTGACAAAAAAATAAATGATATGGAATTTAAAGTAAAAGAAATTAAATCAAGTAGAATTAAATGAAGTGAAACAAACGAAAATTAAATGGAATGAAATGAAATTAAGGGAAGTGAAATGGAACAACGTGAAACGACATGAAACGAAAGAAAACTTAATGAGACAAAATGAAAGGGAATGAAATGAAAGAACACTAAATGAACAAAAAAATTTTACGGAATGAGATGCAACAAAATTAAATAAAATGAAGTAATATAAGGAGTAATGAAATGAAACGAAACAAGATTCAATGAAATTAAAAGTATAGAAGTTAAAAGAAATGAAATGAAATAAAATAAAATAAAACGAAACTGAAACTAAACACAAGTAAATAAAATGGAGCGAGACAAAATTGAGTGAAGCAAAATGAAATTGAGTGAACTGAAATGAAATTGAGTGAAAAGAAATAAAATAAAACGATATATATTGAAACGCATTTAAACTTAATGAAATATAATAAAATAAGATGAGCTGAAATGGAAGGAAATGGAATGAAATTGAGTGAAACGAATTGAAATCAAACGAAGTGTATTGAACCGAATTTTAAACGAAATGAAATAATATGAAACTAAATAGATCGTAACGCAACGAAATTGAGTGAAATGAAATAGAATAAAATGAAATGGTATGGAAAAGATACAAAAAAATATGAAATGAAAAGGAATGATATAAAATGAAATGAAAACAATATAAATTATATGGAAATGGAAATAAATAAAGCGAAATGGTATGAAACTGTATGAAATGAAATGAAATTGACAAAAAATTAAATGATATTGAAATGAAAATAAAATAAACTAAATCAAGTAAAATGAAATGAAGTGAAACAAACTAAAATTAAATGGAATGAAATGAAATGGAACGAATTTAAGTTAAATTAAAGAAATTAAATGAATTTAAGTGAAATTAAAATGAAACGAAATGAAATGCAAAAATGTTAAATTAAATGAAGTAATATAAAGTGAAAGGAATTGAAACAAGATTCAATGAAATTAAAAGTTTAGAAATTAAATGAAAAAATCATTCTACTTTTAATAAACTAAATAAAATAAATTTTTTTTTTCATTTTTTTTTTCAAAACGTGTTATCGCCAACGTTTTTAGCGGACATTTTTGGGTCGGACAGGGTATACATATGAAAATGCTTTTAGTAGGCCATGAAAAAAACCATATATGTAATACTCCTATATTGCTAATAGAAAATGCACGCAATGTGTTTTGAATTCGAAATCAAAACAAGACAGCCTATAAAATTTTTGTGATTGTAGCAGCATAAGTGTGACAAGAAAAAATGTTAATTTAGGTTAATTAGATTATAGAATACAAAAACAAAAACCTTTAAAGAGAAATATATCGGCGCTCTGATGTTTGGGAATGTACCTAGCCTTTTGTAGCAATATAGGAGTATTACATATATGAAAAAAACCTTAAAAATCAAAGTCGAAAAAAAGGCAAAAAAATTAAATTTCGCAGGCTCGAAAATTATTTTTTGGGGTATACGTAGTGGAACTTTTTTTCCTGAGCCCAAATCCTATCGAAAAATCGGTGGCGCGATATCGGTTAATTTTCGTCATACAAATCGACCCAGCGCATTGCGCATACAATATTGTGGTGGGAGCGTAAAAATCTTACTGCACTTAACCACTCAAATGACAACATTTTGGTGACACCATGATTGCAACTCCCCCACATAGTGTACATAACATTTTCCTTGTATACCACTAATGTGCATAAGTACTCAAATGGAGCCAACAACTTGTGTTAAGTCCACAAGCTGCAATCGTTGGACTCAGGACCATGAACCCGGAACTTCCACTATATGCAGCATTCACATGAGACCCGAATGCATTTCCAATGAAAAACCTGTAGAAATAGAAAATTTATTATTAGAACGCTGTTAACAATTGTTGAAGCAGGACTTCTTGATTTGCAACCGATTTCCACCGTTTTTTTCGGGAAAAATGCGGAAAAACTTGTATTCCTGCACAATTGATAGAAAAATTAATTAATAAATTACAGCTGATTTATTTACGTTTTGACATTTTTTCTTTCGATTGTTCTGTTCATATTTTGGAAAATATCCAATGATTATGTGATGGTGTTCGTATTTCCTTAGAAACCTTTGAGATGGTGTGGGAATTCGAGGTGAAAATGGTAAATAACGGTTAGCGTTGGTTGGCAGGGAAATACTATTTTAAAAATTTAAACAAAATAAGTTGTTAACAATAAACCATTATACGCATGAGGGTTTGTTTGCAAAATATCTTTTTGGAAATGCGCAAAGACACAGGTAGCTTCTCCGATTTTGCTACTCTGCTTTTTCAGCGACGACTAAACGAAAGAGAATAAAATATGTTTGAAGTGAGTCAGAATAATTATTTCACTAGCTGGCAACCACTGCTTTGAACGCCTTTAGAGATTTCACTAAGAGAACTAAGCAGACGGTTTCTCTTGATATGCTAGGGTTTGACGGCTATTACTGCATCTATGAGAGTTTAACTACTGAAAATAGAAAAATTCTCCAAACAGCTATTAAATTAAGGTGGTTGGGAAAGCTCTTCTCCGATTCTACATATCGTGGCGCTGTTCGTGTTAGAAACGGGAGGGATCAGTCCGCAACGAAAATACCTTCCCTATCGGACCTATGAGGTGTTGATATAATATACTTTTTTTTATACTTAGCTAAGCAGAGCTCACAGAGTATATTAATTTTGTTCGCATAACGGTTCCTAGTAACGGCATACACAAATCGAGATAGATATAGGCTTCTATATATCAAAATGATCGGGGCGAAAAAATAAATTCATTTAGCCATGTCCGTTCGTCCGTCCGTCTGTCCATGAACACGATAACTTGAGTAAATTTTAGGTATCTTAATGAAATTTGGTATATAAGTTCCTGTGCACTCATCTCAGATCGCTATTGAAAATGAACTAAATTGGACCATATCCACACCCACTTTTTCGATATCGAAAATTTCGAAAAACCGAAAAAGTGCGATAATTCATTACCAAAGACAGATAAAGCGGTGAAACTTTGTAGTTGGCTTGATCTTATGACGCAGAATAGAAAATAAGTAAAACTTCGGACAATGGGCATGGCACCGCCCACTTTTAAAAGAGGGTAATTTAAAAGTTTTGCAAACTGTAATTTGGCAGTCGTTGAAGATATCATGATGAAATTTGGCAGGAACGTTACTCCTATTACTATATGTGTTCTAAATAAAAAATAGCAAAATCGGATGATGAACACGCCCACTTAAAAAAAAATTTTAAACTGAAATTTTAACAAAAAATGTAATATCTTTGCAGTATATAAGTAAATTATATCAACATCCAACTCCAGTAATGATATGGTGCAACAAAATACAAAATAAAAGAAAATTTCAAAATGGGCGTCCTTTTTCATTTAATTTATCTAGAATAACTTCTATGACGATGACTGTTTTCTGTGAAGATGGGCGCAATCGCTTGAAGCCACGCCCAGTTTTTATACACAGTCGACCGTCTGTCCTTCCGCTCGGCCGTTAACACGATAAATTGAGCAAAAAACGATATATATATCTTTACTAAACTTAGTTCACGTACTTATCTGAACTCACTTTATCTTGGTATTAAAAATCTATCATAGTCACGCCCACTTTTTCGATATCGAAAATTTCGAAAAATAAAAAAAAGCCATAATTCTATACCAAATACGAAAAAAATGAAATATGGTAATTTGATTGGTTTTTTGATGCAAAATATAACTTTAGAAAAAACTTTGTAAAATGGGTGTGACACCTACTATATTAAGTAGAAGAAAATGAAAAAGTTCTGCAGGGCGAAATCAAAAGCACTTGGAATCATGGCAGGAATACTGTTCGTGGTATTACTTATATAAATAAATTAGCGGTACCTGACAGAAGATTTTCTGGGTCACCCTGGTCCACATTTTGGTCGATATCTCGAAAACGCCTTCACATATACAACTAAGGGTCACTCCCATTTAAAACCCTCATTAATACCTTTAATTTGATACCCATATCCTACAAACACATTATAAAGTCACCCCTGGTCCACCTTTATGGCGATATATCGAAAAGGCGTCCACCTATAGAACTAAGGCCCACTCCCTTTTAAAATACTCTTTAATACTTTTCATTTGATATCCATGTCATACAAATACATTCCAGAGTTACCCTAGGTTCATTTTCCTACATGGTGATTTTCCCTTATTTGACAAAGGATGAAGGAAAATCGTTCAAAAAACATCACCCTTGGTCTACAATTTCGGACTCTTATCGGAATCATAATTAATATTATTATTATTACTAGGTCTGGAAGCACTGCGACCTTAGTGCAGATCTATTGTGCAAGACCTTTCAGCCTAATTTTGTGTCTTGAGGCTTTTGATGTATCTAAGTACCTCTTAAGGCGTTTTACTCCATATCACATAGGAATTAAGAGTCCCACCACCTAGATGCGATAGTCTCTGCCTAGCCAGAGCGACGCATTCGCAGAGAATATGAACCGTCGTTTCATCATCCAGCTCAAAGAAACGACAAATTTGGGTATCGGATAGATTTAACTTCTTAGGTGATATTGCAGACCGCAGTGTCCCGTATCCTCCCGGTCCCGGTCCTCCCTGCTTAGATTAATGAGTTTGGTTTATACTTTCGTTACCGGAAATATAAATAGTTTGGCCTGTCTTTGCCCTGGGCAGTCAATCCAGTGACGTCTGAATTGTTTAGTTTCCCAGTTACTTATAGTTTCCCTGGTGTGTGCTTTGTAAGTCCCCAAAAGGGCTCTGGACTATAGAATTCTGCTATAGCACCCTGCATTGCTAGGTAATCTGCATGTTAATTAACTCCATGTCCTTGATGTCCGGAAACCCATCATAACTAAACCTTGTTTTTGGCTCCCAGGTCATTAAGGATTTTAGTGCAGCCATCCACTAGCTTAGATGAACTGTGTCGGATTGCAAGGCACACAGGGCCGGTTGCCTGTCCGACCTAATGTAGATGCTATTGGATATTGAGCCACTCCGCAGACATTCTCTACCACAGACTTCTATTGCATGAATTTCTGCCTGAAATATGGTGGGGTAGCATCCCATTGGTATCGATTTCTTGAAGTTCTGCCCATAGATGCCAGCTCCCGTTCTTCCGTCATCAAATTTCGATCCATCCGTGAACCAGACCTCTGAGTCAGGGTCGTTATAGGGATTCCGTATTTCATAGTGGGTCCTGTCCACAATGGACATTTCAAAGTTCCGTGCGATTCTGAACTTAGGGACATTACGTCACGCAGTTGTAATGTGGGATTTCCTATAAATTTTCTTATTACTTTCATATGCCCTATCTATTTCCTTGATTCAACTCAGAAATATTTGGAAGTCTTAGTGCGCTTAGTATTGCCTCTTTCTCTATCAGAATAGGGAAGGGAGGTATTCCCACTAAACACTAAGTGCGTCAGCAGGGGCGGTTCTCATCCCACGCGTTATGCCAACGGTCGATGCAGTTTGCTTAGTTTGCTGTTGCCGTTCTTTACGTGGCCTTCTGCCACCAAACTAGGGAGGCATAGGTACGGGGACCATATTCTTTTATTGAAAATAAAGGACACATTTTCCAAACCAATGTATATTCATATATGTGTATTTCGATCGTATTAATAAAATAAAAATAACTGGAACTAAAAATAACTAGTAATAAGTCAATTCAACTTACAAAAAGATTTTTCGTCTAAATGATACTAAGAATCGCTTGCACTATCTCTGAATAGAACGGGACCGAACTATTGAAAAGTTAGCCTTTCTGTAGCTAATTGCTAACTGAACTGAAGATGGTACAAACGACCCTAAATAACAATAAAAATATTTTGTTACAGAGAGTAATAATTAAAAAAATTTAATCCTGCGTTTGATATTTTTGAGAAGAATTAATACTCTTTAAAATATCTTCATTCTCATTAAGCAAGTCTTTAAATTCTTGGCATGTTTTATTGGTATTAAATTACGTTACAATAACTCCCTTTACTGTACTAACATTCATTTGCGATTTATCGTTTGTCCACATATTATTAATTAATGAAAAAACTATTTCAGTTGGAGTTTTACAGCCTGGCAAACAAAAACAGAAATTAACTATTATTAGCAAATTTTTATAAGGAACATTTTTAGCATTAAAGTGCGCGAAAATTTCAACCCATCTCGATCAACTTGCTTGGAACAAGCTTGCCACTCATTTATTTTTTCTGCAGTTAAATAGTGTTAAGGCAAGACAGCTCGTCCAAAAGCTCGCTATCATTAAGAATTGCATTCGGAGTATTCTGGTTAATGAATATCAACCTGCTTTCAACATTTGACCAAATTGGTGTTTCACGAAGTAAAACCCACCCCAAAATTTCTATTTCTATAAAATGCAGAATTCCATTGGCAAATATATTGTTCACGTCTTTCATAGAATTTGTTAGCACACACTGAAAAGTTTGTTCCACTAACATCTCTTCCATTACTTAATTCGATTAATAATTTTTCGAAGCTATGGGTATGAAGGTCTCTTGTCTTCTGTCATTCAACTTGAGAAGTAAATCTTTTATTATATATGAAACTTCTGGCATTGAAATATGTTGCTTTTCAATCTATCTTATAGAAAAACTAGAAGACCCGGCAGACGTTGTCCTGCCCTAAATTTGGCCTATCTGCATACATTTTAATAAGCTTTTCCCTCTGAATCTGCCCTCCCCCTCTTCGCTTTTTCCTAATCCTTTTATGTACTCCTTCCTCAGTCTTTTTCGCTTCATTTATCTCCATCTTCGTCTCATTCTATCTCTTTCTCAATCTCCTTATCTCTTTTCTCTTCTCTCAATTCTTTTTTATTCTTCCGCATCCCTTATTGCCTGTCCCAGAGGGTGGTATGTATTTTATTCCAGTCCCAGTCCCACTCCGAGTCTCAGTCCCAGTCCTAGTCCTAATCCCAGTCCCAGTCCGTCTCGGGATAATATATTACTCTGTACTAAAGCATTCATCAACAGCTTTCATTTGATATCCATATTGTATATACACTGTCTAGACATTCACTGGCCCACGTTTTAGCCTATATCTCGAGACCCTAGTCACCCAGGGGTATGCAAATTACCCTCTGCTAAAGCACTCATCCACAGATTTCATTTCATATCCACATTCTATAAACGCATTCTTAGGGTACCCGGTTCCACGTTTTGGCCTATATCTCGAGACCTTAGTCACCCAAGGGTATGAAAATTACCCTCTACTAAAGCACTCATCAACAGCTTTCATTTGATACCCATATTCTATACACACATTCTAGGGGTACCCAGGTCCACGTTTTGGCCTATATCTCGAGACCATGGTCACTAAGGGGTATGAAAATGACCCTTTACTAAAGCACTCATCAACAGCTTTCATTTGATATCCGTATTCTATAAACACACTCTAGGGGTACCCAGGTCCACGTTTTGGCCTATATCTCGAGACCATGGTCACTCAGGGTATGAAAATTACCCTCTACTAAAGCACTCATCAACAGCTTTCATTTGATATCCATATTCTATAAACACATTCTAGGGGTACCCGGGTCCACGTTTTGGCCTATATCTCGAGACCCTAGTCACCCAAGGGTATGAAAATTACCGTCTACTAAATCACTCATCAACAGCTTTCATTTGATATCCATATTCTATACACACATTCTAGGGGTACCCAGGTTCACGTTTTGGCCTATATCTCGAGACCCAAGTCACCCAGGGGTATGAAAATTACCCTCTACTAAAGCACTCATCAACAGCTTTCATTTGATATCAATATTCTATAAACACATCCTAGGGGTACCCAGGTCCACGTTTTGGCCTATAGCTCGAAACCCTATCACCCAGGGGTATGAAAATTACCCTCTACTAAAGCATGCATCAACAGCTTTCATTTGATATCCATATTCTATAAACACATTCTAGGGGTACCCAGGTTCACGTTTTGGCCTATATCTCGAGACCTTGGTCACTCAGGGGTATGAAAATTACCCTCTACTAAAGCACTCATCAACAGCTTTCATTTGATATCCATATTCTATAAACACATTCTAGGGTACCCGGGTTCACGTTTTGGCCTATATCTCGAGACCCTAGTCACCCAGTCACCTATCCTATATTTCAAGTTAGATCAAAACACACACGGGGTGCAAAACAAATTCAAAATCGGTTCAGTAGTTTAGGAGTCCATTGGCCTCAATTTGTGACACGTGTTTTTTATATATTAAGATTAAATAATGCAGTTTGACTATGTGCAAAAAATAGCCATGCTTCAGCAAAAGGTTAAAAAAAAAAGTTGAACAAAACTGTTGCGCACTGATTTTGCCCAAGAAAGAACGTCTTAAGTGGTTTAAATAGGTTAAGTATTCTTTCTAATGCTGGCATCAAAGTAAGCCATCGAGTTTTGCTGTACCCTAATAACCTATGGTATTCCACATCTGCAAAATTACAAATTTCTTTGAATTGCTCCAATCGAACCGTATAAATATAAAAAAGGAGTATATTTTTACAATAATAACTTCAATATCGATTGGTAGGCATTCCATGGCAGTTTGAATACAATTGTTCAAAATTTGCGCAGCGCAGTTAACGCCAATTAGGCTTTTATTAAGACGTTCTTGGATTTTATGGAAAACATTTCTTTGCCTCGCCTTAACGCATCCCCAAAATTAGTATTAGTGTTGTCAGCGCAAATTCCAACTACCTTTTGGCGTAATTCAAAACTCTGTATAACATTGAACATAAAGTTCGACAAAATATCAGATGTTTCTCCAGGAAGTTTATCAATTTCCAATATTTTAACTTGCATGCCCTGTCGTTCTGAGAAGTATCAAAAGCTGTCCTTTATTTTGGTAAAAATTGTAAAAGGCAGAAGCGTGAAAAAAGGGCTGTCCTTTGAAATAAAGGACGGATGGTCAGCGTAAGCATAAGTGGCCTTACAACAGTATTAAATATCCAATATACCATTTTTGGACATAACCCCCATGTTTTGCCGTAGAGATGAATACAGGCGAAGAAAGCTCTTGTTGCCTTGTTTAGGATAGCATCCAAATGAGCATTCCACGTGAGGGTTATATCCAGTGTGACCCCTAGATATTTAGCCTCCACTGAGAATTGTATTTTTGTACCACCCAGGGATGGTTCTGGGATGGATAATTTCCTTCTTCGGTGAATGGCACTATAACGGTTTTGTTAGGATTGATAGACAATCCTTTGGCATCACACCACGTCTCTATGATGCAAAGGGCTTGTTGCATACGATCTGATATTGTATCTTCGTTCATCCTTGTGATGCAAATAACTAGGTCATCTGCATATCCTTGTGTGTCAAATCCCTTGGTTTTCACTAACTGAAGGAGGTCATCTATGACCAGGGTCCACAGGAGAGGGGCATCCTCTTGTGGCCGCAATTGATTCAGTTGTCCCTCCCAGTTCCAAATGGATTTTTCTTCTCTTTAACATGGACAGCACCCGTCGAATTATTATACGGCTTATGTCCTTGTCAATCATAGGTTGTTCGATAGCTTGATGGGTTGCGTTATCGAAAGCCCCTGATATATCAATAAAAGCGCAGAGGGCTATATTTTTAGACTCTAGAGCCTTTTCGATTTTTACCGTGAGACTATGAATAGCCGTGCCCATGGATTTCACTGACTTGGGGGCATACTGATTCCTATACAGAGGGAGTTTATTTAGATTGACCTCCCTGATATGCTGATCTAAGATTTTCTTCACACCTGTTAGGAGAAACGAGCTCAGGCGTATTAGTCGATACGACGAGGGCAATTGGTCGGGTTTCCCTGGCATTGGTAAAAATACTACCTTAACCACTGCCCACCTGTTTGGGATATGACCGAGCAGTAGTGATGCTTTATATAAAGTGGATAGGACTGGGGCTATATGATTTATCCCTTGCTGTAACAGACAAGGGTAGACCCCATCCGGTACTGCTGACTTGAATGGGCTAAAATTAGCCAGAACCCATTGCACTCGTTTCAAAGTGGTGAGTTGTGTTGCTAGGCTTTTTGCATTACTGCTGATAGTTGGCAAATCTGCCATTTTTGGTGGTGATTGATAGCCTGCTGTGCAGTCAGGAAATTGAGTTTCGAGTAATAGTTTGCACGTCTCTTCCGGCCGCGTGGTGTATCTCCAATCTGTGTTTTTTTTTTTTCAAAGTGCCAATTACATTTCTGTGATCTCTAGAAAGAGCTTTTTGTAGTCGAACCGCTTCTGGAAGATCATTAATCTTTTCACAGTGTTCTATCCAGGTAGCCCTTTTAGATCTCCTAAGTTCTTTATTGTAAGATTTGAGAGCGACTTTGTACGAATCCCAGTCGTCCTAGCTCTCGCTTTATTGAACAGCTTCCTAGCCTGGCATCTTAGCTGTCCAAGCTTTTTGTTCCACCAAGGCACATCGCGTTGTGTACGTATCTTTCTTTGGGGGCAACTCTCATTGAAAGCTGTTTTGATGTCTGAGTGGAGCTGTTCAGCTTCCTCCTCAAGCTCCTGCACGGTGGTTATGGGTCGCTGTAAGCTGTTACCAGCTTCCTAAATAATAAAACGGAAAAGCTCCCTGTTCGTTTTCCTGGAATTTCCAAAAGCTGGCATGTGTTCCGAAAAGTGACCAATGTCGAATGCAATGTGTTTGTGGTCTGGCATTGACTCCTATCCTTAAACATGCCAGTTAGTGACGGTGCTGGCCATATTATGGCTGCACAGAGTAAGATCTAAAACTTACTAAGAACGTAGGAAGACCAAAATTGCCTCTTGTTCGCCTCTAGGGGTTGGAATTTTTGCCCATACTGCTACGAGATAAACCGTCATTAATTGTAAAAGTGGGAGAAACATTAGTTTGTTGCTTAAAAGCATTTCCGCTATTGGGCGAGAGCTGGTGGCATAGATTAACTTACAATCAGTACTGTTCAGGCCTTCTACGGCACCGTACTTCGAACAGCAGGGTTTGTCATCGTCAACCGTTTAATTACCCTCACCCTTATTGGGTGGGTTGTTTTTGGGCCTTAACTTGACTCTGTCAAACCCACAGAAAATCAAGTAGTTACGTTGCTTTAATAGCTCGGCAGACAGCGGATCGACGGCTTGTGTAACTTCCGCCACCGCGGACTTTCGAATCTTGTTGAGGGTTCTCCAGTTCCTGGTACTCAGGCCGACATTTTGGGCCTCAGCTAACCTCAAGCTGTTGTCGTTTGAGGGGCATTCCTCTTGCTTAAAGTACCCCACGAGAATGATGCGACGTGGTATATCCGCATCAGATACCACCTTCAGATTGACACCCTGCCATGGAGTGAGCTTTAGGGCGATAGCCCTTAGCCACTCCGAGGTGGTTGCATCCCTGCAGGTGATAGAAAGCCAGCCTGGTCGAGGTGTGCAAACGCTAAAAGTGGACTTTATAGCACCATCTTTTTGGCTCACCACCCCTCCCAGGATGACATTCTGTATGGTCTTCCACCGTGGCTGGATAGTCGGGTGCTATAATGCCCAGCTTTACCCCACTCAGGATATCCCTGAAAGTTTCCGACTGCTTGGCTGTTGCATCAGGATGGGGAGGCATGGTTGCCTCGACATTCGATGCACAGCTTTCCACAGCTTTTTACAATATTTTTGTATTGCCAGCTGTGGGCAGCGACATCTTTTGTGGTCTCTTTCTGGTGGAGTCGAACTATATGAGCGGCCTCTCTTGGCTAACCCCTCACTACGGACCGATCCCCAGGGTTCTTTGGCAAACCCCCTGGCTGCGTCGTTGCTAATCCCCCTGGCCGAAAGTCGCTTGAGCGGCACCACTTAACCGATCGCGCTCTGCATTCTGGCCAGGCTGATCGCTTTTCGCCAAAGAGGCAAGGAGCCCTTGCTAATCCTCCGGCGATATTGTGGGTTGTGACTCTACCCGATTTGCATCCTGCAGAGTCCCCACGTCTGCCATCTCCGCGTCATGTAGGGGACTATTCGGGCCCGGCAAGTCTGTGCCGACAGCTGATTCGGCTTGCACCGAAAGGTCGCAATCGACCTGATCTATTGGGAGCTGTTCAGCTCCATTAATATCCAATATCCCAGCAAGACTAATTACAACCAGAGAGCGTCAGGTATCTGGAGGCTAACGTTATAACACACATTAACGTAGTGCCATTCATCCCACGAGCACGGTTCGCATGACACTCGGAATTACGGGTTTTATCGAGTTGTCCTCTCCACATAGATCCGCCATAGTTGTTAGCAAAGCTTGGGTACCTTATTCAGGGTATGGCTCTTCGCCACGTATGGCCGGTCTTGAGCTAAAAATAGCACCTGTTTATAGGAAACTTGGCCCAGGGGAAACGGGGTACGGATGGGAGCTAGGAGACGAAGGGAAATCTGCTTATAGGGAAGAGGAAAGGGTCGTTGCTCGCATTCGCCGTCGAAGCCTTGCCAGGTGTCACCGCGAGGAGGCTACGTCCCAATATGGGGGGAGGGTGCAAGCACCCACGAGTCGACATTTTGGGATGACGCCGGTATGTGCAAGGCGAGATATCCCCATCAAAGACACCCGGACTCATAATTAAGAGCGCTTCGAAAATATTTCACAGGTGATTTAAAAAAGAATGTATAAAGAAATGCGTTCAAATTTAATTAAGTTTTCATATTAAAAAAAATATTCAAATAAAACGAATTGATAGATGAATAAAGATGATCCATGAAAAAGGCAATTTTGCCTATGAGGTGGGTTTGGTCAAAGACTGAGGTATGCTCAAGTCAATCCAGAGTCGGATGGAGGTCCCACTTCCCCCACCTAAATAAATACACAGTAAATTAGTGTTTTGATTTCGAACACACACACACACGCGGCTCTTAGGCTAAAATATCCACAACCTTGAATCCAGGAGAGAGAGAGAGAGAGAGAGATGCTCACTAGGTAGTGTCGCTGACAATATAGTGTAACCCAAGGACGACGGCTCTTCACAGAGAGAGGGAGATAAAGTGCTAGCTAAGCGGTGGCTGAGATGGTGAAGACGACGGTGGCTCTCGCTAAGGGGTGCTAACGGCGGTAGTAATGATGGCGGTAGTTAGGATCACGACCGAAGAGAGAGTACTGAGTGACGGTGGCTCTCACCAAATAGCTATGACGTCGGTGGTGGCTAGACTTCGGGATGAGATGTCCAAGGATCGCGATGATGTTGTACCTACGGCGAAGTGTGCCTGGTGTATTCCGGCCAATCATTTTATTCATAGGTAACTATGAACACGTTGGGAATTATGCTTGCATTGTCGCGCACAGCGCGCCACGAATGAAAATTCCCAAGCATTGTGCGTTCACCATCGCTGGCTTGCTTTGTGCTTGCGCGATGGTTGTTGGGCCGGTATGTATGTATATATGTATTTGGGTACATACACTACAAGGGGTGGGCAGTAAATGGAAAATATGATGTTAGGGGTGGGCGCTAAATAGGAAATAGATATTGTGGCGTAGCATTTGCTACGTTACATGCTTCCAAAACTCTCAGGTGAGCATGTAATGTTCGTTTACACCCGAACTTAGCCTTCCTTACTTGTTTTAATTTACTTATTTAACATTTTATCTGTAAATTTCAACTGGTTGTAAAGATGGTCTGTTTCAGTTATGTTTATTTATATGTATACTTCCGTGTGCCTGTATGCTTTTCTTAGATTTATGCTAGACGTTTCGTTATTTAATATGTCGCTTGATATAAAAACGAAAACTGTGTGCGAAAACAGTCTATGTAGTTATGTTAAAACTTTAATGTAGGCGTCAAAAATGCTCGTAGTTTAAACGGTATAAAACTGGATAATGTTAGACATGTGTTTGAGTGTTCGATCGTTGATGTTGTTTGTGTTTCAGAAACTTCGTTTCTAACAGATGTTAATGATACTTACTACGGTATCAATAACTTTAATATATTCCGAAATGATAGGGTGGGGAAAGAAAGGGAGGCGTAGCAATTTATAGCAAAAAACACATTGACGCTAAAGTAATTCTTAACTCTAAAGATATTGATACTGAGTATTTGTTCATTGAGGTGTCGAATTTGTCAACCAAAGCTTTAATATCATGTGCATATAACCCCCCTAAGTTGAACAGTCTGTGCACATTCTTTGATGGACTGTCCTTGTATGATTGGAGCATGTTAACATCATAGTTTGTGGCGACTTTAACGTTAACCTTCTCGATCGTGAATCTTTTACACTGTTGGATGCTGTAGCAAGTGCTGGCCTTTCAATTGTCAATCATTGTTTCTGATCCGTCCTTTGAGTTTAAGTTTGACAACTTTCCTTTGTTTCAGATCATGATATGATATTTTGTTCTTTTGACATTGATCTTGACCAGCATAAAGCAGCCCGGCTAGAACATTTGAATTCAGAGGCTATAAAGTTATTAACCTTGACTTGCTAGCTTTACATCTTTCATGTATCAGTTGGTCAGATTGTTGGGACTTTACTTCTATTGATGACAAGCTCAACTTTTTAAGCAATAATTTACTCAATGTGTTTGATATACACTTTCCTGTCCGTTCATGTAAAGCCAAGTCGGAGTCCTGTCCTTGGTTAAATGATAAGGTTCAATTGGCAATTAAAAATAGAAATAAGTAATACTCCCCATGAGAAAGAAATCCTTCACAAACGACCTAGGGGTTACTCAAAATTATAAGTAACAGAACTAACCCCATAGTTAAGAGGGAGAAATACATGCCCACCAATGCCCACCCCTAAATTCATGAAGTCTTATAATTTTTTTTATTTATACAAATACTTTTATTTTTTTTTGCCAATTTTACTTTTAGTGGGATGAATTTTTTATCTTTTGCGCTTGACAAACCCCCCTTCCCCCCTCTCTTCCACCTAAATCCGATAACAATTTACCGAAAAAAATTAAAAAAAATGGCAAAACTTTACAGATGTTTTTTTCGGTTCAACTTTTTAGTTGGAGTACCAAATTTTGGTGAAGTTCAATGCAATGGATCACCCTGTACCTAATCATGTCCAAATATGACTTCTTGAGTAATAGTTTTTACCACGTCGTTATTACAATTAAATTCTATTCTTGAAGTGGAAATTGTGTAATTATTACACTTACTTGGATTTGAATACAACATTCTTGGAATACATTTATACTTGGATTCGTTTAACTACAATTACTTGGAAATGAATACAACATTCTTGGAATACATTTGGTTTATGGAGACTTAGTTTCTCTGCCATTGATTTAAAGTTCAAAAAAAAACAAAGTTGAATTGTTTAATAATAAATTTCAAAGATGGACATACGCAAATTTTTTAAAGGTAAGATGTTTACTACTGATAACCTTAGCACTTTTAACCACAGTGGCTACCATTTGGTTAAATTTAGTAACATTTCTATAAAATTGCAGTCTGTAATTAATCTTGGTAATTCCAAAAAGAGGCGCCAACACGTTATTCGGACAGAGTTTGCTGAAATTTTGGATGGTGAATTTTCTGCCACCCGCTTTTGAAATGCATTTTACACACTTTTGTGATGTATTATTGTTTGTTCGAGATATTGTATTAATTAATAAATCTATTCTATATTTCATAAAATCGCAATGGCGCAAGGCGAAAACTCCAGAAAAATGAAAATTACCAGCGGGCGCCAGAAAATATATCCACCATAATACATATATGCACAAATGCGTACAAATATATCTATTACGATGATAGTACAAAATATTCCTGAACTTTGTCAGGGATCTGGCACTTAGCCGGGTTTGACATCCACCATAATACACATATGCACTAGCGCGTACAAATATATATATTGCGGTGATACTACAAAATCTTCCTGAATTTTGTCAGGGACCCGGCACTTTGCCTTCGGATTAATAATACTGAAGTCAAAACGCGTCTTTCGACAACTTTCCAGATATTTTTGGAAATGTTTTTGAAGTTGATCCCTGTTCTAGAATATTACTTAAATATGTTTTATCAATTAAAAGTTTTCAAGTAAAAGCCAGGCTGAAAGGGTTAAAGTATACAAAGCATTTCCACACATAATCACAAAACTATTCAAATTGAAGGGATTCGTATTTGAAGCTTATCTTCCTCAAAAAGTTTTGTTCTTGCTTCAACCCAAATTGTATACTTGTGTCTTCACAGCACCAAAACTAAAGATTGTGGAACCCCCCACGACTCGGGTTGAAGAAGTTGCTGCTTCCTTTTTGAGCCTGCAATAGAAGCCTACATATTCAAAAGGTTTGAATGAATGATATAAATATTTTGTGTTTTTACCAACCACAATATTTATTAGCATGTATACGCAGGTAATCTTCTAGGACAGTGGCCGAGTGCTAAAAAATAGCTAAAAATCAGAAAGTGGTACCCAAAAACGCGTTTTGACCCCAGGATCTCGAATCCGAAACCATAAACCCGATATCTCTGATAATTATCGAGATTGTAGCAAAACCAATTTTAAGTTTTCATGTGGTTCTTTTGTTTTTGTTGTACAAGTAAAGTGTAAAAAAGTGTTCTGCGCAGAAATGCTGTGCAAAACGCGTTTTTGCGTAACACTTTCGGATTTGTAGCTATTTTTTTAGCACTCGGCCACTGTCCTAGAATATCACCTGCGTATACATGCTAATTAATATTGTCATTGGTAAAAATTATAGCTTCATGCTCATAACATTCATTGTGAGTTTCTCAATAACAAAAAATTGCTCGTATTTGTAGAAAATTTAACAGATATTCCATCGAACGATCCGAAAGAATGCACTTCGAAGTGTGATGAAGGCCAAACTTCGACCTCTAGTCATCAACCTACAAATTCCTCCGATCGTGTTAAAAGTAGTTCTTTCACTTCAGCATCATCATGTTTAAATGAAACCAGTTTGGAAGAATATCACTCACACGATTTAGGCTTTTGTGTTGGACGGTCATCACAGATATCAACTACTGACAAGATGGAATTTCTAAAGAGATGTTGGGTACCGTCAGAAAATTATAATTTTAATGGCGATGTCGATGTCGAAGAATTAGGCCGAAAATTTAAATTTGAATGGCTGAACATGTATTCTCCTTGGCTTCAGTATTCGAAAAAACTGAAGGGAGCATTGTGTTTATATTGTGTTCTTTTTCCGCCGAAAAATGTTCAAGGTGTGCTCGGATCATTGATAAAAAAACCAACCAATGCATGAATATTGCAAAACGCACTCTATAAATCAATGGCACCTGGGAGCAGTTAGAGAAGCAAAGAAATTTTTGGAAATAACACCAATCAAGTTGACATTACAAAATTGGGCACGAAAAAATAGTGGGGGAGAATAGAAAATTCATATCGTCTGTTATAGAAACTGTTATATTCTGTGGCGGCCATGATCTGCAACTGAGAGGAAAGAGCAATGATGATATTACCTTCTTATTTTGAATTTTATGTATAAGGTAGAAGTATTTATTTTTAAACTAGCACCAGTTTTTAAATCGTATCTAAAATTTTGATTGTGACAATATACAAAAGCACGCTTCTCGCAAACAAATAAAAATAAAGTATCATTTGAGACTTAGTTGTTCTAAATTAAGCGCATTTTGATCATCCTGTCCAGTAATGCGCACTTTGCAATGCATTTGTATTATGGAGATCAAGACTCATCCAGCGAAGCTTCGTAAATTACATTTTTATATAGAATTGTGTAACTTTATCACTTCAGCCAAATATTACTTTTCATTTTCAGTTTTGATAGAAGAGAAGTGTTGTAAATAAGACAAATCTGAATATTACTGCTCAAAGTATATTAAACAAAATAATAGTGAACTGGACAGCTCTCCCTTCTCTGTATGAATTGTTGTTTCAAATGAAAATAATATTTAACCCGTTGACTTCCGAAAAATTTAATTTTTTTTGTAAACACACAGAGTTTTCAATTTGAATACTTTTGTTGAAAAAAAAAAAAAAAAAACAACAAGGCGCATCCGTAATAAGTGATATCCTGGAATAAATCAGTGTGGGAAGACATTCATTAGTTGTGCTGTTTACGGAGTTACTCAGAATATCAGTTGTTCAGTTCTTTAAGGCATCTAGTTCGGATGAAAAGCGACTCCAAGGGGCTCACGTTAAGGAAGTTTTCGTATATTTCCGACCGAGCTGGTTATATTTTTTTGCGAAACCTGGTTGCAAAATGACGATATATGTAGATTTAAATCTAAAATTTTCTGAAACCCTACTCGCATTTACGAATTTGCTATCACTACTACTACTGCATACTACTTTAAGTATTTTATATTACAATTTCGGCTGAGAAAGATATAATTCCCTTACTACTTACACCTCGCCCCAAATCCAGAATGAAATCATCACTTTTTGTGGACAGGTTATTCAAAATGACATTATAAACGATGCAAAAAAAGCTACAGCATTCAATCTTATGGGGGACGAAAGCCGTGACATAGCAGGAAATGAAAAATTATCATTTGGTACCAGACTCTACGATGAAGAAAAGTAAGTTATTCGAGAAGAATTTGTAGGTTTATATCATAAAAATTCTCTGCTACTCTGGCTCCCTCGATGCGCACTCTGCGTGAGTGCGTGGCTTTCTTCTACCGAAGTTATTCACTTGTGGATTCCCGTTGTCGCGATGAGTTTTCCGCGAATCTGTTTGCGAGGAACTGCTTTAGGGCCTTTTGGTGCGTTAAATTCGCGGGGTACTACTTTAGGGCCGTTTAACTCGCGACTGGGCCGTTTGGCGCCAGTTAACCCGTTGTGGGTTTAAAACTTAAAAAAAATTATTTTTTTGCCGGCTTATGACGGTTTTTTGCACTTTATTGGTTTTACACGAGCAAAATACAACTAAACTAAAACTATGTTAGTATGGTCTTTTATTAATTCTTAGCGACGGCCCAATTGCAGCGGCGTCGCATCGTTGTTGGTATTTTCATATCTTACAGTGGTATCGTATCGCTGGCAATGGTCCCATCCGCTGGTGAAGCGCGGTTGGCGTTTGTTGGATGCGCGTATAGAAATATAAAGCTAAGGTATGCGGGGTAATGGCAGTGTGAACTATGTTCCCACGGAGCGGTAGTGCGGCACCAGAATTTATTCCGGATGCGCGTTTTGTAATTGGAGTGAAGAATGCAGGTAGCTTATGTTGTTGGTATCGTATCACCAGTAATGTTCCCATGATGTGAATATGCTAGTCAGCGTTTATCGCATACACGTGTGCTGCGATGTGACTAGAGAATGCAGGAAACCTACTATGTGAATATTTGTGAAGTTTGAATGTGGGTGGTGTTAACTTATCCATTCGCAAGCATTATTATTTTAATACTATTTATAACTAATCAGGATACATACATACCAATATTGGAAAAAGTTATCATACAGTAACTTAAGATTGTAATCACAAAGTTAAAATAATACATTCCTCGAAGCGCGGTTAGCGTGTAGAGACAAAGGTAGAGGACCTCACATACATTGAATGAGTCCGTAGTGTTACCGGAAGTTTATTTAACGACCAAACTGAAAAACCCTATCAAAAACTAGGACCTATGTTATAAAATAACACCGTCCTCTTGGCAAATAATATACGCTTTCTAGAACCTACGCCACTTCTTGATCTAGATCGGACAGCTGTATCACTACTAATACCTGGAATTTTAGCCTGACAAGCGCAGGGTGCTCCATCCTTTCCTCCTCCAACCCGCACTTCCTACATCTGCTATCACTGACCAAGCCTAATTTAAAGCTGAACATAGGTAATTTTATGAAAAGTACGGACACCAAGGAAGCGTGCACTTTCGTAAACATATAAACATACGAAACCTTAACCAATTTAAATTTCATCGTTCACTTCCATGACTACTTAAACGGAAAGGAGCTTTCCGAAATAAAAATAGGTAAATACTCCCTGTGTAGCAGTTAGTTCATTGCAGCTGCTGAGATTATTATCACCCCATGTCGGCTGCCAGTTTGAAATCATCCTATCTCAAAAATTTCAACAATTACCCATTTCAGGATTAGCATAAAAACGCCCTATTTCAGAATTAGGTTGAAGAACGCCTTATCTCAGAATGCTTTTCATTAACTTCCTCTTATGTCAAAATACACTGAAGTTATGCTCAGATAAGGAGTTTTTGAGACAAATTTTGAGTTATAAATTTACGATTTATTATATGAATATTTATAATAATGAAGAAAATTTCCATGCATAATAGATAGGTTTTTCTTTTGTTTTTAGAATATTTTTAGTCGTTTGAGAAGGAATTCCTATGGTGAAAAACTATTCCCATTTTAGAAAAAAAAAATTATTTGAATGTAGAATTAATATCTGTGTCACAGATTTGCAGAGCTTCAATGGATTTTGGTGGAGCGGACTCGGCCCCAGTTCCCCCTCGTGGATCCGTCACAGGACACCAAACGAAAACAACAGACTCTAACTTAGACCATACTAGCGATGCAAATAGCAGTTTCCTGTAAATCCAAACTAAAGCGACGAATAAAGGCAAGCATTGAATAGGATTTTGCAATAATAAAATTAAGTTGACTGTGGAATAGAAATTTAGCATCAACGACAATGCCAAGAACTGATATTTCATCAACAGCATTTAACGCCAATATGATAAGAAGTGAAAATAACATTTCAGGATTTGGAAAATGAAATGTGAAAGCACTTGCCAATATTTAGTTTTAAGTGATTCCTGCTATACCAATCTATTACTCTATCAAGTTCTGGCTGAAGCCGCAAGCAGTCTGATTGATTTGCGAATGCTGTAAAAATATTTAAGTCATCGGCGTTCAGTAAAAAGTTTGAGTAAATAAAGCAATGATGTATGCCATTAATAACAAGTAAGGAAGGCTAAGTTCGGGTGTAACCGAATATTACATAGTCAGTTGAGAGCTTTGAAGACAAAACTGTCTTGTTCATGGATACATACAAATGGTAATGCTAAAAAGTGGAGCAACTTGCCTTTGCCATCTTTCTTCAGCTATCAATTCGTTTTATTTGAATATATTTTTTTAAATATGAAAAGTTGGTTAAATTTTAACGGATTTCTTTATCCTTTTTTTTTTTTTAAATCACCCCTGAAATATTTTCGAAGTGTTCATAATTATGAGTCTGATAAGAGTACGAAATTGTAGATCAAGGGTGACGTTTTTTGGAACGATTTTCCTTCATCCTTTGTCAAATAAGGGTAAAAGACCATGTAGGAATATGAACCTAGGGTAACCCTGTAATGTATTTGTATGACATGGGTATCAAATGAAAGGTATTAAAGAGTATTTGAAAAGGGAGTGGGCCTTAGTTCTATAGGTGGACGCCTTTTCGAGATATCGCCATAAAGGTGGACCAGGGGTGACTCTAGAATGTGTTTGTACGATATGGGTATCAAATGAAAGATGTTAATGAGTATTTCAAAAGGGAGTGGGCCTTAGTTCTGTAGGTGGACGCCTATTCGAGATATCGCCATAAAGGTGGACCAGCGGTGACTCTAGAATTTTTGTACGATATGGGTTTTTTCTAAAGTTATATTTTGCGTCAAAAAGCCAATCCCATCAGCATATTTCATCCCATTTTTCGTATAAGGTATAGAATTATGGCATTTTTTCATTTTTCGAAATTTTCGATATCGAAAAGTGGGCGTGATCATAGTCGGATTTCGCCCGTTTTTAATGCCAAGATAAAGTGAGTTCAGATAAGTACGTGAACTTAGTTTATTAAAGATGTATCGATTTTTGCTCAAGTTGTCATGTTAACGACCGAGCGGAAGGACAGACGGTCGTCTGTGTATAAAAAGTGGGCGTAGCTTCAACCGATTTCATAGAAGTTATGCCCTTACCAAATTTCGCAAGGATTGGTAAATTTTTGTTCAACTTATGGCATTCAAAGTATTCCAGACAAAGTAAATGAAAAAGGGCGGAGCCGCGCACATTTTGAAACTTTCTTTTATTTTTATATTTTGTTGCACCATACCATTACTGGAGTTGAATGTTGACATAATTTACTTAAATACTGTAAAGATATTAAATTTTTTGTTAAAATTGGATTTAAAACTTTTTTTAAAAAAGTGGGCGTGTTCGTCATCCGATTTTGCTAATTTTTATTAAGAACGCATACAGTAATAGGAGTAATGTTCCTGTCAAATCATGATATCTTTAACGACTGCCAAATAACAGCTTGCAAAACTTTTAAACTACCTTCTTTTAAAAGTAGGCGGCTCCACGCCCTTTGTCCAAAATTTTTCCAGTTTTCTATTTTGCGTCATAAGGTCAACACACCTACTAATTTTCATCGCTTTATCCGGCTTTGGTAATGAATTATCCCACTTTTTCTGTTTTTCGAAATTTTCGATATAACCACCGATTTCTTTCATTTTAAATATCGATCTGAGATGAGTGCCCAGGAACTTACTAACCAAATTTCATTAATATACCTAAAATTTACTCAAGTTATCGTGTTCACGGACAGATGGGCGGACATGGCTAAATGAATTTATTTTTTCGCCCAGATCATTTTGATATATAGAAGTCTATATCTATCTCGATTAGTTTATCCCGTTACGGGGTACCGTTATGCGATCAAAACTAATATACTTTGTGTATATAAGTCACAAGAAATGAAAAGAAATAAAACGAAATTATATGAAACTATATGCAATGAAATGAAATGAAATTGACAAAAAAATAAATGATATGGAATTTAAAGTAAAAGAAATTAAATCAAGTAGAATTAAATGAAGTGAAACAAACGAAAATTAAATGGAATGAAATGAAATTAAGGGAAGTGAAATGGAACAACGTGAAACGACATGAAACGAAAGAAAACTTAATGAGACAAAATGAAAGGGAATGAAATGAAAGAACACTAAATGAACAAAAAAATTTTACGGAATGATCGAAAAAATCGGTGGCGCGATATCGGTTAATTTTTCGTCATACAAATCGACCCAGCGCATTGCGCATACAATATTGTGGTGGGAGCGTAAAAATCTTACTGCACTTAACCACTCAAATGACAACATTTTGGTGACACCATGATTGCAACTCCCCCACATAGTGTACATAACATTTTCCCTTGTATTAATTTATATTTTTATTTTTTATATTATTAACATTTTCCTTGTGTTAAGTCCACAAGCTGCAATCGTTGGGACTCAGGACCATGAACCCGGAACTTCCACTATATGCAGCATTCACATGAGACCCGAATGCATTTCCAATGAAAAACCTGTAGAAATAGAAAATTTATTATTAGAACGCTGTTAACAATTGTTGAAGCAGGACTTCTTGATTTGCAACCGATTTCCACCGTTTTTTTCGGGAAAAATGCGGAAAAACTTGTATTTCTGCACAATTGATAGAAAAATTAATTAATAACTTACAGCTGATTTATTTACGTTTTGACATTTTTTCTTTCGATTGTTCTGTTCATATTTTTAGGCGCATATGAATTTTGGAAAATATCCAATGATTATGTGATGGTGTTCGTATTTCCTTAGAAACCTTTGAGATGGTGTGGGAATTCGAGGTGAAAATGGTAAATAACGGTTAGCGTTGGTTGCCAGGGAAATACTATTTTAAAAATTTAAACAAAATAAGTTGTTAACAATAAACCATTATACGCATGAGGGTTTGTTTGCAAAATATCTTTTTATAAATGCGCAAAGACACAGGTAGCTTCTCCGATTTTGCTACTCTGCTTTTTCAGCGACGACTAAACGAAAGAGAATAAAATATGTTTGAAGTGAGTCAGAATAATTATTTCACCAGCTGGCAACCACTGCTTTGAACGCCTTTAGAGATTTCACTAAGAGAACTAAGCAGACGGTTTCTCTTGATATGCTAGGGTTTGACGGCTATTACTGCATCTATGAGAGTTTAACTACTGAAAATAGAAAAATTCTCCAAACAGCTATTAAATTAAGGTGGTTGGGAAAGCTCTTCTCCGATTCTACATATCGTGGTGCTGCTCGTGTTAGAAACGGGAGGGATCAGTCCGCAACGAAAATACCTTCCCTATCGGACCTATGAGGTGTTGATATAATATACTTTTTTTTATACTTAGCTAAGCAGAGCTCACAGAGTATATTAATTTTGTTCGCATAACGGTTCCTAGTAACGGCATACACAAATCGAGATAGATATAGGCTTCTATATATCAAAATGATCGGGGCGAAAAAATAAATTTTTAGCCATGTCCGTTCGTCCGTCCGTCTGTCCATGAACACGATAACTTGAGTATATTTTAGGTATCTTAATGAAATTTGGTATATAAGTTCCTGGGCACTCATCTCAGATCGCTATTGAAAATGAACTAAATTGGACCATATCCACACCCACTTTTCGATATCGAAAATTTCGAAAAACCGAAAAAGTGCGATAATTCATTACCAAAGACGGATAAAGCGGTGAAACTTTGTAGTTGGCTTGACCTTATGACGCAGAATAGAAAATGAGTAAAACTTCGGACAATGGGCATGGCACCGCCCAGTTTTAAAAGAGGGTAATTTAAAAGTTTTGCAAACTGTAATTTGGCAGTCGTTGAAGATATCATGATGAAATTTGGCAGGAACGTTACTCCTATTACTATATGTGTTCTAAATAAAAAATAGCAAAATCGGATGATGAACACGCCCACTTAAAAAAAAAATTAAAAACTGAAATTTTAACAAAAATGTAATATCTTTGAAGTATATAAGTAAATTATATCAACATTCAACTCCAGTAATGATATGGTGCAACAAAATACAAAATAAAAGAAAATTTCAAAATGGGCGTGGCTCCGTCCTTTTTCATTTAATTTGTCTAGAATAACTTCTATGACGATGACTGTTTTCTGTGAAGATGGGTGCAATCGCTTGAAGCCACGCCCAGTTTTTATACACAGTCGACCGTCTGTCCTTCCGCTCGGCCGTTAACACGATAAATTGAGCAAAAAACGATATATATATCTATCTAAACTTAGTTCACGTACTTATCTGAACTCACTTTATCTTGGTATTAAAAATCTATCATAGTCACGCCCACTTTTTCGATATCGAAAATTTCGAAAAATAAATAAGCCATAATTCTATACCAAATACGAAAAAAATGAAATATGGTAATTTGATTGGTTTTTTGACGCAAAATATAACTTTAGAAAAAACTTTGTAAAATGGGTGTGACACCTACCATATTAAGTAGAAGAAAATGAAAAAGTTCTGCAGGGCGAAATCAAAAGCACTTGGAATCATGGCAGGAATACTGTTCGTGGTATTACTTATATAAATAAATTCGCGGTACCTGACAGAAGATTTTCTGGGTCACCCTGGTCCATATTTTGGTCGATATCTTGAAAACGCCTTCACATATACAACTAAGGGTCACTCCCATTTAAAACCCTCATTAATACCTTTAATTTGATACCCATATCCTACAAACACATTATAGAGTCACCCCTGGTCCACCTTTATGGCGATATAGGCGTCCACCTATAGAACTAAGGCCCACTCCCTTTTAAAATACTCTTTAATACTTTTCATTTGATATCCATGTCATACAAATACATTCCAGAGTTACCCTAGGTTCATTTTCCTACATGGTGATTTTCCCTTATTTGACAAAGGATGAAGGAAAATCGTTCAAAAAACATCACCCTTGGTCTACAATTTCGGACTCTTATCGGAATCATAATTAATATTATTATTATTACTAGGTCTGGAAGAACTGCGACCTTAGTGCAGATCTATTGTGCAAGACCTTTCAGCCTAATTTTGTGTCTTGAGGCTTTTGATGTATCTAAGTACCTGTTAAGGCATTTTACTCCATACCACATAGGAATTAAGAGTCCCACCACCTAGATGCGATAGTCTCTGCCTAGCCAGAGCGACGCATTCGCAGAGAATATGAACCGTCGTTTCATCATCCAGCTCAAAGAAACGACAAATTTGGGTATCGGATAGATTTAACTTCTTAGGTGATATCGCAGACCGCAGTGTCCCGTATCCTCCCGGTCCTCCCTGCTTAGATTAATGAGTTTGGTTTATACTTTCGTTACCGGAAATATAAATAGTTTGGCCTGTCTTTGCCCTGGGCAGTCAATCCAGTGACGTCTGAATTGTTTAGTTTCCCAGTTACTTGTAGTTTCCCTGGTGTGTGCTTTGTAAGTCCCCAAAAGGGCTCTGGACTATATAATTCTGCTATAGCACCCTGCTTTGCTAGGTAATCTGCATGTTAATTAACTCCATGTCCTTGATGTCCGGAAACCCATCATAACAAAACCTTGTTTTTGGCTCCCAGGTCATTAAGGATTTTAGTGCAGCCATCCACTAGCTTAGATGAACTGTGTCGGATTGCAAGGCACACAGGGCCGCTTGCCTGTCCGACATAATGTAGATGCTATTGGATATTGAGCCACTCCGCAGACATTCTCTACCACAGACTTCTATTGCATGAATTTCTGCCTGAAATATGGTGGGGTAGCATCCCATTGGTATCGATTTCTTGAAGTTCTGCCCATAGATGCAAGCTCCCGTTCTTCCGTCATCAAATTTCGATCCATCCGTGAACCAGACCTCTGAGTCAGGGTCGTTATAGGGATTCCGTATTTCATAGTGGGTCTTGTCCACAATGAACATTTCAAAGTTCCGTGAGATTCTGAGCTTAGGGACATTACGTCACGCAGTTATAATGTGGGATTTCCTATGAATTTTCTTATTACTTTCATATGCCCTATCATATTTCCTTGATTCAACTCAGAAATATTTGGAAGTCTTAGTGCGCTTAGTATTGCATCTTTCTCTATCAGAATAGGGAAGGGAGGTATTCCCACTAAACACTAAGTGCGTCAGCAGGGGCGGTTCTCATCCCCCGCGTTATGCCAACGGTCGATGCAGTTTGCTTAGTTTGCTGTTGCCGTTCTTTACGTGGCCTTCTGCCACCAAACTAGGGAGGCATAGGTACGGTGACCATATTCTTTTATTGAAAATAAAGGACACATTTTCCAAACCAATGTATATTCATATATGTGTATTTCGATCGTATTAATAAAATAAAAATAACTGGAACTAAAAATAACTAGTAATAAGTCAATTCAACTTACAAAAAGATTTTGCGTCTAAATGATACTAAGAATCGCTTGCACTATCTCTGACTAGAACGGGACCGAACTATTGAAAAGTTGGCCTTTCTGTAGCTAATTGCTAACTGAACTGAAGATGGTACAAACGACCCTAAATAATAATAAAAATATTTTGTTACAGAGAGTAATAATTAAAAAAATTTAATCCTGCGTTTGATATTTTTGAGAAGAATTAATACTCTTTAAAATATCTTCATTCTCATTAAGCAAGTCTTTAAATTCTTGGCATGTTTTATTGGTATTAAATTACGTTACAATAACTCCCTTTACTGAACTAACATTCATTTGCGATTTATCGTTTGTCAACATATTATTAATTAATGAAAAAACTATTTCAGTTGGAGCTTTACAGCGTGGCAAACAAAAACATAAATTAACTATTATTAGCAAATTTTTATAAGGAACATTTTTAGCATTAAAGTGCGCGAAAATTTCAACCCATCTCGATCAAATTGCTTGGAACAAGCTTGCCACTCATTTATTTTTTCTGCAGTTAAATAGTGTTAAGGCAAGACAGCTCGTCGAAAAGCTCGCTATCATTAAGAATTGCATTCGGAGTATTCTGGTTAATGAATATCAACCTGCTTTCAACAATTGACGAAATTGGTGTTTCACGAAGTAAAACCCACCCCAAAATTTCTATTTCTATAAAATGCAGAATTCCATTGGCAAATATATTGTTCACGTCTTTCATAGAATTTGTTAGCACACACTGAAAAGTTTGTTCCACTAACATCTCTTCCATTACTTAATTTGATTAATAATTTTTCGAAGCTATGGGTATGAAAGTTTCTTGTCTTCTGTCGTTCAACTTGAGAAGTAAATCTTTTATTATATATGAAACTTCTGGCATTGAAATATGTTGCTTTTCAATCTATGTTATAGAAAAACTAGAAGACCCGGCAGACGTTGTCCTGCCCTAAATTTGGCCTATCTGCATACATTTTAATGAGCTTTTCCCTCTGAATCTGCCCTCCCCCTCTTCGCTTTTTCCTAATCCTTTTATCCACTCCTTCCTCAGTCTTTTTCGCTTCATTTATCTCCATCTTCGTCTCATTCTATCTCTTTCTCAATCTCCTTATCTCTTTTCTCTTCTCTCAATTTCTTTTTATTCTTCCGCATCCCTTATTGCCTGTCCCAGAGGGTGGTATGTATTTTATTCCAGTCCCAGTCCCACTCCGAGTCTCAGTCCCAGTCCTAGTCCTAATCCCAGTCCCAGTCCGTCTCGGGATAATATATTACTCTGTACTACAGCATTCATCAACAGCTTTCATTTGATATCAATATTGTATATACACTGTCTAGGCATTCACTGGCCCACGTTTTGGCCTATATCTCGAGACCCTAGTCACCCAGGGGTATGCAAATTACCCTCTGCTAAAGCACTCATCCACAGATTTCATTTCATATTCACATTCTATAAACGCATTCTTAGGGTACCCGGTTCCACATTTTGGCCTATATCTCGAGACCTTAGTCACCCAAGGGTATGAAAATTGCCCTCTACTAAAGCACTCATCAACAGCTTTCATTTGATACCCATATTCTATACACACATTCTAGGGGTACCCAGGTCCACGTTTTGGCCTATATCTCGAGACCATGGTCACTCAGGGGTATGAAAATGACCCTTTACTAAAGCACTCATCAACAGCTTTCATTTGATATCCATATTCTATAAACACACTCTAGGGGTACCCAGGTGCACGTTTTGGCCTATATCTCGAGACCATGGTCACTCAGGGTATGAAAATTACCCTCGACTAAAGCACTCATCAACAGCTTTCATTCGAAATCCATATTCTATAAACACATTCTAGGGGTACCCGGGTCCACGTTTTGGCCTATATCTCGAGACCCTAGTCACCCAAGGGTATGAAAATTACCCTCTACTAAAGCACTCATCAACAGGTTTCATTTGATACTCATATTCTATACACACATTCTAGGGGTACCCAGGTTCACGTTTTGGCCTATATCTCGAGACCCAAGTCACCCAGGGGTATGAAAATTACCCTCTACTAAAGCACTCATCAACAGCTTTCATTTGATATCAATATTCTATAAACACATCCTAGGGGTACCCAGGTCCACGTTTTGGCCTATAGCTCGAAACCCTATCACCCAGGGGTATGAAAATTACCCTCTACTAAAGCATTCATCAACAGCTTTCATTTGATATCCATATTCTATAAACACATTCTAGGGGTACCCAGGTTCGCGTTTTGGCCTATATCTCGAGACCTTGGTCACTCAGGGGTATGAAAATTACCCTCTACTAAAGCACTCATCAACAGCTTTCATTTGATATCCATATTCTATAAACACATTCTAGGGTACCTGGGTTCACGTTTTGGCCTATATCTCGAGACCCTAGTCACCCAGTCACCTATCCTATATTTCAAGTTAGATCAAAACACACACGGGGTGCAAAACAAATTCAAAATCGGTTCAGTAGTTTAGGAGTCCATTGGCCTCAATTTGTGACACGTGTTTTTTATATATTAAGATTAAATAATGCAGTTTGACTATGTGCAAAAAATAGCCATGCTTCAGCAAAAGGATCAAAAAAAAAAGTTGAACAAAACTGTTGCGCACTGATTTTGCCCAAGAAAGAACGTCTTAAGTGGTTTAAATAGGTTAAGTATTCTTTCTAATGCTGGCATCAAAGTAAGCCATCGAGTTTTGCTGTACCCTAATAACCTATGGTATTCCACATCTGCAAAATTACAAATTTCTTTGAATTGCTCCAATCGAACCGTATAAATATAAAAAAGGAGTATATTTTTACAATAATAACTTCAATATCGATTGGTAGGCATTCCATGGCAGTTTGAATACAATTGTTCAAAATTTGCGCAGCGCAGTTAACGCCAATTAGGCTTTTATTAAGACGTTCTTGGATTTTATGGAAAACATTTCTTTGCCTCGCCTTAACGCATCCCCAAAATTAGTATTAGTGTTGTTAGCGCAAATTCCAACTACCTTTTGGCGTAATTCAAAACTCTGTATAACATTGAACAAAAAGTTCGACAAAATATCAGATGTTTCTCCAGGAAGTTTATCAATTTCCAATATTTTAACTTGCATGCCCTGTCGTTCTGAGAAGTATCAAAAGCTGTCCTTTATTTTGGTAAAAATTGTAAAAGGCAGAAGCGTGAAAAAAGGGCTGTCCTTTGAAATAAAGGACGGATGGTCAGCGTAAGCATAGGTGGCCTTACAACAGTATTAAATATCCAATATACCACTTTTGGACATAACCCCCGTGTTTTGCCGTAGAGATGAATACAGGCGAAGAAAGCTCTTGTTGCCTTGTTTAGGATAGCATCCAAATGAGCATTCCACGTGAGGGTTATATCCAGTGTGACCCCTAGATATTTAGCCTCCACTGAGAATTGTATTTTTGTACCACCCAGGGATGGTTCTGGGATGGATAATTTCCTTCTTCGGTGAAAGGCACTATAACGGTTTTGTTAGGATTGATAGACAATCCTTTGGCATCACACCACGTCTCTATGATGCAAAGGGCTTGTTGCATACGATCTGATATTGTATCTTCGTTCATCCTTGTGATGCAAATAACTAGGTCATCTGCATATCTTACTTACTTACTTACTTAATTGGCGCTTAACCGTCTAAACGGTTATGGCCGTCCAACAAGGCGCGCCAGTCGCTCCTTCGCTCCGCCAACCGGCGCCAATTGGTCACACCAAGGGAGTTTAAATCGTTTTCCACCTGGTCCTTCCAACGGAGTGGGGGCCGCCCTCTACCTCTGCTTCCATAGGCGGGTTCCGATAGAAACACTTTCTTGGCCGGAGCATCATCTTTCATTCGCATAACATGGCCTAGCCAGCGCAGCCGCTGCATTTTAATTCGCTGGACTATGTTGATGTCTGCGTATAGCTCGTACAGCTCATCATTAAATCTTCTTCGGTACTCGCCATCGCCAACGCGTAGAAGTCCATAAATCTTTCGAAGAACTTTTCTCTCGAACACTCCCAAAGCCGCTTCATCTGCTGTTGTCATGGTCCATGCTTCTGCCCCATATAGGAGGACGGGTACGATAAGTGACTTGTAGAGTATGATTTTCGTTCGCCGAGAGAGGACTTTACTTTTCAATTGCCTACCTAGTCCAAAGTAGCATTTATTGGCAAGATTGATTCTTCGCTGGATTTCAGTGCTGATGTTGTTGCTAATGTTGATGCTGGTTCCCAAATAAACGAAGTCTTTTACTATTTCGAAATTATGGCTGCCAACAGTAGCGTGGTTGCCAAGGCGCATATGCGCTGACTCTTTGCTCGATGACAGCAGGTACTTCGTTTTGTCCTCATTCACCATCAAACCCATCTTTACCGCTTCTTTTTCCAGCTTGGAGTAAGCAGAACTAACAGCGCGGGTGTTTAGGCCGATGATATCAATGTCATCAGCATATGCCAGTAACTGGCATCTGCATATCCTTGTGTGTCAAATCCCTTGGTTTTCACTAACTGAAGGAGGTCATCTATGACCAGGGTCCACAGGAGAGGGGCATCCTCTTGTGGCCGCAATTGATTCAGTTGTCCCTCCCAGTTCCAAATGGATTTTTCTTCTCTTTAACATGGACAGCACCCGTCGAATTATTATAGGGCTTATGTCCTTGTCAATCATAGGTTGTTCGATAGCTTGATGGGTTGCGTTATCGAAAGCCCCTGATATATCAATAAAAGCGCAGAGGGCTATATTTTTAGACTCTAGAGCCTTTTCGATTTTTACGGTGAGACTATGAATAGCCGTGCCCATGGATTTCCCTGACTTGTGGGCGAACTGATTCCTACACAGAGGGAGTTAATTTAGATTGACCTCCCTGATATGCTGATCTAAGATTTTCTTCACACCTTTTAGGAGAAACGAGCTCAGGCGTATTAGTCGATACGACGAGGGCAATTGGTCGGGTTTCCCTGGCATTGGTAAAAATACTACCTTAACCACTGCCCACCTGTTTGGGATATGACCGAGCAGTAGTGATGCTTTATATAAAGTGGATAGGACTGGGGCTATATGATTTATCCCTTGCTGTAACAGACAAGGGTAGACCCCATCCGGTACTGCTGACTTGAATGGGCTAAAATTGGCCAGAACCCATTGCACTCGTTTCAAAGTGGTGAGTTGTGTTGCTAGGATTTTTGCATTACCGCTGATAGTTGGCAAATCTGCCATTTTAGGTGGTGATTGATAGCCTGCTGTGCAGTCAGGAAATTGAGTTTCGAGTAATAGTTTGCACGTCTCTTCCGGCCGCGTGGTTTATCTCCCATCTGTTTTTTTTTTTTTTTCAAAGTGCCAATTACATTTTTGTGATCTCTAGAAAGAGCTTTTTGTAGTCGAACCGCTTCTGGAAGATCATTAATCTTTCCACAGTGTTCTATCCAGGTAGCCCTTTTAGATCTCCTAAGTTCTTTATTGTAAGATTTGAGAGCGACTTTGAACGAATCCCAGTCGTCCTAGCTCTCGCTTTATTGAACAGCTTCCTAGCCTGGCATCTTAGCTGCCCCAGCTTTTTGTTCCACCAAGGCACATCGCGTTGTGTACGTATCTTTCTTTGGGGGCAACTCTCATTGAAAGCTGTTTTGATGTCTGAGTGGAGCTCTTCAGCTTCCTCCTCAAGCTCCTGCACGGTGGTTATGGGTCGCTGTAAGCTGTTACCAGCTTCCTCAATAATAAAACGGAAAAGCTCCCAGTTCGTTTTCGTGGTATTTCCAAAAGCTGGCATGTGTTCCGAAAAGTGACCAATGTCGAATGCAATGTGTTTGTGGTCTGGCATTGACTCCTATCCTTAAACATGCCAGTTAGTGACGGTGCTGGCCATATTATGGCTGCACAGAGTAAGATCTAAAACTTACCCAGAAAGTAGGAAGACCAAAATTGCCTCTTGTTCGCCTCTAGGGGTTGGAATTTTTGCCCATACTGCTACGAGATAAACCGTCATTAATTGTAAAAGTGGGAGAAACTTTAGTTTGTTTCCTAAAAGCATTGCCGCTCTTGGGCGAGAGCTGGTGGCATAGATTAACTTACAATCAGTACTGTTCAGGCCTTCTACGGCACCGTACTTCGAACAGCAGGGTTTGTCATCGTCAACCGTTTAATTCCCCTCAGCCTTATTGGGTGGGTTGTTTTTGGGGCTTAACTTGACTCTGTCAAACCCACAGAAAATCAAGTAGTTACGTTGCTTTAATAGCTCGGCAGACAGCGGATCGACGGCTATTGTAACTTCCGCCCCCGCGGACTTTCGAATCTTGTTGAGGGTTCTCCAGTTCCTGGTACTCAGGCCGACATTTTGGGCCTCAGCTAACCTCAAGCTGTTGTCGTTTGAGGGGCATTCCTCTTGCTTAAAGTACCCCACGGGAATGATGCGACGTGGTATGTCCGCATCAGATACCACCTTCAGATTGACACCCTGCCATGGAGTGAGCTTTAGGGCGATAGCCCTTAGCCACTCCGAGGAGGTTGCATCCCTGCAGGTGATAGAAAGCCAGCCTGGTCGAGGTGTGCAAACGCTAAAAGTGGACTTTATAGCACATCTTTTTGGCTCACCACCCTTCCCAGGATTACATTCTGTATGGTCTTCCACCGTGGCTGGATAGTCGGGTGGTATAATGCCCAGCTTTACCCCACTCAGGATATCCCTGAAAGTTTCCGACTGCTTGGCTGTTGCATCAGGATGGGGAGGCATGGTTACCTCGACATTCGATGCACAGCTTTCCACAGCTTTTTACAATATTTTTGTATTGCCAGCTGTGGGCAGCGACATCTTTTGGGGTCTCTTTCTGGTGGAGTCGAACTATATGAGCGACCTCTCTTGGCTAACCCCTCACTACGGACCGATCCCCAGGGTTCTTTGGCAAACCCTCTGGCTGCGTCGTTGCTAATCCCCCTGGCCGAAAGTCGCTTGAGCGGCACCACTTAGCCGATCGCGCTCTGCATTCTGGCCAGGCTGATCGCTTTTCGCCGAAGAGGCAAGGAGCCCTTGCTCATCCTCCGGCGATATTGTGGGTTGTGACTCTACCCAATTTGCATCCTGCAGAGTCCCCACGTCTGCCATCTCCGCGTCATGTAGGGGACTATTCGGCCCCGGCAAGTCTGTGCCGACAGCTGTTTCGGCTTGCACCGAAAGGTCGCAATCGACCTGATCTATTGGGAGCTGTTCAGCTCCATTAATATCCAATATCCCAGCAAGACTAATTACAACCAGAGAGCGTCAGGTATTTGGAGGCTACCGTTATAACACAAATTAACGTAGTGCCATTCATCCCACGAGCACGGTTCGCATGACACTTGGAATTACGGGTTTTATCGAGTTGTCCTCTCCACATAGATCCGCCATAGTTGTTAGCAAAGCTTGGGTACCTTATTCAGGGTATGGGTCTTCGCCACGTATGGCTGGTCTTGAGCTAAAAATAGCACCTGTTTATAGGAAACTTGGCCCAGGGGAAACGGGGTACGGATGGGAGCTGGGAGACGAAGGGAAATCTGCTTATAGGGAAGAGGAAAGGGTCGTGGCTCGCATTCGCCGTCGAAGCCTTGCCAGGTGTCACCGCGAGGAGGCTACGTCCCAATATGGGGGGAGGGTGCAAGCACCCACGAGTCGACATTTTGGGATGACGCCGGTATGTGCAAGGCGAGATATCCCCATCAAAGACACCCGGACTCATAATTAAGAGCGCTTCGAAAATATTTCACAGGTGATTTAAAAAAAAAGTATAAAGAAATGCGTTCAAATTTAATTAAGTTTTCATATTAAAAAAAATATTCAAATAAAACGAATTGATAGATGAATAAAGATGATCCATGAAAAAGGCAATTTTGCCTATGAGGTGGGTTTGGTCAAAGTCTGAGGTATGCTCAAGTCAATCCAGAGTCGGATGGAGGTCCCACTTCCCCCACCTAAATAAATACACAGTAAATTAGTGTTTTGATTTCGAACACACACACACACGCGGCTCTTAGGCTAAAATATCCACAACCTTGAATCCAGGAGAGAGAGAGGGAGAGAGAGAGATGCTCACTAGGTAGTGTCGCTGACAATATAGTGTAACCCAAGGGCGACGGCTCTCCACAGAGAGAGGGAGATAAAGTGCTAGCTAAGCGGTGGCTGAGATGGTGAAGACCACGGTGGCTCTCGCTAAGGGGTGCTAACGGCGGTAGTAATGACGGCGGTAGTTAGGATCACGCCCGAAGAGAGAGTACTGAGTGACGGTGGCTCTCACCAAATAGCTATGACGACGGTGGTGGCTAGACTTCGGGATGGGATGTCCAAGGATCGCGATGATGTTGTACCTACGGCGAAGTGTGCCTGGTGTATTCCGGCCAATCATTTTATTCATAGGTAACTATGAACACTTTGGGAATTATGCTTGCATTGTCGCGCACAGCGCGCCACGAATGAAAATTCCCAAGCATTGTGCGTTCACCATCGCTGGCTTGCTTTGTGCTTGCGCGATGGTTGTTGGGCCGGTATGTATGTATATATGTATTTCGGTACATACACTACAAGGGGTGGGCACTAAATGGAAAATATGATGTTAGGGGTGGGCGCTAAATAGGAAATAGATATTGTGGCGTAGCATTTGCTACGTTACATGCCTCCAAAACTCTCAGGTGAGCATGTAATGTTCGTTTACACCCGAACTTAGCCTTCCTTACTTGTTTTAATTTACTTATTTTACATTTTATCTATAAATTTCAACTGGTTGTAAAGATGGTCTGTTTCAGTTATGTTTATTTATATGTATACTTCCGTGTGCCTGTATGCTTTTCTTAGATTTATGCTAGACGTTTCGTTATTTAATATGTCGCTTGATATAAAAACGAAAACTGTGTGCGAAAACAGTCTATGTAGTTATGTTAAAACTTTAATGTAGGCGTCAAAAATGCTCGTAGTTTAAACGGTATAAAACTGGATAATGTTAGACATGTGTTTGAGTGTTCGATCGTTGATGTTGTTTGTGTTTCAGAAACTTCGTTTCTAACAGATGTTAATGATACTTACTACGGTATCAATAACTTTAATATATTCCGAAATGATAGGGTGGGGAAAGAAAGGGAGGCGTAGCAATTTATAGCAAAAAACACATTGACGCTAAAGTAATCCTTAACTCTAAAGATATTGATACTGAGTATTTGCTCATTGAGGTGTCGAATTTGTCAACCAAAGCTTTAATATCATGTGCATATAACCCCCCTAAGTTGAACAGTCTGTGCACATTCTTTGATGGACTGTCCTTGTATGATTGGAGCATGTTAACATCATAGTTTGTGGCGACTTTAACGTTAACCTTCTCGATCGTGAATCTTTTACACTGTTGGATGCTGTAGCAAGTGCTGGCCTTTCAATTGTCAATCATTGTTTCTGATCCGTCCTTTGAGTTTAAGTTTGACAACTTTCCTTTGTTTCAGATCATGATATGATATTTTGTTCTTTTGACATTGATCTTGACCAGCATAAAGCAGCCCGGCTAGAACATTTGAATTCAGAGGCTATAAAGTTATTAACCTTGACTTGCTAGCTTTACATCTTTCATGTATCAGTTGGTCAGATTGTTGGGACTTTACTTCTATTGATGACAAGCTCAACTTTTTAAGCAATAATTTACTCAATGTGTTTGATATACACTTTCCTGTCCGTTCATGTAAAGCCAAGTCGGAGTCCTGTCCTTGGTTAAATGATAAGGTTCAATTGGCAATTATGGGGCAGAAGCATGGACCATGACAACAGCAGATGAAGCGGCTTTGGGAGTGTTCGAGAGAAAAGTTCTTCGAAAGATTTATGGACCTCTACGCGTTGGCGATGGCGAGTACCGAAGAAGATTTAATGATGAGCTGTACGAGCTATACGCAGACATCAACATAGTCCAGCGAATTAAAACGCAGCGGCTGCGCTGGCTAGGCCATGTTATGCGAATGAAAGATGATGCTCCGGCCAAGAAAGTGTTCCTATCGGAACCCGCCTATGGAAGCAGAGGTAGAGGGCGGCCCCCACTGCGTTGGAAGGACCAGGTGGAAAACGATTTAAACTCCCTTGGTGTGACCAATTGGCGCCGGTTAGCGGAGCGAAGGAGCGACTGGCGCGCCTTGTTGGACGGCCATAACCGTTTAGACGGTTAAGCGCCAATTAAGTAAGTAAGTAATTGGCAATTAAAAATAGAAATAAGTAATACTCCCCATGAGAAAGAAATCCTTCACAGACGACCTAGGGGTTACTCAAAATTGTAAGTAACAGAACTAACCCCATAGTTAAGAGGAAGAAATACATGCCCACCAATGCCCACCCCTAAATTCATGAAGTCTTATAATTTTTTTTATTTATACAAATACTTTTATTTTTTTTGCCAATTTTAATTTTAGTGGGATGAATTTTTTATTTTTTGCGCTTGACAAACCCCCCTTCCTCCTCTCTTCCACCTAAATCCGATAACAATTTACCGAAAAAAATTAAAAAAAATGGCAAAACTTTACAGATGTTTTTTTCGGTTCAACTTTTTAGTTGGAGTAGCAAATTTTGGTGAAGTTCAATGCAATGGATCACCCTGTACCTGATCATGTCCAAATATTACTTCTTGAGTAATAGTTTTTACCACGTCGTTATTACAATTAAAATCTATTCTTGAAGTGGAAAGTGTGTAATTATTACAATTACTTGGATTTGAATACAACATTCTTGGAATACATTTATACTTGGATTCGTTTAACTACAATTACTTGGAAATGAATACAACATTCTTTGAATACATTTGGCTTATGGAGACTTAGTTTCTCTGCCATTGATTTAAAGTTCAAAAAAAAAAAGTTTAATTGTTTAATAATAAATTTCAAAGATGGACATACGCAAATTTTTTAAAGGTAAGATGTTTACTACTGATAACCTTAGCACTTTTAACCACAGTGGCTACCATTTGGTTAAATTTAGTCACATTTCTATAAAATTGAAGTCTGTAATTAACCAAAAAGAGGCGCCAGCACGTTATTCGGACAGAGTTTGCTGAAATTTTGGATGGTGAATTTTCTGCCACCCGCTTTTGAAATGCATTTTACACACTTTTGTGATGTATTATTGTTTGTTCGAGATATTGTATTAATTAATAAATCTATTCTATATTTCATAAAATCGCAATGGCGCAAGGCGAAAACTCCAGAAAAATGAAAATTACCAGCGGGCGCCAGAAAATATATCCACCATAATACATATATGCACAAATGCGTACAAATATATCTATTACGATGATAGTACAAAATATTCCTGAACTTTGTCAGGGATCTGGCACTTAGCCGGGTTTGACATCCACCATAATACACATATACACTAGCGCGTACAAATATATATATTGCGGTGATACTACAAAATATTCCTGAATTTTGTCAGGGACCCGGCACTTTGCCTTCGGATTAATAATACTGAAGTCAAAACGCGTCTTTCGACAACTTTCCAGATATTTTTGGAAATGTTTTTGAAGTTGATCCCTGTTCTAGAATATTACTAAAATATGTTTTATCAATTAAAAGTTTTCAAGTAAAAGCCAGGCTGAAAGGGTTAAAGTATACAAAGCATTTCCACACATAATCACAAAACTATTCAAATTGAAGGGATTCGTATTTGAAGCTTATCTTCCTCAAAAAGCTTTGTTCTTGCTTCAACCCAAATTGTATACTTGTGTCTTCACAGCACCAAAACGAAAGATTGTGGAACCCCCCACGACTCGGGTTGAAGAAGTTGCTGCTTCCTTTTTGAGCCTGCAAGAGAAGCCTACATATTCAAAAGGTTTGAATGAATGATATAAATATTTTGTGTTTTTATCAATCACAATATTTATTAGCATGTATACGCAAGTAATGTTCTAGGACAGTGGCCGAGTGCTAAAAAATAGCTAAAAATTAGAAAGTGGTACCCAAAAATGGGTTTTGACCCCAGGATCTCGAATCCGAAACCATAAACCCGATATCTCGGATAATTCTCGAGATTTTTGCAAAACCAATTTTAAGTTTTCATGTGGTTCTTTTGTTTTTGTTGTACACACAAAAAAATTTGTGGGTAAAAGTGTTCTGCACAGATATGCTGTGCAAAACGCGTTTTTGCGTAACACTTTCGGATTTGTAGCTATTTTTTTAGCACTCGGCCACTGTCCTAGAATATCACCACGTATACATGCTAATTAATATTGTCATTGGTAAAAATTATAGCTTCATGCTCATAACATTCATTGTGAGTTTCTCAATAACAAAAAATTGCTCGTATTTGTAGAAAATTTAACAGATATTCCATCGAACGATCCGAAAGAATGCACTTCGAAGTGTGATGAAGGCCAAACTTCGACCTCTAGTCATCAACCTACAAATTCCTCCGATCGTGTTAAAAGTAGTTCTTTCACTTCAGCATCATCATGTTTAAATGAAACCAGTTTGGAAGAATATCACTCACACGATTTAGGCTTTTGTGTTGGACGATCATCACAGATATCAACTACTGACAAGATGGAATTTCTAAAGAGATGTTGGGTACCGTCAGAAGATTATAATTTTAATGGCGATGTCAAAGACTTAGGCCGAAAATTTAAATTTGAATGGCTGAACATGTATTCTCCTTGGCTTCAGTATTCGAAAAAACTGAAGGGAGCATTGTGTTTATATTGTGTTTTTTTTCCGCCGAAAAATGTTCAAGGTGTGCTCGGAACATTGATAAAAAAACCAACCAATGCATGAATATTGCAAAACGCACTCTATAAATCAATGGCTCCTGGGAGCAGTTAGAGAAGCAAATAAATTTTTGGAAATAACGCCAATCAAGTTGACATTACAAAATTGGGCACGAAAAAATAGTGGGGGAGAATAGAAAATTCATATCGTCTATTATAGAAACTGTTATATTCTGTGGCGGCCATGATCTGCAACTGAGAGGAAAGAACAAAGATGATATTACCTACATATTTTGAATTTTATGTATAAGGTAGAAGTATTTATTTTTAAACTAGCACCAGTTTTTAAATCGTATCTAAAATTTTTATTGTGACAATATACAAAAGCACGCTTCTCGCAAACAAATAAAAATAAAGTATCATTTGAGACTTAGTTGTTCTAAATTAAGCGCATTTTGATTATCCTGTCCAGTAATGCGCACTTTGCAATGCATTTGTATTATGGAGATCAAGACTCATCCAGCGAAGCTTCGTAAATTACATTTTTATATAGAATTGTGTAATTTTATCACTTCAGCCAAATATTACTTTTCATTTTCAGTTTTGATAGAAGAGAAGTGTTGTAAATAAGACAAATCTGAATATTACTGCTCAAAGTATATTAAACAAAATAATAGTGAACTGGACAGTTCTCCCTTCTCTGTATGAATTGTTGTTTCAAATGAAAAAAATATTTAACCCGTTGACTTCCGAAAAATTTAATTTTTTTTTGTAAACACACAGAGTTTTCAATTTGAATACTTTTGTTGAAAAAAAAAAATAACAACAAGGCGCATCCGTAATAAGTGATATCCTGGAATAAATCAGTGTGGGAAGACATTCATTAGTTGTGCTGTTTACGGAGTTACTCAGAATATCGGTTGTTCAATTCTTTAAGGCATCTAGTTCGGATGAAAAGCGACTCCAAGGGGCTCACGTTAAGGAAGTTTTCGTATATTTCCGACCGAGCTGGTTATATTTTTTTGCGAAACCTGGTTGCAAAATGACGAAATATTTAGATTGAAATCTACAATTTTCTGAAAACCTACTCGCATTTACGAATTTGCTAGCACTACTACTACTGCATACTACTTTAAGTCTTTTATATTACAATTTCGGCTGAGAAAGATATAAGAGTACGCAATTGTAGATCAAGGGTGACGTTTTTTGGAACGATTTTCCTTCATCCTTTGTCAAATAAGGGAAAATTACCATGTAGGAATATGAACCTAGGGTAACCCTGTAATGTATTTGTATGACATGGGTATCAAATGAAAGGTATTAAAGAGTATTTGAAAAGGGAGTGGGCCTTAGTTCTATAGGTGGACGCCTTTTCGAGATATCGCCATAAAGGTGGACCAGGGGTGACTCTAGAATGTGTTTGTACGACATGGATATCAAATGAAAGATATTAATGAGTATTTCAAAAGGGAGTGGGCCTTAGTTCTGTAGGTGGACGCCTATTCGAGATATCGCCATAAAGGTGGACCAGCGGTGCCTCTAGAATTTTTGTACGATATGGGTTTTTTCTAAAGTTATATTTTGCGTCAAAAAGCCAATCCCATCAGCATATTTCATCCCATTTTAGTATTAGGTATAGAATTATGGCATTTTTTCATTTTTCGAAATTTTCGATATCGAAAAAGTGGGCGTGATCATAGTCGGATTTCGCCCGTTTTTAATGCCAAGATAAAGTGAGTTCAGATAAGTACGTGAACTTAGTTTATTAAAGATGTATCGATTTTTGCTCAAGTTGTCGTGTTAACGACCGAGCGGAAGGACAGACGGTCGTCTGTGTATAAAAAGTGGGCGTAGCTTCAACTGATTTCATAGAAGTTATGCCCTTACCAAATTTCGCAAGGATTGGTAAATTTTTGTTCAACTTATGGCATTCAAAGTATTCCAGACAAAGTAAATGAAAAAGGGCGGAGCCGCGCACATTTTGAAACCTTCTTTTATTTTTATATTTTGTTGCACCATACCATTACTGGAGTTGAATGTTGACATAATTTACTTAAATACTGTAAAGATATTAAATTTTTTGTTAAAATTGGATTTAAATTTTTTTTTAAAAAAGTGGGCGTGTTCGTCATCCGATTTTGCTAATTTTTATTAAGAACACATACAGTAATAGGAGTAATGTTCCTGCCAAATCATGATATCTTTAACGTCTGCCAAATAACAGCTTGCAAAACTTTTAAACTACCTTCTTTTAAAAGTAGCCGGGTCCACGCACTTTGTCCAAAATTTTTCCAGTTTTCTATTTTGCATCATAAGGTCAACACACCTATTAATTTTCATCGCTTTATCAGGCTTTGGTAATGAATTATCGCACTTTTTCTGTTTTTCGAAATTTTCGATATCGAAAAAGTGGGCGTGGTTATAGTCCGATTTCGTTAATTTTAAATATCGATCTGAGATGAGTGCCCAGGAACTTACATACCAAATTTCATTAATATACCTAAAATTTACTCAAGTTATCGTGTTCACGGACAGACTGACGGACATGGCTAATTGAATTTATTTTTTCGCCCAGATCATTTTGATATACAGAAGTCTCTATCTATCTCGATTAGTTTATCCCGTTACGGGGTACCGTTATGCGATCAAAACTAATATACTTTGTGTATATAAGTCACACGAAATGAAAAGAAATAAAACGAAATTATATGAAACTATATGCAATGAAATGAAATGAAATTGACAAAAAAATAAATGATATGGAATTTAAAGTAAAAGAAATTAAATCAAGTAGAATTAAATGAAGTGAAACAAACGAAAATTAAATGGAATGAAATGAAATTAAGGCAAGTGAAATGGAACAACGTGAAACGACATGAAACGAAAGAAAACTTAATGAGACAAAATGAAAGGGAATGAAATGAAAGAACACTAAATGAACAAAAAAAATTTACGGAATGAGATGCAACAAAATTAAATAAAATGAAGTAATATAAGGAGTAATGAAACGAAACAAGATTCAATTAAATTAAAAGTATAGAAGTTAAAAGAAATGAAATGAAATGAAATAAAATAAAACAAAACGAAACTGAAACTAAACACAAGTAAATAAAATGGAGCGAGACAAAATTGAGTGAAGCAAAATGAAATTGAGTGAACTGAAATGAAATTGAGTGAAAAGAAATAAAATAAAACGATATATATTGAAACGCATTTAAACTTAATGAAATATAATAAAATAAGATGAGCTGAAATGGGAGGAAATGGAATGAAATTGAGTGAAACGAATTGAAATCAAACGAAGTGTATTGAACCGAATTTTAAACGAAATGAAATAATATGAAACTAAATAGATCGTAACGCAACGAAATTGAGTGAAATGAAATAGAATAAAATGAAATGGTATGGAAAAGATACAAAAAAATATGAAATGAAAAGGAATGATATAAAATGAAATGAAAACAATAAAAATTATATGGAAATGGAAATACATAAAGCGAAATGATATGAAACTATATGAAATGAAATGAAATTGACAAAAAATGAAATGATAATGAAATGAAAATAAAATAAACTAAATCAAGTAAAATGAAATGAAGTGAAACAAACTAAAATTAAATGGAATGAAATGAAATGGAACGAATTTAAGTTAAATTAAAGAAATTAAATGAATTTAAGTGAAATTAAAATGAAACGAAATGAAATGCAAAAATGTTAAATTAAATGAAGTAATATAAAGTGAAAGGAATTGAAACGAGATTCAATGAAATTAAAAGTTTATAAATTAAATGAAAAAATCATTCTACTTTTAATAAACTAAATAAAATAAATTTTTTTTTTCATTTTTTTTTTTTCAAAAACGTGTTATCGCCAACGTTTTTAGCGGACATTTTTGGGTCGGACAGTGTATACATATGAAAATGTTTTTAGTAGGCCATGAAAAAAATTATATGTGTAATACTTCTATATTGCTAATAGAAAATGCACGCAATGTGTTTTGAATTCGAAATCAAAACAAGACAGCCTATAAAATTTTTGTGATTGTAGCAGCATAAGTGTGACAAGAAAAAATGTTAATTTAGGTTAATTAGATTATAGAATACAAAAACAAAAACCTTTAAAGAGCAATATATCGGCGCTCTGATATTTGGGAATGTACCTAGCCTTTTGTAGCAATATAGGAGTATTATATATATGAAAAAAACCTTAAAAATCAAAGTCGAAAAAAGGGCAAAAAAATTAAATTTCGCAGGCTCGAAAATTATTTTTTTGGGTATACGTAGTGGAACTCTTTTTCCTGAGCCAAAATCCTATCGAAAAATCGGTGGCGCGATATCGGTTAATTTTCGTCATACAAATCGACCCAGCGCATTGCGCATACAATATTGTGGTGGGAGCGTAAAAATCTTACTGCACTTAACCACTCAAATGACAACATTTTGGTGACACCATGATTGCAACTCCCCCACATTGTGTACATAACATTTCCCTTGTATACCACTAATGTGCATAAGTACTTAAATGGAGCCAACAACTTGTGTTAAGTCCACAAGCTGCAATCGTTGGACTCAGGACCATGAACCCGGAACTTCCACTATAGAAATAGAAAATTTATTATTAGAACGCTGTTAACAATTGTTGAAGCAGGACTTTATGATTTGCAACCGATTTCCACCGTTTTTTTCGGGAAAAATGCGGAAAAACTTGTATTTCTGCACAATTGATAGAAAAATTAATTAATAAATTACAGCTGATTTATTTACGTTTTGACATTTTTTCTTTCGATTGTTCTGTTCATATTTTTAGGCGCATATGAATTTTGGAAAATATCCAATGATTATGTGATGGTGTTCGTATTTCCTTAGAAACCTTTGAGATGGTGTGGGAATTCGAGGTGAAAATGGTAAATAACGGTTAGCGTTGGTTGGCAGGGAAATACTATTTTAAAAATTTAACCAAAATAAGTTGTTAACAATAAACCATTATACGCATGAGGGTTTCTTTGCAAAATATCTTTTTGGAAATGCGCAAAGACACAGGTAGCTTCTCCGATTTTGCTACTCTGCTTTTTCAGCGACGACTAAACGAAAGAGAATAAAATATGTTTGAAGTGAGTCAGAATAATTATTTCACTAGCTGGCAACCACTGCTTTGAACGCCTTTAGAGATTTCACTAAGCCTACTAAGCAGACGGTTTCTCTTGATATGCTAGGGTTTGACGGCTATTACTGCATCTATGAGAGTTTAACTACTGAAAATAGAAAAGTTCTCCAAACAGCTATTAAATTAAGGTGGTTGGGAAAGCTCTTCTCCGATTCTATATATCGTGGTGCTGTTCGTGTTAGAAACGGGAGGGATCAGTCCGCAACGAAAATACCTTCCCTATCGGACCTATGAGGTGTTGATATAATATACTTTTTTTTATACTTAGCTAAGCAGAGCTCACAGAGTATATTAATTTTGTTCGCATAACGGTTCCTAGTAACGGCATACACAAATCGAGATAGATATAGGCTTCTATATGTCAAAATGTTCGGGGCGAAAAAATAAATTCATTTAGCCATGCCCGTTCGTCCGTCCGTCTGTCCATGAACACGATAACTTGAGTAAATTTTAGGTATCTTAATGAAATTTGGTATATAAGTTCCTGGGCACTCATCTCAGATCGCTATTGAAAATGAACTAAATTGGACCCTATCCACACCCACTTTTTCGATATCGAAAATTTCGAAAAACCGAAAAAGTGCGATAATTCATTACCAAAGACGGATAAAGCGGCGAAACTTTGTAGTTGGGTTGACCTTATGACGCAGAATAGAAAATTAGTAAAACTTCGGACAATGGGCATGGCACCGCCCACTTTTAAAAGAGGGTAATTTAAAAGTTTTGCAAACTGTAATTTGGCAGTCATTGAAGATATCATGATGAAATTTGGCAGGAACGTTACTCCTATTACTATATGTGTTCTAAATAAAAAATAGCAAAATCGGATGATGAACACGCCCACTTAAAAAAAAATTTAAAACTGAAATTTTAACAAAAAATGTAATATCTTTGCAGTATATAAGTAAATTATATCAACATTCAACTCCAGTAATGATATGGTGCAACAAAATACAAAATAAAAGAAAATTTCAAAATGGGCGTGGCTCCGTCCTTTTTCATTTAATTTGTCTAGAATAACTTCTATGACGATGACTGTTTTCTGTGAAGATGGGCGCAATCGCTTGAAGCCACGCCCAGTTTTTATACACACTCGACCGTCTGTCCTTCCGCTCGGCCGTTAACACGATAAATTGAGCAAAAAACGATATATATATCTTTACTAAACTTAGTTCACGTACTTATCTGAACTCACTTTATCTTGGTATTAAAAATCTATCATAGTGACGCCCACTTTTTCGATATCGAAAATTTCGAAAAATAAAAAAAAAACCATAATTCTATACCAAATACGAAAAAAATGAAATATGGTAATTTGATTGGTTTTTTGACGCAAAATATAACTTTAGAAAAAACTTTGTAAAATGGGTGTGACACCTACCATATTAAGTAGAAGAAAATGAAAAAGTTCTGCAGGGCGAAATCAAAAGCACTTGGAATCATGGCAGGAATACTGTTCGTGGTATTACTTATATAAATAAATTAGCGGTACCTGACAGAAGATTTTCTGGGTCACCCTGGTCCACATTTTGGTCGATATCTCGAAAACGCCTTCACATATACAACTAAGGGTCACTCCCATTTAAAACCCTCATTAATACCTTTAATTTGATACCCATATCCTACAAACACATTATAGAGTCACCCCTGGTCCACCTTTATGGCGATATATCGAAAAGGCGTCCACCTATAGAACTAAGGCCCACTCCCTTTTAAAATACTCTTTAATACTTTTCATTTGATATCCATGTCATACAAATACATTCCAGAGTTACCCTAGGTTCATTTTCCTACATGGTGATTTTCCCTTATTTGACAAAGGATGAAGGAAAATCGTTCAAAAAAACATCACCCTTGGTCTACAATTTCGGACTCTTATCGGAATCATAATTAATATTATTATTATTACTAGGTCTGGAAGCACTGCGACCTTAGTGCAGATCTATTGTGCAAGAACTTTCAGCCTAATTTTGTGTCTTGAGGCTTTTGATGTATCTAAGTACCTGTTAAGGCGTTTTACTCCATATCACATAGGAATTAAGAGTCCCACCACCTAGATGCGATAGTCTCTGCCTAGCCAGAGCGACGCATTCGCAGAGAATATGAACCGTCGTTTCATCATCCAGCTCAAAGAAACGACAAATTTGGGTATCGGATAGATTTAACTTCTTAGGTGATATCGCAGACCGCAGTGTCCCGTATCCTCCCGGTCCCGGTCCTCCCTGCTTAGATTAATGAGTTTGGTTTATACTTTCGTTACCGGAAATATAAATAGTTTGGCCTGTCTTTGCCCTGGGCAGTCAATCCAGTGACGTCTGAATTGTTTAGTTTCCCAGTTACTTATAGTTTCCCTGGTGTGTGCTTTGTAAGTCCCCAAAAGGGCTCTGGACTATAGAATTCTGCTATAGCACCCTGCTTTGCTAGGTAATCTGCATGTTAATTAACTCCATGTCCTTGATGTCCGGAAACCCATCATAAAAAAACCTTGTTTTTGGCTCCCAGGTCATTAATGATTTCAGTGCAGCCCTCCACTAGCTTAGATGTAACTGTGTCGGATTGCAAGGCACACAGGGCCGCTTGCCTGTCCGACATAATGTAGATGCCATTGGATATTGAGCCACTCCGCAGACATTCTCTACCACAGACTTCTATTGCATGAACTTCTGCCTGAAATATGGTGGGGTAGAATCCCATTGGTATCGATTTCTTGAAGTTCTGCCCATAGGTGCCAGCTCCCGTTCTTCCGTCATCAAATTTCGATCCATCCGTGAACCAGACCTCTGAGTCAGGGTCGTTATAGGGATTCCGTATTTCATAGTGGGTCCTGTCCACAATGGACATTTCAAAGTTCCGTGAGATTCTGAGCTTAGGGACATTACGTCACGCAGTTGTAATGTGGGATTTCCTATGAATTTTCTTATTACTTTCATATGCCCTATCATATTTCCTTGATTCAACTCAGAAATATTTGGAAGTCTTAGTGCGCTTAGTATTGCCTCTTTCTCTTACAGAATAGGGAAGGGAGGTATTCCCACTAAACACTAAGTGCGTCAGCAAGGGCGGTTCTCATCCCACGCGTTATGCCAACGGTCGATGCAGTTTGCTTAGTTTGCTGTTGCCGTTCTTTACGTGGCCTTCTGCCACCAAACTAGGGAGGCATAGGTACGGTGACCATATTCTTTTATTGAAAATAAAGGACACATTTTCCAAACCAATGTATATTCATATATGTTTATTTCGATCGTATTAATAAAATAAAAATAACTGGAACTAAAAATAACTAGTAATAAGTCAATTCAACTTACAAAAAGATTTTGCGTCTAAATGATACTAAGAATCGCTTGCACTATCTCTGACTAGAACGGGACCGAACTAATGAAAAGTTAGCCTTTCTGTAGCTAATTGCTAACTGAACTGAAGATGGTACAAACGACCCTAAATAATAATAAAAATATTTTGTTACAGAGAGTAATAATTAAAAAAATTTAATCCTGCGTTTGATATTTTTGAGAAGAATTAATACTCTTTAAAATATCTTCATTCTCATTAAGCAAGTCTTTAAATTCATGGCATGTTTTATTGGTATTAAATTACGTTACAATAACTCCCTTTACTGTACTAACATTCATTTGCGATTTATCGTTTGTCCACATATTATTAATTAATGAAAAAACTATTTCAGTTGGAGCTTTACAGCCTGGCAAACAAAAACAGAAATTAACTATTATTAGCAAATTTTTATAAGGAACATTTTTAGCATTAAAGTGCGCGAAAATTTCAACCCATTTCGATCAACTTGCTTGGAACAAGCTTGCCACTCATTTATTTTTTCTTCAGTTAAATAGTGTTAAGGCAAGACAGCTCGTCGAAAAGCTCGCTATCATTAAGAATTGCATTCGGAGTATTCTGGTTAATGAATATCAACCTGCTTTCAACATTTGACCAAATTGGTGTTTCACGAAGTAAAACCCACCCCAAAATTTCTATTTCTATAAAATGCAGAATTCCATTGGCAAATATATTGTTCACGTCTTTCATAGAATTTGTTAGCACACACTGAAAAGTTTGTTCCACTAACATCTCTTCCATTACTTAATTCGATTAATAATTTTTCGAAGCTATGGGTATGAAAGTTTCTTGTCTTCTGTCGTTCAACTTGAGAAGTAAATCTTTTATTATATATGAAACTTCTGGCATTGAAATATGTTGCTTTTCAATCTATGTTATAGAAAAACTAGAAGACCCGGCAGACGTTGTCCTGCCCTAAATTTGGCCTATCTGCATACATTTTAATAAGCTTTTCCCTCTGAATCTGCCCTCCCCCCTCTTCGCTTTTTCCTAATCCTTTTATCCACTCCTTCCTCAGTCTTTTTCGCTTCATTTATCTCCATCTTCGTCTCATTCTATCTCTTTCTCAATCTCCTTATCTCTTTTCTCTTCTCTCAATTTCTTTTTATTCTTCCGCATCCCTTATTGCCTGTCCCAGAGGGTGGTATGTATTTTATTCCAGTCCCAGTCCCACTCCGAGTCTCAGTCCCAGTCCTAGTCCTAATCCCAGTCCCAGTCCGTCTCGGGATAATATATTACTCTGTACTAAAGCATTCATCAACAGCTTTCATTTGATATCCATATTGTATATACACTGTCTAGGCATTCACTGGCCCACGTTTTGGCCTATATCTCGAGACCCTAGTCACCCAGGGGTATGCAAATTACCCTCTGCTAAAGCACTCATCCACAGATTTCATTTCATATCCACATTCAATAAACGCATTCTCAGGGTACCCGGTTCCACGTTTTGGCCTATATCTCGAGACCCTAGTCACCCAAGGGTATGAAAATTACCCTCTACTAAAGCACTCATCAACAGCTTTCATTTGATACCCATATTCTATACACACATTCGACCATGGTCACTCAGGGGTATGAAAATGACCCTTTACTAAAGCACTCATCAACAGCTTTCATTTGATATCCATATTCTATAAACACACTCTAGGGGTACCCAGGTCAACGTTTTGGCCTATATCTCGAGACCATGGTCACTCAGGGTATGAAAATTACCCTCTACTAAAGTACTCATCAACAGCTTTCATTTGATATCCATATTTTATAAACACATTCTAGGGGTACCCGGGTCCACGTTTTGGCCTATATCTCGAGACCCTAGTCACCCAAGGGTATGAAAATTACCCTCTACTAAAGCACTCATCAACAGCTTTCATTTGATACCCATATTCTATACACACATTCTAGGGGTACCCAGGTTCACGTTTTGGCCTATATCTCGAGACCCAAGTCACCCACGGGTATGAAAATTACCCTCTACTAAAGCACTCATCAACAGCTTTCATTTGATATCAATATTCTATAAACACATCCTAGGGGTACTCAGGTCCACGTTTTGGCCTATAACTCGAAACCCTATCACCCAGGGGTATGAAAATTACCCTCTACTAAAGCATTCATCAACAGCTTTCATTTGATATCCATATTCTATAAACACATTCTAGGGGTACCCAGGTCCACGTTTTGGCCTATATCTCGAGACCTTGGTCACTCAGGGGTATGAAAATTACCCTCTACTAAAGCACTCATCAACAGCTTTCAATTGATATCCATATTCTATAAACACATTCTAGGGTACCCGGGTTCACGTTTTGGCCTATATCTCGAGACCCTAGTCACCCAGTCACCTATCCTATATTTCAAGTTAGATCAAAACACACACGGGGTGCAAAACAAATTCAAAATCGGTTCAGTAGTTTAGGAGTCCATTGGCCTCAATTTGTGACACGTGTTTTTTATATATTAAGATTAAATAATGCAGTTTGACTATGTGCAAAAAATAGCCATGCTTCAGCAAAAGGATCAAAAAAAAAAAGTTGAACAAAACTGTTGCGCACTGATTTTGGCCAAGAAAGAACGCCTTAAGTGGTTTAAATAGGTTAAGTATTCTTTCTAATGCTGGCATCAAAGTAAGCCATCGAGTTTTGCTGTACCCTAATAACCTATGGTATTCCACATCTGCAAAATTACAAATTTCTTTGAATTGCTCCAATCGAACCGTGTAAATATAAAAAAGGAGTATATTTTTACAATAATAACTTCAATATCGATTGGTAGGCATTCCATGGCAATTTGAATACAATTGTTCAAAATTTGCGCAGCGCAGTTAACGCCAATTAGGCTTTTATTAAGACGTTCTTGGATTTTATGGAAAACATTTCTTTTCCTCGCCTTAACGCATCCCCAAAATTAGTATCAGTGTTTTCAGCGCAAATTCCAACTACCTTTTGGCGTAATTCAAAACTCTGTATAACATTGAACATAAAGTTCGACAAAATATCAAATGTTTCTCCAGGAAGTTTATCAATTTCCAATATTTTAACTTGCATGCCCTGTCGTTCTGAGAAGTATCAAAAGCTGTCCTTTATTTGGTAAAAATTGTAAAAGGCAGAAGCCTGAAAAAAGGGCTGTCCTTTGAAATAAAGGACGGATGGTCAGCGTAGCATAGGTGGCCTTACAACAGTATTAAATATCCAATATACCATTTTTGGACATAACCCCCGTGTTTTGCCGTAGAGATGAATACAGGCGAAGAAAGCTCTTGTTGCCTTGTTTAGGATAGCATCCAAATGAGCATTCCACGTGAGGGTTATATCCAGTGTGACCCCTAGATATTTAGCCTCCACTGAGAATTGTATTTTTGTACCACCCAGGGATGGTTCTGGGATGGATAATTTCCTTCTTCGGTGAAAGGCACTATAACGGTTTTGTTAGGATTGATAGACAATCCTTTGGCATCACACCACGTCTCTATGATGCAAAGGGCTTGTTGCATACGATCTGATATTGTATCTTCGTTCATCCTTGTGATGCAAATAACTAGGTCATCTGCATATCCTTGTGTGTCAAATCCCTTGGTTTTCACTAACTGAAGGAGGTCATCTATGACCAGGGTCCACAGGAGAGGGGCATCCTCTTGTGGCCGCAATTGATTCAGTTGTCCCTTCCAGTTCCAAATGGATTTTTCTTCTCTTTAACATGGACAGCACCCATCGAATTATTATAGGGCTTATGTCCTTGTCAATCATAGGTTGTTCGATTCGGTTGCGTTATCGAAAGCCACTGATATATCAATAAAAGCGCAGAGGGCTATATTTTTAGACTCTAGAGCCTTTTCGATTTTACCGTGAGACTATGAATAGCCGTGTCCATGGATTTCCCTGACTTGTGGGCGAACTGATTCCTACACAGAGGGAGTTTATGTTTAGGTGGTGATTGATAGCCTGCTGTGCAGTCAGGAAATTGAGTTTCGAGTAATAGTTTGCACGTCTCTTCCGGCCACGTGGTGTATCTCCCATCTGTTTTTTTTTTTTTTTTTCAAAGTGCCAATTACATTTCTGTGATCTCTAGAAAGAGCTTTTTGTAGTCGAACCGCGTCTGGAAGATCATTAATCTTTTCACAGTGTTCTATCCAGGTAGCCCTTTTAGATCTCCTAAGTTCTTTATTGTAAGATCTGAGAGCGACTTTGTACGAATCCCAGTCGTCCTAGCTCTCGCTTTATTGAACAGCTTCCTAGCCTGGCATCTTAGCTGCCCAAGCTTTTTGTTCCACCAAGGCACATCGCGTTGTGTACGTATCTTTTTTTGGGGGCAACTCTCATTGAAAGCTGTTTTGATGTCTGAGTGGAGCTGTTCAGCTTCCTCCTCAAGCTCCTGCACGGTGCTATGGGTCGCTGTAAGCTGTTACCAGCTTCCTCAATAATAAAACGGAAAAGCTCCCTGTTCGTTTTCCTGGAATTTCCAAAAGCTGGCATGTGTTCCGAAAAGTGACCAATGTCGAATGCAATGTGTTTGTGGTCTGGCATTGACTCCTATCCTTAAACATGCCAGTTAGTGACGGTGCTGGCCATATTATGGCTGCACAGAGTAAGATCTAAAACTTACCCAGAAAGTAGGCAGACCAAAATTGCCTCTTGTTCGCATCTAGGGGTTGGAATTTTTGCCTATACTGCTACGAGATAAACCGTCATTAATTGTAAAAGTGGAAGAAACATTAGTTTGTAGCTTAAAAGCATTGCCGCTCTTGGGCGAGAGCTGGTGGCATAGATTAACTTACAATCAGTACTGTTCAGGCCTTCTACGGCACCGTACTTCGAACAGCAGGGTTTGTCATCGTCAACCGTTTAATTACCCTCACCCTTATTGGGTGGGTTGTTTTTGGGCCTTAACTTGACTCTGTCAAACCCACAGAAAATCAAGTAGTTACATTGCTTTAATAGCTCGGCAGACAGCGGATCGACGGCTATTGTAGCTTCCGCCACCGCGGACTTTCGAATCTTGTTGAGGCTTCTCCAGTTCCTGGTACTCAGGCCGACATTTTGGGCCTCAGCTAACCTCAAGCTGTTGTCGTTTGAGGGGAATTCCTCTTGCTTAAAGTACCCCACGAGAATGATGCGACGTGGTATATCCGCATCAGATACCACCTTCAGAATGACACCCTGCCATGGAGTGAGCTTTAGGGCGATAGCCCTTAGCCACTCCGAGGTGGTTGCATCCCTGCAGGTGATAGAAAGCCAGCCTGGTCGAGGTGTGCAAACGCTAAAAGTGGACTTTATAGCACCATCTTTTTGGCTCACCACCCCTCCCAGGATGACATTCTGTATGGTATTCCACCGTGGCTGGATAGTCGGGTGGTATAATGCCCAGCTTTACCCCACTCAGGATATCCCTGAAAGTTTCCGACTGCTTGGCTGTTGCATCAGGATAGGGAGGCATGGTTGCCTCGACATTCGATGCACAGCTTTCCACAGCTTTTTACAATATTTTTGTATTGCCAGCTGTGGGTAGCGACATCTTTTGGGGTCTCTTTCTGGTGGAGTCGAACTATATGAGCGGCCTCTCTTGGCTAACCCCTCACTACGGACCTATCCCCAGGGCTCTTTGGCAAACCCCCTGGCTGCGTCGTTGCTAAGTCGCTTGAGCGGCACCAGTTAGCCGATCGCGCTCTGCATTCTGACCAGGCTGATCGCTTTTCGCCGAAGAGGCAAGGAGCCCTTGCTCATCCTCCGGCGATATTGTGGGTTGTGACTCTACCCGATTTGCATCCTGCAGAGTCCCCACGTGTGCCATCTCCGCGTCATGTAGGGGACTATTCGGTCCCGGCAAGTCTGTGCCGACAGCTGATTCGGCTTGCACCGAAAGGTCGCAATCGACTTGATCTATTGGGAGCTGTTCAGCTCCATTAATATCCAATATCCCAGCAAGACTAATTACAACCAGAGAGCGTGAGGTATCTGGAGGCTACCGTTATAACACACATTAACGTAGTGCCATTCATCCCACGAGCACGGTTCGCATGACACTCGGAATTACGGGTTTTATCGAGTTGTCCTCTCCACATAGATCCGCCATAGTTGTTAGCAAAGCTTGGGTACCTTATTCAGGGTATGGCTCTTCGCCACGTATGGCCGGTCTTGAGCTAAAAATAGCACCTGTTTATAGGAAACTTGGCCCAGGGGAAACGGGGTACGGATGGGAGCTGGGAGACGAAGGGAAATCTGCTTATAGGGAAGAGGAAAGGGTCGTTGCTCGCATTCGCCGCCGAAGCCTTGCCAGGTGTCACCGCGAGGAGGCTACGTCCCAATATGGGGGGAGGGTGCAAGCACCCACGAGTCGACATTTTGGGATGACGCCGGTATGTGCAAGGCGAGATATCCCCATCAAAGACACCCGGACTCATAATTAAGAGCGCTTCGAAAATATTTCACAGGCGATTTAAAAAAAAAGTATAAAGAAATGCGTTCAAATTTAATTAAGTTTTCATATTAAAAAAAAATTCAAATAAAACGAATTGATAGATGAATAAAGATGATCCATGAAAAAGGCAATTTTGCCTATGAGGTGGGTTTGGTCAAAGTCTGAGGTATGCTCAAGTCAATCCAGAGTCGGATGGAGGTCCCACTTCCCCCACCTAAATAAATACACAGTAAATTAGTGTTTTGATTTCGAACACACACACACACACGGCTCTTAGGCTAAAATATCCACAACCTTGAATCCAGGAGAGAGAGAGAGAGAGAGAGATGCTCACTAGGTAGTGTCGCTGACAATATAGTGTAACCCAAGGACGACGGCTCTCCACAGAGAGAGGGAGATAAAGTGCTAGCTAAGCGGTGGCTGAGATGGTGAAGACGACGGTGGCTCTCTCTAAGGGGTGCTAACGGCGGTAGTAATGACGGCGGTAGTTAGGATCACGCCCGAAGAGAGAGTACTGAGTGACGGTGGCTCTCACCAAATAGCTATGACGACGGTGGTGGCTAGACTTCGGGATGGGATGTCCAAGGATCGAGATGGCGATGATGTTGTACCTACGGCGAAGTGTGCCTGGTGTATTCCGGCCAATCATTTTATTCATAGGTAACTATGAACCCGTTGGGAATTATGCTTGCATTGTCGCGCACAGCGCGCCACGAATGAAAATTCCCAAGCATTGTGCGTTCACCATCGCTGGCTTGCTTTGTGCTTGCGCGATGGTTGTTGGGCCGGTATGTATATATATATGTATTTCGGTACATACACTACTAGGGGTGGACAGTAAATGGAAAATATGATGTTAGGGGTGGGCGCTAAATAGGAAATAGATATTGTGGCGTAGCATTTGCTACGTTACATGCCTCCAAAACTCTCAGGTGAGCATATAATGTTCGTTTACACCCGAACTTAGCCTTCCTTACTTGTTTTAATTTACTTATTGAACATTTTATCTGTAAATTTCAACTGGTTGTAAAGATGGTCTGTTTCAGTTATGTTTATTTATATGTATACTTCCGTGTGCCTGTATGCTTTTCTTAGATTTATGCTAGACGTTTCGTTATTTAATATGTCGCTTGATATAAAAACGAAAACTGTGTGCGAAAACAGTCTATGTAGTTATGTTAAAACTTTAATGTAGGCGTCAAAAATGCTCGTAGTTTAAACGGTATAAAACTGGATAATGTTAGATATGTGTTTGAGTGTTCGATCGTTGATGTTGTTTTTGTTTCAGAAACTTCGTTTCTAACAGATGTTAATGATATTTACTACGGTATCAATAACTTTAATATATTCCGAAATGATAGGGTGGGGAAAGAAAGGGAGGCGTAGCAATTTATAGCAAAAAACACATTTACGCTAAAGTAATTCTTATCTCTAAAGATATTGATACTGAGTATTTGTTCATTGAGGTGTCGAATTTGTCAACCAAAGCTTTAATATCATGTACATATAACACCCTAAGTTGAACAGTCTGTGCACATTCTTTGATGGACTGTCCTTGTATGATTGGAGCATGTTAACATCATAGTTTGTGGCGACTTTAACGTTAACCTTCTCGATCGTGAATCTTTTACACTGTTGGATGCTGTAGCAAGTGCTGGCCTTTCAATTGTCAATCGTTGTTTCTGATCCGTCCTTTGAGTTTACGTTTGACAACTTTCCTTTGTTTCAGATCATGATCTGATATTTTGTTCTTTTGACATTGATCTTGACCAGCATAAAGCAGCCCGGCTAGAACATTTGAATTCAGAGGCTATAAAGTTATTAACCTTGACTTGCTAGCTTTATATCTTTCATGTATCAGTTGGTCAGATTGTTGGGACTTTACTTCTATTGATAACAAGCTCAACTTTTTAAACAATAATTTACTCAATGTGTTTGATATACACTTTCCTGTCATTTCATGTAAAGCCAAGTCGGAGTCCTGTCCTTGGTTAAATGATAAGGTTCAATTGGCAATTAAAAATTGAAATAAGTAATACTCCCCGTGAGAAAGAAATCCTTCACAAACGACCTAGGGGTTACTCAAAATTGTAAGTAACAGAACTAACCCCATAGTTAAGAGGGAGAAATACATGCCCACCAATGCCCACCCCTAAATTCATGAAGTCTTATAATTTTTTTTATTTATACAAATACTTTTATTTTTTTTGCCAATTTTAATTTTAGTGGGATGAATTTTTTATTTTTTGCGCTTGACAAACCCCCCTTCCCCCCTCTCTTTCACCTAAATCCGATAACAATTTACCGAAAAAAAATAAAAAAAATGGCAAAACTTTACAGATGTTTTTTTCGGTTCAACTTTTTAGTTGGAGTACCAAATTTTGGTGAAGTTCAATGCAATGGATCACCCTGTACCTGATCAAATATGACTTCTTGAGTAATAGTTTTTACCACGTCGCTATTACAATTAAATTCTATTCTTGAAGTGGAAAGTGTATAGTTATTACAATTACTTGGATTTGAATAAAACATTCTTGGAATACATTTATACTTGGATTCGTTTAACTACAATTACTTGGAAATGAATACAACATTCTTGGAATACATTTGGTTTATGGAGACTTAGTTTCTCTGCCATTGATTTAAAGTTCAAAAAAAAAAAAAGTTGAATTGTTTAATAATAAATTTCAAAGATGGACATACGCAAATTTTTTAAAGGTAAGATGTTTACTACTGATAACCTTAGCACTTTTAACCACAGTGGCTACCATTTGGTTAAATTTAGTAACATTTCTATAAAATTGCAGTCTGTAATTAACCTTGGTAATTCCAAAAAGAGGCGCCAACACGTTATTCGGACAGAGTTTGCTGAAATTTTGGATGGTGAATTTTCTGCCACCCGCTTTTGAAATGCATTTTACACACTTTTGTGATGTATTATTGTTTGTTCGAGATATTGTATTAATTAATAAATCTATTCTATATTTCATAAAATCGCAATGGCGCAAGGCGAAAACTCCAGAAAAATGAAAATTACCAGCGGGCGCCAGAAAATATATCCACCATAATACATATATGCACAAATGCGTACAAATATATCTATTACGATGATAGTACAAAATATTCCTGAACTTTGTCAGGGATCTGGCACTTAGCCGGGTTTGACATCCACCATAATACACATATGCACTAGCGCGTACTAATATATATATTGCGGTGATACTACAAAATCTTCCTGAATTTTTTCAGGGACCCGGCACCTTGCCTTCGGATTAATAAAACTGAAGTCAAAACGCGTCTTTCGACAACTTTCCAGATATTTTTGGAAATGTTTTTGAAGTTGATCCCTGTTCTAGAATATTACTAAAATATGTTTTATCAATTCAAAGTTTTCAAGTAAAAGCCAGGCTGAAAGGGTTAAAGTATACAAAGCATTTCCACACATAATCACAAAACTATTCAAATTGAAGGGATTCGTATTTGAAGCTTATCTTCCTCAAAAAGTTTTGTTCTTGCTTCAACCCAAATTGTATACTTGTGTCTTCACAGCACCAAAACTAAAGATTGTGGAACCCCCCACGACTCGGGTTGAAGAATTGCTGCTTCCTTTTTGAGCCTGCAAGAGAAGCCTACATATTCAAAAGGTTTGAATGAATGATATAAATATTTTGTGTTTTTACCAATCACAATATTTATTAGCATGTATACGCAGATAATGTTCTAGGACAGTGGCCGAGTGCTAAAAAAATAGCTAAAAATCGGAAAGTGGTACCCAAAAACGCGTTTTGACCCCAGGATCTCGAATCCGAAACCATAAACCCGATATCTCTGATAATTGTCGAGATTTTTGCAAAACCAATTTTAAGTTTTCATGTGGTTCTTTTGTTTTTGTTGTACACACAAAAAAATTTGTGGGCAAAAGTGTTCTGCGCAGAAATGCTGTGCAAAACGCGTTTTTGCGTAACACTTTCGGATTTGTAGCTATTTTTTTAGCACTCGGCCACTGTCCTAGAATATCACCTGCGTATACATGCTAATTAATATTGTCATTGGTAAAAATTATAGCTTCATGCTCATAACATTCATTGTGAGTTTCTCAATAACAAAAAATTGCTCGTATTTGTAGAAAATTTAACAGATATTCCATCGAACGATCCGAAAGAATGCACTTCGAAGTGTGATGAAGGCCAAACTTCGACCTCTAGTCATCAACCTACAAATTCCTCCGATCGTGTTAAAAGTAGTTCTTTCACTTCAGCATCATCATGTTTAAATGAAACCAGTTTGGAAGAATATCACTCACACGATTTAGGCTTTTGTGTTGGACGATCATCACAGATATCAACTACTGACAAGATGGAATTTCTAAAGAGATGTTGGGTACCGTCAGAAAATTATAATTTTAATGGCGATGTCGAAGACTTAGGCCGAAAATTTAAATTTGAATGGCTGAACATGTATTCTCCTTGGCTTCAGTATTCGAAAAAACTGAAGCGAGCATTGTTTTTATATTGTGTTCTTTTTCCGCCGAAAAATGTTCAGGGTGTGCTCGGATCATTGATAAAAAAACCAACCAATGCATGAATATTGCAAAACGCACTCTATAAATCAATGGCACCTGGGAGCAGTTAGAGAAGCAAGGAAATTTTTGGAAATAACACCAATCAAGCTGACATTACAAAATTGGGCACGAAAAAATAGTGGGGGAGAATAGAAAAGTCATATCGTCTATTATAGAAACTGTTATATTCTGTGGCGGCCATGATCTGCAACTGAGAGGAAAGAACAATGATGATATTGCCTTCATATTTTGAATTTTATGTATAAGGTAGAAGTATTTATTTTTAAACTAGCACCAGTTTTTAAATCGTATCTAAAATTTTGATTGTGACAATATACAAAAGCACGCTTCTCGCAAACAAATAAAAATAAAGTATCATTTGAGACTTAGTTGTTCTAAATTAAGCGCATTTTGATCATCCTGTCCAGTAATGCGCACTTTGCAATGCATTTGTATTATGGAGATCAAGACTCATCCAGCGAAGCTTCGTAAATTACATTTTTATATAGAATTGTGTAACTTTATCACTTCAGCCAAATATTACTTTTCATTTTCAGTTTTGATAGAAGTGTTGTAAATAAGACAAATCTGAATATTACTGCTCAAAGTATATTAAACAAAATAATAGTGAACTGGACAGTTCTCCCTTCTCTGTATGAATTGTTGTTTCAAATGAAAAAAATATTTAACCCGTTGACTTCCGAAAAATTTAATTTTTTTTGTAAACACACAGAGTTTTCAATTTGAATACTTTTGTTGAAAAAAAAAAAAAACAACAAGGCGCATCCGTAATAAGTGATATCCTGGAATAAATCAGTGTGGGAAGACATTCATTAGTTGTGCTGTTTACGGAGTTACTCAGAATATCAGTTGTTCAATTCGGATGAAAAGCGACTCCAAGGGGCTCACGTTAAGGAAGTTTTCGTATATTTCCGACCGAGCTGGTTATATTTTTTTGCGAAACCTGGTTGCAAAATGACGAAATATTTAGATTGAAATCTACAATTTTCTGAAAACCTACTCGCATTTACGAATTTGCTAGCACTACTACTACTGCATACTACTTTAAGTCTTTTATATTACAATTTCGGCTGAGAAAGATATAATTTGTAGGTTTATATCATAAAAATTCTCTGCTACTCTGGCTTCCTCGATGCGCACTCTGCGTGAGTGCGTGGCTTTCTTCTACCGAAGTTATTCACTTGTGGATTCCGGTTGTCGCGATGAGTTTTCCGCGAATCTGTTTGCGAGGAACTGCTTTAGGGCCTTTTGGTGCGTTAAATTCGCGGGGTACTACTTTAGGGCCGTTTAACTCGCAACTGAGCCGTTTGGCGCCAGTTAACCCGTTGTGGGTTTAAAACTTAAAAAAAATTATTTTTTTGCCGGCTTATGACGGTTTTTTGCACTTTTATGGTTTTACACGAGCAAAATACAACTGAACTAAAACTAAGTTAGTATGGTATTTTATTAATTCTTAGCGACGGCCCAATTGCAGCGGCGTCGCATCGTTGTTGGTATTTTCATATGTTACAGTGGTATCGTATCGCTGGCAATGGTCCCATCCGCTGGTGACGCGCGGTTGGCGTTTGTTGGATGCGCGTATAGAAATATGAAGCAAGGGTATGCGCGGTACTGGCAGTGTGAACTATGTTCCCACGGAGCGGCAGTGAGGCACCAGAATTTATTCCGGATGCGCGTTTTGTAATTGGAGTGAAGAATGCAGGTAGCTTATGTTGTTGGTATCGTATCACCAGTAATGTTCCCATGATGTGAATATGCTAGTCTGCGTTTATCGCATACACGTGTGCTGCGATGTGACTAGAGAACGCAGGCAACCTACTATGTGAATATTTGTGAAGTTTGAATGTGGGTGGTGTTAACTTATCCATTCGCAAGCATTATTATTTTAATACTATTTATAACTAATCAGGATACATACATACCAATATTGTAAAAAGTTATCATACAGTAACTTAAGATTGTAATCACAAAGTTAAAATAATACATTCCTCGAAGCGCGGTTAGCGTGTAGAGACAAAGGTAGAGGACCTCACATACATTGAATGAGTCCGTAGTGTTACCGGAAGTTTATTTAACGACCAAACTGAAAAACCCTATCAAAAACTAGGACCTATGTTATAAAATAACACCGTCCTCTTGGCAAATAATATACGCTTTCTAGAACCTACGCCACTTCTTGATCTAGATCGGACAGCTGTATCACTAATAATACATGGAATTTTAGCCTGACAAGCGCAGGGTGCTCCATCCTTTCCTCCTCCAACCCGCACTTCCTACATCTGCTATCACTGACCAAGCCTAATTTAAAGCTGAACATAGGTAATTTTATGAAAAGTACGGACACCAAGGAAGCGTGCACTTTCGTAAACATATGAACATACGAAACCTTAACCAATTTAAATTTTATCGTTCACTTCCATGACTACTTAAACGGAAAGGAGCTTTCCGAAATAAAAATAGGTAAATACTCCCTGTATAGCAGTTAGTTCGTTGCAGCTGCTGAGTAGATTATCACCCCATGTCGGCTGCCAGTTTGAAATCATCCTATCTCAAAAATTTCAAAAATTACCCATTTCAGGATTAGCATAAAAACGCCCTATTTCAGAATTAAGTTGAAGAACGCCTTATCTCAGAATGCTTTTCATTAACTTCCTCTTATGTCAAAATACACTGAAGTTATGCTCAGATAAGGAGTTTTTGAGAAAAATTTTGAGTTATAAATTTACGATTTATTATATGAATATTTATAATAATGAAGAAAATTTCCATGCATAATAGATAGGATTTTCTTTTGTTTTTAGAAAATTTGTATTCGTTTGAGAAGGAATTCCTATGGTGAAAAACTATTCCCATTTTAGAAAAAAAAATTATTTGAATTTAGAATTAATATCTGTGTCACAGATTTGCAGAGCTTCAATGGCTTTTGGTGGAGCGGACTCGGCCCCAGTTCCCCCTCGTGGATCCGTCACAGGACACCAAACGAAAACAACAGACTCTAACTTAGACCATACTAGCGATGCAAATAGCAGTTTCCTGTAAATCCAAACTAAAGCGACGAATAAAGGCAAGCATTGAATAGGATTTTGCAATAATACAATTAAGTTGACTGTGGAATAGAAATTTAGCATCAACGACAATGCCAAGAACTGATATTTCATCAACAGCATTTAACGCCAATATGATAAGAAGTGAAAATAACATTTCAGGATTTGGAAAATGAAATGTGAAAGCACTTGCCAATATTTAGTTTTAAGTGATTCCTGCTATACCAATCTATTACTCTATCAAGTTCTGGCTGAAGCCGCAAGCAGTCTGATTGATTTGCGAATGCTGTAAAAATATTTAAGTCATCGGCGTTCAGTAAAAAGTTTGAGTAAATAAAGCAATGATGTATGTCATTAATAACAAGTTAGGAAGGCTAAGTTCGGGTGTAACCGAATATTACATAGTCAGTTGAGAGCTTTGAAGACAAAAGTGTCTTGTTCATGGATACATACAAATGGTAATACTAAAAAGTGGAGCAACTTGCCTTTGCCATCTTTCTTCAGCTATCAATTCGTTTTATTTGAATATTTTTTTTTTAAATATGAAAAGTTGGTTAAATTTTGACGCATTTCTTTATCCTTTTTTGTAGATCAAGGTGACGTTTTTTGGAACGATTTTCCTTCATCCTTTGTCAAATAAGGGAAAATTACCATGTAGGAATATGAACCTAGGGTAACCCTGTAATGTATTTGTATGACATGGGTATCAAATGAAAGGTATTAAAGAGTATTTGAAAAGGGAGTGGGCCTTAGTTCTATAGGTGGACGCCTTTTCGAGATATCGCCATAAAGGTGGACCAGGGGTGACTCTAAAATGTGTTTGTACGATATGGGTATCAAATGAAAGATGTTAATGAGTATTTCAAAAGGGAGTGGGCCTTAGTTCTGTAGGTGGACGCCTATTCGAGATATCGCCATAAAGGTGGACCAGCGGTGACTCTAGAATTTTTGTACGATATGGGTTTTTTCTAAAGTTATATTTTGCGTCAAAAAGCCAATCCCATCAGCATATTTCATCCCATTTTTCGTATTAGGTATAGAATTATGGCATTTTTTCATTTTTCGAAATTTTCGATATCGAAAAAGTGGGCGTGATCATAGTCGGACTTCGCCCGTTTTTAATGCCAAGATAAAGTGAGTTCAGATAAGTACGTGAACTTAGTTTATTAAAGATGTATCGATTTTTGCTCAAGTTGTCGTGTTAACGACCGAGCGGAAGGACAGACGGTCGTCTGTGTATAAAAAGTGGGCGTAGCTTCAACCGATTTCATAGAAGTTATGCCCTTACCAAATTTCGTAAGGATTGGTAAATTTTTGTTCAACTTATGGCATTCAAAGTATTCCAGACAAAGTAAATGAAAACGGGCGAAGCCGCGCACATTTTGAAACTTTCTTTTATTTTTATATTTTGTTGCACCATACCATTACTGGAGTTGAATGTTGACATAATTTACTTAAATACTGTAAAGATATTAAATTTTTTGTTAAAATTGGATTTAAATTTTTTTTTAAAAAAGTGGGCGTGTTCGTCATCCGATTTTGCTAATTTTTATTAAGAACACATACAGTAATAGGAGTAATGTTCCTGCCAAATCATGATATCTTTAACGACTGCCAAATAACAGCTTGCAAAACTTTTAAACTACCTTCTCTTAAAAGTAGGCGGCTCCACGCCCTTTGTCCAAAATTTTTCCAGTTTTCTATTTTGCGTCATAAGGTCAACACACCTATTAGTTTTCATCGCTTTATCCGACTTTGGTAATGAATTATCGCACTTTTTCTGTTTTTCGAAATTTTCAATATCGAAAAAGTGGGCGTGGTTATAGTCCGATTTCGTTCATTTTAAATATCGATCTGAGATGAGTGCCCAGGAACTTACATACCAAATTTCATTAATATAACTAAAATTTACTCAAGTTATCGTGTTCACGGACAGACGGACGGACATGGCTAAATGAATTTATTTTTTCGCCCAGATCATTTTGATATATAGAAGTCTATATCTATCTCGATTAGTTTATCCCGTTTCGGGGTACCGTTATGCGATCAAAACTAATATACTTTATGTATATAAGTCACACGAAATGAAAAGAAATAAAACGAAATTATATGAAACTATATGCAATGAAATAAAATGAAATTGACAAAAAAATAAATGATATGGAATTTAAAGTAAAAGAAATTAAATCAAGTAGAATTAAATGAAGTGAAACAAACGAAAATTAAATGGAATGAAATGAAATTAAGGGAAGTGAAATGGAACAACGTGAAACGACATGAAACGAAAGAAAACTTAATGAGACAAAATGAAAGGGAATGAAATGAAAGAACACTAAATGAGCAAAAAAATTTTACGGAATGAGATGCAACAAAATTAAATAAAATGAAGTAATATAAGGAGTAATAAAATGAAACGAAACAAGATTCAATTAAATTAAAAGTATAGAAGTTAAAAGAAATGAAATGAAATAAAATAAAATAAAACGAAACTGAAACTAAACACAAGTAAATAAAATGGAGCGAGACAAAATTGAGTGAAGCAAAATGAAATTGAGTGAACTGAAATGAAATTGAGTGAAAAGAAATAAAATAAAACGATATATATTGAAACGCATTTAAACTTAATGAAATATAATAAAATAAGATGAGCTGAAATGGAAGGAAATGGAATGAAATTGAGTGAAACGAATTGAAATCAAACGAAGTGTATTGAACCGAATTTTAAACGAAATGAAATAATATGAAACTAAATAGATCGTAACGCAACGAAATTGAGTGAAATGAAATAGAATAAAATGAAATGGTATGGAAAAGATACAAAAAAATATGAAATGAAAAGGAATGATATAAAATGAAATGAAAACAATATAAATTATATGGAAATGGAAATAAATAAAGCGAAATGATATGAAACTATATGAAATGAAATGAAATTGACAAAAAATTAAATGATATTGAAATGAAAATAAAATAAACTAAATCAAGTAAAATGAAATGAAGTGAAACAAACTAAAATTAAATGAAATGGAACGAATTTAAGTTAAATTAAAGAAATTAAATGAATTTAAGTGAAATTAAAATGAAACGAAATGAAATGCAAAAATGTTAAATTAAATGAAGTAATATAAAGTGAAAGGAATTGAAACGAGATTCAATGAAATTAAAAGTTTAGAAATTAAATGAAAAAATCATTGTACTTTTAATAAACTAAATAAAATAAATTTTTTTTTCATTTTTTTTTTTTCAAAAACGTGTTATCGCCAACGTTTTTAGCGGACATTTTTGGGTCGGACAGGGTATACATATGAAAATGTTTTTAGTAGGCCATGAAAAAAATCATATATGTAATACTCCTATATTGCTAATAGAAAATGCACGCAATGTGTTTTGAATTCGAAATCAAAACAAGACAGCCTATAAAATTTTTGTGATTGTAGCAGCATAAGTGTGACAAGAAAAGATGTTAATTTAGGTTAATTAGATTATAGAATACAAAACCAAAAACCTTTAAAGAGCAATATATCGGCGCTCTGATGTTTGGGAATGTACCTAGCCTTTTGTAGCAATATAGGAGTATTATATATATGAAAAAAACCTTAAAAATCAAAGTCGAAAAAAATGCAAAAAAATTAAATTTCGCAGGCTCGAAAATTATTTTTTTGGGTATACGTAGTGGAACTTTTTTTCCTGAGCCCAAATCCTATCGAAAAATCGGTGGCGCGATATCGGTTAATTTTCGTCATACAAATCGACCAGCGCATTGCGCATACAATATTGTGTTGGGAGCGTAAAAATCTTACTGCACTTAACCACTCAAATGACAACATTTTGGTGACACCATGATTGCAACTCCCCCACATAGTGTACATAACATTTCCCTTTATACACAGTCGACCGTCTGTCCTTCCGCTCGGCCGTTAACACGATAAATTGAGCAAAAAACGATATATATATCTTTACTAAACTTAGTTCACGTACTTATCTGAACTCACTTTATCTTGGTATTAAAAATCTATCATAGTCACGCCCACTTTTTCGATATCGAAAATTTCGAAAAATAAAAAAAAGCCATAATTCTATACCAAATACGAAAAAAATGAAATATGGTAATTTGATTGGTTTTTTGACGCAAAATATAACTTTAGAAAAAACTTTGTAAAATGGGTGTGACACCTACCATATTAAGTAGAAGAAAATGAAAAAGTTCTGCAGGGCGAAATCAAAAGCACTTGGAATCATGGCAGGAATACTGTTCGTGGTATTACTTATATAAATAAATTAGCGGTACCTGACAGAAGATTTTCTGGGTCACCCTGGTCCACATTTGGTCGATATCTCGAAAACGCCTTCACATATACAACTAAGGGTCACTCCCATTTAAAACCCTCATTAATACCTTTAATTTGATACCCATATCCTACAAACACATTATAGAGTCACCCCTGGTCCACCTTTATGGCGATTTATCGAAAAGGCGTCCACCTATAGAACTAAGGCCCACTCCCTTTTAAAATACTCTTTAATACTTTTCATTTGATATCCATGTCATACAAATACATTCCAGAGTTACCCTAGGTTCATTTTCCTACATGGTGATTTTCCCTTATTTGACAAAGGATGAAGGAAAATCGTTCAAAAAAACATCACCCTTGGTCTACAATTTTGGACTCTTATCGGAATCATAATTAATATTATTATTATTACTAGGTCTGGAAGCACTGCGACCTTAGTGCAGATCTATTGTGCAAGACCTTTCAGCCTAATTTTGTGTCTTGAGGCTTTTGATGTATCTAAGTACCTCTTAAGGCGTTTTACTCCATATCACATAGGAATTAAGAGTCCCACCACCTAGATGCGATAGTCTCTGCCTAGCCAGAGCGACGCATTCGCAGAGAATATGAACCGTCGTTTCATCATCCAGCTCAAAGAAACGACAAATTTGGGTATCGGATAGATTTAACTTCTTAGGTGATATCGCAGACCGCAGTGTCCCGTATCCTCCCGGTCCCGGTCCTCCCTGCTTAGATTAATGAGTTTGGTTTATACTTTCGTTACCGGAAATATAAATAGTTTGGCCTGTCTTTGCCCTGGGCAGTCAATCCAGTGACGTCTGAATTGTTTAGTTTCCCAGTTACTTATAGTTTCCCTGGTGTGTGCTTTGTAAGTCCCCAAAAGGGCTCTGGACTATAGAATTCTGCTATAGCACCCTGCTTTGCTAGGTAATCTGCATGTTAATTAACTCCATGTCCTTGATGTCCGGAAACCCATCATAACAAAACCTTGTTTTTGGCTCCCAGGTCATTAATGATTTCAGTGCAGCCATCCACTAGCTTAGATGTAACTGTGTCGGATTGCAAGGCACACAGGGCCGCTTGCCTGTCCGACATAATGTAGATGCCATTGGATATTGAGCCACCCCGCCTACATTCTCTACCACAGACTTCTATTGCATGAACTTCTGCCTGAAATATGGTGGGGTAGCATCCCATTGGTATCGATTTCTTGAAGTTCTGCCCATAGATGCCAGCTCCCGTTCTTCCGTCATCAAATTTCGATCCATCCGTGAACCAGACCTCTGAGTCAGGGTCGTTATAGGGATTCCGTATTTCATAGTGGGTCCTGTCCACAATGGACATTTCAAAGTTCCGTGAGATTCTGAGCTTAGGGACATTACGTCACGCAGTTGTAATGTGGGATTTCCTATGAATTTTCTTATTACTTTCATATGCCCTATCATATTTCCTTGATTCAACTCAGAAATATTTGGAAGTCTTAGTGCGCTTAGTATTGCCTCTTTCTCTTACAGAATAGGGAAGGGAGGTATTCCCACTAAACACTAAGTGCGTCAGCAGGGGCGGTTCTCATCCCACGCGTTATGCCAACGGTCGATGCAGTTTGCTTAGTTTGCTGTTGCCGTTCTTTACGTGGCCTTCTGCCACCAAACTAGGGAGGCATAGGTACGGTGACCATATTCTTTTATTGAAATAAAGGACACATTTTCCAAACCAATGTATATTCATATATGTGTATTTCGATCGTATTAATAAAATAAAAATAACTGGAACTAAAAATAACTAGTAATAAGTCAATTCAACTTACAAAAAATTTTGCGTCTAAATGATACTAAGAATCGCTTGCACTATCTCTGACTAGAACGGGACCGAACTATTGAAAAGTTGGCCTTTCTGTAGCTAATTGCTAACTGAACTGAAGATGGTACAAACGACCCTAAATAATAATAAAAATATTTTGTTACAGAGAGTAATAATTAAAAAAATTTAATCCTGCGTTTGATATTTTTGAGAAGAATTAATACTCTTTAAAATATCTTCATTCTCATTAAGCAAGTCTTTAAATTCTTGGCATGTTTTATTGGTATTAAATTACGTTACAATAACTCCCTTTACTGTACTAACATTCATTTGCGATTTATCGTTTGTCCACATATTATTAATTAATGAAAAAACTATTTCAGTTGGAGCTTTACAGCCTGGCAAACAAAAACAGAAATTAACTATTATTAGCAAATTTTTATAAGGAACATTTTTAGCATTAAATTGCGCGAAAATTTCAACCCATCTCGATCAACTTGCTTGGAACAAGCTTGCCACTCATTTATTTTTTCTGCAGTTAAATAGTGTTAAGGCAAGACAGCTCTTCGAAAAGCTCGCTATCATTAAGAATTGCATTCGGAGTATTCTGGTTAATGAATATCAACCTGCTTTCAACATTTGACCAAATTGGTGTTTCACGAAGTAAAACCCACCCAAAAATTTCTATTTCTATAAAATGAAGAATTCCATTGGCAAATATATTGTTCACGTCTTTCATAGAATTTGTTAGCACACACTGAAAAGTTTGTTCCACTAACATCTCTTCCATTACTTAATTCGATTAATAATTTTTCGAAGCTATGGGTATGAAAGTTTCTTGTCTTCTGTCGTTCAACTTGAGAAGTAAATCTTTTATTATATATGAAACTTCTGGCATTGAAATATGTTGCTTTTCAATCTATGTTATAGAAAAACTAGAAGACCCGGCAGACGTTGTCCTGCCCTAAATTTGGCCTATCTGCATACATTTTAATAAGCTTTTCCCTCTGAATCTGCCCTCCCCCCTCTTCGCTTTTTCCTAATCCTTTTATCTACTCCTTGCTCAGTCTTTTTCGCTTCATTTATCTCCATCTTCGTCTCATTCTATCTCTTTCTCAATCTCCTTATCTCTTTTCTCTTCTCTCAATTGCTTTTTATTCTTCCGCATCCCTTATTGCCTGTCCCAGAGGGTGGTATGTATTTTATTCCAGTCCCAGTCCCACTCCGAGTCTCAGTCCCAGTCCTAGTCCTAATCCCAGTCCCAGTCCGTCTCGGGATAATATATTACTCTGTACTAAAGCATTCATCAACAGCTTTCATTTGATATCCATATTGTATATACACTGTCTAGGCATTCACTGTCCCACGTTTTGGCCTATATCTCGAGACCCTAGTCACCCAGGGGTATGCAAATTACCCTCTGCTAAAGCACTCATCCACAGATTTCATTTCATATCCACATTCTATAAACGCATTTTTAGGGTACCTGGTTCCACGTTTTGGCCTATATCTCGAGACCCTAGTCACCCAAGGGTATGAAAATTACCCTCTACTAAAGCACTCATCAACAGCTTTCATTTGATACCCATATTCTATAAACACATTCTAGGGGTACCCAGGTCCACGTTTTGGCCTATATCTCGAGACCATGGTCACTCAGGGGTATGAAAATGACCCTTTACTAAAGCACTCATCAACAGCTTTCATTTGATATCCATATTCTATAAACACACTCTAGGGGTACCCAGGTCAACGTTTTGGCCTATATCTCGAGACCATGGTCACTCAGGGTATGAAAATTACCCTCTACTAAAGCACTCATCAACAGCTTTCATTTGATATCCATATTCTATAAACACATTCTAGGGGTACAAGGGTCCACGTTTTGGCCTATATCTCGAGACCCAAGTCACCCAGGGGTATGAAAATTACCCTATACTAAAGCACTCATCAACAGCTTTCATTTGATATCAATATTCTATAAACACATCCTAGGGGTACCCAGGTCCACGTTTTGGCCTATAGCTCGAAACCCTATCACCCAGGGGTATGAAAATTACCCTCTACTAAAGCATTCATCAACAGCTTTCATTTGATATCCATATTCTATAAACACATTCTAGGGGTACCCAGGTCCACGTTTTGGCCTATATCTCGAGACCATGGTCACTCAGGGGTATGAAAATGACCCTTTACTACAGCACTCATCAACAGCTTTCATTTGATATCCATATTCTATAAACACATTCTAGGGTACCCGAGTTCACGTTTTGGCCTATATCTCGAGACCCTAGTCACCCAGTAACCTATCCTATATTTCAAGTTAAATCAAAACACACACGGGGTGCAAAACAAATTCAAAATCGGTTCAGTAGTTTAGCAGTCCATTGGCCTCAATTTGTGACACGTGTTTTTTATATATTAAGATTAAATAATGCAGTTTGACTATGTGCAAAAAATAGCCATGCTTCAGCAAAAGGATCAAAAAAAAAGTTGAACAAAACAGTTGCGCACTGATTTTGCCCAAGAAACAACGTCTTAAGTGGTTTAAATAGGTTAAGTATTCTTTCTAATGCTGGCATCAAAGTAAGCCATCGAGTTTTGCTGTACCCTAATAACCTATGGTATTCCACATTTGCAAAATTACAAATTTCTTTGAATTGCTCCAATCGAGCCGTATAAATATAAAAAAGGAGTATATTTTTACAATAATAACTTCAATATCGATTGGTAGGCATTCCATGGCAATTCATACAATTGTTCAAAATTTGCGCAGCGCAGTTAACGCCAATTAGGCTTTTATTAAGACGTTCTTGGATTTTATGGAAAACATTTCTTTTCCTCGCCTTAACGCATCCCCAAAATTAGTATTAGTGTTGTCAGCGCAAATTCCAACTACCTTTTGGCGTAATTCAAAACTCTGTATAACATTGAACATAAAGTTCGACAAAATATCAAATGTTTCTCCAGGAAGTTTATCAATTTCCAATATTTTAACTTGCATGCCCTGTCGTTCTGAGAAGTATCAAAAGCTGTCCTTTATTTTGGTAAAAATTGTAAAAGGCAGAAGCCTGAAAAAAGGGCTGTCCTTTGAAATAAAGGACGGATGGTCAGCGTAGCATAGGTGGCCTTACAACAGTATTAAATATCCAATATACCATTTTTGGACATAACCCCCGTGTTTTGCCGTAGAGATGAATACAGACGAAGAAAGCTCTTGTTGCCTTGTTTAGGATAGCATCCAAATGAGCATTCCACGTGAGGGTTATATCCAGTGTGACCCCTAGATATTTAGCCTCCACTGAGAATTGTATTTTTGTACCACCCAGGGATGGTTCTGGGATGGATAATTTCCTTCTTCGGTGAAAGGCACTATAACGGTTTTGTTAGGATTGATAGACAATCCTTTGGCATCACACCACGTCTCTATGATGCAATGGGCTTGTTGCATACGATCTGATTGTGATGCAAATAACTAGGTCATCTGCATATCCTTGTGTGTCAAATCCCTTGGTTTTCACTAACTGAAGGAGGTCATCTATGACCAGGGTCCACAGGAGAGGGGCATCCTCTTGTGGCCGCAATTGATTCAGTTGTCCCTCCCAGTTCCAAATGGATTTTTCTTCTCTTTAACATGGACAGCACCCATCGAATTATTATAGGGCTTATGTCCTTGTCAATCATAGGTTGTTCGATAGCTTGATGGGTTGCGTTATCGAAAGCCCCTGATATATCAATAAAAGCGCAGAGGGCTATATTTTTAGACTCTAGAGCCTTTTCGATTTTTACCGTGAGACTATGAATAGCCGTGTCCATGGATTTGGTGGGGTTTCCCTGGCATTGGTAAAAATACTACCTTAACCACTGCCCACCTGTTTGGGATATGACCGAGCAGTAGTGATGCTTTATATAAAGTGGATAGGACTGGGGCTATATGATTTATCCCTTGCTGTAACAGACAAGGGTAGACCCCATCCGGTACTGCTGACTTGAATTGGCTAAAATTAGCCAGAACCCATTGCACTCGTTTCAAAGTGGTGAGTTGTGTTGCTACGCTTTTTGCATTACCGCTGATAGTTGGGAAATCTGCCATTTTAGGTGGTGATTGATAGCCTGCTGTGCAGGCAGGAAATTGAGTTTCGAGTAATAGTTTGCACGTCTCTTCCGGCCGCGTGGTTTATCTCCCATCTGTGTTTTTTTTTTTTTCAAAGTGCCAATTACATTTCTGTGATCTCTAGAAAGAGCTTTTTGTAGTCGAACCGCGTCTGGAAGATCATTAATCTTTTCACAGTGTTCTATCCAGGTAGCCCTTTTAGATCTCCTAAGTTCTTTATTGTAAGATTTGAGAGCGACTTTGTACGAATCCCAGTCATCCTAGCTCTCTCTTTATTGAACAGCTTCCTAGCCTGGCATCTTAGCTGCCCAAGCTTTTTGTTCCACCAAGGCACATCGCGTTGTGTACGTATCTTTTTTTGGCGGCACCTCTCATTGAAAGCTGTTTTGATGTCTGAGTGGAGCTGTGCAGCTTCCTCCTCAAGCTCCTGCACGGTGGTTATGGGTCGCTGTAAGCTGTTACCAGCTTCCTCAATAATAAAACGGAAAAGCTCCCTGTTCGTTTTCCTGGAATTTCCAAAAGCTGGCATGTGTTCCGAAAAGTGACCAATGTCGAATGCAATGTGTTTGTGGTCTGGCATTGACTCCTATCCTTAAACATGCCAGTTAGTGACGGTGCTGGCCATATTATGGCTGCACAGAGTAAGATCTAAAACTTACCCAGAAAGTAAGCAGACCAAAATTGCCTCTTGTTCGCATCTAGGGGTTGGAATTTTTGCCCATACTGCTACGAGATAAACCGTCATTAATTGTAAAAGTGGGAGAAACATTAGTTTGTTGCTTAAAAGCATTGCCGCTCTTGGGCGAGAGCTGGTGGCATAGATTAACTTACAATCAGTACTGTTCAGGCCTTCTACGGCACCGTACTTCGAACAGCAGGGTTTGTCATCGTCAACCGTTTAATTCCCCTCACCCTTATTGGGTGGGTTGTTTTTGGGCCTTAACTTGACTCTGTCAAACCCACAGAAAATCAAGTAGTTACGTTGCTTTAATAGCTCGGCAGACAGCGGATCGACGGCTATTGTAGCTTCCGCCACCGCGGACTTTCGAATCTTGTTGAGGCTTCTCCAGTTCCTGGTACTCAGGCCGACATTTTGTGCCTCAGCTAACCTCAAGCTGTTGTCGTTTGAGGGGAATTCCTCTTGCTTAAAGTACCCCACGAGAATGATGCGACGTGGTATATCCGCATCAGATACCACCTTCAGAATGACACCCTGCCATGGAGTGAGCTTTAGGGCGATAGCCCTTAGCCACTCCGAGGTGGTTGCATCCCTGCAGGTGATAGAAAGCCAGCCTGGTCGAGGTGTGCAAACGCTAAAAGTGGACTTTATAGCACCATCTTTTTGGCTCACCACCCCTCCCAGGATGACATTCTGTATGGTATTCCACCGTGGCTGGATAGTCGGGTGGTATAATGCCCAGCTTTACCCCACTCAGGATATCCCTGAAAGTTTCCGACTGCTTGGCTGTTGCATCAGGATGGGGAGGCATGGTTGCCTCGACATTCGATGCACAGCTTTCCACAGCTTTTTACAATATTTTTGTATTGCCAGCTGTGGGCAGCGACATCTTTTGGGGTCTCTTTCTGGTGGAGTCGAACTATATGAGCGGCCTCTCTTGGCTAACCCCTCACTACGGACCGATCCCCAGGGTTCTTTGGCAAACTCCCTGGCTGCGTCGTTGCTAAGTCGCTTGAGCGGCACCACTTAGCCGATCGCGCTCTGCATTCTGGCCAGGCTGATCGCTTTTCGCCGAAGAGGCAAGGAGCCCTTGCTCATCCTCCGGCGATATTGTGGGTTGTGACTCTACCCGATTTGCATCCTGCAGAGTCCCCACGTCTGCCATCTCCGCGTCATGTAGGGGACTATTCGGCCCCGGCAAGTCTGTGCCGACAGCTGATTCGGCTTGCACCGAAAGGTCGCAATCGACCTGATCTATTGGGAGCTGTTCAGCTCCATTAATATCCAATATCCCAGCAAGATTAATTACAACCAGAGAGCGTCAGGTATCTGGAGGCTACCGTTATAACACACATTAACGTAGTGCCATTCATCCCACGAGCACGGTTCGCATGACACTCGGAATTACGGGTTTTATCGAGTTGTCCTCTCCACATAGATCCGCCATAGTTGTTAGCAAAGCTTGGGTACCTTATTCAGGGTATGGCTCTTCGCCACGTGTTTCCGGTCTTGAGCTAAAAATAGCACCTGTTTATAGGAAACTTGGCCCAGGGTAAACGGGGTACGGATGGGAGCTGGGAGACGAAGGGAAATCTGCTTATAGGGAAGAGGAAAGGGTCGTTGCTCGCATTCGCCGCCGAAGCCTTGCCAGGTGTCACCGCGAGGAGGCTACGTCCCAATATGGGGGGAGGGTGCAAGCACCCACGAGTCGACATTTTGGGATGACGCCGGTATGTGCAAGGCGAGATATCCCCATCAAAGACACCCGGACTCATAATTAAGAGCGCTTCGAAAATATTTCACAGGTGATTTAAAAAAAAGTATAAAGAAATGCGTTCAAATTTAATTAAGTTTTCATATTAAAAAAAATATTCAAATAAAACGAATTGATAGATGAATAAAGATGATCCATGAAAAAGGCAATTTTGCCTATGAGGTGGGTTTGGTCAAAGGTAAGTGGTATGCTCAAATCAATCCAGAGTCGGATGGAGGTCCCACTTCCCCCACCTAAATAAATACACAGTAAATTAGTGTTTTGATTTCGAACACACACACACACGCGGCTCTTAGGCTAAAATATCCACAACCTTGAATCCAGGAGAGAGAGAGAGAGAGAGAGAGATGCTCACTAGGTAGTGTCGCTGACAATATAGTGAAACACAAGGACGACGGCTCTCCACAGAGAGAGGGAGATAAAGTTCTAGCTAAGCGGTGGCTGAGATGATGAAGACGACGGTGGCTCTCGCTAAGGGGTGCTAACGGCGGTAGTAATGACGGCGGTAGTTAGGATCACGCCCGAAGGGAGAGTACTGAGTGACGGTGGCTCTCACCAAATAGCTATGACGACGGTGGTGGCTAGACTTCGGGATGGGATGTCCAAGGATCGCGATGATGTTGTACCTACGGCGAAGTGTGCCTGGTGTATTCCGGCCAATCATTTTATTCATAGGTAACTATGAACACGTTGGGAATTATGCTTGCATTGTCGCGCACAGCGCGCCACGAATGAAAATTCCCAAGCATTGTGCGTTCACCATCGCTGGCTTGCTTTGTGCTTGCGCGATGGTTGTTGGGCCGGTATGTATGTATATATGTATTTCGGTACATACACTACTAGGGGTGGGCAGAAAATGGAAAATATGATGTTAGGGGTGGGCGCTAAATAGGAAATAGATATTGTGGCGTAGCATTTGCTACGTTACATGCCTACAAAACTCTTCGGTGAGCATGTAATGTTCGTTTACACCCGAACTTAGCCTTCCTTACTTGTTTTAATTTACTTATTGAACATTTTATCTGTAAATTTCAACTGGTTGTAAAGATGGTCTGTTTCAGTTATGTTTATTTATATGTATACTTCCGTGTGCCTGTATGCTTTTCTTAGATTTATGCTAGACGTTTCGTTATTTAATATGTCGCTTGATATAAAAACGAAAACTGTGTGCGAAAACAGTCTATGTAGTTATGTTAAAACTTTAATAAAGGCGTCAAAAATGCTCGTAGTTTAAACGGTATAAAACTGGATAATGTTAGACATGTGTTTGAGTGTTCGATCGTTGATGTTGTTTGTGTTTCAGAAACTTCGTTTCTAACAGATGTTAATGATACTTACTACGGTATCAATAACTTTAATATATTCCGAAATGATAGGGTGGGGAAAGAAAGGGAGGCGTAGCAATTTAAAGCAAAAAACACATTGACGCTAAAGTAATTCTTAACTCTAAAGATATTGATACTGAGTATTTGTTCATTGAGGTGTCGAATTTGTCAACCAAAGCTTTAATATCATGTGCATATAACCCCCCTAAGTTGGACAGTCTGTGCACTTTCTTTGATGGACTGTCCTTGTATGATTGGAGCATGTTAACATCATAGTTTGTGGCGACTTTAACGTTAACCTTCTCGATCGTGAATCTTTTACACTGTTGGATGCTGTAGCAAGTGCTGGCCTTTCAATTGTCAATCATTGTTTCTAATCCGTCCTTTGAGTTTAAGTTTGACAACTTTCCTTTGTTTCAGATCATGATCTGATATTTTGTTCTTTTGACATTGATCTTGACCAGCATAAAGCAGCCCGGCTAGAACATTTGAGTTCAGAGGCTATAAAGTTATTAACCTTGACTTGCTAGCTTTACATCTTTCATGTATCAGTTGGTCACATTGTTGGGACTTTACTTCTATTGATGGCAAGCTCAACTTTTTAAGCAATAATTTACTCAATGTGTTTGATATACACTTTCCTGTCATTTCATGTAAAGCCAAGTCGGAGTCCTGTCCTTGGTTAAATGATAAGGTTCAATTGGCAATTAAAAATAGAAATAAGTAATACTCCCCATGAGAAAGAAATCCTTCACAAACGACCTAGGGGTTACTCAAAATTGTAAGTAACAGAACTAACCCCATAGTTAAGAGGGAGAAATACATGCCCACCAATGCCCACCCCTAAATTCATGAAGTCTTATATTTTTTTTTATTTATACAAATACTTTTATTTTTTTTTGCCAATTTTAATTTTAGTGGGATGAATTTTTTATTTTTTGCGCTTGACAAACCCCCCTTCCCCCCTCTCTTCCACCTAAATCCGATAACAATTTACCGAAAAAAATTAAAAAAAATGGCAAAACTTTACAGATGTTTTTTTCGGTTCAACTTTTTAGTTGGAGTACCAAATTTTGCAATGGATCACCCTGTACCTGATCAAATATGATTTCTTGAGTAATAGTTTTTATCACGTCGTTATTACAATTAAATTCTATTCTTGAAGTGGAAAGTGTGTAGTTATTACAATTACTTGGATTTGAATACAACATTTCTGGAATACATTTATACTTGGATTCGTTTAACTACAATTACTTGGAAATGAATACAACATTCTTGGAATACATTTGGTTTATGGAGACTTAGTTTCTCTGCCATTGATTTAAAGTTCAAAAAAAAAAAAAAGTTGAATTGTTTAATAATAAATTTCAAAGATGGACATACGCAAATTTTTTAAAGGTAAGATGTTTACTACTGATAACCTTAGCACTTTTAACCACAGTGGCTACCATTTGGTTAAATTTAGTAACATTTCTATAAAATTGCAGTCTGTAATTAATCTTGGTAATTCCAAAAAGAGGCGCCAACACGTTATTCGGACAGAGTTTGCTGACATTTTGGATGGTGATTTTTCTGCCACCCGCTTTTGAAATGCATTTTACACACTTTTGTGATGTATTATTGTTTGTTCGAGATATTGTATTAATTAATAAATCTATTCTATATTTCATAAAATCGCAATGGCGCAAGGCGAAAACTCCAGAAAAATGAAAATTACCAGCGGGCGCCAGAAAATATATCCACCATAATACATATATGCACAAATGCGTACAAATATATCTATTACGATGATAGTACAAAATATTCCTGAACTTTGTCAGGGATCTGGCACTTAGCCGGGTTTGACATCCACCATAATACACATATGCACTAGCGCGTACAAATATATATATTGCGGTGATACTACAAAATCTTCCTGAATTTTTTCAGGGACCCGGCACCTTGCCTTCGGATTAATAATACTGAAGTCAAAACGCGTCTTTCGACAACTTTCCAGATATTTTTGGAAATGTTTTTGAAGTTGATCCCTGTTCTAGAATATTACTAAAATATGTTTTATCAATTAAAAGTTTTCAAGTAAAAGCCAGGCTGAAAGGGTTAAAGTATACAAAGCATTTCCACACATAATCACAAAACTATTCAAATTGAAGGGATTCGTATTTGAAGCTTATCTTCCTCAAAAAGTTTTGTTCTTGCTTCAACCCAAATTGTATACTTGTGTCTTCACAGCACCAAAACTAAAGATTGTGGAACCCCCCACGAATCGGGTTGAAGAAGTTGCTGCTTCCTTTTTGAGCCTGCATGAGAAGCCTACATATTCAAAAGGTATGAATGAATGATATAAATATTTTGTGTTTTTACCAATCACAATATTTATTAGCATGTATACGCAGGTAATGTTCTAGGACAGTGGCCGAGTGCTAAAAAAATAGCTAAAAATCAGAAAGTGGTACCCAAAAACGCGTTTTGACCCCAGGATCTCGAATCCGAAACCATAAACCCGATATCTCTGATAATTCTCGAGATTTTTGCAAAACCAATTTTAAGTTTTCATGTGGTTCTTTTGTTTTTGTTGTACATACAAAAAAATTTGTGGGTAAAAGTGTTCTGCGCAGAAATGCTGTGCAAAACGCGTTTTTGCGTAACACTTTCGGATTTGTAGCAAATTTTTTAGCACTCGGCCACTGTCCTAGAATATCACCTGCGTATACATGCTAATTAATATTGTCATTGGTAAAAATTATAGCTTCATGCTCATAACATTCATTGTGAGTTTCTCAATAACAAAAAATTGCTCGTATTTGTAGAAAATTTAACAGATATTCCATCGAACGATCCGAAAGAATGCACTTCGAAGTGTGATGAAGGCCAAACTTCGACCTCTAGTCATCAACCTACAAATTCCTCCGATCGTGTTAAAAGTAGTTCTTTCACTTCAGCATCATCATGTTTAAATGAAACCAGTTTGGAAGAATATCACTCACACGATTTAGGCGTTTGTGTTTAACGATCATCACAGATATCAACTACTGACAAGATGGATTTTCTAAAGAGATGTTGGGTACCGTCAGAAAATTATAATTTTAATGGCGATGTCGAAGACTTAGGCCGAAAATTTAAATTTGAATGGCTGAACATGTATTCTCCTTGGATTCAGTATCCGAAAAAACTGAAGGGAGCATTGTGTTTATATTGTGTTCTTTTTCCGCCGAAAAATGTTCAAGGTGTGCTCGGATCATTGATAAAAAAACCAACCAATGCAGGAATATTGCAAAACGCACTCTATAAATCAATGGCACCTGGGAGCAGTTAGAGAAGCAAAGAAATTTTTGGAAATAATACCAATCAAGCTGACATTACAAAATTGGGCACGAAAAAATAGTGGGGGAGAATAGAAAATTCATATCGTCTATTATAGAAACTGTTATATCCTGTGGCGGCCATGATCTGCAACTGAGAGGAAAGAACAAAGATGATATTACCTTCATATTTTGAATTCTATGTATAAGGTAGAAGTATTTATTTTTAAACTAGCACCAGTTTTTAAATCGTATCTAAAATTTTGATTGTGACAATATACAAAAGCACGCAAACAAATAAAAATAAAGTATCATTTGAGACTTAGTTGTTCTAAATTAAGCGCCTTTTGATTATCCTGTCCAGTAATGCGCACTTTGCAATGCATTTGTATTATGGAGATCAAGACTCATCCAGCGAAGCTTCGTAAATTACATTTTTATATAGAATTGTGTAATTTTATCACTTCAGCCAAATATTACTTTTCATTTTCAGTTTTGATAGAAGAGAAGTGTTTTAAATAAGACAAATCTGAATATTACTGCTCAAAGTATATTAAACAAAATAATAGTGAACTGGACAGTTCTCCCTTCTCTGTATGAATTGTTGTTTCAAATGAAAAAAATATTTAACCCGTTGACTTCCGAAAAATTTAATTTTTTTTGTAAACACACAGAGTTTTCAATTTGAATACTTTTGTTGAAAAAAAAAACAACAAGGCGCATCCGTAATAAGTGATATCCTGGAATAAATCAGTGTGGGAAGACATTCATTAGTTGTGCTGTTTACGGAGTTACTCAGAATATCAGTTGTTCAATTCTTTAAGGCATCTAGTTCGGATGAAAAGCGACTCCAAGGGGCTCACGTTAAGGAACTTTTCGTATATTTCCGACCGAGCTGGTTATATTTTTTTGCGAAACCTGGTTGCAAAATGACGAAATATTTAGATTGAAATCTACAATTTTCTGAAAACCTACTCGCTTACAACTGGTGTTCCACAAGGCTCCATACTGGGTCCCCTTTTGTTTACGCTTTTTATAAATGACATGTTTTATACGTGCACGTTCGTGAGTATGCGTGCCTACCCTGAGGATATACAGCTGTAATTATCAAGCAGTTTTGAGAATATTGACGATTTATAAAATTATTTGAATTCCGATCTTTCAGCACTGGAGAGTTGGTCCAATAAAAACGGCCTGTACCTTAACAAGTCATTCGTTTTGCCCATAGCTAAGAAGGGGTTAATTGGGCACACAGGGCCGCGGATAGGGGGGAGGGGCAGCCATGGAAATTGCTCTGTGGCCCGGAAGGTTTTTGGGGGCCCGGCAAGGCAAAGCAGTATTGACAGTACTCTAACTAGGATTTCTACAAAAAATTGTTGCCACAAAAAATAGGTTTAAAATTGAAAATCACTAAACTAAAATGATAAGCATCCAATCAAATACTATGGGGCATAGTCATAGTCGAAATAAAATGTGATTTTAAGTTAGATAAACGTTTTTGACACAATTTATAAGCGCTATCTGTCAAAAATGCTTCAACTAACTTAAAATCACATTTTATTTCGCATACAACTATGCCCCTATCGGTTTGGTCGTATTGCTTTTTCATTTTAGTAAAAGCCAGCGACATCTGTAAATACAGGCTGATAATAAGCTAGAGCGTTTATTTGAAAAAATTAGTACACTTGACTTGTCTTGCGAAGCGCGAATTTGTGCAAACATATGAGTATGCCGTGGATAAGCTTACATCAAAGCCATCCAATTAGCAAATTTGGTATGTTATTCGCTGCCACCATTTCAACTTCTGAACAAATTTCATGACTTGAAGATGGAAGTGTTATATCCTAACATCTGCATAGCATTAAGAATATTTTGCACACTTCCAGTCAGCGTGGCTGAAGGGTAGCGTTCTTTTAGTCTATTGTCTCGCGTGAAAAATTGTTTACGTTCTACTATGAGCCAAAATCGCTTGACAAGCCTTGGAACATTGGCGTTGGAGTTCAACCTTGCTCGCAGCATTAGTTTTGAATCGGTAATTTCCATATTCGCAGACCAAAAAGCACGGAAGGGTTTCTTTGGCTGATTCAAGCTCTTAAAATGTACATATTTAGAAAAAGTGAATGTAAGCAAATTAAACAATGAAATCTAACATTTCATTTATGTAAGTGCTCCAGTAAATTTTATTTTATATGAAATAAAACTGACAATGTGAATTGAAAAATTTATGTATGTTATGTTATTTTTTTTACTGGATTGAGTTTATTTTTTAGGGGGGCCCGTAAACTCGAACTGTCCCAGGGGCCCGGCTCGGCTCTCTGCGGCCCTGTGGGCACATCATACTTACGATCTTTTTGGGTGGTAGATCCCTACAATTTGTAGAAAATATAACAAATCATGGGCTCGTGATTAACACAAGCTTATCTTGTTCCGATCACATTAACGAAGTACTTGGTAAAGGCTACGCCGCCCTAACTGTCTAAGGCAATCTTCTACATGCACCCCTATTTCTATTAGGCACAAACTCGCGGTGCATCTAGTACTTCCAATTATTACGCATTCGGAATTGGTTTATAATAACATAGATTCCCAGTCTGCCCACAAAGTTGATATATTATTAACCATATCACTTGCTATGTTTATGGCCTCAATAAATTTGACCACATCTCTCGCTTTATTTTTCTTTTCATCTCATTATGTCTCAAAGTCGGATCTTTTTAAAAACCTAATATTTACAAAGTCTGCGCCTGACTCTTTAATTATCCACTGGACTGTTTTTGTCCATACTACAAGAACATGGTACCCAATACCAAATGCAGTAAGCTCGGGTGTAACCGGACATTACATACTCAGCTGAGAGCTTTGGAGAACAAATTGTCTTTTTCATGGATACGTACAAATGGTAATACTAAAAAGTGGAGCAACTTGCCTTTGCTATCTTTTTTCAGCTATCAATTCGTTTTATTTTAATATTTTTTTTAAATGATATTATTTTTGCTGCTTTTTCGGCCTTTGAATTGAAATAATTTTAATGGTCTTAGACGAGCTCTAGGCCACACATTAAATGAAATACACACACTTGTTGTATATATTTAGCGTTATATTTAGGTCGATATTTCGATTTCAATTTGAAATCATCTTCAGGACTGAAAAATGTTATAATATTAATAAATAAACACATAAAACCAAATTGCACAAAAGTATATCATCATACACCTACATTCTTGACTTCACCTAGTCGACTAACTTAATATTTAAAGTTAAGAACAGAGGAATATGAGCACAAAAAAGGTAAACAAACAAAAGGAAACACCGCTATGGTAAACAAAATTTGATACAAACAACAATACATGAAATGGTAAAATGCATATGTACATATATATGTATAAGAGAATCTTCCATATAAATAAGTATAATACAAGACGAAGATGAGGATAAAAAACGAATTGATGGCACTCTCAGCATATCTGGTTGCTGTTCTGCGTTATCAGCTGTCTGTATGCGTGGGCAACTCCACCGTCAGTGTCGGACTTGAAATTCATGCGATTTTCGTTGTGAGTGCCGATAATATACAACATCTCTAAAATGTAGCGTTTGTTGTAATGTGATTCTTGTTGTAAAATTTTTACATCATCAAAATCTGGCGAGTGTCCCAAAGTTTTACAATGCTGGGAAAGAGATGTTTGGTTGTCATTATAGTGATCGCGATTTTTAATATTAGATTTGTGCGCGGAAATCCTCGTTTTCAGTTTGGATTTAGTGGTCCCAATATATACCTTAGGGCAAGGTACCTGGGATCCGTCACCGTTGCATTTAATTTTGTGTATAACGTCGGATTTGTCATATTTCCCGATCTTACTCTTCGTGTTGCTATATATTTGTTGCAAAGTGTTGTGATATTTGAAGGCAATTTAAAATTATTCCTTGTCGTATAGATTTGAATATTTGATTCTGTTAGATAGGCCATGTACGAAAATTGCCGATTTATATATCCTTTCTTGCGTAATTGTTCTGTTTTTACTCGGTTCGAAATGATCACGTATGTACCGATTAATTAGATGAGTGGGAAATTCATTATTTTCTAGGATATTTCTTATTATTTCTTTATTTTTCGCGTGGTACATTTCATCACTGATTGGGAGGACTCTTCTTATAAAATTTCTTGCCGTGTTAACTATTGTTGCCTTGTCATGTTTGGAATAAAAATTCAATAATCTCCCGGAGGCTGTGGGTTTTTTATACCAATCAAATGTAAGGATGTTATCTTTTCTTGCAACGAGTGTGTCCAAAAATGGTAACTGTCCATCCCTCTCAACTTCTACTGTAAATTTTATGGACCTGGTGTAGGTATTTAGTTCAGCCAGCATTGCCTCTATCGCGTCAGTTCGCCCAATAGCAAAAATATTGTCTACATATTTACTGAGAAGGCACGCTTTATGGGGTGAGTTTTCTTCAAATTTGCATAGTAATTCTTCCATTACGATGTCTGCTATAACCGGCGATGCCCGCGACCCCATAGGCATTCCCGCACGTTATTCGTAAATCTTGTTATTAAACTTAAAATATCTATTTTTTTTGATACAAAACCGTACCACTTTTAGAAAGAGTTCTTTGGTTAAATTTGTGTGTATTTTGATAATATTCCATTTTGACGCATTGATTTCTAAAGCATAATCTACCGGGATGCTGGGGAATAATGAGACCACATCAAACGATACCAGGCTCTCGTCGTCAAATATATATGAGTTCTGAATTTTATTTTTGAAGTCAATCGCATCTTTGACATTATATTTTGAAATTATTATGAAATATTTTTATTATGAAATATTACTTTTCATTTTCAGTTTTGATAGAAGAGAAGTGTTTTAAATAAGACAAATCTGAATATTACTGCTCAAAGTATATTAAACAAAATAATAGTGAACTGGACAGTTCTCCCTTCTCTGTATGAATTGTTGTTTCAAATGAAAAAAATATTTAACCCGTTGACTTCCGAAAAATTTAATTTTTTTTGTAAACACACAGAGTTTTCAATTTGAATACTTTTGTTGAAAAAAAAAACAACAAGGCGCATCCGTAATAAGTGATATCCTGGAATAAATCAGTGTGGGAAGACATTCATTAGTTGTGCTGTTTACGGAGTTACTCAGAATATCAGTTGTTCAATTCTTTAAGGCATCTAGTTCGGATGAAAAGCGACTCCAAGGGGCTCACGTTAAGGAACTTTTCGTATATTTCCGACCGAGCTGGTTATATTTTTTTGCGAAACCTGGTTGCAAAATGACGAAATATTTAGATTGAAATCTACAATTTTCTGAAAACCTACTCGCTTACAACTGGTGTTCCACAAGGCTCCATACTGGGTCCCCTTTTGTTTACGCTTTTTATAAATGACATGTTTTATACGTGCACGTTCGTGAGTATGCGTGCCTACCCTGAGGATATACAGCTGTAATTATCAAGCAGTTTTGAAAATATTGACGATTTATAAAATTATTTGAATTCCGATCTTTCAGCACTGGAGAGTTGGTCCAATAAAAACGGCCTGTACCTTAACAAGTCATTCGTTTTGCCCATAGCTAAGAAGGGGTTAATTGGGCACACAGGGCCGCGGATAGGGGGGAGGGGCAGCCATGGAAATTGCTCTGTGGCCCGGAAGGTTTTTGGGGGCCCGGCAAGGCAAAGCAGTATTGACAGTACTCTAACTAGGATTTCTACAAAAAATTGTTGCCACAAAAAATAGGTTTAAAATTGAAAATCACTAAACTAAAATGATAAGCATCCAATCAAATACTATGGGGCATAGTCATAGTCGAAATAAAATGTGATTTTAAGTTAGATAAACGTTTTTGACACAATTTATAAGCGCTATCTGTCAAAAATTCTTCAACTAACTTAAAATCACATTTTATTTCGCATACAACTATGCCCCTATCGGTTTGGTCGTATTGCTTTTTCATTTTAGTAAAAGCCAGCGACATCTGTAAATACAGGCTGATAATAAACTAGAGCGTTTATTTGAAAAAATTAGTACACTTGACTTGTCTTGCGAAGCGCGAATTTGTGCAAACATATGAGTATGCCGTGGATAAGCTTACATCAAAGCCATCCAATTAGCAAATTTGGTATGTTATTCGCTGCCACCATTTCAACTTCTGAACAAATTTCATGACTTGAAGATGGAAGTGTTATATCCTAACATCTGCATAGCATTAAGAATATTTTGCACACTTCCAGTCAGCGTGGCTGAAGGGTAGCGTTCTTTTAGTCTATTGTCTCGCGTGAAAAATTGTTTACGTTCTACTATGAGCCAAAATCGCTTGACAAGCCTTGGAACATTGGCGTTGGAGTTCAACCTTGCTCGCAGCATTAGTTTTGAATCGGTAATTTTCATATTCGCAGACCAAAAAGCACGGAAGGGTTTCTTTGGCTGATTCAAGCTCTTAAAATGTACATATTTAGAAAAAGTGAATGTAAGCAAATTAAACAATGAAATCTAACATTTCATTTATGTAAGTGCTCCAGTAAATTTTATTTTATATGAAATAAAACTGACAATGTGAATTGAAAAATTTATGTATGTTATGTTATTTTTTTTACTGGATTGAGTTTATTTTTTAGGGGGGCCCGTAAACTCGAACTGTCCCAGGGGCCCGGCTCGGCTCTCTGCGGCCCTGTGGGCACATCATACTACCGATCTTTTTGGGTGGTAGATCCCTGCAATTTGTAGAAAATATAACAAATCATGGGCTCGTGATTAACACAAGCTTATCTTGTTCCGATCACATTAACGAAGTACTTGGTAAAGGCTACGCCGCCCTAACTGTCTAAGGCAATCTTCTACATGCACCCCTATTTCTATTAGGCACAAACTCGCGGTGCATCTAGTACTTCCAATTATTACGCATTCGGAATTGGTTTATAATAACATAGATTCCCAGTCTGCCCACAAAGTTGATATATTATTAACCATATCACTTGCTATGTTTATGGCCTCAATAAATTTGACCACATCTCTCGCTTTATTTTTCTTTTCATCTCATTATGTCTCAAAGTCGGATCTTTTTAAAAACCTAATATTTACAAAGTCTGCGCCTGACTCTTTAATTATCCACTGGACTGTTTTTGTCCATACTACAAGAACATGGTACCCAATACCAAATGCAGTAAGCTCGGGTGTAACCGGACATTACATACTCAGCTGAGAGCTTTGGAGAACAAATTGTCTTTTTCATGGATACGTACAAATGGTAATACTAAAAAGTGGAGCAACTTGCCTTTGCTATCTTTTTTCAGCTATCAATTCGTTTTATTTTAATATTTTTTTTAAATGATATTATTTTTGCTGCTTTTTCGGCCTTTGAATTGAAATAATTTTAATGGTCTTAGACGAGCTCTAGGCCACACATTAAATGAAATACACACACTTGTTGTATATATTTAGCGTTATATTTAGGTCGATATTTCGATTTCAATTTGAAATCATCTTCAGGACTGAAAAATGTTATAATATTAATAAATAAACACATAAAACCAAATTGCACAAAAGTATATCATCATACACCTACATTCTTGACTTCACCTAGTCGACTAACTTAATATTTAAAGTTAAGAACAGAGGAATATGAGCACAAAAAAGGTAAACAAACAAAAGGAAACACCGCTATGGTAAACAAAATTTGATACAAACAACAATACATGAAATGGTAAAATGCATATGTACATATATATGTATAAGAGAATCTTCCATATAAATAAGTATAATACAAGACGAAGATGAGGATAAAAAACGAATTGATGGCACTCTCAGCATATCTGGTTGCTGTTCTGCGTTATCAGCTGTCTGTATGCGTGGGCAACTCCACCGTCAGTTTCGGACTTGAAATTCATGCGATTTTCGTTGTGAGTGCCGATAATATACAACATCTCTAAAATGTAGCGTTTATTGTAATGTGATTCTTGTTGTAAAATTTTTACATCATCAAAATCTGGCGAGTGTCCCAAAGTTTTACAATGCTGGGAAAGAGATGTTTGGTTGTCATTATAGTGATCGCGATTTTTAATATTAGATTTGTGCGCGGAAATCCTCGTTTTCAGTTTGGATTTAGTGGTCCCAATATATACCTTAGGGCAAGGTACCTGGGATCCGTCACCGTTGCATTTAATTTTGTGTATAACGTCGGATTTGTCATATTTCCCGATCTTACTCTTCGTGTTGCTATATATTTGTTGCAAAGTGTTGTGATATTTGAAGGCAATTTGAAATTATTCCTTGTCGTATAGATTTGAATATTTGATTCTGTTAGATAGGCCATGTACGAAAATTGCCGATTTATATATCCTTTCTTGCGTAATTGTTCTGTTTTTACTCGGTTCGAAATGATCACGTATGTACCGATTAATTAGATGAGTGGGAAATTCATTATTTTCTAGGATATTTCTTATTATTTCTTTATTTTTCGCGTGGTACATTTCATCACTGATTGAGAGGACTCTTCTTATAAAATTTCTTGCCGTGTTAACTATTGTTGCCTTGTCATGTTTGGAATAAAAATTCAATAATCTCCCGGAGGCTGTGGGTTTTTTATACCAATCAAATGTAAGGATGTTATCTTTTCTTACAACGAGTGTGCCCAAAAATGGTAACTGTCCATCCCTCTAAACTTCTACTGTAAATTTTATGGACCTGTTGTAGGTATTTAGTTCAGCCAACATTGCCTCTATCGCGTCAGTTCGCCCAATAGCAAAAATATCGTCTACATATTTACTGAGAAGGCACGGTTTATGGGGTGAGTTTTCTTCAAATTTGCATAGTAATTCTTCCATTACGATGTCTGCTATAACCGGCGATGCGGGCGACCCCATAGGCATTCCCGCACGTTGTTCGTAAATCTTGTTACTAAACTTAAAATATCTATTTTCTTTGATACAAAACCGAACCACTTCTAGAAAGAGTTCTTTGGTTAAATTTGTGTGTATTTTGATAATATTCCATTTTGACGCAATGATTTCTAAAGCATTCCGGGATGCTGGGGAATAATGAGACCACATCAAACGATACCAGGCTCTCGTTGTCAAATATATATGAGTTCTGAATTTTATTTTTGAAGTCAATCGCATCTTTAACATTATATTTTGAGATTTTTGTTATATTATCTAAAACATTTACAACAAATTTGCATAAATTGTACGAAGGTGAATTAGTAGACGAACATATCGGTCTCAGGGGAATACCTTCTTTATGAACCTTCGGAAGGCCATACAATCTCGGTGCATTAGTTGTCCTACTCAAACGACGATATTTTTCTTTCATATCTATCATTTTATTTTTAAATAGTTTATCAACAATTTCATAATTTTTGTTTTGTAGTTTGTTAGTAGGGTCCCGTTTTAGTACTCGATACGCTGAAATGTCATTGACTATGCTTTGCAGTTTTGCTTCGTAATCAGCCTTTTCCATAATAACAGTCACGCTTCCTTTGTCCGCATTAAGAACCAACAGCTCTTTGTTATTTTTAAGAAACGTCTTCGCTGACTGTAGTATATTCAATATAAATTTATCTCTCGCGCTAACATCTGTTTTTTGAGGTGGTCCCGTATTAATGTCGTGAAATTGTTCCGCTCAATTTCTTGTTGTTCTTTGTCTTTAATCGTCTGTATACAGTCTTCGCCATCTGCAATCATTTTAAATAAAGGAAAGCCTTTCCTTGTTGTTGGTAGAGAAAATTTTGGGCCTAGTGAGAGAATACACTGTACGTCTGTGGGTATATTGGTTTGTGTGGTATTGCAAAACCATTGCGGTACGCTTTTTATGTTCAGTAATTGTTTTTGTTTTTCTATAAGTTTATCATATTTGTTCGTTTGTATTCTTTTAACTTTTGTTGTTAGATTTTGTGCCAAGACTTTCTCACTTTCGAAAAATATGGTCGAATCTTCGACATTAAGTTCATGTTGTAATTTACTTTTCAATGTATTTACCTCTCTTGTTTTCTGCTTCTGCAGTTCATGCTTAATTTTGATGATAAGGTTAAGGAGCTTTTTTTGTACATTTGTTAAATAATTCGATACTGTATTTGTTGTTCTATTTGAGATCCTGTTGTTGTTGATTTTGTAGTTGATGATGTAAATTATGTTCTTAGTGGCATTGTTAATGAAGCTTGGTATAATCCCACTCTTTCTACATCTAACGAGGAACTTGATCGACTCCGTCAACCTGCTATGTTGTTGTACGTTGTGCTGATACTGTTTCGTACATTGGTTGGTGTTATTTGTATACTTATGTACACAAACCAATATACCCACAGACGTACAGTGGATTCTCTCACTAGGCCCAAAATTTTCTCTACCAACAACAAGGAAAGGCTTTCCTTTATTTAAAATGATTGCAGATGGCGAAGACTGTATACAGACGATTAAAGACAAAGAACAACAAGAAATGGAGCGGAACAATTTCACGACATTAATACGGGACCACCTCAAAAAAACAGATGTTAGCGCGAGAGATAAATTTATATTGAATACACTACAGTCAGCGAAGACGTTTCTTAAAAATAACAAAGAGCTGTTGGTTCTTAATGCGGACAAAGGAAGCGTGACTGTTATTATGGAAAAGGCTGATTACGAAGCAAAACTGCAAAGCATAGTCAATGACATTTCAGCGTATCGAGTACTAAAACGGGACCCTACTAACAAATTACAAAACAAAAATAATGAAATTGTTGATAAACTATTTAAAAATAAAATGATAGATATGAAAGAAAAATATCGTCTTTTGAGTAGGACAACTAATGCACTGAGATTGTATGGCCTTCCGGAGGTTCATAAAGAAGGTATTCCCCTGAGACCGATATGTTCGTTTGCTAATTCACCTTCGTACAATTTATGCAAATTTGTTGTAAATATTTTAGAGAATATAAGAAACACCTCAAAATATAATGTCAAAGATGCGATTGACTTCAAAAATAAAATTCAGAACTCATATATATTTGACGACGAGAGCCTGGTATCGTTTGATGTGGTCTCATTATTCCCCAGCATCCCGGTAGATTATGCTTTAGAAATCATTGCGTCAAAATGGAATATTATCAAAATACACACAAATTTAACCAAAGAACTCTTTCTAAAAGTGGTACGGTTTTGTATCAAAAAAAAATAGATATTTTAAGTTTAATAACAAGATTTACGAATAACGTGCGGGAATGCCTATGGGGTCGCGGGCATCGCCGGTTATAGCAGACATCGTAATGGAAGAATTACTATGCAAATTTGAAGAAAACTCACCCCATAAAGCGTGCCTTCTCAGTAAATATGTAGACGATATTTTGCTATTGGGCGAACTGACGCGATAGAGGCAATGCTGGCTGAACTAAATACCTACACCAGGTCCATAAAATTTACAGTAGAAGTTGAGAGGGATGGACAGTTACCATTTTTGGACACACTCGTTGTAAGAAAAGATAACATCCTTACATTTGATTGGTATAAAAAACCCACAGCCTCCGGGAGATTATTGAATTTTTATTCCAAACATGACAAGGCAACAATAGTTAACACGGCAAGAAATTTTATAAGAAGAGTCCTCCCAATCAGTGATGAAATGTACCACGCGAAAAATAAAGAAATAATAAGAAATATCCTAGAAAATAATGAATTTCCCACTCATCTAATTAATCGGTACATACGTGATCATTTCGAACCGAGTAAAAACAGAACAATTACGCAAGAAAGGATATATAAATCGGCAATTTTCGTACATGGCCTATCTAACAGAATCAAATATTTAAATCTATACGACAAGGAAAAATTTCAAATTGCCTTCAAATATCACAATACTTTGCAACAAATATATAGCAACACGAAGAGTAGGATCGGGAAATACGACAAATCCGGCGTTATATACAAAATTAAATGCAACGGTGACGGATCACAGGTACTTTGCCCTAAGGTATATATTGGGACCACTAAATCCAAACTGAAAACGAGGATTTCCGCGCACAAATCTAATATTAAAAATCTCGATCACTATAATGACAACCAAACAGCTCTTTTTCAGCATTGTAAAACTTTGGGACACTCGCCAGATTTTGATGATGTAAAAATTTTACAACAAGAATCACATTACAATAAACGCTACATTTTAGAGATGTTGTATATTATCGGCACTCACAACGAAAATCGCATGAATTTCAAGTCCGACACTGACGGTGGAGTTGCCCACGCATACAGACAGCTGATAACGCAGAACAGCAACCAGAAATGCTGAGAGTGCCATCAATTCGTTTTTATCCTCATCTTCGTCTTGTATTATACTTATTTATATGGAAGATTCTCTTATACATATATATGTACATATGCATTTTACCATTTCATGTATTGTTGTTTGTATCAAATTTTGTTTACCATAGCGGTGTTTCCTTTTGTTTGTTTACCTTTTTTGTGTTCATATTCCTCTGTTCTTAACTTTAAATATTAAGTTAGTCGACTAGGTGAAGTCAAGAATGTAGGTATATGATGATATACTTTTGTGCAATTTGGTTTTATGTGTTTATTTATTAATATTATAACATTTTTCAGTCCTGAAGATGATTTCAAATTGAAATCGAAATATCGACCTAAATATAACGCTAAATATATACAACAAGTGTGTGTATTTCATTTAATGTGTGGCCTAGAGCTCGTTTAAGATCATTAAAATTATTTTTTTTAAATATGAAAATTTGGTTAAATTTGAACGCATTTCTTTTCATATTTATACATTTCATGAAGGTGAAATGGTATATTAACTTTGGTCCGATGTTGGTAACGTTGAGAAATATAGAAGATAGACTAACCATTAAGTATACCGAATTGATCAGGGTGACGAACTGAGTTGATATAGCCATGTCCGTCTGTCCGTCCGTCGGTCTGTTTGTTTGAACGCAACTAGTCCCTCAAATTTTGAGATATCTCAATGAAATTTGGCACAAGGATGTATTTTTGTATTATATTAAACATTTGTCGGATCCGGTAGGATCAGACCACTATAACATATATCTCCCATATAACCGATAGTTCAGATAAGACCATTTTGGTCATTTCTCTCTTAATTTAAAAAGTATAAACGTGAAACTCGGCGATATATATTTTAATATGTCATAGAAGATTTTCTGAGAAAACCACTTTGATCGGAGCTATATATAGTATATATCCCATACAACCGATCTTTCAGATAGAACGATTTTTAGCCATTTCTCCCTTAATTTCCAATATACAAACGTTAAACTTGGTGATATTTATTCTAATATATCATAGAAGATTTCCTGAAAAAATCACTTTGATCGGAGCTATATATATATAGTATATACCTATCCCATACAACCGTTCGTTCAGATGGAAAGATTTTTGGCCATTTCTCCCTTAGTTTCAAATATAAAAACCTGAAACTTGGTGATATATATTCTAATATATCATAGAAGATTTCCTGTAAAAAACATTTTGATCGGAGCTATATATAATATATATCCCATACAACCGATCGTTCAGATAAGGGGTTTTTTTTGCCATTTTTATACTCAGTTGAGTAGAGCTCGCAGAGTATATTAACTTTGATTGGATAACGGTTGGTTGTACAGGTATAAAGGAATCGATATATATATAGACTTCTATACATCAAAATCATCAGTATCGAAAAAAAATTCGATTGAGCCATGTCCGTCCGTCCGTCCGTCCATCCGTCCGTCCGTTAACACGAAAACTTGAGTAAATTTTGAGGTATCTTGATGAAATTAGGTATGTATATTCCTGGGCACTCATCTTAGATCGCCATTTAAAATGAACGATATCGGACTATAACCACGCCCACTTTTTCGATATCGAAAATTTCGAAAAATCGAAAAAGTGCGATAATTCATTACCAGATACGGATAAAGCGATGAAACTTGGTAGGTGAGTTGAACTTATGACGCAGAATAGAAAACTAGTAAAATTTTGGACAATGGGCGTAGCACCGCCCACTTTTAAAAGAAGGTAATTTAGAAGTTTTGCAAGCTGTAATTTGGCAGTCGTTGAAGATATCATGAGGAAATTTGGCAGGGACGTTACTCTTATTACTGTATGTATGCTTAATAAAAATTAGAAAAATCGGAGAACGACCACGCCCACTTTTAAACAAAAATTTGTTTAAAGTCAAATTTTAAAAGAAAAGTTAATATCTTTACAGTATATAAGTAAATTATGTCAACATTCAACTCCAGTAATGATATGGTGCAATCAAATACAAAAATAAAAGAAATTTCCAAAATGGGCGTGGCTCCGCCATTTTTCATTTAATTTTTCTAGGATACTTTTAATGCCATATGTCGAACAAAACATTACCAATCCTTGTGAAATTTGGTAGAGGCTTAGATTCTAGGACGATAACTGTTTTTTGTGGAAAAAGGCGAAATCGGTTTAAGCCACGCCCAGTTTTTATACCCAGTCGGCCGTCTGTCCTTCCGCTCGACCCTTAACACGATAACTTGAGCAAAAATCGATATAACTTTACTAAACTCAGTTCACGTACTTATCTGAACTCACTTTATATTGGTGTAAAAAATGGCCGAAATCCGAATATGACCACGCCCACTTTTTCGATATCGAAAAGTACTAAAAAAGAAAAAAATGCCATAATAATATACCAAATACGAAAAAAGGGATGAAACATGGTAATTGGATGGTCTATTGACGCAAAATATATCTTTAGAAAAAAACTTTGTAAAATGGGTGTGACACCTACCATATTAAATAGAAGATATTGAAAAAGTTTTGCAGGGCGAAATCAAAAGCACTTGGAATCTTGGAAGGATAACTGTTCGTGGTATTACATATATAAATAAATTAGCGGTACCCGACAGATGATGTTCTGGTCACCCTGGTCCACATTTTGGTCGATATCTCGAAAACGCCTTCACAAACACAACTACCACTACTCCCTTTTAAAACCCTCATTAATACCTTTAATTTGATGCCCATATCGTACAAACACATTATAGGGTCACCCCTGGTCCACCTTTATGGCGATATCTCGAAAAGGCGTCCACCTATAGAACTAAGGCCCACTCCCTTTTAAAATACTCATTATCGCCTTTCGTTTGATACCCATATCGTACAAACAAATTCTAGAGTCACCCCTGGTCCACCTTTATGGCGATATCTCGAAAAGGCGTCCACCTATAGAACTAAGGCCCACTCCCTTTTAAAATACTTATTAACACCTTTCGTTTGATACCCATATCATACAAACAAATTCTAGAGTCAGCCCTGGTCGACCTTTATGGCGATATCTCGAAAAGGCGTGCACTTATAGATTTAAGGCCCTTTCCCTTTTAAAATACTCATTAACAGCTTTCATTTGATACCCATATCCTACAAAAAAATTCTAGAGTCACCCCTGGTCCACCTTTATGGCGATATCTCGAAAAGGCGTCCGCTTATAGATTTAAGGCCCACTCTCTTTTAAAATACTCATTAACACCTTTCATTTGATACCCATATCCTACAAAAGATTCTAGAGTCACCTCTGGTCCACCTTTATGGCGATATCTCGAAAAGGCGTCCACCCATAGAACTAAGGCGCACTCCGTTTTAAAATATTCATCAACACCTTTCGTTTGATACGCATATTGTACAATCGCATTCTAGAGTCACCCCTGGTCCACGTTTATGGCGATATCTCGAAAAGGCGTCCACTTATAGATTTAAGGCCCACTACCTTTTAAAATACTCATTAACACCTTTCATTTGATACCCACATCGTACAAAAAAATTCTAGAGTCACCCCTGCTCCACCTTTATGGCGATATCTCGAAAAGGCGTCCACCTATAGAACTAAGGCCCACTCCCTTTTGAAATACTCATTAACACTTTTTATTAGATATCCATATTGTACAAACACATTATAGAGTCACCCCTGGTCCACGTTTATGTTGATATCCCGAAAAGGTGTCCACCCATAGAACTAACGCCCATTCCCTTTTAAAATGCTTATTAACACCTTTCGTTTGATACCCATATTGTAAAAAAGAATTATAGAGTCACCCCTGGTCCACCTTTATGGCAATATCTCCAAAAGGTGTCCACCTATAGAACTAAGGCCACGCCCTTTTAAAATACTCATTAAAACCTTTCACTTGATACCCATATTGTACAAACGCATTCTATAGTCACCCCTGGTCCACGTTTATGGCGATATCCCGAAAAGGCGTCCACCCATAGAACTAAGGCCCATTCCTTTTTAAAATACTTATTAACACCTTTCGTTTGATACCCATATTGTACAAAAGTATTCTAGAGTCAACCCTGGTCCACCTTTATAACGATATTCCGAAAAGGCGTCAACCTATAGAACTAAGGCCCACTCCCTTTTAAAATACCCGTTAACACTTTTCATTTGATACCCATATCGTAAAAACAAATTCTAGAGTCACCCCTGGTCCACCTTTATGGCGATATCTCGAAAAGGCGTCCACCTATAGAACTAAGGCCCACACCCTTTTAAAATATTCATTAACACCTTTCATTTGATACCCGTATCGTACAAACAAATTCTAGAGTCACCCCTGGTCCACCTTTATGGCGATATATCGAAAAGGCCTCCACCTATAGAACTAAGACCCACTCCCTTTTATAATACTCATTAACACCTTTCATTTGATACCCATATCGTACAAACAAATTCTAGAGTCACCCCTGGTCCACATTTATGGCGATATCTCGAAAAGGCGTCCACCCATAGAACTAAGGCCCACTTCCTTTAAAAATACTCATTAACACCTTTCGTTTGATACCCATATTGTACAAACGCATACCCATATTGTACAGGCGCACTCCCTTTTAAAATACTCATTAACACCTTTCATATGATATCCATATCGTACAAACATATTCTAGAGTCACCCCTGGTCCACCGTTATGGCGATATCCCTAAATGGCGTCCATCTATAGAACTATGGCCTACTCCCTCTTAAAATACTCTTTAATACCTTCCATTTGTTACACATGTCATACAAACACATTCCAGGGTTACCCTCGGTTCATTTTACTACGAGGTTATTTTCCCTTATTTTGTCTCCATAGCTCTCAACTGAGTATGTAATGTTCGGTTACACCCGAACTTAGCCTTCCTTACTTGTTTATTTTATATTTATCTTAAAAATCGTTTAGGTATGTACATCTGTTTACTATATATTTCTTATCTTATACATCCGATTATTTGGAGATTGCGAAGGGGATAAGATTATTGTTCAGCCCCATTCATGAAACGTATGAAGTCTTCTGCACAGCCGCAGACAGTCCCGTCCTTACTTGTTTTTTTTTTTTTTTAAATCACCCCTGAAATATTTTCGAAGCGCTCTTAATTATGAGTCCGATAAGAGTCCGAAGTTGTAGACCAAGGGTGACGTTTTTTGGAACGATTTTCCTCTATCCTTTGTCAAATAAGGGAAACTCCCCATGTAGGAAAATTAACCTAGGGTAACCCTGGAATGTGTTTGTATGACATGGGTATCAAATGAAAAGTATTAAAGAGTATTTTAAAGGGGAGTGGGCCTTAGTTCGAGATATAGCCATAAAGGTGGACCAGGGGGTGACTCTAGAATGTGTTTGTACGATATGTGTATCAAATTAAAGGTATTAATGAGGGTTTTAAAAGGGAGTGGCACTTAGTTGTATATGTGGAGGCGTTTTCGATATATCGACCATAATGTGGACCGGGGGGACCCAGAACATCATCTGTTGTGTACCGCTAATTTATTTATATATGTAATACCACGAACAGTATTCCCGCCATGATTCCAATGGCTTTTGATTTCGCACTGCAGAACTTTTTAATTTTCTTCTACTTAATATGTCACACCCATTTTACAAAGTTTTTTCTAAAGTTATAATTTGCGTCAAAAAACCAATCCAATCACCATGTTTCATCCCTTTTTTCGTATTATGTATAGAATTACAGCATTTTTTCAATTTTTCCAAATTTTCGATATCGAATACCATAGTATTCCGATTTTGCTAATTTTTATTTGTAACACATATAGTAATAAGAGTAACGTTCCTGCCAAATTTCATCATGATATCTTCAACGAATGCCAAATTACAGCTTGCAAAACTTTTAAATTACCTTCTTTTAAAAGTGGGCGGTGTCACATCCATTCCCCAAAATTTTACTATTCTGCGTCATAAGGCCAACCCATGTACCAAGTTTCATCGCTTTATCCGTCTTTGGTAATGAATCATCGCACTTTTTCGGGTTTACGAAATTTTCGATATCGAAAAAGTGGAAGTGGTTATAGTCCGATTTCGCAGAGCTTACATACCAAATTTCATTAAGATACCTAAAAATTTACTCAAGTTATCGTGTTCGCGTGTTCACGTAGAAGTCTATATCTATCTCGATTAGTTTATGCCGTTACGGGTCACCGTTATGCGGAAAAAATTAATATACTATCTGAGATCTGCTCAGCTGAGTATAAAAATATTAAAAGAATATTTTTCCGGTACTTCAAACACTCAGACCGACCATCTGTTTTTTATATAATTTAGTTTAATTTTACTATATTATAGCTATTCTAAGTTAGGTGTTTTTCTGTTTGTTTGTTTGTTTCTGAAGGACATTAACCGTGGGATACTTTTTTTTAATCGAGAACGCACACCGAAGATGTGGCGAAAAATTAAGTGGCAGCACAAAGGTGGAATGAAAAGATCTCCCTCCTTGTAGAAGAGTAACAACAATGCCTGAAGAAGCAACTGCAACAATAAGCTGACCTTCAACACGAACTTGAGCTAAAGTAAGTGAAGTCACAAAGGTTTTTCTAGTTCCCTCAGGCAAATCTATAAAAAACTATCTCCAGCATTTTCCCCCACACTGGAGCAGGTCTTATCGTATATTATTCGTTGCTCTCTATATGGCTTTAACTCATTTTCTTATAAAAATTGGTGCAGCTTATGGGTATTGTGCGTTATTTTGAACACATTAGAAACGTCGTTTATGTCTGATCTACTGTGTTTAGATTAAAGGCTTTCATTTTAAATCCTTCATACGTTTTCTTCCTATAAAAAACCAAATTACCAAGAAGAATAAGGCATATATCATCAATACACATTATAAAACAAAGTCGCTCTTCTGTCCCTATGTCCCCTTGACTGCTTAAACCGTTAAAACTACGCAACGGATTTTGATGCGGTTTTTTTTAATAGATCGAGTGATTGAAGAGGAAGGTTTATATGTAAAATAACATAAAGTAGTAAAAAATCATAAAATTTTTGTTTACGCAGCTATAACTCATAAAGGGATGGATGGATCTAAAAAATTCTACTTTCCAGTAAAACTTTGAAATATTTAACTTCGTTCTGCATCAAAAAAAAATACTTCATTCCTTTCTTATATCAGCAAAATTGTTTAAACAAAAAGAATATTTTTACCAAAAAATGCAGTATGTGTGGTTGTTCGCTGTCAACTGTGCGCGAAAATTGGGTTGAGTGAGACTTGATGCGTCACATACTTGCATACATAGCATTCGTTGCTTACTTTAACTTCGAGAGTACATTTATATGTATGGATGTATGTACATATGTATTTTCATGTCATATCAGCTTGACATGTGTATGTATATGCATATATATGCCAAGTGAATGCAACATATATGGTTAAGAATGCATAAATCTCTTGAAAAATACGCTTTCGCTACAAATATTGAACATTTCCTTATTTTATTTTTTGGTATTTTTGCATGTATATGATAATATTTGTGCATTAACGAGATTTAATTCTTCAATATATTTTTTATGCTAATTTGTATGCTTATCGTAAGACAAATTAAATGAGTATCCATTTTTAGTGTTTTTTATGGCAGCCCTAAAGGAGTTATTTTAGAGAGAACAGTTAGTTTTCACGAATTTTCTTATTAAAATTTCTAGGTAAGTTGTTTAAGTTGTGCTAATAATTTATTTTATCATCACTACATAGTATAAAACAAAGGCGCGTTTTCTGTCCCTATGTCCCTTTGAATGCTTAAACTCTTAAAATTACGCAATGGATTTTAATGCGGTTTTTTTTTTAATAGATAGAGTGATTGAGGAGGAAGGTATAAGAACATCCATTAAATTGTGGAGAAATACTGTTATTTTTGAGGTTTGTAATGTGATGTCGTAAATATTTACATTTTTCCGCTTACATTGCAAACGTAAACTGAACCTTACGAGGTTTATCAAAATAATGTACTGAGTATTGTACACATTGAAAAGGTCTACAGAAAACACCGCGATGGTATATGTCTATCTCTTACGGACATCCCACAATAACATTTTTTTTGTCATTTACTTTCTACGACAAATAATGGGTAATTTTCGAAGCGATTTTAACCAATACAGCATAAACCCTTATCCAATTAAGGCTGGGTGCGAGTTCGTCTAAATTTTAGGTACCTAAACTAATATTAAATTATTTTTTATGCTAGGAAAATGATAAGAAAATTTTACATTTTACCCGTTTGCAATATTTATGCATGCATAGATTAGGGAGGACTACGATCCATGACGGGTAAATAACCTCTAGATAGAAAACAAGAAAGTTGTAGTGGCAGGAAATTTCCCCACAATGATGGTGGCTGTTGTGAATAAAATCTGTACAAATTTGTCTGACGTGGTCACTCATTGACCAAAAATGTGTAATCAGTGGCGTGCCTTATGTTACCCACATCCTATTCCTACTTAGATAGAGGAAGACATACCTCAAGATGTGCACCGCGACTCTCGGCTAAAAAGGCCCTATAAGTTGGAGGCGAAAAATTTCCACGTTTTGCTGTCTTGGGAATTCCTAGCGTGGATCCCTCCCATGTCTATTTGAAGCATATATTTCTGCACATTGCAAATAAAATAAAAGTTTTTGGTGTTATTTGTATTATATTTGAGCATAAAAAACAATTTAGAATGTCAAACCAACTCGCACAGTTCTGACAGCTTTTTACCTAAAGTTCCAGTGGAATATTAGTTTAGGTACCTAAAACCCAGCCTTAGGTAGCAATTTAGTTAAACTCGCACACAGCCTAAATACCCTAAGTACATTGTTGATTTAATATAGATCTATATGGCCCTTTACAGCATATGATTTAAATAATCACAAAGTTTAGTTTAGTTGGCTTTGGAAAACAGCTGGCTTCACATCTGTTTGCGCTCGCATTTCTTAAAAAATAAAATCATTTTTTTGCATTTAGTTCTATTAAAAAAGTGTATAAAAAAGCGAAGAAACTTTCATCGTGTCCTATAATTACAGTCGCAGGTAATTAAATCTATTGCGGCTTCAAACGTTTGTCACATTGAAAAACTTTGAGAACATTCTCTTTCAAAATATTATTCAACGCGTTAAAAAAAGGGCTGAATATAATAGGTATCTTTTGTTTTTTATGATTGTTGATTATCTTTTGATTCTAAATGACAGCTAAAATATCCTTTGATGCTATGTCGTGGAGAAAATGGTTATGCCATTAATGCTTCTCAAGTTGACCCAATCGGTGGTATACCTCTGCGTAAAACAGTGTCATGTATGAACTACTATTGCTACAGTATAATGACAATACATAACAATTTCAACACTTTGCTTAGATATGGAATGTTAACAAACCAATACTTGGTAGATCAATATGCGAAAATTGATCTGAGAGATTGGCCTACATCCGTAATAATCAAAGTAAATTGAGAGCCGAAAATTACGTTCATCTTCAGGATGCTTTACAGGCGAATGAACACCGCAACGGCATTGCGCAGTTGGTTATACTACCTTCATCATTCACAGGTGGACCTCGATATTTAAACGAAATATCGCAAGACGACATGACTTACGTAAACAATTACGGCAAACCTGATTTATTTATAACTGCAACATGTAACCCGAATTGGCCGGAAATCAAAGAATATATTAACACCAATTTAACTCCACAAGACAGATACGATACAGTTAACAGAGTCTTCCATTTAAAAGTACAGAAACTCCTGCACCTCATTATCAAGTCTCATATATTCGGTCCGCCGCGCTGTCATATGTACACAATAGAAAGGCAGAAACGTGGCTTGCCACATATACACCTGCTGGTGTGGTTAGTGAACAAAATTAGACCAAACCAAATTGACAGGGTTATTTCAGCTGAATTACCGGATAAAGATGAAGATCATATCCTGTACAAAATCGTAAAGAAAAATATGGTACACGGCCCTTGCGGAAGTTTAAACCCGAATTCTCCATGTATGCGAGATTCAAAGGATTTCCGAAGTTATTCCAAACTCAAACAAGTACTAGCGATGACGGATATCCCAAATATCGTCGACGATCGCCAGAACAGGGTGGGCAAAATGCTATCGTCCGAAACCATGATATTGATATCCGATGGATCGTTCCCTATAATCTGCTCCTTTTGAAAATTTTTGATGCCCACATCAACGTAGAGTTGTGCAGTTCAATAAATTCAATCCAATATGTTACTAAGTACATTAATAAAGGCCACGTGTAAGCCACTTTCAGCATACAATCACCAAATGAAGTGGAAAAATATCAGTCTGGACGTTACATCTGCAGCTCTGAAGCTGTATGAAGGATTTTATCATTCGAAGTGCACGACCGGGCTCCCACAATTGTCCACCTTGCAGTTCATTTAGAAAATGGACAAAGAGTATATTTCAGTGAGAACAATATACAAGATGTTGTTAATAACCCGCGGGATACAACATTGACAGCATTCTTCAAGTTATGTGCTCAAGATGATTTCGCGAAAACACTAACATATGACAGGGTTCCAAGTTTTTATACATGGAACCAGAGATCTAAAACTTTTCAACGGCGATAACAAGGTAGGTACTGCGGTTGATGGTCTCCCCGGAGTAAAAAAAAACCGATGCCCTTGGCAGAGTCTACGTGATTCATCCCAACGACAACGAAAACTTTTATCTGAGAATGTTACTGCATATCGTAAAAGACCCGACATCCTTTGCACACCTAAGAACTGTACAAGGTGTTGTTTACAATACTTATCAAGCAGCATGAAAAGCTATGGTGCTCTTGGAAGACGATTCTCACTGGGAAAACACATTATCAGAAGCAGCTGTTTGTAGTTCAGCTACATCATTAAGATATCTATTTGTCATCATAGCAGCGTTTTCTCAAGGAACTGATTCTGGTAATCTATGGAATAAATTTCAACCAAATATGGCCAGTGATATTCTGATTCGGCGACGGCGAGAATTAAACTCAGCTGATGTACAATATGATCAAATCATGTTTGACGAAGCATTATTTGAATTGAACAAAGTAGTGTAATTACTTTCGGGTAAATCGATCAAGGATTTTGGGCTGCCGATTCCAGCTAATACTACTAACTCAGATTTAACTAACAGTGCCGAATACACAAGAGAAAAATCATAAGATCAAACGAGATTTTTACAAAATATAGCTCAAGATGAGCCACGATTAAACATCGATCAGAAAAAAGTATTCACCGCATTACTATCAACAATTGATAACAATGAAGGAAAATTGTTTTTCCTTGATGCCACAGGAAGTACAGGAAAAACATTTTTAATCAATCTGCTTTTAAAAAAAGTGAGATCTACCGGAAAAATTGCGTTAGCTGTTGCGTTATCCGGCATTGCCGCTACGCTTTTGGAAGGAGGCCGAACCGCACACCCTACATTCAAGCTCCCGCTGAAAATCGCCACCGATGATAACAACAGCGTCTGTAAACAGAGCAATACAGGAAAATTGATGCGTGGCTGCTCATTAATAATCTGGGATGAGGCTACCATGTCAAACAAGACGTGTGGAAGCACTGGATAGGACAATGCGCGATTTGCGCAATAAAAAATGGATGTACAATTCTGTTCTCAGGAGCTTTTCGTCAAATCCTACCAGTTGTGACTAGAGGAACACATACTGACGAAATAAATGCTTCCCTAAAAAGGTCCTACCTTTGGCCACATGTCAAGCTCTAATGCTTAAAACTAATATGAGGGTTTCGTCATCTTCACGTGAGAACAGGCTATTTCCAGATATGCTCCTAAAAGTTGGCAATGGAGAGTTAACACAAATTGAGGGAAGGATTAACCTAGAAAACCTTTGTGTTTTGATAGACAACATCCAAGAGTTAGTCAACAATGTCTATCCTGACATTGATAACATAAGTCATAGGACAATATCTTGGTTTAAAGAAATAGCGATTCTGTCACCAAACAACGAACAAGTAGATAAGGTAAATAACTTTATTATTTCAAAGATTGATGCGCCGACGAAAGTATACTACACGGTCGATACTGTTCTCGATTTGGAAGAAGCTGTTAATTTTCCTACAGAATTTCTAAACTCTTTGAACCCGTCTAGACTCCCTCCTCACAAAATGGTGTTGAAAGTGGGCTGTCCTGTTATTTTATTAAGAAACCTGAATCCACTTAAACTTTGCAATGGCACGCGTTTACAGGTAAAATCACTGAAAACTTTTATAATAGAGTGCACAATACCCAAAGGATGTGGTACCGGAGAAGATGTATTGATTCCCCGAATCCCTCTGATACCATCGTATTTACCCTTCTAATTTAAACGTTTACAGTTTCCGGTAAAGACATCTTTTGCAATGACGAAATCGCAGGGTCAAACCTTCAACGTTGCAGGCTTAAATTTGAGCGTTGACTGTTTTTCACATGGCCAACTGTATGTCGCTCTTTCAAGAGTAACCTCTTAAGAAAACATGTTTGTATTGTCTGATGACAAGAAAGCTGTGAACGTTTTATATAAAGACATTCTGTAATATATTAATTGTTGCAAAAATACAATAAATAGGTAAAACTGTAAAAAGTAGTGTATTTAGTATCAGCATTGTGCCCGTGCGAAGCCGGTGCGGGTCGCTAGTTATATATTAAAATGAGACAGAAAAAGTGGGCGTATTGAATCTTTAAACTACATACGTATGTGTTGTCTGATGGAATTTACTGTTTTGACTTTCAGTATTTGTCGCAAAAGATTAACAAGGCATAACACATTTTGGTTTTACCTTAATGTGTTTTTTGCATTTGCCAAGAGCGAACTGACATATTTGACATTTTTTGGCTGTGAGTGTATGTAATTCTGAAACGGACAATTAATGGTGACTTATAACCATAAAACCATAACCAGATAAAACAGCTGATCGAACCTACCTTACGGAAATAAATGTAATCGATTAATGGTGCCATACCATAGCGCTAACGCCATAAAGGGCGCGGAGGGGGTGGGGGGGGGGGGGGCAGCCAGGGCAATTGCCCTAGGGTCCGGAAGGTTTTTAGGGGCCCGGCAAGGCAAAGCAGTATTGACAGTACTCTAACTAGGATTTCTACAAAAAATTGTTGCTACAAAAATTGTTTTAAAATTGAAAATCACTAAACTAAAATGATAAGCATCCAACCAAATACTATGGGGCATAGTCATAGTCGTGGAATCAGCCTTCTTAATATCGCATATAAGGTCCTTTCAAGTGTATTGTGCGAAAGATTGAAGCCCACCGTGGACCGGCTGATTGGACCTTATCAGTGCGGCTTCAGACCTGGTAAATCTACCATCGACCAGATTTTCACAATGTGCCAAATCTTGGAAAAAACCCGTGAAAAGAGAATCGACACACATCACCTCTTCGTCGACTTTAAAGCCGCCTTCGACAGCATGAAAAGGAGCTGCCTATATGCCGCTATGTCTGAATTTGGTTTCCCCGCAAAACTTATACGGCTGTGCAAAATGACGTTGAGCAACACCATCAGCTCAGTCAGAATTGGGAAGGACCTCTCCGAGCCGTTCGAAAATAAACGAGGTTTCAGACAGGGTGACCCCCTATCGTGCGATTTCTTAATTTGATGCTGGAGAAAATTATACTAGCTGCAGAGCTTAACCGCACTGGAACAATATACTATAAAAGCGTGCAATTACTAGCATATGCTGATGACATTGATATCATCGGCCTAAACGCGCTGTTAGTTCTGTTTACTCCAAACTGGAAAAAGAAGCGGTAAAGATGGGTTTGATGGTGAATGAGGACAAAACGAAGTACCTGCTGTCATCGAGCAAAGAGTCAGCGCATGTCGCCTTGGCAACCACGCTACTGCTGGCAGCCTTAATTTCGAAATAGTAAAAGACTTCGTTTATTTGGGAACCAGCATCAACACTAGCAACAACATCAGCACTGAAATCCAGCGAAGAACCAATCTTGCCAATAAATCCTACTTTGGACTAGGTAGGCAATTGAAAAGTAAAGTCCTCTCTCGGCGAACGAAAATCATACTCTACAAGTCACTTATCGTACCCGTCCTGCTATATGGGGCAGAAGCATGGACCATGACAACAGCAGATGAAGCGGCTTTGGGAGTGTTCGAGAGAAAAGTTCTTCGAAAGATTTATGAACCTCTACGCGTTGGCGATGGCGAGTACCGAAGAAGATTTAATGATGAGCTGTACGAGCTATACGCAGACATCAACTTAGTCCAGGGAACCAAAAAGCAGCGGGTGCGCTGGCTAAGCCATGTTATGCGAAAGAAAAATGATGCTCCGGCCAAGAAAGTGTTTCTATCGGAACCCGCCTATGGAAGCAGAGGCAGAGGGCGGCCCCCACTCCGTTGGAAGGACCAGGTGGAAAACGATTTAAACTCCCTTGGTGTGACCAATTGGCGCCGGTTGGCGGAGCGAAGGAGCGACTGGTGCGCCTTGTTGGACGGCCATAACCGTTTAGACGGTTAAGCGACCACAATTTATAAGCGCTATCTGTCAAAAATGCTTCAACTAACTTAAAATCACATTTTATTTCGCCTATAACTATGCCCCTATCGGTTTGGTCGAATTGCTTTGTAAAAGCCAGCGACATCTGTAAATACAGGCTGATAATAAACTAGAGCGTTAATTTGAAAAAAATTAGTACGCTTGACTTGTTTTGCGAAGCGCAAATTTGTGCAAATATATGAGTACGCCATAAATAAGCTTACATAAAAGCCAACCACTTATCAAATTTGGGATGTGATTCGCTGCCACCATTTCAACTTCTGAACAAATTTAAAGACTTGAAGATGGAAGTATTATTTCCTAACATCTGCATAGCATTAAGAATATTTTGCGCACCTCCAGTCAGTGTGGATGAAGGGGAGCGTTCTTTTAGTCTATTGTCTCGCGTGAAAAATTTTTTACGTTCTACTATAAGCCAAAGTCGCTTGACAAGCCTTGGAACATTGGCGTTGGATTCCAGCTTTGCTCGAAGCATTAGTTTTGAATCGTTAATTTCCATATTCGCAGACCAAAAAGCACGGAAGGGTTTCCTTGGCTAATTCAAGCTCTTAAAATGTACATATTTAGAAAAAGTTAATGTAAGCAATCAAACAATGAAATCTAACATTTCATTTATGTAAGTGCTCCAGTAAATCTTATTTTATATGAAATAAAACTGACAATGTGAATTGAAGAATTTGTGTATGTTTTGTTATTTTTTTTACTGGATTGAGTATATTTTTTAGGGGGCCCGTAAACGCGAACTGCTCCAGGGGCCCGGCTCGGCTCTCTGCGGTCCTGACGCCACAACCATACCATAGCCAACCAATTGGTTTTTGGTTTCTCGCTATATCCATAACCTAACAATATTAGATTTGGTGAATTTAATAAATTTTTGTAGATTTTATTCATTGTTTTGCATACGTTATGACTAAGAGACTTATTTTTTGTTGAATATGTTTTTAATTTTTTGCGTTTTCTTCATTTTTATGAAATTTTCACGATTTTTAGGTTAAGGCACCATTTGTCTTGGGCTGGGCCACAGCTCAGGGATGGTGCCGGTCAAGATATAGTGTAGAAAAGGACAAGAAAAGTGGTATTAGTATTAAAAATCAAAAATGAAATTGAGTGAACTGAAATGTAATTGAGTGAAAAGAAATAAAATAAAACGATATATATTGAAACGCATTTAAACTTAATGAAATATAATAAAATGAGATGAGCTGAAATGGAAGAAAATGGAATGAAATTGAGTGAAACGAATTGAAATCAAACGAAGTGTATTGAACCGAATTTTAAACGAAATGAAATAATATGAAACTAAATAGATCGTAACGCAACGAAATTGAGTGAAATGAAATAGAATAAAATGAAATGGTATGGAAAAGATACAAAAAAATATGAAATGAAAAGGAATGATATAAAATGAAATGAAAACAATATAAATTATATGGAAATGGAAATAAATAAAGCGAAATGATATGAAACTATATGAAATGAAATGAAATTGACAAACAATTAAATGATATTGAAATGAAAATAAAATAAACTAAACCAAGTAAAATGAAATGAAGTGAAACAAACTAAAATTAAATGGAATGAAATGAAATGGAACGAATTTAAGTTAAATTAAAGAAATTAAATGAATTTAAGTGAAATTAAAATGAAACGAAATGAAATGCAAAAATGTTAAATTAAATGAAGTAATATAAAGTGAAAGGAATTGAAACGAGATTCAATGAAATTAAAAGTTTAGAAATTAAATGAAAAAATCATTCTACTTTTAATAAACTAAATAAAATAAATTTTTTTTTCATTTTTTTTTCAAAAACGTGTTATCGCCAACGTTTTTAGCGGACATTTTTGGGTCGGACAGGGTATACATATGAAAATGTTTTTAGTAGGCCATGAAAAAAATCATATATGTAATACTCCTATATTGCTAATAGAAAATGCACGCAATGTGTTTTGAATTCGAAATCAAAACAAGACAGCCTATAAAATTTTTGTGATTGTAGCAGCATAAGTGTGACAAGAAAAAATGTTAATTTAGGTTAATTAGATTATAGAATACAAAAACAAAAACCTTTAAAGAGCAATATATCGGCGCTCTGATGTTTGGGAATGTACCTAGCCTTTTGTAGCAATATAGGAGTATTACATATATGAAAAAAACCTTAAAAATCAAAGTCGAAAAAAAGGCAAAAAAATTAAATTTCGCAGGCTCGAAAATTATTTTTTTTGGGTATACGTAGTGGAACTTTTTTTCCTGAGCCCAAATCCTATCGAAAAATCGGTGGCGCGATATCGGTTAATTTTCGTCATACAAATCGACCCAGCGCATTGCGCATACAATATTGTGGTGGGAGCGTAAAAATCTTACTGCACTTAACCACTCAAATGACAACATTTTGGTGACACCATGATTGCAACTCCCCCACATAGTGTACATAACATTTCCCTTGTATACCACTAATGTGCATAAGTACTTAAATGGAGCCAACAACTTGTGTTAAGTCCACAAGCTGCAATCGTTGGACTCAGGACCATGAACCCGGAACTTCCACTATATGCAGCATTCACATGAGACCCGAATGCATTTCCAATGAAAAACCTGTAGAAATAGAAAATGTATTATTAGAACGCTGTTAACAATTGCTGAAGCAGGACTTCTTGATTTGCAACCGATTTCCACCGTTTTTTTCGGGAAAAATGCGGAAAAACTTGTATTTCTGCACAATTGATAGAAAAATTAATTAATAAATTACAGCTGATTTATTTACGTTTTGACATTTTTTCTTTCGATTGTTCTGTTCATATTTTTAGGCGCATATGAATTTTGGAAAATATCCAATGATTATGTGATGGTGTTCGTATTTCCTTAGAAACCTTTGAGATGGTGTGGGAATTCGAGGTGAAAATGGTAAATAACGGTTAGCGTTGGTTGGCAGGGAAATACTATTTTAAAAATTTAAACAAAATAAGTTGTTAACAATAAACCATTATACGCATGAGGGTTTGTTTGCAAAATATCTTTTTGGAAATGCGCAAAGACACAGGTAGCTTCTCCGATTTTGCTACTCTGCTTTTTCAGCGACGACTAAACGAAAGAAAATAAAATATGTTTGAAGTGAGTCAGAATAATTATTTCACTAGCTGGCAACCACTGCTTTGAACGCCTTTAGAGATTTCACTAAGAGAACTAAGCAGACGGTTTCTCTTGATATGCTAGGGTTTGACGGCTATTACTGCATCTATGAGAGTTTAACTACTGAAAATAGAAAAATTCTCCAAACAGCTATTAAATTAAGGTGGTTGGGAAAGCTCTTCTCCGATTCTACATATCGTGGTGCTGTTCGTGTTAGAAACGGGAGGGATCAGTCCGCAACGAAAATACCTTCCCTATCGGACCTATGAGGTGTTGATATAATATACTTTTTTTTATACTTAGCTAAGCAGAGCTCACAGAGTATATTAATTTCGTTCGCATAACGGTTCCTAGTAACGGCATACACAAATCGAGATAGATATAGGCTTCTATATATCAAAATGATCGGGGCGAAAAAATAAATTCATTTAGCCATGTCCGTTCGTCCGTCCGTCTGTCCATGAACACGATAACTTGAGTAAATTTTAGGTATCTTAATGAAATTTGGTATATAAGTTCCTGGGCACTCATCTCAGATCGCTATTGAAAATGAACTAAATTGGACCCTATCCACACCAACTTTTTCGATATCGAAAATTTCGAAAAACCGAAAAAGTGCGATAATTCATTACCAAAGACGGATAAAGCGGCGAAACTTTGTAGTTGGGTTGACCTTATGACGCAGAATAGAAAATTAGTAAAACTTCGGACAATGGGCATGGCACCGCCCACTTTTAAAAGAGGGTAATTTAAAAGTTTTGCAAACTGTAATTTGGCAGTCGTTGAAGATATCATGATGAAATTTGGCAGGAACGTTACTCCTATTACTATATGTGTTCTAAATAAAAAATAGCAAAATCGGATGATGAACACGCCCACTTAAAAAAAAATTTAAACCTGAAATTTTAACAAAAAATATAATATCTTTGCAGTATATAAGTAAATTATATCAACATTCAACTCCAGTAATGATATGGTGCAACAAAATACAAAATAAAAGAAAATTTCAAAATGGGCGTGGCTCCGTCCTTTTTCATTTAATTTGTCTAGAATAACTTCTATGACGATGACTGTTTTCTGTGAAGATGGGCGCAATCGCTTGAAGCCACGCCCAGTTTTTATACACAGTCGACCGTCTGTCCTTCCGCTCGGCCGTTAACACGATAAATTGAGCAAAAAACGATATATATATCTTTACTAAACTTAGTTCACGTACTTATCTGAACTCACTTTATCTTGGTATTAAAAATCTATCATAGTCACGCCCACTTTTTCGATATCGAAAATTTCGAAAAATAAAAAAAAGCCATAATTCTATACCAAATACGAAAAAAATGAAATATGGTAATTTGATTGGTTTTTTGACGCAAAATATAACTTTAGAAAAAACTTTGTAAAATGGGTGTGACACCTACCATATTAAGTAGAAGAAAATGAAAAAGTTCTGCAGGGCGAAATCAAAAGCACTTGGAATCATGGCAGGAATACTGTTCGTGGTATTACTTATATAAATAAATTAGCGGTACCTGACAGAAGATTTTCTGGGTCACCCTGGTCCACATTTTGGTCGATATCTCGAAAACGCCTTCACATGTACAACTAAGGGTCACTCCCATTTAAAACCCTCATTAATACCTTTAATTTGATACCCATATCCTACAAACACATTATAGAGTCACCCCTGGTCCACCTTTATGGCGATATATCGAAAAGGCGTCCACCTATAGAACTAAGGCCCACTCCCTTTTAAAATACTCTTTAATACTTTTCATTTGATATCCATGTCATACAAATACATTCCAGAGTTACCCTAGGTTCATTTTCCTACATGGTGATTTTCCCTTATTTGACAAAGGATGAAGGAAAATCGTTCAAAAAAACATCACCCTTGGTCTACAATTTCGGACTCTTATCGGAATCATAATTAATATTATTATTATTACTAGGTCTGGAAGCACTGCGACCTTAGTGCAGATCTATTGTGCAAGACCTTTCAGCCTAATTTTGTGTCTTGAGGCTTTTGATGTATCTAAGTACCTCTTAAGGCGTTTTGCTCCATATCACATAGGAATTAAGAGTCCCACCACCTAGATGCGATAGTCTCTGCCTAGCCAGAGCGACGCATTCGCAGAGAATATGAACCGTCGTTTCATCATCCAGCTCAAAGAAACGACAAATTTGCGTATCGGATAGATTTAACTTCTTAGGTGATATCGCAGACCGCAGTGTCCCGTATCCTCTCGGTCCCGGTCCTCCCTGCTTAGATTAATGAGTTTGGTTTATACTTTCGTTACCGGAAATATAAATAGTTTGGCCTGTCTTTGCCCTGGGCAGTCAATCCAGTGACATCTGAATTGTTTAGTTTCCCAGTTACTTATAGTTTCCCTGGTGTGTGCTTTGTAAGTCCCCAAAAGGGCTCTGGACTATAGAATTCTGCTATAGCACCCTGCTTTGCTAGGTAATCTGCATGTTAATTAACTCCATGTCCTTGATGTCCGGAAACCCATCATAACAAAACCTTGTTTTTGGCTCCCAGGTCATTAATGATTTCAGTGCAGCCATCCACTAGCTTAGATGTAACTGTGTCGGATTGCAAGGCACACAGGGCCGCTTGCCTGTCCGACATAATGTAGATGCCATTGGATATTGAGCCACTCCGCAGACCTTCTCTACCACAGACTTCTATTGCATGAACTTCTGCCTGAAATATGGTGGGGTAGCATCCCATTTGTATCGATTTCTTGAAGTTCTGCCCATAGATGCCAGCTCCCGTTCTTCCGTCATCAAATTTCGATCCATCCGTGAACCAGACCTCTGAGTCAGGGTCGTTATAGGGATTCCGTATTTCATAGTGGGTCCTGTCCACAATGGACATTTCAAAGTTCCGTGAGATTCTGAGCTTAGGGACATTACGTCACGCAGTTGTAATGTGGGATTTCCTATGAATTTTCTTATTACTTTCATATGCCCTATCATATTTCCTTGATTCAACTCAGAAATATTTGGAAGTCTTAGTGCGCTTAGTATTGCGTCTTTCTCTTACAGAATAGGGAAGGGAGGTATTCCCACTAAACACTAAGTGCGTCAGCAGGGGCGGTTCTCATCCCACGCGTTATGCCAACGGTCGATGCAATTTGCTTAGTTTGCTGTTGCCGTTCTTTACGTGGCCTTCTGCCACCAAACTAGGGAGGCATAGGTACGGTGACCATATTCTTTTATTGAAAATAAAGGACACATTTTCCAAACCAATGTATATTCATATATGTGTATTTCGATCGTATTAATAAAATAAAAATAACTGGAACTAAAAATAACTAGTAATAAGTCAATTCAACTTACAAAAAATTTTGCGTCTAAATGATACTAAGAATCGCTTGCACTATCTCTGACTAGAACGGGACCGAACTATTGAAAAGTTGGCCTTTCTGTAGCTAATTGCTAACTGAACTGAAGATGGTACAAACGACCCTAAATAATAATAAAAATATTTTGTTACAGAGAGTAATAATTAAAATAATTTAATCCTGCGTTTGATATTTTTGAGAAGAATTAATACTCTTTAAAATATCTTCATTCTCATTAAGCAAGTCTTTAAATTCTTGGCATGTTTTATTGGTATTAAATTACGTTACAATAACTCCCTTTACTGTACTAACATTCATTTGCGATTTATCGTTTGTCCACATATTATTAATTAATGAAAAAACTATTTCAGTTGGACCTTTACAGCCTGGCAAACAAAAACAGAAATTAACTATTATTAGCAAATTTTTATAAGGAATATTTTTAGCATTAAAGTGCGCGAAAATTTCAACCCATCTCGATCAACTTGCTTGGAACAAGCTTGCCACTCATTTATTTTTTCTGCAGTTAAATAGTGTTAAGGCAAGACAGCTCGTCGAAAAGCTCGCTATCATTAAGATTTGCATTCGGAGTATTCTGGTTAATGAATATCAACCTGCTTTCAACATTTGACCAAATTGGTGTTTCACGAAGTAAAACCCACCCCAAAATTTCTATTTCTATAAAATGCAGAATTCCATTGGCAAATATATTGTTCACGTCTTTCATAGAATTTGTTAGCACACACTGAAAAGTTTGTTCCACTAACATCTCTTCCATTACTTAATTCGATTAATAATTTTTCGAAGCTATGGGTATGAAAGTCTCTTGTCTTCTGTCGTTCAACTTGAGAAGTAAATCTTTTATCATATATGAAACTTCTGGCATTGAAATATGTTGCTTTTCAATCTATGTTATAGAAAAACTAGAAGACCCGGCAGACGTTGTCCTGCCCTAAATTTGGCCTATCTGCATACATTTTAATAAGCTTTTCCCTCTGAATCTGCCCTCCCCCCTCTTCGCTTTTTCCTAATCCTTTTATCTACTCCTTGCTCAGTCTTTTTCGCTTCATTTATCTCCATCTTCGTCTCATTCTATCTCTTTCTCAATCTCCTTATCTCTTTTCTCTTCTCTCAATTTCTTTTTATTCTTCCGCATCCCTTATTGCCTGTCCCAGAGGGTGGCATGTATTTTATTCCAGTCCCAGTCCCACTTCGAGTCTCAGTCCCAGTCCTAGTCCTAATCCCAGTCCCAGTACGTCTCGGGATAATATATTACTCTGTACTAAAGCATTCATCAACAGCTTTCATTTGATATCCATATTGTATATACACTGTCTAGGCATTCACTGGCCCGCGTTTTGGCCTATATCTCGAGACCCTAGTCACCCAGGGGTATGCAAATTACCCTCTGCTAAAGCACTCATCCACAGATTTCATTTCATATCCACATTCTATAAACGCATTTTTAGGGTACCCGGTTCCACGTTTTGGCCTATATCTCGATACCCTAGTCACCCAAGGGTATGAAAATTACCCTCTACTAAAGCACTCATCAACAGCTTTCATTTGATACTCATATTCTATAAACACCTTCTAGGGGTACCCAGGTCCACGTTTTAGCCTATATCTCGAGACCATGGTCACTCAGGGGTATGAAAATGACCCTTTACTAAAGCACTCATCAACAGCTTTCATTTGATGTCCATATTCTATAAACACACTCTAGGGGTACCCAGGTCAACGTTTTGGCCTATATCTCGAGACCATGGTCACTCAGGGTATGAAAATTACCCTCTACTAAAGCACTCATCAACAGCTTTCATTTGATATCCATATTCTATAAACACATTCTAGGGGTACCCGGGTCCACGTTTTGGCCTATATCTCGAGACCCAAGTCACCCAGGGGTATGAAAATTACCCTCTACTAAAGCACTCATCAACAGCTTTCATTTGATATCAATATTCTATAAACAACGTTGCTCAACCTAGCGACATAATGACCCGTTCCAAAGCTAAGTTCGATGCACCTGCCTGCAGTCTTAGCTCTCACTCACCATTATTCACCAACAAAAACAATGATAAAAACAATGATAATTCTTGCTCTAGTGGAAATCGACCGTTGCCTAATAATCCGACATCAAACACAAAAACATTTAGAAGGGAGCCCGGCTCAAAAAAATCGACTCTCACAGTTGATGTTGATGCGGAAATTGTTTGCATAAAAAAAATGAAAATCAAAACACAGATGACGATAACCATAGTTCTCGGCGTGCTGCTGATGCCAGAGAAAACAACAACGGAAATATGTCTTCTCTCACATATTCCACTGTCACCGCCGCCGCTGCGGACGATTTCTCGAATGTTCAATCTACTCAGCATAGCAGAACTACTAATGCTTTAATGAAGTCTGCTATTGTTTTTGGTTCGAGCACTAATACTGATCTTAGCGTTGCTGCTCGCAATTCATGGTTTCACCTCTCTTCTTTTATGCCTTCGGTTACAGAGGATGACATAATAAAGTATGTATCTAAACACGCAGGCATCAATGTTGATGAACTATGTTGCAAAAAATTATTAAAGAAAAATGACCCAAGCGGAATGAACAATCGTAAGCACATAAATTTTAAACTTGGTGTCCCATCAAAATTTAATGATAAAGTTCTCGATGCTTCGGTGTGGCCGAGGGATATAAAAATCAAACCTTTTCAATTTTTTCACCGGCGGAGGCCCACAACGCCAAAAACCTAAATTTCAATTCCACTCCAACTGATCTATACTATTTGCAGCGATCTCATGATAAGCCCTGTGGTCTAAAAATATACTTTCAAAACATATCTGGTTTAAGGACAAAATCTGACATTGTTAGTTCATTTAGTGCACAAGTGGACTATGACATATTTGTCATCGTGGAGACCTGGTTGCATTCTGGCTTTCATGACAGTGAGTTCTTTGACCCTAATCTTTTCGATGTCTTCCGTAAGGACAGGGATCCTTCTAAAACAGGCGCTTGTAGAGGAGGAGGAGTTCTTATTGCTGTATGCCGTACATTTCGCGCATACGTCGTCACCCCTATGGATGATAATTCTTTATTGGATCAATTGTGTGTATGTATAAGTACGTCCTCAACAAGTGACTCATTGTATATTGTGGCATCCTACATTCCACCCAATAGTGAGTTTGAATTGTATAAAATGCATGCGGATAATATTGTATCTCTTGGGGTTAATAATAATCCGGACGGTAATCTTTGTATTTTTGGTGATTTTAACTTAAGTAGTGTCCGTTGGACTTCCAGTTTTTGTAATTTAGATCTTACTCCATCTAATGTCAGGACTTCTTACGAGTCCTACTTTATTGATTCTATTCTCAGTCTAGACTTGAAACAAATAAACAAATTTGTTAATTCTTTGAACAAAATCTTAGATCTCGTATTTGTAAGCGATAATTTTAATTACAGTATATCTAATTGTTTATCTCCTATAACTCCGTGTGACAAACATCATGTTCCCTTAGTTGTAAGCATTGATTACTATAATTATTTGCCTATTTGTGAAGCCAATAATGATAAAATCGTATTTAATTTCTCAAAATGTGACTTTCAAAGTTTAAATAGCTCGTTGCTTGAGATTAATTGGGATTCCCTCTTATCTGACATGTCAACATCTAACTCTTTTCTGAAATTCAAGAAGGCTGCAAATGAGCTTTGTTTGAAGTATGTACCTTTAAAAAAAATGCCATACAGAGTGCCTTGGTACACGAAAGGTTTACAAAAGCTAAAAAATCTTAGAAATAAATATTATAAAAAATTTCTGAAATCTAAATGCCAGAATTTTTTTGTTATGTATCAGCGGTACTCAAAAGAATTCACAAGGGTAGATAAACATCTTCGAAAAAATTACACTCGTTCTGCTGAGTCCAGCATTAAATATAATCCTTAATTCTTTTGGACTTATATCAAATCCAAGAGATCGTGTTCAAGCATCCCTAAATCGGTTTTCTTAGATGATAATTTCGCGAAGGTTCGTAAAGATGTGGTTGACCTCTTCGCTGATTTTTTTATGTCCAACTTCGTATCGGATGATTCCGATGCTTTACCAAGCTTTTCTTCTGACGAAAACACGTGCCTCAACTTCGGTTCCCTCACACCTTCTTCTGAAGAAATCTCCAGCGGGCTATCGTTGCTAAAGCCTTCTTCGGAAACTGATGTCGTGATGTCTGCGGTCCTCTTTAAATGTTGTCCAGCTTTTGTTGAGCCTTTGAAAATCTTGTTTAACAAGTCGCTGGCGTCTGGTAGCTTCATTGATGACTGGAAAGTCACTTACATAACTCCCATTCTAAAAAGTGGTAAGAAAAATAATGTTAGAAATTATCGGCCCATATCAAAACTTTCAACCATATCTAAACTTTTTGAGTGCGTAGTGAAAGAGAAGATTTATTTTGCTACAAAGTCCATTATATCTCATAACCAACATGGCTTTGTTCCCGGAAGGTCTACAGTTTCGAACTTAGCGGCTTTTAGTGACTACTGCATAACAGCGTTTTCTGATGGTCATCAAGTAGATTGTATATACACAGACTTTTCAAAAGCTTTCGATAAAGTCTCGCATAAAATTCTAGTTAAAAAACTGGCTTGTTTAGGTTTTCATTCCTACTTCTTGGAATGGATCAAATCCTATTTATCGAATAGACGCTGTGTTGTTACTATTGACGGCATGTGTTCTGAATCTTTCGTGGCCACTTCAGGCGTACCCCAAGGAAGCGTTCTTGGACCTCTACTGTTTGTTTTATTTATTAATGACATTGGAAGTTGTTTTTCATTCGCCAAGTGTTTGCTTTATGCAGACGATCTTAAGTTATTTGCTGTAGTCAAAGACTCTCTCGATGAAGCAAGGCTACAGCAGGATGTTAATGCTCTTTATCTATGGTGTAGTAAATCACATTTATCTTTAAATATAAAGAAGTGTTTCAAAATGACTTTTGCGAAAATTTTTAATGTACGTAGTACGTCTTACAGCATTTCAAATGTTACTCTGCTAAATGTTAATGAAGTTAAAGACTTAGGAGTTATATTTGACACAAAACTCCTTTCAATAGCCACATTAATTTCATTATCGCGAAAGCATACTCAGTTCTGGGGTTTGTACGTCGTAACAGCACTAATTTCTCAGACCCATATACCTTGAAACTTTTATTTACAAGCTTTGTGCGCTCGCATCTTGAGTATGCTGTCTTCGTGTGGAGACCCTATAATCAACTTTCGATTCAAAGGATTGAGCGTGTACAAAAGGTTTTCCTTAAATTTGCCCTACGGTTTCTGAATTTTGAAAACCCGGTTCCGGCCTACACAGCTCGTCTTCAACTGATAAACTTGCAGTCTCTGGAAAGCCGTAGATCTATCTTGTCTTTAACGTTTACGTTTAACATGATTCAAGGCATCGTTGATTGCCCATATCTCTTGCATAAAATATGTTTCAATGTCCCTAGACGTAATCTTCGTGTATCTTATCCATTTTATCTACCCAAAGTAAAAACGACATTTGCTGGAAATGCACCTTTGGTGCGCTCTTTGAGAGAATTTAATACTTTGTCAGAAACTACTGTCATTGATTTTACAATGACAAAAGAGGCTTTCTTAAATATTCTGTACACTATTCTGTAATGTAAATTTATCTAATTTGTAAATTTATCTAATTCATTATGTAGTCTGTAAGAAACATAGTATTTCAAAGATTACTATATTAAATAAATAATAATAATAATAATAATAATAAATAACGGTTAGCATTGGTTGGCAGGGAAATACTATTTTAAAAATTTAAACAAAATAAGTTGTTAACAATAAACCATTATACGCATGAGGGTTTGTTTGCAAAATATCTTTTTGGAAATGCGCAAAGACACAGGTAGCTTCTCTGATTTTGCAATTCTGCTTTTTCAGCGACGACTAAACGAAAGAGAATAAAATATGTTTGAAGTGAGTCAGAATAATTATTTCACTAGCTGGCAACCACTGCTTTGAACGCCTTTAGAGATTTCACTAAGAGAACTAAGCAGACGGTTTCTCTTGATATGCTAGGGTTTGACGGCTATTACTGCATCTATGAGAGTTTAACTACTGAAAATAGAAAAATTCTCCAAACAGCTATTAAATTAAGGTGGTTGGGAAAGCTCTTCTCCGATTCTACATATCGTGGTGCTGTTCGTGTTAGAAACGGGAGGGATCAGTCCGCAACGAAAATACCTTCCCTATCGGACCTATGAGGTGTTGATATAATATACTTTTTTTTATACTTAGCTAAGCAGAGCTCACAGAGTATATTAATTTTGTTCGCATAACGGTTCCTAGTAACGGCATACACAAATCGAGATAGATATAGGCTTCTATATATCAAAATGATCGGGGCGAAAAAATAAATTCATTTAGCCATGTCCGTTCGTCCGTCCGTCTGTCCATGAACACGATAACTTGAGTAAATTTTAGGTATCTTAATGAAATTTGGTATATAAGTTCCTGGGCACTCATCTCAGATCGCTATTGAAAATGAACTAAATTGGACCCTATCCACACCAACTTTTTCGATATCGAAAATTTCGAAAACCGAAAAAGTGCGATAATTCATTACCAAAGACGGATAAAGCGGCGAAACTTTGTAGTTGGGTCGACCTTATGACGCAGAATAGAAAATTAGTAAAACTTCGGACAATGGGCATGGCACCGCCCACTTTTAAAAGAGGGTAATTTAAAAGTTTTGCAAACTGTAATTTGGCAGTCATTGAAGATATCATGATGAAATTTGGCAGGAACGTTACTCCTATTACTATATGTGTTCTAAATAAAAAATAGCAAAATCGGATGATGAACACGCCCACTTAAAAAAAAATTTAAAACTGAAATTTTAACAAAAAATATAATATCTTTGCAGTATATAAGTAAATTATATCAACATTCAACTCCAGTAATGATATGGTGCAACAAAATACAAAATAAAAGAAAATTTCAAAATGGGCGTGGCTCCGTCCTTTTTCATTTAATGTGTCTAGAATAACTTCTATGACGATGACTGTTTTCTGTGAAGATGGGCGCAATCGCTTGAAGCCACGCCCAGTTTTTATACACAGTCGACCGTCTGTCCTTCCGCTCGGCCGTTAACACGATAAATTGAGCAAAAAACGATATATATATCTTTACTAAACTTAGTTCACGTACTTATCTGAACTCACTTTATCTTGGTATTAAAAATCTATCATAGTCACGCCCACTTTTTCGATATCGAAAATTTCGAAAAATAAAAAAAAGCCATAATTCTATACCAAATACGAAAAAAATGAAATATGGTAAATTGATTGGTTTTTTGACGCAAAATATAACTTTAGAAAAAACTTTGTAAAATGGGTGTGACACCTACCATATTAAGTAGAAGAAAATGAAAAAGTTCTGCAGGGCGAAATCAAAAGCACTTGGAATCATGGCAGGAATACTGTTCATGGTATTACTTATATAAATAAATTAGCGGTACCTGACAAAAGATTTTCTGGGTCACCCTGGTCCACATTTTGGTCGATATCTCGAAAACGCCTTCACATATACAACTAAGGGTCACTCCCATTTAAAACCCTCATTAATACCTTTAATTTGATACCCATATCCTACAAACACATTATAAAGTCACCCCTGGTCCACCTTTATGGCGATATATCGAAAAGGCGTCCACCTATAGAACTAAGGCCCACTCCCTTTTAAAATACTCTTTAATACTTTTCATTTGATATCCATGTCATACAAATACATTCCAGAGTTACCCTAGGTTCATTTTCCTACATGGTGATTTTCCCTTATTTGACAAAGGATGAAGGAAAATCATTCAAAAAAACATCACCCTTGGTCTACAATTTCGGACTCTTATCGGAATCATAATTAATATTATTATTATTACTAGGTCTGGAAGCACTGCGACCTTAGTGCAGATCTATTGTGCAAGACCTTTCAGCCTAATTTTGTGTCTTGAGGCTTTTGATGTATCTAAGTACCTCTTAAGGCGTTTTGCTCCATATCACATAGGAATTAAGAGTCCCACCACCTAGATGCGATAGTCTCTGCCTAGCCAGAGCGACGCATTCGCAGAGAATATGAACCGTCGTTTCATCATCCAGCTCAAAGAAACGACAAATTTGGGTATCGGATAGATTTAACTTCTTAGGTGATATCGCAGACCGCAGTGTCCCGTATCCTCCCGGTCCCGGTCCTCCCTGCTTAGATTAATGAGTTTGGTTTATACTTTCGTTACCGGAAATATAAATAGTTTGGCCTGTCTTTGCCCTGGGCAGTCAATCCAGTGACGTCTGAATTGTTTAGTTTCCCAGTTACTTATAGTTTCCCTGGTGTGTGCTTTGCAAGTCCCCAAAAGGGCTCTGGACTATAGAATTCTGCTATAGCACCCTGCTTTGCTAGGAAATCTGCATGTTAATTAACTCCATGTCCTTGATGTCCGGAAACCCATCATAGCAAAACCTTGTTTTTGGCTCCCAGGTCATTAATGATTTCAGTGCAGCCATCCACTAGCTTAGATGTAACTGTGTCGGATTGCAAGGCACACAGGGCCGCTTGCCTATCCGACATAATGTAGATGCCATTGGATATTGAGCCACTCCGCAGACCTTCTCTACCACAGACTTCTATTGCATGAACTTCTGCCTGAAATATGGTGGGGTAGCATCCCATTGGTATCGATTTCTTGAAGTTCTGCCCATAGATGCCAGCTCCCGTTCTTCCGTCATCAAATTTCGATCCATCCGTGAACCAGACCTCTGAGTCAGGGTCGGTATAGGGATTCCGTATTTCATAGTGGGTCCTGTCCACAATGGACATTTCAAAGTTCCGTGAGATTCTGAGCTTAGGGACATTACGTCACGCAGTTGTAATGTGGGATTTCCTATGAATTTTCTTATTACTTTCATATGCCCTATCATATTTCCTTGATTCAACTCAGAAATATTTGGAAGTCTTAGTGCGCTTAGTATTGCCTCTTTCTCTTACAGAATAGGGAAGGGAGGTATTCCCACTAAACACTAAGTGCGTCAGCAGGGGCGGTTCTCATCCCACGCGTTATGCCAACGGTCGATGCAGTTTGCTTAGTTTGCTGTTGCCGTTCTTTACGTGGCCTTCTGCCACCAAACTAGGGAGGCATAGGTACGGTGACCATATTCTTTTATTGAAAATAAAGGACACATTTTCCAAACCAATGTATATTCATATATGTTTATTTCGATCGTATTAATAAAATAAAAATAACTGGAACTAAAAATAACTAGTAATAAGTCAATTCAACTTACAAAAAGATTTTGCGTCTAAATGATACTAAGAATCGCTTGCACTATCTCTGACTAGAACGGGACCGAACTATTGAAAAGTTAGCCTTTCTGTAGCTAATTGCTAACTGAACTGAAGATGGTACAAACGACCCTAAATAATAATAAAAATATTTTGTTACAGAGAGTAATAATTAAAAAAATTTAATCCTGCGTTTGATATTTTTGAGAAGAATTAATACTCTTTAAAATATCTTCATTCTCATTAAGCAAGTCTTTAAATTCTTGGCATGTTTTATTGGTATTAAATTACGTTACAATAACTCCCTTTACTGTACTAACATTCATTTGCGATTTATCGTTTGTCCACATATTATTAATTAATGAAAAAACTATTTCAGTTGGACCTTTACAGCCTGGCAAACAAAAACAGAAATTAACTATTATTAGCAAATTTTTATAAGGAACATTTTTAGCATTAAAGTGCGCGAAAATTTCAACCCATCTCGATCAACTTGCTTGGAACAAGCTTGCCACTCATTTATTTTTTCTGCAGTTAAATAGTGTTAAGGCAAGACAGCTCGTCGAAAAGCTCGCTATCATTAAGAATTGCATTCGGAGTATTCTGGTTAATGAATATCAACCTGCTTTCAACATTTGACCAAATTGGTGTTTCACGAAGTAAAACCCACCCCAAAATTTCTATTTCTATAAAATGCAGAATTCCATTGGCAAATATATTGTTCACGTCTTTCATAGAATTTGTTAGCACACACTGAAAAGTTTGTTCCACTAACATCTCTTCCATTACTTAATTCGATTAATAATTTTTCGAAGCTATGGGTATGAAAGTCTCTTGTCTTCTGTCGTTCAACTTGAGAAGTAAATCTTTTATCATATATGAAACTTCTGGCATTGAAATATGTTGCTTTTCAATCTATGTTATAGAAAAACTAGAAGACCCGGCAGACGTTGTCCTGCCCTAAATTTGGCCTATCTGCATACATTTTAATAAGCTTTTCCCTCTGAATCTGCCCTCCCCCCTCTTCGCTTTTTCCTAATCCTTTTATCTACTCCTTGCTCAGTCTTTTTCGCTTCATTTATCTCCATCTTCGTCTCATTCTATCTCTTTCTCAATCTCCTTATCTCTGTTCTCTTCTCTCAATTTCTTTTTATTCTTCCGCATCCCTTATTGCCTGTCCCAGAGGGTGGCATGTATTTTATTCCAGTCCCAGTCCCACTTCGAGTCTCAGTCCCAGTCCTAGTCCTAATCCCAGTCCCAGTACGTCTCGGGATAATATATTACTCTGTACTAAAGCATTCATCAACAGCTTTCATTTGATATCCATATTGTATATACACTGTCTAGGCATTCACTGGCCCGCGTTTTGGCCTATATCTCGAGACCCTAGTCACCCAGGGGTATGCAAATTACCCTCTGCTAAAGCACTCATCCACAGATTTCATTTCATATCCACATTCTATAAACGCATTTTTAGGGTACCTGGTTCCACGTTTTGGCCTATATCTCGAGACCCTAGTCACCCAAGGGTATGAAAATTACCCTCTACTAAAGCACTCATCAACAGCTTTCATTTGATACCCATATTCTATAAACACATTCTAGGGGTACCCAGGTCCACGTTTTGGCCTATATCTCGAGACCATGGTCACTCAGGGGTATGAAAATGACCCTTTACTAAAGCACTCATCAACAGCTTTCATTTGATATCCATATTCTATAAACACACTCTAGGGGTACCCAGGTCAACGTTTTGGCCTATATCTCGAGACCATGGTCACTCAGGGTATGAAAATTACCCTCTACTAAAGCACTCATCAACAGCTTTCATTTGATATCCATATTCTATAAACACATTCTAGGGGTACAAGGGTCCACGTTTTGGCCTATATCTCGAGACCCAAGTCACCCAGGGGTATGAAAATTACCCTATACTAAAGCACTCATCAACAGCTTTCATTTGATATCAATATTCTATAAACACATCCTAGGGGTACCCAGGTCCACGTTTTGGCCTATAGCTCGAAACCCTATCACCCAGGGGTATGAAAATTACCCTCTACTAAAGCATTCATCAACAGCTTTCATTTGATATCCATATTCTATAAACACATTCTAGGGGTACCCAGGTCCACGTTTTGGCCTATATCTCGAGACCATGGTCACTCAGGGGTATGAAAATGACCCTTTACTACAGCACTCATCAACAGCTTTCATTTGATATCCATATTCTATAAACACATTCTAGGGTACCCGAGTTCACGTTTTGGCCTATATCTCGAGACCCTAGTCACCCAGTAACCTATCCTATATTTCAAGTTAAATCAAAACACACACGGGGTGCAAAACAAATTCAAAATCGGTTCAGTAGTTTAGCAGTCCATTGGCCTCAATTTGTGACACGTGTTTTTTATATATTAAGATTAAATAATGCAGTTTGACTATGTGCAAAAAATAGCCATGCTTCAGCAAAAGGATCAAAAAAAAAGTTGAACAAAACAGTTGCGCACTGATTTTGCCCAAGAAACAACGTCTTAAGTGGTTTAAATAGGTTAAGTATTCTTTCTAATGCTGGCATCAAAGTAAGCCATCGAGTTTTGCTGTACCCTAATAACCTATGGTATTCCACATTTGCAAAATTACAAATTTCTTTGAATTGCTCCAATCGAGCCGTATAAATATAAAAAAGGAGTATATTTTTACAATAATAACTTCAATATCGATTGGTAGGCATTCCATGGCAATTCATACAATTGTTCAAAATTTGCGCAGCGCAGTTAACGCCAATTAGGCTTTTATTAAGACGTTCTTGGATTTTATGGAAAACATTTCTTTTCCTCGCCTTAACGCATCCCCAAAATTAGTATTAGTGTTGTCAGCGCAAATTCCAACTACCTTTTGGCGTAATTCAAAACTCTGTATAACATTGAACATAAAGTTCGACAAAATATCAAATGTTTCTCCAGGAAGTTTATCAATTTCCAATATTTTAACTTGCATGCCCTGTCGTTCTGAGAAGTATCAAAAGCTGTCCTTTATTTTGGTAAAAATTGTAAAAGGCAGAAGCCTGAAAAAAGGGCTGTCCTTTGAAATAAAGGACGGATGGTCAGCGTAGCATAGGTGGCCTTACAACAGTATTAAATATCCAATATACCATTTTTGGACATAACCCCCGTGTTTTGCCGTAGAGATGAATACAGACGAAGAAAGCTCTTGTTGCCTTGTTTAGGATAGCATCCAAATGAGCATTCCACGTGAGGGTTATATCCAGTGTGACCCCTAGATATTTAGCCTCCACTGAGAATTGTATTTTTGTACCACCCAGGGATGGTTCTGGGATGGATAATTTCCTTCTTCGGTGAAAGGCACTATAACGGTTTTGTTAGGATTGATAGACAATCCTTTGGCATCACACCACGTCTCTATGATGCAATGGGCTTGTTGCATACGATCTGATTGTGATGCAAATAACTAGGTCATCTGCATATCCTTGTGTGTCAAATCCCTTGGTTTTCACTAACTGAAGGAGGTCATCTATGACCAGGGTCCACAGGAGAGGGGCATCCTCTTGTGGCCGCAATTGATTCAGTTGTCCCTCCCAGTTCCAAATGGATTTTTCTTCTCTTTAACATGGACAGCACCCATCGAATTATTATAGGGCTTATGTCCTTGTCAATCATAGGTTGTTCGATAGCTTGATGGGTTGCGTTATCGAAAGCCCCTGATATATCAATAAAAGCGCAGAGGGCTATATTTTTAGACTCTAGAGCCTTTTCGATTTTTACCGTGAGACTATGAATAGCCGTGTCCATGGATTTGGTGGGGTTTCCCTGGCATTGGTAAAAATACTACCTTAACCACTGCCCACCTGTTTGGGATATGACCGAGCAGTAGTGATGAGTTATATAAAGTGGATAGGACTGGGGCTATATGATTTATCCCTTGCTGTAACAGACAAGGGTAGACCCCATCCGGTACTGCTGACTTGAATTGGCTAAAATTAGCCAGAACCCATTGCACTCGTTTCAAAGTGGTGAGTTGTGTTGCTACGCTTTTTGCATTACCGCTGATAGTTGGCAAATCTGCCATTTTAGGTGGTGATTGATAGCCTGCTGTGCAGGCAGGAAATTGAGTTTCGAGTAATAGTTTGCACGTCTCTTCCGGCCGCGTGGTTTATCTCCCATCTGTGTTTTTTTTTTTTTCAAAGTGCCAATTACATTTCTGTGATCTCTAGAAAGAGCTTTTTGTAGTCGAACCGCGTCTGGAAGATCATTAATCTTTTCACAGTGTTCTATCCAGGTAGCCCTTTTAGATCTCCTAAGTTCTTTATTGTAAGATTTGAGAGCGACTTTGTACGAATCCCAGTCATCCTAGCTCTCCCTTTATTGAACAGCTTCCTAGCCTGGCATCTTAGCTGCCCAAGCTTTTTGTTCCACCAAGGCACATCGCGTTTTGTACGTATCTTTTTTTGGGGGCAACTCTCATTGAAAGCTGTTTTGATGTCTGAGTGGAGCTGTTCAGCGTCCTCCTCAAGCTCCTGCACGGTGGTTATGGGTCGCTGTAAGTTGTTACCAGCTTCCTCAATAATAAAACGGAAAAGCTCCCTGTTCGTTTTCCTGGAATTTCCAAAAGCTGGCATGTGTTCCGAAAAGTGACCAATGTCCAATGCAATGTGTTTGTGGTCTGGCATTGACTCCTATCCTTAAACATGCCAGTTAGTGACGGTGCTGGCCATATTATGGCTGCACAGAGTAAGATCTAAAACTTACCCAGAAAGTGGGCAGACCAAAATTGCCTCTTGTTCGCATCTAGGGGTTGGAATTTTTGCCCATACTGCTACGAGATAAACAGTCATTAATTGTAAAAGTGGGATAAACATTAGTTTGTTGCTTAAAAGCATTGCCGCTCTTGGGCGAGAGCTGGTGGCATAGATTAACTTACAATCAGTACTGTTCAGGCCTTCTACGGCACCGTACTTCGAACAGCAGGGTTTGTCATCGTCAACCGTTTAATTACCCTCACCCTTATTGGGTGGGTTGTTTTTGGGCCTTAACTTGACTCTGTCAAACCCACAGAAAATCAAGTAGTTACGTTGCTTTAATAGCTCGGCAGACAGCGGATCGACGGCTATTGTAACTTCCGTCACCGCGGACTTTCGAATCTTGTTGACGGTTCTCCAGTTCCTGGTACTCAGGCCGACATTTTGGGCCTCAGCTAACCTCAAGCTGTTGTCGTTTGAGGGGCATTCCTCTTGCTTAAAGTACCCCACGAGAATGATGGGACGTGGTATATCCGCATCAGATACCACCTTCAGATTGACACCCTGCCATGGAGTGAGCTTTAGGGCGATAGCCCTTAGCCACTCCGAGGTGGTTGCATCCCTGCAGGTGATAGAAAGCCAGCTTGGTCGAGGTGTTCAAACGCTAAAAGTGGACTTTATAGCACCATCTTTTGGCTCACCATCCCTCCCAGGATGACATTCTGTATGGTATTCCACCGTGGCTGGATAGTCGGGTGGTATAATGCCCAGCTTTACCCCACTCAGGATATCCCTGAAAGTTTCCGACTGCTTGGCTGTTGCATCAGGATGGGGAGGCATGGTTGCCTCGACATTCGATGCAAAGCTTTCCACAGCTTTTTACAATATTTTTGTATTGCCAGCTGTGGGCAGCGACATCTTTTGGGGTCTCTTTCTGGTGGAGTCGAACTATATGAGCGGCCTCTCTTGGCTAACCCCTCACTACGGACCGATCCCCAGGGTTCTTTGGCAAACCCCCCGGCTGCGTCGTTGCTAAGTCGCTTGAGCGGCACCACTTAGCCGATCGCGCTCTGCATTCTGGCCAGGATGATCGCTTTTCGCCGAAGAGGCAAGGAGCCCTTGCTCATCCCCGGCGATATTGTGGGTTGTGACTCTACCCGATTTGCATCCTGCAGAGTCCCCACGTCTGCCATCTCCGCGTCATGTAGGGGACTATTCGGCCCCGGCAAGTCTGTGCCGACAGCTGATTCGGCTTGCACCGAAAGGTCGCAATCGACCTGATCTATTGGGAGCTGTTCAGCTCCATTAATATCCAATATCCCAGCAAGATTAATTACAACCAGAGAGCGTCAGGTATCTGGAGGCTACCGTTATAACACACATTAACGTAGTGCCATTCATCCCACGAGCACGGTTCGCATGACACTCGGAATTACGGGTTTTATCGAGTTGTCCTCTCCACATAGATCCGCCATAGTTGTTAGCAAAGCTTGGGTACCTTATTCAGGGTATGGCTCTTCGCCACGTATGGCCGGTCTTGAGCTAAAAATAGCACCTGTTTATAGGAAACTTGGCCCAGGGTAAACGGGGTACGGATGGGAGCTGGGAGACGAAGGGAAATCTGCTTATAGGGAAGAGGAAAGGGTCGTTGCTCGCATTCGCCGCCGAAGCCTTGCCAGGTGTCACCGCGAGGAGGCTACGTCCCAATATGGGGGGAGGGTGCAAGCACCCACGAGTCGACATTTTGGGATGACGCCGGTATGTGCAAGGCGAGATATCCCCATCAAAGACACCCGGAATCATAATTAAGAGCGCTTCGAAAATATTTCACAGGTGATTTAAAAAAAAGTATAAAGAAATGCGTTCAAATTTAATTAAGTTTTCATATTAAAAAAAATATTCAAATAAAACGAATTGATAGATGAATAAAGATGATCCATGAAAAAGGCAATTTTGCCTATGAGGTGGGTTCGGTCAAAGGTAAGTGGTATGCTCAAGTCAATCCAGAGTCGGATGGAGGTCCCACTTCCCCCACCTAAATAAATACACAGTAAATTAGTGTTTTGATTTCGAACACACACACACACGCGGCTCTTAGGCTAAAATATCCACAACCTTGAATCCAGGAGAGAGAGAGAGAGAGATGCTCACTAGGTAGTGTCGCTGACAATATAGTGAAACACAAGGACGACGGCTCTCCACAGAGAGAGGGAGATAAAGTGCTAGCTAAGCGGTGGCTGAGATGGTGAAGACGACGGTGGCTCTCGCTAAGGGGTGCTAACGGCGGTAGTAATGACGGCGGTAGTTAGGATCACGCCCGAAGGGAGAGTACTGAGTGACGGTGGCTCTCACCAAATAGCTATGACGACGGTGGTGGCTAGACTTCGGGATGGGATGTCCAAGGATCGCGATGATGTTGTACCTACGGCGAAGTGTGCCTGGTGTATTCCGGCCAATCATTTTATTCATAGGTAACTATGAACACGTTGGGAATTATGCTTGCATTGTCGCGCACAGCGCGCCACGAATGAAAATTCCCAAGCATTGTGCGTTCACCATCGCTGGCTTGCTTTGTGCTTGCGCGATGGTTGTTGGGCCGGTATGTATGTATATATGTATTTCGGTACATACACTACTAGGGGTGGGCAGTAAATGGAAAATATGATGTTAGGGGTGGGCGCTAAATAGGAAATAGATATTGTGGCGTAGCATTTGCTACGTTACATGCCTCCAAAAACTCTCAGGTGAGCATGTAATGTTCGTTTACACCCGAACTTAGCCTTCCTTACTTGTTTTAATTTACTTATTGAACATTTTATCTGTAAATTTCAACTGGTTGTAAAGATGGTCTGTTTCAGTTATGTTTATTTATATGTATACTTCCGTGTGCCTGTATGCTTTTCTTAGATTTATGCTAGACGTTTCGTTATTTAATATGTCGCTTGATATAAAAACGAAAACTGTGTGCGAAAACAGTCTATGTAGTTATGTTAAAACTTTAATGTAGGCGTCAAAAATGCTCGTAGTTTAAACGGTATAAAACTGGATAATGTTAGACATGTGTTTTGAGTGTTCGATCGTTGATGTTGTTTGTGTTTCAGAAACTTCGTTTCTAACAGATGTTAATGATACTTACTACGGTATCAATAACTTTAATATATTCCGAAATGATAGGGTGGGGAAAGAAAGGGAGGCGTAGCAATTTAAAACAAAAAACACATTGACGCTAAAGTAATTCTTAACTCTAAAGATATTGACACTGAGTATTTGTTCATTGAGGTGTCGAATTTGTCAACCAAAGCTTTAATATCATGTGCATATAACCCCCCTAAGTTGAACAGTCTGTGCACATTCTTTGATGGACTGTCCTTGTATGATTGGAGCATGTTAACATCATAGTTTGTGGCGACTTTAACGTAAACCTTCTCGATCGTGAATCTTTTACACTGTTGGATGCTGTAGCAAGTGCTGGCCTTTCAATTGTCAATCATTGTTTCTAATCCGTCCTTGGAGTTTAAGTTTGACAACTTTCCTTTGTTTCAGATCATGATCTGATATTTTGTTCTTTTAACATTGATCTTGACCAGCATAAAGCAGCCCGGCTAGAACATTTGAATTCAGAGGCTATAAAGTTATTAACCTTGACTTGCTAGCTTTACATCTTTCATGTATCAGTTGGTCAGATTGTTGGGACTTTACTTCTATTGATGACAAGCTCAACTTTTTAAGCAATAGTTTACTCAATGTGTTTGATATACCCTTTCCTGTCATTTCATGTAAAGCCAAGTCGGAGTCCTGTCCTTGGTTAAATGATAAGGTTAAATTGGCAATTAAAAATAGAAATAAGTAATACTCCCCATGAGAAAGAAATCCTTCACAAACGACCTAGGGGTTACTCAAAATTGTAAGTAACAGAACTAACCCCATAGTTAAGAGGGAGAAATACATGCCCACCAATGCCCACCCCCTAAATTCATGAAGTCTTATAATTTTTTTTATTTATACAAATACTTTTATTTTTTTTGCCAATTTTAATTTTAGTGGGATGAATTTTTTATTTTTTGCGCTTGACAAACCCCCCTTCCCCCCTCTCTTCCACCTAAATCCGATAACAATTTACCGAAAAAAATTAAAAAAAAATGGCAAAACTTTACAGATGTTTTTTTCGGTTCAACTTTTTAGTTGGAGTACCAAATTTTGGTGAAGTTCAATGCAATGGATCACCCTGTACCTGATCAAATATGACTTCTTGAGTAATAGTTTTTATCACGTCGTTATTACAATTAAATTCTATTCTTGAAGTGGAGTGTGTAGTTATTACAATTACTTGGATTTGAATACAACATTCTTGGAATACATTTATACTTGGATTCGTTTAACTACAATTACTTGGAAATGAATACAACATTCTTGGAATACATTTGGTTTATGGGGACTTAGTTTCTCTGCCATTGATTTAAAGTTCAAAAAAAAAAAAAAGTTGAATTGTTTAATAATAAATTTCAAAGATGGACATACGCAAATTTTTTAAAGGTAAGATGTTTACTACTGATAACCTTAGCACTTTTAACCACAGTGGCTACCATTTGGTTAAATTTAGTAACATTTCTATAAAATTGCAGTCTGTAATTAACCTTGGTAATTCCAAAAAGAGGCGCCAACACGTTATTCGGACAGAGTTTGCTGAAATTTTGGATGGTGAATTTTCTGCCACCCGCTTTTGAAATGCATTTTACACACTTTTGTGATGTATTATTGTTTGTTCGAGATATTGTATTAATTAATAAATCTATTCTATATTTCATAAAATCGCAATGGCGCAAGGCGAAAACTCCAGAAAAATGAAAATTACCAGCGGGCGCCAGAAAATATATCCACCATAATACATATATGCACAAATGCGTACAAATATATCTATTACGATGATAGTACAAAATATTCATGAACTTTGTCAGGGATCTGGCACTTAGCCGGGTTTGACATCCACCATAATACACATATGCACTAGCGCGTACAAATATATATATTGCGGTGATACTACAAAATCTTCCTGAATTTTTTCAGGGACCCGGCACCTTGCCTTCGGATTAATAATACTGAAGTCAAAACGCGTCTTTCGACAACTTTCCAGATATTTTTGGAAATGTTTTTGAAGTTGATCCCTGTTCTAGAATATTACTAAAATATGTTTTATCAATTAAAAGTTTTCAAGTAAAAGCCAGGCTGAAAGGGTTAAAGTATACAAAGCATTTCCACACATAATCACAAAACTATTCAAATTGAAGCTTATCTTCCTCAAAAAGTTTTGTTCTTGCTTCAACCCAAATTGTATACTTGTGTCTTCACAGCACCAAAACTAAAGATTGAGGAACCCCCCACGGCTCGGGTTGAAGAAGTTGCTGCTTCCTTTTTGAGCCTGCAAGAGAAGCCTACATATTCAAAAGGTTTGAATGAATGATATAAATATTTTGTGTTTTTACCAATCAGAATATTTATTAGCATGTATACGCAGGCAATGTTCTAGGACAGTGGCCGAGTGCTAAAAAAATAGCTAAAAATCAGAAAGTGGTACCCAAAAACGCGTTTTGACCCCAGGATCTCGAATCCGAAACCATAAACCCGATATCTCTGATAATTCTCGAGATTTTTGCAAAACCAATTTTAAGTTTTCATGTGGTTCTTTTGTTTTTGTTGTACACACAAAAAAATTTGTGGGTAAAAGTGTTCTGCGCAGAAATGCTGTGCAAAACGCGTTTTTGCGTAACACTTTCGGATTTGTAGCTAATTTTTTAGCACTCGGCCACTGTCCTAGAATATCACCTGCGTATACATGCTAATTAATATTGTCATTGGTAAAAATTATAGCTTCATGCTCATAACATTCATTGTGAGTTTCTCAATAACAAAAAATTGCTCGTATTTGTAGAAAATTTAACAGATATTCCATCGAACGATCCGAAAGAATGCACTTCGAAGTGTGATGAAGGCCAAACTTCGACCTCTAGTCATCAACCTACAAATTCCTTCGATCGTGTTAAAAGTAGTTCTTTCACTTCAGCATCATCATTTTTAAATGAAACCAGTTTGGAAGAATATCACTCACACGATTTAGGCTTTTGTGTTGAACGATCATCACAGATATCAACTACTGACAAGATGGAATTTCTAAAGAGATGTTGGGTACCGTCAGAAAACTATAATTTTAATGGCGATGTCGAAGACTTAGGCCGAAAATTTAAATTTGAATGGCTGAACATGTATTCTCCTTGGCTTCAGTATTCGAAAAAACTGAAGGGAGCATTGTGTTTATATTGTGTTCTTTTTCCGCCGAAAAATGTTCAAGGTGTGCTCGGATCATTGATAAAAAAACCAACCAATGCATGAATATTGCAAAACGCACTCTATAAATCAATGGCACCTGGGAGCAGTTAGAGAAGCAAAGAAATTTTTGGAAATAATACCAATCAAGCTGACATTACAAAATTGGGCACGAAAAAATAGTGGGGGAGAATAGAAAATTCATATCGTCTATTATAGAAACTGTTATATTCTGTGGCGGCCATGATCTGCAACTGAGAGGAAAGAACAAAGATGATATTACCTTCATATTTTGAATTTTATGTATAAGGTAGAAGTATTTATTTTTAAACTAGCACCAGTTTTTAAATCGTATCTAAAATTTTGATTGTGACAATATACAAAAGCACGCTTCTCGCAAACAAATAAAAATAAAGTATCATTTGAGACTTAGTTGTTCTAAATTAAGCGCATTTTGTTTATCCTGTCCAGTAATGCGCACTTTGCAATGCATTTGTATTATGGAGATCAAGACTCATCCAGCGAAGCTTCGTAAATTACATTTTTATATAGAATTGTGTAACTTTATCACTTCAGCCAAATATTACTTTTCATTTTCAGTTTTGATAGAAGAGAAGTGTTGTAAATAAGACAAATCTGAATATTACTGCTCAAAGTATATTAAACAAAATAATAGTGAACTGGACAGTTCTCCCTTCTCTGTATGAATTGTTGTTTCAAATGAAAAAAATATTTAACCCATTGACTTCCGAAAAATTAAATTTTTTTTTGTAAACACACAGAGTTTTCAATTTGAATACTTTTTGAAAACAAAAAAAAAACAACAAGGCGCATCCGTAATAAGTGATATCCTGGAATAAATCAGTGTGGGAAGACATTCATTAGTTGTGCTGTTTACGGAGTTACTCAGAATATCAGTTGTTCAATTCGGATGAAAAGCGACTCCAAGGGGCTCACGTTAAGGAAGTTTTCGTATATTTCCGACCGAGCTGGTTATATTTTTTTGCGAAACCTGGTTGCAAAATGACGAAATATTTAGATTGAAATCTACAATTTTCTGAAAACCTACTCGCATTTACGAATTTGCTAGCACTACTACTACTGCATACTACTTTAAGTCTTTTATATTACAATTTCGGCTGAGAAAGATATAATTTGTAGGTTTATATCATAAAAATTCTCTGCTACTCTGGCTCCCTCGATGCGCACTCTGCGTGAGTGCGTGGCTTTCTTCTACCGAAGTTATTCACTTGTGGATTCCCGTTGTCGCGATGAGTTTTCCGCGAATCTGTTTGCGAGGAACTGCTTTAGGCCTTTTGGTGCGTTAAATTCGCGAGGTACTACTTTAGGGCCGTTTAACTCGCGACTGAGCCGTTTGGCGCCAGTTAACCCGTTGTGGGTTTAAAACTTAAAAAAAATTATTTTTTTGCCGGCTTATGACGGTTTTTTGCACTTTTATGGTTTTACACGAGCAAAATACAACTGAACTAAAACTATGTTAGTATGGTATTTTATTAATTCTTAGCGACGGCCCAATTGCAGCGGCGTCGCATCGTTGTTGGTATTTTCATATGTTACAGTGGTATCGTATCGCTGGCAATGGTCCCATCCGCTGGTGACGCGCGGTTGGCGTTTGTTGGCTGCGCGTATAGAAATATGAAGCAAGGGTATGCGCGGTACTGGCAGTGTGAACTATGTTCCCACGGAGCGGCAGTGAGGCACCAGAATTTATTCCGGATGCGCGTTTTGTAATTGGAGTGAAGAATGCAGGTAGCTTATGTTGTTGGTATCGTATCACCAGTAATGTTCCCATGATGTGAATATGCTAGTCAGCGTTTATCGCATACACGTGTGCTGCGATGTGACTAGAGAATGCAGGCAACCTACTATGTGAATATTTGTGAAGTTTGAATGTGGGTGGTGTTAACTTATCCATTCGCAAGCATTATAATTTTAATACTATTTATAACTAATCAGGATACATACATACCAATATTGTAAAAAGTTATCATACAGTAACTTAAGGTTGTAATCACAAAGTTAAAATAATACATTCCTCGAAGCGCGGTTAGCATGTAGAGACAAAGGTAGAGGACCTCACATACATTGAATGAGTCCGTAGTGTTACCGGAAGTTTATTTAACGACCAAACTGAAAAACCCTATCAAAAACTAGGACCTATGTTATAAAATAACACCGTCCTCTTGGCAAATAATATACGCTTTCTAGAACCTACGCCACTTCTTGATCTAGATCGGACAGCTGTATCACTAATAATACCTGGAATTTTAGCCTGACAAGCGCAGGGTGCTCCATCCTTTCCTCCTCCAACCCGCACTTCCTACATCTGCCATCACTGACCAAGCCTAATTTAAAGCTGAACATAGGTAATTTTATGAAAAGTACGGACACCAAGGAAGCGTGCACTTTCGTAAACATATGAACATACGAAACCTTAAATAAAAAAAAAAAAAACGAAACCTTAACCAATTTAAATTTCATCGTTCACTTCCATGACTACTTAAACGGAAAGGAGCTTTCCGAAATAAAAATAGGTAAATACTCCCTGTGTAGCAGTTAGTTCGTTGCAGCTGCTGAGTAGATTATCACCCCATGTCGGCTGCCAGTTTGAAATCATCCTATCTCAAAAATTACCCATTTCAGGATTAGCATAAAAACGCCCTATTTCAGAATTAGGTTGAAGAACGCCTTATCTCAGAATGGTTTTCATTAACTTCCTTTTATGTCAAAATACACTGAAGTTATGCTCAGATAAGGAGTTTTTGAGACAAATTTTGAGTTATAAATTTACGATTTATTATATGAATATTTATAATAATGAAGAAAATTTCCATGCATAATAGATAGACCATTCCCATTTTAGAAAAAAAAAATTATTTGAATGTAGAATTAATATCTGTGTCACAGATTTGCTGAGCTTCAATGGCTTTTGGTGGAGCGGACTCGGCCCCAGTTCCCCCTCGTGGATCCGTCACAGGACACCAAACGAAAACAACAGACTCTAACTTAGACCATACTAGCGATGCAAATAGCAGTTTCCTGTAAATCCAAACTAAAGCGACGAATAAAGGCAAGCATTGAATAGGATTTTGCAATAATACAATTAAGTTGACTGTGGAATAGAAATTTAGCATCAACGACAATGCCAAGAACTGATATTTCATCAACAGCATTTAACGCCAATATGATAAGAAGTGAAAATAACATTTCAGGATTTGGAAAATGAAATGTGAAAGCACTTGCCAATATTTAGTTTTAAGTGATTCCTGCTATACCAATCTATTACTCAATCAAGTTCTGGCTGAAGCCGCAAGCAGTCTGATTGATTTGCGAATGCTGTAAAAATATTTAAGTCATCGGCGTTCAGTAAAAAGTTTGAGTAAATAAAGCAATGATGTATGTCATTAATAACAAGTTAGGAAGGCTAAGTTCGGGTGTAACCGAATATTACATAGTCAGTTGAGAGCTTTGAAGACAAAAGTGTCTTGTTCATGGATACATACAAATGGTAATACTAAAAAGTGGAGAAACTTGCCTTTGCCATCTTTCTTCAGCTATCAATTCGTTTTATTTGAATATTTTTTTTTAAATATGAAAAGTTGGTTAAATTTTGACGCATTTCTTTATCCTTTTTTTTTTAAATCACCCCTGAAATATTTTCGAAGTGTTCATAATTATGAGTCTGATAAGAGTACGAAATTGTAGATCAAGGGTGACGTTTTTTGGAACGATTTTCCTTCATCCTTTGTCAAATAAGGGAAAATTACCATGTAGGAATATGAACCTAGGGTAACCCTGTAATGTATTTGTATGACATGGGTATCAAATGAAAGGTATTAAAGAGTATTTGAAAAGGGAGTGGGCCTTAGTTCTATAGGTGGACGCCTTTTCGAGATATCGCCATAAAGGTGGACCAGGGGTGACTCTAGAATGTGTTTGTACGATATGGGTATCAAATGAAAGATGTTAATGAGTATTTCAAAAGGGAGTGGGCCTTAGTTCTGTAGGTGGACGCCTATTCGAGATATCGCCATAAAGGTGGACCAGCGGTGACTCTAGAATTTTTGAACGATATGGGTTTTTTCTAAAGTTATATTTTGCGTCAAAAAGCCAATCCCATCAGCATATTTCATCCCATTTTTCGTATTAGGTATAGAATTATGGCATTTTTTCATTTTTCGATATCGAAAAAGTGGGCGTGATCATAGTCGGATTTCGCCCGTTTTTAATGCCAAGATAAAGTGAGTTCAGATAAGAACGTGAACTTAGTTTATTAAAGATGTATCGATTTTTGCTCAAGTTGTCGTGTTAACGACCGAGCGGAAGGACAGACGGTCGTCTGTGTATAAAAAGTGGGCGTAGCTTCAACCGATTTCATAGAAGTTATGCCCTTACCAAATTTCGCAAGGATTGGTAAATTTTTGTTCAACTTATGACATTCAAAGTATTCCAGACAAAGTAAATGAAAAAGGGCGGAGCCGCGCACATTTTCAAACTTTCTTTTATTTTTATATTTTGTTGCACCATACCATTACTGGAGTTGAATGTTGACATAATTTACTTAAATACTGTAAAGATATTAAATTTTTTGTTAAAATTGGATTTAAATTTTTTTTTAAAAAAGTGGGCATGTTCGTCATCCGATTTTGCTAATTTTTATTAAGAACACATACAGTAATAGGAGTAATGTTCCTGCCAAATCATGATATCTTTAACGACTGCCAAATAACAGCTTGCAAAACTTTTAAACTACCTTCTTTTAAAAGTAGGCGGCTCCACGCCCTTTGTCCAAAATTTTTCCAGTTTTCTATTTTGCGTCATAAGGTCAACACACCTATTAATTTTCATCGCTTTATCCGGCTTTGGTAATGAATTATCGCACTTTTTCTGTTTTTCGAAATTTTCGATATCGAAAAAGTGGGCGTGGTTATAGTCCGATTTCGTTCATTTTAAATATCGATCTGAGATGAGTGCCCAGGAACTTACATACCAAATTTCATTAATATACCTAAAATTTACTCAAGTTATCGTGTTCACGGACAGACGGACGGACATGGCTAAATGAATTTATTTTTTCGCCCAGATCATTTTGATATATAGAAGTCTATATCTATCTCGATTAGTTTATCCCGTTTCGGGGTACCGTTATGCGATCAAAACTAATATACTTTGTGTATATAAGTCACACGAAATGAAAAGAAATAAAATGAAATTATATGAACCTATATGCAATGAAATGAAATGAAATTGACAAAAAAATAAATGATATGGAATTTAAAGTAAAAGAAATTAAATCAAGTAGAATTAAATGAAGTGAAACAAACGAAAATTAAATGGAATGAAATGAAATTAAGGGAAGTGAAATGGAACAACGTGAAACGACATGAAACGAAAGAAAACTTAATGAGACAAAATGAAAGGGAATGAAATGAAAGAACACTAAATGAACAAAAAAATTTTACGGAATGAGATGCAACAAAATTAAATAAAATGAAGTAATATAAGGAGTAATGAAATGAAACGAAACAAGATTCAATTAAATTAAAAGTATAGAAGTTAAAAGAAATGAAATGAAATAAAATAAAATAAAACGAAACTGAAACTAAACACAAGTAAATAATATGGAGCGAGACAAAATTGAGTGAAGCAAAATGAAATTGAGTGAACTGAAATGTAATTGAGTGAAAAGAAATAAAATAAAACGATATATATTGAAACGCATTTAAACTTAATGAAATATTTGATATTAGAGAAAAATTGTAAGTTTACAAACGGCGATGGTTACTAGGACATGTTTCTGAATTTCACTTCTTCATCAGCTAGCTTTTCGGGAGCTGAGCGTTGAACTCGAGTCTCCAACATTCATATCAGTGCAAGCCTTTTTAGCTGCTACGCCATATGAATGTTCCGTTGTTCGCTGTACAATTGGTCTCTAAGAGTTGCCTTTTTTGTTTATATTCCTTTTGATCACCATGTAGGCACATACACTCTGTATGTAGTTTATTCCTAATGGTGTGGATATGATTTGTAGGCGTGCTTTTTTTTGAAAGCTTAGTAACATTTGTTCGGATTTTTACAGTATTTGTTTTTAATACTTCCGCTGTTACTATTATATCAATATGATCTCATATGTATTTAATTAGCGAGCTTTGCTCATATTGCTTTATACAATGGTTTTTGTAATTGATATTAGAGAAAAATTGTAAGTTTACAAACGGCGATGGTTACTAGGACATGTTTCTGAATTTCACTTCTTCATCAGCTAGCTTTTCGGGAGCTGAGCGTTGAACTCGAGTCTCCAACATTCATATCAGTGCAAGCCTTTTTAGCTGCTACGCCATATGAATGTTCCGTTGTTCGCTGTACAATTGGTCTCTAAGAGTTGCCTTTTTTGTTTATATTCCTTTTGATCACCATGTAGGCACATACACTCTGTATGTAGTTTATTCCTAATGGTGTGGATATGATTTGTAGGCGTGCTTTTTTTTTGAAAGCTTAGTAACATTTGTTCGGATTTTTACAGTATTTGTTTTTAATACTTCCTTTGTTACTATTATATCAATATGAACTCATATGTATTTAATTAGCGAGCTTTGCTCATATTGCTTTATACAATGGTTTTTGTAATTGATATTAGAGAAAAATTGTAAGTTTACAAACGGCGATGGTTACTAGGACATGTTTCTGAATTTCACTTCTTCATCAGCTAGCTTTTCGGGAGCTGAGCGTTGAACTCGAGTCTCCAACATTCATATCAGTGCAAGCCTTTTTAGCTGCTACGCCATATGAATGTTCCGTTGTTCGCTGTACAATTGGTCTCTAAGAGTTGCCTTTTTTGTTTATATTCCTTTTGATCACCATGTAGGCACATACACTCTGTATGTAGTTTATTCCTAATGGTGTGGATATGATTTGTAGGCGTGCTTTTTTTTGAAAGCTTAGTAACATTTGTTCGGATTTTTACAGTATTTGGTTTTAATACTTCCGCTGTTACTATTATATCAATAGATCTCATATGTATTTAATTAGCGAGCTTTGCTCATATTGCTTTATACAATGGTTTTTGTAATTGATATTAGAGAAAAATTGTAAGGTTACAAACGGCGATGGTTACTAGGACATGTTTCTGAATTTCACTTCTTCATCAGCTAGCTTTTCGGGAGCTGAGCGTTGAACTCGAGTCTCCAACATTCATATCAGTGCAAGCCTTTTTAGCTGCTACGCCATATGAATGTTCCGTTGTTCGCTGTACAATTGGTCTCTAAGAGTTGCCTTTTTTGTTTATATTCCTTTTGATCACCATGTAGGCACATACACTCTGTATGTAGTTTATTCCTAATGGTGTGGATATGATTTGTAGGCGTGCTTTTTTTTTGAAAGCTTAGTAACATTTGTTCGGATTTTTACAGTATTTGTTTTTAATACTTCCGCTGTTACTATTATATCAATATGATCTCATATGTATTTAATTAGCGAGCTTTGCTCATATTGCTTTATACAATGGTTTTTGTAATTGATATTAGAGAAAAATTGTAAGTTTACAAACGGCGATGGTTACTAGGACATGTTTCTGAATTTCACTTCTTCATCAGCTAGCTTTTCGGGAGCTGAGCGTTGAACTCGAGTCTCCAACATTCATATCAGTGCAAGCCTTTTTAGCTGCTACGCCATATGAATGTTCCGTTGTTCGCTGTACAATTGGTCTCTAAGAGTTGCCTTTTTTGTTTATATTCCTTTTGATCACCATGTAGGCACATACACTCTCTATGTAGTTTATTCCTAATGGTGTGGATATGATTTGTAGGCGTGCTTTTTTTTTGAAAGCTTAGTAACATTTGTTCGGATTTTTACAGTATTTGTTTTTAATACTTCCGCTGTTACTATTATATCAATATGATCTCATATGTATTTAATTAGCGAGCTTTGCTCATATTGCTTTATACAATGGTTTTTGTAATTGATATTAGAGAAAAATTGTAAGTTTACAAACGGCGATGGTTACTAGGACATGTTTCTGAATTTCACTTCTTCATCAGCTAGCTTTTCGGGAGCTGAGCGTTGAACTCGAGTCTCCAACATTCATATCAGTGCAAGCCTTTTTAGCTGCTACGCCATATGAATGTTCCGTTGTTCGCTGTACAATTGGTCTCTAAGAGTTGCCTTTTTTGTTTATATTCCTTTTGATCACCATGTAGGCACATACACTCTGTATGTAGTTTATTCCTAATGGTGTGGATATGATTTGTAGGCGTGCTTTTTTTTGAAAGCTTAGTAACATTTGTTCGGATTTTTACAGTATTTGTTTTTAATACTTCCGCTGTTACTATTATATCAATATGATCTCATATGTATTTAATTAGCGAGCTTTGCTCATATTGCTTTATACAATGGTTTTTGTAATTGATATTAGAGAAAAATTGTAAGTTTACAAACGGCGATGGTTACTAGGACATGTTTCTGAATTTCACTTCTTCATCAGCTAGCTTTTCGGGAGCTGAGCGTTGAACTCGAGTCTCCAACATTCATACATTCATACATTCAGAAACATGTCCTAGTAACCATCGCCGTTTGTAAACTTAAAATTTTTCTCTAATATCAATTACAAAAACCATTGTATAAAGCAATATGAGCAAAGCTCGCTAATTAAATACATATGAGATCATATTGATATAATAGTAACAGCGGAAGTATTAAAAACAAATACTGTAAAAATCCGAACAAATGTTACTAAGCTTTCAAAAAAAAGCACGCCTACAAATCATATCCACACCAGTAGGAATAAACTACATACAGAGTGTATGTGCCTACATGGTGATCAAAAGGAATATAAACAAAAAAGGCAACTCTTAGAGACCAATTGTACAGCGAACAACGGAACATTCATATGGCGTAGCAGCTAAAAAGGCTTGCACTGATATGAATGTTGGAGACTCGAGTTCAACGCTCAGCTCCCGAAAAGCTAGCTGATGAAGAAGTGAAATTCAGAAACATGTCCTAGTAACCATCGCCGTTTGTAAACTTACAATTTTTCTCTAATATCAATTACAAAAACCATTGTATAAAGCAATATGAGCAAAGCTCGCTAATTAAATACATATGAGATCATATTGATATAATAGTAACAGAGGAAGTATTAAAAACAAATACTGTAAAAATCCGAACAAATGTTACTAAGCTTTCAAAAAAAAAGCACGCCTACAAATCATATCCACACCATTAGGAATAAACTACATACAGAGTGTATGTGCCTACATGGTGATCAAAAGGAATATAAACAAAAAAGGCAACTCTTAGAGACCAATTGTACAGCGAACAACGGAACATTCATATGGCGTAGCAGCTAAAAAGGCTTGCACTGATATGAATGTTGGAGACTCGAGTTCAACGCTCAGCTCCCGAAAAGCTAGCTGATGAAGAAGTGAAATTCAGAAACATGTCCTAGTAACCATCGCCGTTTGTAAACTTACAATTTTTCTCTAATATCAATTACAAAAACCATTGTATAAAGCAATATGAGCAAAGCTCGCTAATTAAATACATATGAGATCATATTGATATAATAGTAACAGCGGAAGTATTAAAAACAAATACTGTAAAAATCCAAACAAATGTTACTAAGCTTTCAAAAAAAAAGCACGCCTACAAATCATATCCACACCATTAGGAATAAACTACATACAGAGTGTATGTGCCTACATGGTGATCAAAAGGAATATAAACAAAAAAGGCAACTCTTAGAGACCAATTGTACAGCGAACAACGGAACATTCATATGGCGTAGCAGCTAAAAAGGCTTGCACTGATATGAATGTTGGAGACTCGAGTTCAACGCTCAGCTCCCGAAAAGCTAGCTGATGAAGAAGTGAAATTCAGAAACATGTCCTAGTAACCATCGCCGTTTGTAAACTTACAATTTTTCTCTAATATCAATTACAAAAACCATTGTATAAAGCAATATGAGCAAAGCTCGCTAATTAAATACATATGAGATCATATTGATATAATAGTAACAGCGGAAGTATTAAAAACAAATACTGTAAAAATCCGAACAAATGTTACTAAGCTTTCAAAAAAAAGCACGCCTACAAATCATATCCACACCATTAGGAATAAACTACATACAGAGTGTATGTGCCTACATGGTGATCAAAAGGAATATAAACAAAAAAGGCAACTCTTAGAGACCAATTGTACAGCGAACAACGGAACATTCATATGGCGTAGCAGCTAAAAAGGCTTGCACTTATATGAATGTTGGAGACTCGAGTTCAACGCTCAGCTCCCGAAAAGCTAGCTGATGAAGAAGTGAAATTCAGAAACATGTCCTAGTAACCATCGCCGTTTGTAAACTTACAATTTTTCTCTAATATCAATTACAAAAACCATTGTATAAAGCAATATGAGCAAAGCTCGCTAATTAAATACATATGAGATCATATTGATATAATAGTAACAGCGGAAGTATTAAAAACAAATACTGTAAAAATCCGAACAAATGTTACTAAGCTTTCAAAAAAAAGCACGCCTACAAATCATATCCACACCATTAGGAATAAACTACATACAGAGTGTATGTGCCTACATGGTGATCAAAAGGAATATAAACAAAAAAGGCAACTCTTAGAGACCAATTGTACAGCGAACAACGGAACATTCATATGGCGTAGCAGCTAAAAAGGCTTGCACTGATATGAATGTTGGAGACCCGAGTTCAACGCTCAGCTCCCGAAAAGCTAGCTGATGAAGAAGTGAAATTCAGAAACATGTCCTAGTAACCATCGCCGTTTGTAAACTTACAATTTTTCTCTAATATCAATTACAAAAACCATTGTATAAAGCAATATGAGCAAAGCTCGCTAATTAAATACATATGAGATCATATTGATATAATAGTAACAGCGGAAGTATTAAAAACAAATACTGTAAAAATCCGAACAAATGTTACTAAGCTTTCAAAAAAAAGCACGCCTACAAATCATATCCACACCATTAGGAATAAACTACATACAGAGTGTATGTGCCTACATGGTGATCAAAAGGAATATAAACAAAAAAGGCAACTCTTAGAGACCAATTGTACAGCGAACAACGGAACATTCATATGGCGTAGCAGCTAAAAAGGCTTGCACTGATATGAATGTTGGAGACTCGAGTTCAACGCTCAGCTCCCGAAAAGCTAGCTGATGAAGAAGTGAAATTCAGAAACATGTCCTAGTAACCATCGCCGTTTGTAAACTTACAATTTTTCTCTAATATCAATTACAAAAACCATTGTATAAAGCAATATGAGCAAAGCTCGCTAATTAAATACATATGAGATCATATTGATATAATAGTAACAGCGGAAGTATTAAAAACAAATACTGTAAAAATCCGAACAAATGTTACTAAGCTTTCAAAAAAAAGCACGCCTACAAATCATATCCACACCATTAGGAATAAACTACATACAGAGTGTATGTGCCTACATGGTGATCAAAAGGAATATAAACAAAAAAGGCAACTCTTAGAGACCAATTGTACAGCGAACAACGGAACATTCATATGGCGTAGCAGCTAAAAAGGCTTGCACTGATATGAATGTTGGAGACTCGAGTTCAACGCTCAGCTCCCGAAAAGCTAGCTGATGAAGAAGTCAAATTCAGAAACATGTCCTAGTAACCATCGCCGTTTGTAAACTTACAATTTTTCTCTAATATCAATTACAAAAACCATTGTATAAAGCAATATGAGCAAAGCTCGCTAATTAAATACATATGAGATCTTAATGAAATATAATAAAATAAGATGAGCTGAAATGGAAGGAAATGGAATGAAATTGAGTGAAACGAATTGAAATCAAACGAAGTGTATTGAACCGAATTTTAAACGAAATGAAATAATATGAAACTAAATAGATCGTAACGCAACGAATTTGAGTGAAATGAAATAGAATAAAATGAAATGGTATGGAAAAGATACAAAAAAATATGAAATGAAAAGGAATGATATAAAATGAAATGAAAACAATATAAATTATATGGAAATGGAAATAAATAAAGCGAAATGATATGAAACTATATGAAATGAAATGAAATTGACAAAAAATTAAATGATATTGAAATGAAAATAAATATAAATAAATACTTGATTTAGGTAAAATGAAATGAAGTGAAACAAACTAAAATTAAATGGAATGAAATGAAATGGAACGAATTTAAGTTAAATTAAAGAAACTAAATGAATTTAAGTGAAATTAAAATGAAACGAAATGAAATGCAAAAATGTTAAATTAAATGAAGTAATATAAAGTGAAAGGAATTGAAACGAGATTCAATGAAATTAAAAGTTTAGAAATTAAATGAAAAAATCATTCTACTTTTAATAAACTAAATAAAATAAATTTTTTTTTAATTTTTTTTTTTTCAAAAACGTGTTATCGCCAACGTTTTTAGCGGACATTTTTGGGTCGGACAGGGTATACATATGAAAATGTTTTTAGTAGGCCATGAAAAAAATCATATATGTAATACTCCTATATTGCTAATAGAAAATGCACGCAATGTGTTTTGAATTCGAAATCAAAACAAGACAGCCTATAAAATTTTTGTGATTGTAGCAGCATAAGTGTGACAAGAAAAAATGTTAATTTAGGTTAATTAGATTATAGAATACAAAAACAAAAACCTTTAAAGAGCAATATATCGGGGCTCTGATGTTTGGGAATGTACCTAGCCTTTTGTAGCAATATAGGAGTATTACATATATGAAAAAAACCTTAAAAATCAAAGTCGAAAAAAGGGCAAAAAAATTAAATTTCGCAGGCTCGAAAATTATTTTTTTGGGTATACGTAGTGGAACTTTTTTCCTGAGCCCAAATCCTATCGAAAAATCGGTGGCGCGATATCGGTTAATTTTCGTCATACAAATCGACCAGCGCATTGCGCATACAATATTGTGGTGGGAGCGTAAAAATCTTACTGCACTTAACCACTCAAATGACAACATTTTGGTGACACCATGATTGCAACTCCCCCACATAGTGTACATAACATTTCCCTTGTATACCACTAATGTGCATAAGTACTTAAATGGAGCCAACAACTTGTGTTAAGTCCACAAGCTGCAATCGTTGGACTCAGGACCATGAACCCGGAACTTCCACTATATGCAGCATTCACATGAGACCCGAATGCATTTCCAATGAAAAACCTGTAGAAATAGAAAATGTATTATTAGAACGCTGTTAACAATTGCTGAAGCAGGACTTCTTGATTTGCAACCGATTTCCACCGTTTTTTTCGGGAAAAATGCGGAAAAACTTGTATTTCTGCACAATTGATAGAAAAATTAATTAATAAATTACAGCTGATTTATTTACGTTTTGACATTTTTTCTTTCGATTGTTCTGTTCATATTTTTAGGCGCATATGAATTTTGGAAAATATCCAATGATTATGTGATGGTGTTCGTATTTCCTTAGAAACCTTTGAGATGGTGTGGGAATTCGAGGTGAAAATGGTAAATAACGGTTAGCGTTGGTTGGCAGGGAAATACTATTTTAAAAATTTAAACAAAATAAGTTGTTAACAATAAACCATTATACGCATGAGGGTTTGTTTGCAAAATATCTTTTTGGAAATGCGCAAAGACACAGGTAGCTTCTCCGATTTTGCTACTCTGCTTTTTCAGCGACGACTAAACGAAAGAGAATAAAATATGTTTGAAGTGAGTCAGAATAATTATTTCACTAGCTGGCAACCACTGCTTTGAACGCCTTTAGAGATTTCACTAAGAGAACTAAGCAGACGGTTTCTCTTGATATGCTAGGGTTTGACGGCTATTACTGCATCTATGAGAGTTTAACTACTGAAAATAGAAAAATTCTCCAAACAGCTATTAAATTAAGGTGGTTGGGAAAGCTCTTCTCCGATTCTACATATCGTGGTGCTGTTCGTGTTAGAAACGGGAGGGATCAGTCCGCAACGAAAATACCTTCCCTATCGGACCTATGAGGTGTTGATATAATATACTTTTTTTTATACTTAGCTAAGCAGAGCTCACAGAGTATATTAATTTTGTTCGCATAACGGTTCCTAGTAACGGCATACACAAATCGAGATAGATATAGGCTTCTATATATCAAAATGATCGGGGCGAAAAAATAAATTCATTTAGCCATGTCCGTTCGTCCGTCCGTCTGTCCATGAACACGATAACTTGAGTAAATTTTAGGTATCTTAATGAAATTTGGTATATAAGTTCCTGGGCACTCATCTCAGATCGCTATTGAAAATGAACTAAATTGGACCCTATCCACACCAACTTTTTCGATATCGAAAATTTCGAAACACCGAAAAAGTGCGATAATTCATTACCAAAGACGGATAAAGCGGCGAAACTTTGTAGTTGGGTTGACCTTATGACGCAGAATAGAAAATTAGTAAAACTTCGGACAATGGGCATGGCACCGCCCACTTTTAAAAGAGCGTAATTTAAAAGTTTTGCAAACTGTAATTTGGCAGTCGTTGAAGATATCAAGATGAAATTTGGCAGCAACGTTACTCCTATTACTATATGTGGTCTAAATAAAAAATAGCAAAATCGGATGATGAACACGCCCACTTAAAAAAAAATTTAAAACTGAAATTTTAACAAAAAATATAATATCTTTGCAGTATATAAGTAAATTATATCAACATTCAACTCCAGTAATGATATGGTGCAACAAAATACAAAATAAAAGAAAATTTCAAAATGGGCGTGGCTCCGTCCTTTTTCATTTAATTTGTCTAGAATAACTTCTATGACGATGACTGTTTTCTGTGAAGATGGGCGCAATCGCTTGAAGCCACGCCCAGTTTTTATACACAGTCGACCGTCTGTCCTTCCGCTCGGCCGTTAACACGATAAATTGAGCAAAAAACGATATATATATCTTTACTAAACTTAGTTCACGTACTTATCTGAACTCACTTTATCTTGGTATTAAAAATCTATCATAGTCACGCCCACTTTTTCGATATAGAAAATTTCGAAAAATAAAAAAAAAGCCATAATTCTATACCAAATACGAAAAAAATGAAATATGGTAATTTGATTGGTTTTTTGACGCAAAATATAACTTTAGAAAAAACTTTGTAAAATGGGTGTGACACCTACCATATTAAGTAGAAGAAAATGAAAAAGTTCTGCAGGGCGAAGTCAAAAGCACTTGGAATCATGGCAGGAATACTGTTCGTGGTATTACTTATATAAATAAATTAGCTGTACCTGACAGAAGATTTTCTGGGTCACCCTGGTCCACATTTTGGTCGATATCTCGAAAACGCCTTCACATATACAACTAAGGGTCACTCCCATTTAAAACCCTCATTAATACCTTTAATTTGATACCCATATCCTACAAACACATTATAGAGTCACCCCTGGTCCACCTTTATGGCGATATATCGAAAAGGCGTCCACCTATAGAACTAAGGCCCACTCCCTTTTAAAATACTCTTTAATACTTTTCATTTGATATCCATGTCATACAAATACATTCCAGAGTTACCCTAGGTTCATTTTCCTACATGGTGATTTTCCCTTATTTGACAAAGGATGAAGGAAAATCGTTCAAAAAAACATCACCCTTGGTCTACAATTTCGGACTCTTATCGGAATCATAATTAATATTATTATTATTACTAGGTCTGGAAGCACTGCGACCTTAGTGCAGAGCTATTGTGCAAGACATTGGTATCGATTTCTTGAAGTTCTGCCCATAGATGCCAGCTCCCGTTCTTCCGTCATCAAATTTCGATCCATCCGTGAACCAGACCTCTGAGTCAGGGTCGTTATAGGGATTCCGTATTTCATAGTGGGTCCTGTCCACAATGGACATTTCAAAGTTCCGTGAGATTCTGAGCTTAGGGACATTACGTCACGCAGTTGTAATGTGGGATTTCCTATGAATTTTCTTATTACTTTCATATGCCCTATCATATTTCCTTGATTCAACTCAGAAATATTTGGAAGTCTTAGTGCGCTTAGTATTGCCTCTTTCTCTTACAGAATAGGGAAGGGAGGTATTCCCACTAAACACTAAGTGCGTCAGCAGGGGCGGTTCTCATCCCACGCGTTATGCCAACGGTCGATGCAGTTTGCTTAGTTTGCTGTTGCCGTTCTTTACGTGGCCTTCTGCCACCAAACTAGGGAGGCATAGGTACGGTGACCATATTCTTTTATTGAAAATAAAGGACACATTTTCCAAACCAATGTATATTCATATATGTGTATTTCGATCGTATTAATAAAATAAAAATAACTGGAACTAAAAATAACTAGTAATAAGTCAATTCAACTTACAAAAAATTTTGCGTCTAAATGATACTAAGAATCGCTTGCACTATCTCTGACTAGAACGGGACCGAACTATTGAAAAGTTGGCCTTTCTGTAGCTAATTGCTAACTGAACTGAAGATGGTACAAACGACCCTAAATAATAATAAAAATATTTTGTTACAGAGAGTAATAATTAAAAAAATTTAATCCTGCGTTTGATATTTTTGAGAAGAATTAATACTCTTTAAAATATCTTCATTCTCATTAAGCAAGTCTTTAAATTCTTGGCATGTTTTATTGGTATTAAATTACGTTACAATAACTCCCTTTACTGTACTAACATTCATTTGCGATTTATCGTTTGTCCACATATTATTAATTAATGAAAAAACTATTTCAGTTGGACCTTTACAGCCTGGCAAACAAAAACAGAAATTAACTATTATTAGCAAATTTTTATAAGGAATATTTTTAGCATTAAAGTGCGCGAAAATTTCAACCCATCTCGATCAACTTGCTTGGAACAAGCTTGCCACTCATTTATTTTTTCTGCAGTTAAATAGTGTTAAGGCAAGACAGCTCGTCGAAAAGCTCGCTATCATTAAGAATTGCATTCGGAGTATTCTGGTTAATGAATATCAACCTGCTTTCAACATTTGACCAAATTGGTGTTTCACGAAGTAAAACCCACCCCAAAATTTCTATTTCTATAAAATGCAGAATTCCATTGGCAAATATATTGTTCACGTCTTTCATAGAATTTGTTAGCACACACTGAAAAGTTTGTTCCACTAACATCTCTTCCATTACTTAATTCGATTAAAAATTTTTCGAAGCTATGGGTTTGAAAGTTTCTTGTCTTCTGTCGTTCAACTTGAGAAGTAAATCTTTTATTATTTATGAAACTTCTGGCATTGAAATATGTTGCTTTTCAATCTATGTTATAGAAAAACTAGAAGACCCGGCAGACGTTGTCCTGCCCTAAATTTGGCCTATCTGCATACATTTTAATAAGCTTTTCCCTCTGAATCTGCCCTCCCCCCTCTTCGCTTTTTCCTAATCCTTTTATCTACTCCTTGCTCAGTCTTTTTCGCTTCATTTATCTCCATCTTCGTCTCATTCTATCTCTTTCTCAATCTCCTTATCTCTGTTCTCTTCTCTCAATTTCTTTTTATTCTTCCGCATCCCTTATTGCCTGTCCCAGAGGGTGGCATGTATTTTATTCCAGTCCCAGTCCCACTTCGAGTCTCAGTCCCAGTCCTAGTCCTAATCCCAGTCCCAGTACGTCTCGGGATAATATATTACTCTGTACTAAAGCATTCATCAACAGCTTTCATTTGATATCCATATTGTATATACACTGTCTAGGCATTCACTGGCCCGCGTTTTGGCCTATATCTCGAGACCCTAGTCACCCAGGGGTATGCAAATTACCCTCTGCTAAAGCACTCATCCACAGATTTCATTTCATATCCACATTCTATAAACGCATTTTTAGGGTACCCGGTTCCACGTTTTGGCCTATATCTCGAGACCCTAGTCACCCAAGGGTATGAAAATTACCCTCTACTAAAGCACTCATCAACAGCTTTCATTTGATACCCATATTCTATAAACACATTCTAGGGGTACCCAGGTCCACGTTTTGGCCTATATCTCGAGACCATGGTCACTCAGGGGTATGAAAATGACCCTTTACTAAAGCACTCATCAACAGCTTTCATTTGATATCCATATTCTATAAACACACTCTAGGGGTACCCAGGTCAACGTTTTGGCCTATATCTCGAGACCATGGTCACTCAGGGTATGAAAATTACCCTCTACTAAAGCACTCATCAACAGCTTTCATTTGATATCCATATTCTATAAACACATTCTAGGGGTACCCGGGTCCACGTTTTGGCCTATATCTCGAGACCCAAGTCACCCAGGGGTATGAAAATTACCCTCTACTAAAGCACTCATCAACAGCTTTCATTTGATATCAATATTCTATAAACACATCCTAGGGGTACCCAGGTCCACGTTTTGGCCTATAGCTCGAAACCCTATCACCCAGGGGTATGAAAATTACCCTCTACTAAAGCATTCATCAACAGCTTTCATTTGATATCCATATTCTATAGACACATTCTAGGGGTACCCAGGTCCACGTTTTGGCCTATATCTCGAGACCATGGTCACTCAGGGGTATGAAAATGACCCTTTACTAAAGCACTCATCAACAGCTTTCATTTGATATCCATATTCTATAAACACATTCTAGGGTACCCGAGTTCACGTTTTGGCCTATATCTCGAGACCCTAGTCACCCAGTCACCTATCCTATATTTCAAGTTAGATCAAAACACACACGGGGTGCAAAACAAATTCAAAATCGGTTCAGTAGTTTAGCAGTCCATTGGCCTCAATTTGTGACACGTGTTTTTTATATATTAAGATTAAATAATGCAGTTTGACTATGTGCAAAAAATAGCCATGCTTCAGCAAAAGGATCAAAAAAAAAGTTGAACAAAACTGTTGCGCACTGATTTTGCCCAAGAAACAACGTCTTAAGTGGTTTAAATAGGTTAAGTATTCTTTCTAATGCTGGTTCAAAGTAAGCCAACGAGTTTTGCTGTACCCTAATAACCTATGGTATTCCACATCTGCAAAATTACAAATTTCTTTGAATTGCTCCAATCGAGCCGTATAAATAAAAAAAGGAGTATATTTTTACAATAATAACTTCAATATCGATTGGTAGTCATTCCATGGCAGTTTGAATACAATTGTTCAAAATTTGCGCAGCGCAGTTAACGCCAATTAGGCTTTTATTAAGACGTTCTTGGATTTTATGGAAAACATTTCTTTTCCTCGCCTTAACGCATCCCCAAAATTAGTATTAGTGTTGTCAGCGGAAATTCCAACTACCTTTTGGCGTAATTAAAAACTCTGTATAACATTGAACATAAAGTTCGACAAAATATCAGATGTTTCTCCAGGAAGTTTATCAATTTCCAATATTTTAACTTGCATGCCCTGTCGTTCTGAGAAGTATCAAAAGCTGTCCTTTATTTTGGTAAAAATTGTAAAAGGCAGAAGCCTGAAAAAGGGCTGTCCTTTGAAATAAAGGACGGATGGTCAGCGTAGCATAGGTGGCCTTACAACAGTATTAAATATCCAATATACAATTTTTGGACATAACCCCCGTGTTTTGCCGTAGAGATGAATACAGGCGAAGAAAGCTCTTGTTGCCTTGTTTAGGATAGCATCCAAATGAGCATTCCACGTGAGGGTTATATCCAGTGTGACCCCTAGATATTTAGCCTCCACTGAGAATTGTATTTTTGTACCACCCAGGGATGGTTCTGGGATGGATAATTTCCTTCTTCGGTGGAAGGCACTATAACGGTTTTGTTAGGATTGATAGACAATCCTTTGGCATCACACCACGTCTCTATGATGCAATGGGCTTGTTGCATACTATCTGATATTGTATCTTCGTTCATCCTTGTGATGCAAATAACTAGGTCATCTGCATATCCTTGTGTGTCAAATCCCTTGGTTTTCACTAACTGAAGGAGGTCATCTATGACCAGGGTCCACAGGAGAGGGGCATCCTCTTGTGGCCGCAATTGATTCAGTTGTCCCTCCCAGTTCCAAATGGATTTTTCTTCTCTTTAACATGGACAGGTCCCATCGAATTATTATAGGGCTTATGTCCTTGTCAATCATAGGTTGTTCGATAGCTTGATGGGTTGCGTTATCGAAAGCCCCTGATATATCAATAAAAGCGCAGAGGGGTATATTTTTAGACTCTAGAGCCTTTTCGATTTTTACCGTGAGACTATGAATAGCCGTGTCCATGGATTTCCCTGACTTGTGGGCGAACTGATTCCTACACATAAGGAGTTTATTTAGATTGACCTCCCTGATATGCTGATCTAAGATTTTCTTCACACCTTTTAGGAGAAACCAGCTCGGGCGTATTAGTCGATACGACGAGGGCAATTGGTGGGGTTTCCCTGGCATTGGTAAAAATACTACCTTAACCACTGCCCACCTGTTTGGGATATGACCGAGCAGAAGTGATGCTTTATATAAAGTGGATAGGACTGGGGCTATATGATTTATCCCTTGCTGTAACAGACAAGGGTAGACCCCATCCGGTACTGCTGACTTGAATGGGCTAAAATTAGCCAGAACCCATTGCACTCGTTTCAAAGTGGTGAGTTGTGTTGCTAGGCTTTTTGCATTACCGCTGATAGTTGGCAAATCTGCCATTTTAGGTGGTGATTGATAGCCTGCTGTGCAGGCAGGAAATTGAGTTTCGAGTAATAGTTTGCACGTCTCTTCCGGCCGCGTGGTTTATCTCCCATCTGTGTTTTTTTTTTTTTTCAAAGTGCCAATTACATTTCTGTGATCTCTAGAAAGAGCTTTTTGTAGTCGAACAGCGTCTGGAAGATCATTAATCTTTTCAAAGTGTTCTATCCAGGTAGCCCTTTTAGATCTCCTAAGTTCTTTATTGTAAGATTTGAGAGCGACTTTGTACGAATCCCAGTCGCCCTAGCTCTCGCTTTATTGAACAGCTTCCTAGCCTGGCATCTTAGCTGCCCAAGCTTTTTGTTCCACCAAGGCACATCGCGTTGTGCACGTATCTTTTTTTGGGGGCAACTCTCATTGAAAGCTGTTTTGATGTCTGAGTGGAGCTGTTCAGCTTCCTCCTCAAGCTCCTGCACGGTGGTTATGGGTCGCTGTAAGCTGTTACCAGCTTCCTCAATAATAAAACGGAAAAGCTCCCTGTTCGTTTTCCTGGAATTTCCAAAAGCTGGCATGTGTTCCGAAAAGTGACCAATGTCGAATGCAATGTGTTTGTGGTCTGGCATTGACTCCTATCCTTAAACATGCCAGTTAGTGACGGTGCTGGCCATATTATGGCTGCACAGAGTAAGATCTAAAACTTACCCAGAAAGTAAGCAGACCAAAATTGCCTCTTGTTCGCATCTAGGGGTTGGAATTTTTGCCCATACTGCTACGAGATAAACCGTCATTAATTGTAAAAGTGGGAGAAACATTAGTTTGTTGCTTAAAAGCATTGCCGCTCTTGGGCGAGAGCTGGTGGCATAGATTAACTTACAATCAGTACTGTTCAGGCCTTCTACGGCACCGTACTTCGAACAGCAGGGTTTGTCATCGTCAACCGTTTAATTCCCCTCACCCTTATTGGGTGGGTTGTTTTTGGGCCTTAACTTGACTCTGTCAAACCCACAGAAAATCAAGTAGTTACGTTGCTTTAATAGCTCGGCAGACAGCGGATCGACGGCTATTGTAACTTCCGCCACCGCGGACTTACGAATCTTGCTGAGGGTTCTCCAGTTGCTGGTACTCAGGCCGACATTTTGGGCCTCAGCTAACCTCAAGCTGTTGTCGTTTGAGGGGCATTCCTCTTGCTTAAAGTACCAAACGAGAATGATGCGACGTGGTATATCCGCATCAGATACCACCTTCAGATTGACACCCTGCCATGGAGTGAGCTTTAGGGCGATAGCCCTTAGCCACTCCGAGGTGGTTGCATCCCTGCAGGTGATAGAAAGCCAGCCTGGTCGAGGTGTTCAAACGCTAAAAGTGGACTTTATAGCACCATCTTTTGGCTCACCATCCCTCCCAGGATGACATTCTGTATGGTATTCCACCGTGGCTGGATAGTCGGGTGGTATAATGCCCAGCTTTACCCCACTCAGGATATCCCTGAAAGTTTCCGACTGCTTGGCTTATGCATCAGGATGGGGAGGCATGGTTGCCTCGACATTCGATGCACAGCTTTCCACAGCTTTTTACAATATTTTTGTATTGCCAGCTGTGGGCAGCGACATCTTTTGGGGTCTCTTTCTGGTGGAGTCGAACTATATGAGCGGCCTCTCTTGGCTAACCCCTCACTACGGACCGATCCCCAGGGTTCTTTGGCAAACCCCCTGGCTGCGTCGTTGCTAAGTCGGTTGAGCGGCACCACTTAGCCGATCGTGCTCTGCATTCTGGCCAGGCTGATCGCTTTTCGCCGAAGAGGCAAGGAGCCCTTGCTCATCCTCCGGCGATATTGTGGGTTGTGACTCTACCCGATTTGCATCCTGCAGAGTCCCCACGTCTGCCATCTCCGCGTCATGTAGGGGACTATTCGGCCCCGGCAAGTCTGTGCCGACAGCTGATTCGGCTTGAACCGAAAGGTCGCAATCGACCTGATCTATTGGGAGCTGTTCAGCTCCATTAATATCCAATATCCCAGCAAGATTAATTACAACCAGAGAGCGTCAGGTATCTGGAGGCTACCGTTATAACACACATTAACGTAGTGCCATTCATCCCACGAGCACGGTTCGCATGACACTCGGAATTACGGGTTTTATCGAGTTGTCCTCTCCACATAGATCCGCCATAGTTGTTAGCAAAGCTTGGGTACCTTATTCAGGGTATGGCTCTTCGCCACGTATGGCCGGTCTTGAGCTAAAGATAGCACCTGTTTATAGGAAACTTGGCCCAGGGGAAACGGGGTACGGATGGGAGCTGGGAGACGAAGGGAAATCTGCTTATAGGGAAGAGGAAAGGGTCGTTGCTCGCATTCGCCGCCGAAGCCTTGCCAGGTGTCACCGCGAGGAGGCTACGTCCCAATATGGGGGGAGGGTGCAAGCACCCACGAGTCGACATTTTGGGATGACGCCGGTATGTGCAAGGCGAGATATCCCCATCAAAGACACCCGGACTCATAATTAAGAGCGCTTCGAAAATATTTCACAGGTGATTTAAAAAAAAAGTATAAAGAAATGCGTTTAAATTTAATTAAGTTTTCATATTAAAAAAAATATTCAAATAAAACGAATTGATAGATGAATAAAGATGATCCATGAAAAAGGCAATTTTGCCTATGAGGTGGGTTTGGTCAAAGGTAAGTGGTATGCTCAAGTCAATCCAGAGTCGGATAAAGGTCCCACTTCCCCCACCTAAATAAATACACAGCAAATTAGTGTTTTGATTTCGAACACACACACACACGCGGCTCTTAGGCTAAAATATCCACAACCTTGAATCCAGGAGAGAGAGAGAGAGAGAGAGATGCTCACTAGGTAGTGTCGCTGACAATATAGTGAAACACAAGGACGACGGCTCTCCACAGAGAGAGGGAGATAAAGTGCTAGCTAAGCGGTGGCTGAGATGGTGAAGACGACGGTGGCTCTCGCTAAGGGGTGCTAACGGCGGTAGTAATGACGGCGGTAGTTAGGATCACGCCCGAAGGGAGAGTACTGAGTGACGGTGGCTCTCACCAAATAGCTATGACGACGGTGGTGGCTAGACTTCGGGATGGGATCTCCAAGGATCGCGATGATGTTGTACCTACGGCGAAGTATGCCTGGGTTATTCCGGCCAATCATTTTATTCATAGGTAACTATGAACACGTTGGGAATTATGCTTGCATTGTCGCGCACAGCGCGCCACGAATGAAAATTCCCAAGCATTGTGCGTTCACCATCGCTGGCTTGCTTTGTGCTTGCGCGTTGGTTGTTGGGCCGGTATGTATGTATATATGTATTTCGGTACATACACTACTAGGGGTGGGCAGTAAATGGAAAATATGATGTTAGGGGTGGGCGCTAAATAGGAAATAGATATTGTGGCGTAGCATTTGCTACGTTACATGCCTCCAAAACTCTCAGGTGAGCATGTAATGTTCGTTTACACCCGAACTTAGCTTTCCTTACTTGTTTTTTTTACTTATTGAACATTTTATCTGTAAATTTCAACTGGTTGTAAAGATGGTCTGTTTCAGTTATGTTTATTTATATGTATACTTCCGTGTGCCTGTATGCTTTTCTTAGATTTATGCTAGACGTTTCGTTATTTAATATGTCGCTTGATATAAAAACGAAAACTGTGTGCGAAAACAGTCTATGTAGTTATGTTAAAACTTTAATGTAGGCGTCAAAAATGCTCGTAGTTTAAACGGTATAAAACTGGATAATGTTAGACATGTGTTTGAGTGTTCGATCGTTGATGTTGTTTGTGTTTCAGAAACTTCGTTTCTAACAGATGTTAATGATACTTACTACGGTATCAATAACTTTAATATATTCCGAAATGATAGGGTGGGGAAAGAAAGGGAGGCGTAGCAATTTAAAGCAAAAAACACATTGACGCTAAAGTAATTCTTAACTCTAAAGATATTGATACTGAGTATTTGTTCATTGAGGTGTCGAATTTGTCAACCAAAGCTTTAATATCATGTGCATATAACCCCCCTAAGTTGAACACCCTGTGCACATTCTTTGATGGACTGTCCTTGTATGATTGGAGCATGTTAACATCATAGTTTGTGGCGACTTTAACGTTAACCTTCTCGATCGTGAATCTTTTACACTGTTGGATGCTGTAGCAAGTGCTGGCCTTTCAATTGTCAATCATTGTTTCTAATCCGTCCTTTGAGTTTAAGTTTGACAACTTTCCTTTGTTTCAGATCATGATCTGATATTTTGTTCTTTTAACATTGATCTTGACCAGCATAAAGCAGCCCGGCTAGAACATTTGAATTCAGAGGCTATAAAGTTATTAACCTTGACTTGCTAGCTTTACATCTTTCATGTATCAGTTGGTCAGATTGTTGGGACTTTACTTCTATTGATGACAAGCTCAACTTTTTAAGCAATAATTTACTCAATGTGTTTGATATACACTTTCCTGTCATTTCATGTAAAGCCAAGTCGGAGTCCTGTCCTTGGTTAAATGATAAGGTTCAATTGGCAATTAAAAATAGAAATAAGTAATACTCCCCATGAGAAAGAAATCCTTCACAAACGACCTAGGGGTTACTCAAAATTGTAAGTAACAGAACTAACCCCATAGTTAAGAGGGAGAAATACATGCCCACCAATGCCCACCCCTAAATTCATGAAGTCTTATAATTTTTTTTATTTATACAAATACTTTTATTTTTTTTTGCCAATTTTAATTTTAGTGGGATGAATTTTTTATTTTTGGCGCTTGACAAACCCCCCTTCCCCCCTCTCTTCAACCTAAATCCGATAACAATTTACTGAAAAAAATTAAAAAAAATGGCAAAACTTTACAGATGTTTTTTTCGGTTCAACTTTTTAGTTGGAGTACCAAATTTTGGTGAAGTTCAATGCAATGGATCACCCTGTACCTGATCAAATATGACTTCTTGAGTAATAGTTTTTATCACGTCGTTATTACAATTAAATTCTATTCTTGAAGTGGAAAGTGTGTAGTTATTACAATTACTTGGATTTGAATACAACATTCTTGGAATACATTTATACTTGGATTCGTTTAACTACAATTACTTGGAAATTAATACAACATTTTTGGAATACATTTGGTTTATGGAGACTTAGTTTCTCTGCCATTGATTTAAAGTTCAAAAAAAAAAAAAAGTTGAATTGTTTAATAATAAATTTCAAAGATGGACATACGCAAATTTTTTAAAGGTAAGATGTTTACTACTGATAACCTTAGCACTTTTAACCACAGTGGCTACCATTTGGTTAAATTTAGTAACATTTCTATAAAATTGCAGTCAGTAATTAACCTTGTTAATTCCAAAAAGAGGCGCCAACACGTTATTCGGACAGAGTTTGCTGAAATTTTGGATGGTGAATTTTCTGCCACCCGCTTTTGAAATGCATTTTACACACTTTTGTGATATATTATTGTTTGTTCGAGATATTGTATTAATTAATAAATCTATTCTATATTTCATAAAATCGCAATGGCGCAAGGCGAAAACTCCAGAAAAATGAAAATTATCAGCGGGCGCCATAAAATATATCCACCATAATACATATATGCACAAATGCGTACAAATATATCTATTACGATGATAGTACAAAATATTCCTGAACTTTGTCAGGGATCTGGCACTTAGCCGGGTTTGACATCCACCATAATACACATATGCACTAGCGCGTACAAATATATATATTGCGGTGATACTACAAAATCTTCCTGAATTTTTTCAGGGACCCGGCATCTTGCCTTCGGATTAATAATACTGAAGTCAAAACGCGTCTTTCGACAACTTTCCAGATATTTTTGGAAATGTTTTTGAAGTTGATCCCTGTTCTAGAATATTACTAAAATATGTTTTATCAATTAAAAGTTTTCAAGTAAAAGCCAGGCTGAAAGGGTTAAAGTATACAAAGCATTTCCACACATAATCACAAAACTATTCAAATTGAAGGGATTCGTATTTGAAGCTTATCTTCCTCAAAAAGTTTTGTTCTTGCTTCAACCCAAATTGTATACTTGTGTCTTCACAGCACCAAAACTAAAGATTGTGGAACCCCCCACGACTCGGGTTGAAGAAGTTGCTGCTTCCTTTTTGAGCCTGCAAGAGAAGCCTACATATTCAAAAGGTTTGAATGAATGATATAAATATTTTGTGTTTTTACCAATCACAATATTTATTAGCATGTATAAGCAGGTAATGTACTAGGACAGTGGCCGAGTGCTAAAAAAATAGCTAAAAATCAGAAAGTGGTACCCAAAAACGCGTTTTGACCCCAGGATCTCGAATCCGAAACCATAAACCCGATATCTCTGATAATTGTCGAGATTTTTGCAAAACCAATTTTAAGTTTTCATGTGGTCCTTTTGTTTTTGTTGTACACACAAAAAAATTTGTGGGTAAAAGTGTTCTGCGCAGAAATGCTGTGCAAAACGCGTTTTTGCGTAACACTTTCGGATTTGTAGCTATTTTTTTAGCACTCGGCCACTGTCCTAGAATATCACCTGCGTATACATGCTAATTAATATTGTCATTGGTAAAAATTATAGGTTCATGCTCATAACATTCATTGTGAGTTTCTCAATAACAAAAAATTGCTCGTATTTGTAGAAAATTTAACAGATATTCCATCGAACGATCCGAAAGAATGCACTTCGAAGTGTGATGAAGGCCAAACTTCGACCTCTAGTCATCAACCTACAAATTCCTCCGATCGTGTTAAAAGTAGTTCTTTCACTTCAGCATCATCATGTTTAAATGAAACCAGTTTGGAAGAATATCACTCACACGATTTAGGCTTTTGTGTTGAACGATCATCACAGATATCAACTACTGACAAGATGTAATTTCTAAAGAGATGTTGGGTACCGTCAGAAAATTATAATTTTAATGGCGATGTCGAAGACTTAGGCCGAAAATTTAAATTTGAATGGCTGAACATGTATTCTCCTTGGCTTCAGTATTCGAAAAAACTGAAGGGAGCATTGTGTTTATATTGTGTTCTTTTTCCGCCGGAAAGAACAAAGATGATATTACCTTCATATTTTGAATTTTATGTATAAGGTAGAAGTATTTATTTTTAAACTAGCACCAGTTTTTAAATCGTATCTAAAATTTTGATTGTGACAATATACAAAAGCACGCTTCTCGCAAACAAATAAAAATAAAGTATCATTTGAGACTTAGTTGTTCTAAATTAAGCGCATTTTGATTATCCTGTCCAGTAATGCGCACTTTGCAATGCATTTGTATTATGGAGATCAAGACTCATCCAGCGAAGCTTCGTAAATTACATTTTTATATAGAATTGTGTAACTTTATCACTTCAGCCAAATATTACTTTTCATTTTCAGTTTTGATAGAAGAGAAGTGTTGTAAATAAGACAAATCTGAATATTACTGCTCAAAGTATATTAAACAAAATAATAGTGAACTGGACAGTTTTTCAAATGAAAAAAGTATTTAACCCGTTGACTTCCGAAAAATTTAATTTTTTTTTGTAAACACACAGAGTTTTCAATTTGAATACTTTTGTTGAAAAAAAAAAACAACAAGGCGCATCCGTAATAAGTGATATCCTGGAATAAATCAGTGTGGGAAGACATTCATTAGTTGTGCTGTTTACGGAGTTACTCAGAATATCAGTTGTTCAATTCTTTAAGGCATCTAGTTCGGATGAAAAGCGACTCCAAGGGGCTCACGTTAAGAAAGTTTTCGTATATTTCCGACCGAGCTGGTTATATTTTTTTGCGAAACCTGGTTGCAAAATGAAGAAATATTTAGATTGAAATTTACAATTTTCTGAAAACCTACTCGCATTTACGAATTTCCTAGCACTACTACTACTGCATACTACTTTAAGTCTTTTATATTACAATTTCGGCTGAGAAAGATATAATGCCCCCCCCCCCCCCCCCCCCTCCTTCCATGCTGAGTAAAAGCAACCCGTACTGATTTTTGATTTTGAGTGCTTCGAGTGAGCAAACCTGCAGTAGTGGAATCATCTGTAGGATCCAAAATATATGCTTAGGCCACAAAGGGTTAATGCGCTTGTTTGCAATTTTTAAAAGTAACAATTCATGTAAAACTAAAAATTTTCAGTTGTCAATTCTACCTTGTTTAATTTGCTTGTTTCTGCTTATCGTTTCAAAACTTTTACTTCTATCCTCATATCTCATGATTTGGAGCAAAATTCGAAAACTATTTTACGCTTTAAGGTGTATTTTATGACCTACTCGGCCTCCAAATCAAAGCGGGTGATCAGCATTTTAAGCAACATTTTGAAGAAGGGAAAAAAAGCTACTTACACCTCGCCCCAAATCCAGAATGAAATCATCACTTTTTGTGGACAGGTTACTCAAAATGACATTATAAACGATGCAAAAAAAGCTACAGCATTCAGTCTTATGGGGGACGAAAGCCGTGACAAAGCAGGAAATGAAAAATTATCATTTGGTGCCAGACTCTACGATGAAGAAAAGTAAGTTATTCGAGAAGAATTTATAGGTTTTGTTCAACTAGACGCTATGGATGCCGAAACAGTTGCCACCGCGATAGATAATTTTATCACTGAAAGAGGACTTGATCCTATGAAACTTAAAGGACAAGGGTATGACGGTTGTTCAACCATGTCAGGAAAAGAAAATGGTGTGCAAGCTATTTTGAGGGAGAAATATCCTCAAGCTTTATACTTTCATTGCGCAAGTCACAAATTGAATTTAGTAGTAAATGATTTAAATGAAGTCCCTGAAATTCGTAACATTATTGCAGCAATCAAGGACGTCATCAATTTTTCTCGTTGTTCTCTTGCCAGAAGGAAATATGTTCCACATATTCCTGCTTTTTGCGAAACACGATGGTCAGAGAAATACAGGAGTATTTCGATCTTTCTACACTTTGTCAGCATCGTTAATGGATTCAAAGAACTTTCCATCGAAGGAAACACTTCAACAAAAACAACTTCCTTTCAGCTGCACTCAGCTGTCACTCAATCAACTTTCATCATATGTCTTTCTTTGATTTAGAAATACTCGTCTTATCTTGAGCCAGTGGTTGACATTTTACAATCAAAGCAGTTGGATCTTCTTTCGTGCAGAAAACAAATCCAACGGATCATTCAATTAGCAAAAGATCATCGAATGAATGCGGATTCTGGAGTTTCAAAGTCGATTGCTGAACAACTAGGATTAGAACTACAAAAACCGAGGACCGTGGACCGTCCAAAACATCGCTCGAATCATCCTGCTTCTGATGACGCCAATTTTGGAAGAGATCACTTTTAATTCCGTATTTAGATTCATTTGTCACCACACTGGAGCAAAGATTATCTGAAGAGAACTTGCCAACGTAAACATTGCTTCACTTGCACCTAGCTAACATGTTGAAAATGAATTTCCGAGACTTCAATAAAGCAACAGAAAATTTTATTCAGTTTTACGGTCTTACAAGTTTTGCTGCGGAGGCCGAATTGTGGTATTTTCATTGGAAGGACAAGCACTTGAAAGCTGAAGAACTTCATAAGTTAGACCTGTGTAATGTTCAAGAAACTGAAATGTTTTATACAACAACAAAGCTTGCTTTGTATATTGCTATCGCATTACCTTGTACGACAAGTTCCATAGAACGGACATTTAGTACGTTGAGAAGAGTAAAGACTTGACTTCGCTCAACGATGGTCGAAAATCGTTTGAATGGTAAGAAAAGTGATGAAAATCCAAAAGTTATTCTCGGATTGTAATGATGAATATGATTAATTTTTTTAGGATTATGCATGATGAGTATACATAGGAAAATGGTCAAGGATAAAGGAAAGGGTACGGTACTCAGGGTTTTAGAACGATTTGCACAAGATCCACTCCGTTTAGCACTTGTTCTCTTTCTTGTTTCTTGACATTAAATTGGATGGAATTGCGCAAACTGACCCCGACAGACGTAGAGCTTATTGCTCAACCTACTTCCCGACGGAATACTTGACGGTGGTACCGGGGGTATATGGTACTCAGACTGTAGGAAGTTTAGTGCGGTTAAAGTCCCACACTAACTTTGGGGCTTTCGATGCTTCCTCCTAGTAAAAAAAAAAACATTAAATTGGATTGCCCCTCCCCCCCTTATTGTTCCAAAATTAAATCTTGGCTACGCCCTTGAAATCAAATGCTATTGGGGAGGATGGCTTATCAGTAAAATTTATTAAAATTGCTCTACCATAAATTCAAAGTACAATAACACATATTATGAACCATTCTATAACTTCTTTCTGTTTTCTACACATGTGGAAGGTTGCGTCAGTCAGACCTATAACAAAGAAAAGAAATGCTTCTTATCCCTATGATTTTCGGCCGATAAGTATCCTGCCTTTTTAGGAAAAACACAATTGTTCTATGGCGATATTAAAACTCCTAGATGATACTCGTTTACCATATGACAAAAATCAGCTAACGCTCCTTTGCTTATTAGATTTTTCCAAGGCTTTTGACTCAGTATACCACTCTATTCTTTGCTCAAAACTCGAAAAATATTTTGGTTTTATATGATTGAGTTTTGGTTTTAGTTCGCCCGCTTTAAAGGGTATAGAGAGTTATCTTGACGGAAGATACCAGAGGATAAAAATGGCACCTTTATATCAAGTCTTGTAAAACTTACAACTGGTGTTCCACAAGGCTCCATACTGGGTCCCCTTTTGTTTACGCTTTTTATAAATGACATGTTTTATACGTGCACGTTCGTGAGTATGCGTGCCTACCCTGAGGATATACAGCTGTAATTATCAAGCAGTTTTGAGAATATTGACGATTTATAAAATTATTTGAATTCCGATCTTTCAGCACTGGAGAGTTGGTCCAATAAAAACGGCCTGTACCTTAACAAGTCATTCGTTTTGCCCATAGCTAAGAAGGGGTTAATTGGGCACACAGGGCCGAGGATAGGGGGGGGGGGGGGGAGGGGCAGCCATTGAAATTGCTCTGTGGCCCGGAAGGTTTTTGGGGGCCCGGCAAGGCAAAGCAGTATTGACAGTACTCTAACTAGGATTTCTACAAAAAATTGTTGCCACAAAAAATAGGTTTAAAATTGAAAATCACTAAACTAAAATGATAAGCATCCAATCAAATACTATGGGGCATAGTCATAGTCGAAATAAAATGTGATTTTAAGTTAGATAAACGTTTTTGACACAATTTATAAGCGCTATCTGTCAAAAATGCTTCAACTAACTTAAAATCACATTTTATTTCGCATACAACTATGCCCCTATCGGTTTGGTCGTATTGCTTTTTCATTTTAGTAAAAGCCAGCGATATCTGTAAATACAGGCTGATAATAAACTAGAGCGTTAATTTGAAAAAATTAGTACACTTGACTTGTTTTGCGAAGCGCGAATTTGTGCAAACATATGAGTATGCCGTGGATAAGCTTACATCAAAGCCATCCAATTAGCAAATTTGGTATGTTATTCGCTGCCACCATTTCAACTTCTGAACAAATTTCATGACTTGAAGATGGAAGTGTTATATCCTAACATCTGCATAGCATTAAGAATATTTTGCACACTTCCAGTCAGCGTGGCTGAAGGGTAGCGTTCTTTTAGTCTATTGTCTCGCGTGAAAAATTTTTTACGTTCTACTATGAGCCAAAATCGCTTGACAAGCCTTGGAACATTGGCGTTGGAGTTCAACCTTGCTCGCAGCATTAGTTTTGAATCGGTAATTTCCATATTCGCAGACCAAAAAGCACGGAAGGGTTTCTTTGGCTGATTCAAGCTCTTAAAATGTACATATTTAGAAAAAGTGAATGTAAGCAAATTAAACAATGAAATCTAACATTTCATTTATGTAAGTGCTCCAGTAAATTTTATTTTATATGAAATAAAACTGACAATGTGAATTGAAAAATTTATGTATGTTATGTTATTTTTTTTACTGGATTGAGTTTATTTTTTAGGGGGGCCCGTAAACTCAAACTGTCCCAGGGGCCCGGCTCGGCTCTCTGCGGCCCTGTGGGCACATCATACTTACGATCTTTTTGGGTGGTAGATCCCTGCAGTTTGTAGAAAATATAACAAATCATGGGCTCGTGATTAACACAAGCTTATCTTGTTCCGATCACATTAACGAAGTACTTGGTAAAGGCTACGCCGCCCTAACTGTCTAAGGCAATCTTCTACATGCACCCCTATTTCTATTAGGCACAAACTCGCGGTGCATCTAGTACTTCCAATTATTACGCATTCGGAATTGGTTTATAATAACATAGATTCCCAGTCTGCCCACAAAGTTGATATATTATTAACCATATCACTTGCTATGTTTATGGTCTCAATAAATTTGACCACATCTCTCGCTTTATTTTTCTTTTCATCTCATTATGTCTCAAAGTCTGATCTTTTTAAAAAGTTAATATTTACAAAGTCTGCGCCTGACTCTTTAATTATCCACTGGACTGTTTTTGTCCATACTACAAGAACATGGTACCCAATACCAAATGCAGTAAGCTCGGGTGTAACCGGACATTACATACTCAGCTGAGAGCTTTGGAGAACAAATTGTCTTTTTCATGGATACGTACAAATGGTAATACTAAAAAGTGGAGCAACTTGCCTTTGCTATCTTTTTTCAGCTATAAATTCGTTTTATTTTAATATTTTTTTTAAATGATATTATTTTTGCTGCTTTTTCGGCCTTTGTAATGGTCTTAAACGAGCTCTAGGCCACACATTAAATGAAATACACACACTTGTTGTATATATTTAGCGTTATATTTAGGTCGATATTTCGATTTCAATTTTAAATCATCTTCAGGACTGAAAAATGTTATAATGTTAATAAATAAATACATAAAACCAAATTGCACAAAAGTATATCATCATACACCTACATTCTTGACTTCACCTAGTCGACTAACTTAATATTTAAAGTTAAGAACAGAGGAATATGAGCACAAAAAAGGTAAACAAACAAAAGGAAACACCGCTATGGTAAAAAAAATTTGATACAAACAACAATACATGAAATGGTAAAATGCATATGTACATATATATGTATAAGAGAATCTTCCATATAAATAAGTATAATACAAGACGAAGATGAGGATAAAAAACGAATTGATGGCACTCTCAGCATTTCTGGTTGCTGTTCTGCGTTATCAGCTGTCTGTATGCGTGGGCAACTCCACCGTCAGTGTCGGACTTGAAATTCATGCGATTTTCGTTGTGAGTGCCGATATATACAACATCTCTAAAATGTAGCGTTTATTGTAATGTGATTCTTGTTGTAAAATTTTTACATCATCAAAATCTGGCGAGGGTCCCAAAGTTTTACAATGCTGGGAAAGAGCTGTTTGGTTGTCATTATTGTGATCGCGATTTTTAATATTAGATTTGTGCGCGGAAATCCTCGTTTTCAGATTGGATTTAGTGGTCCCAATATATACCTTAGGGCAAGGTACATGGGATCCATCACCGTTGCATTTAGTTTTGTGTATAACGTCGGATTTGTCGTATTTCCCGATCTTACTCTTCGTGTTGCTATATATTTGTTGCAAAGTGTTGTGATATTTGAAGGCAATTTGAAATTATTCCTTGTCGTATAGATTTGAATATTTGATTCTGTTAGATAGGCCATGTACGAAAATTGCCGATTTATATATCCTTTCTTGCGTAATTGTTCTGTTTTTACTCGGTTCGAAATGATCACGTATGTACCGATTAATTAGATGAGTGGGAAATTCATTATTTTCTAGGATATTTCTTATTATTTCTTTATTTTTCGCGTGGTACATTTCATCACTGATTGAGAGGACTCTTCTTATAAAATTTCTTGCCGTGTTAACTATTGTTGTCTTGTCATGTTTGGAATAAAAATTCAATAATCTCCCGGAGGCTGTGGGTTTTTTATACCAATCAAATGTAAGGATGTTATCTTTTCTTACAACGAGTGTGTCCAAAAATGGTAACTGTCCATTCCTCTCAACTTCTACTGTAAATTTTATGGACCTGTTGTAGGTATTTAGTTCAGCCAACATTGCCTCTATCGCGTCAGTTCGCCCAATAGCAAAAATATCGTCTACATATTTACTGAGAAGGCGCGGTTTATGGGGTGAGTTTTCTTCAAATTTGCATAGTAATTCTTCCATTACGATGTCTGCTATAACCGGCGATGCGGGCGACCCCATAGGCATTCCCGCACGTTGTTCGTAAATCTTGTTATTAAACTTAAAATATCTATTTTCTTTGATACAAAACCGAACCACTTCTAGAAAGAGTTCTTTGGTTAAATTTGTGTGTATTTTGATAATATTCCATTTTGACGCAATGCTTTCTAAAGCATTCCGGGATGCTGAGGAATAATGAGACCACATCAAACGATACCAGGCTCTCGTTGTCAAATATATATGAGTTCTGAATTTTATTTTTGAAGTCAATCGCATCTTTAACATTATATTTTGAGATTTTTGTTATATTCTCTAAGACATTTACAACAAATTTGCATAAATTGTACGAAGGTGAATTAGTAGACGGACATATCGGTCTCAGGGGAATACCTTCTTTATGAACCTTCGGAAGGCCATACAATCTCGGTGCATTAGTTGTCCTACTCAAACGACGATATTTTTCTTTCATATCTATCATTTTATTTTTAAATAGTTTATCAACAATTTCATTATTTTTGTTTTGTAGTTTGTTAGTAGGGTCCCGTTTTAGTACTCGATACGCTGAAATGTCATTGACTATGCTTTGCAGTTTTGCTTCGTAATCAGCCTTTTCCATAATAACAGTCACGCTTCCTTTGTCCGCATTAAGAACCAACAGCTCTTTGTTATTTTTAAGAAACGTCTTCGCTGACTGTAGTATATTCAATATAAATTTATCTCTCGCGCTAACATCTGTTTTTTTGAGGTGGTCCCGTATTAATGTCGTGAAATTGTTCCGCTCAATTTCTTGTTGTTCTTTGTCTTTAATCGTCTGTATACAGTCTTCGCCTTCTGCAATCATTTTAAATAAAGGAAAGCCTTTCCTTGTTGTTGGTAGAGAAAATTTTGGGCCTAGTGAGAGAATACACTGTACGTCTGTGGGTATATTGGTTTGTGTGGTATTGCAAAACCATTGCGGTACGCTTTTTATGTTCAGTAATTGTTTTTGTTTTTCTATAAGTTTATCATATTTGTTCGTTTGTATTCTTTTAATTTTTGTTGTTAGATTTTGTGCCAAGACTTTCTCACTTTCGAAAAATATGGTCGAATCTTCGACATTAAGTTCATGTTGTAATTTACTTTTCAATGTATTTACCTCTCTTGTTTTCTGCTTCTGCAGTTCATGCTTAATTTTGATGATAAGGTTAAGGAGTTTTTTTTGTACATTTGTTAAATAATTCGATACTGTATTTGTTGTTCTATTTGAGATCCTGTTGTTGTTGATTTTGTAGTTGATGATGTAAATTATGTTCTTAGTGGCATTGTTAATGAAGCTTGGTATAATCCCACTCTTTCTACATCTAACGAGGAACTTGATCGACTCCGTCAACCTGCTATGTTGTTGTACGTTGTGCTGATACTGTTTCGTACATTGGTTGGTGTTATTTGTATACTTATGTACACAAACCAATATACCCACAGACGTACAGTGGATTCTCTCACTAGGCCCAAAATTTTCTCTACCAACAACAAGGAAAGGCTTTCCTTTATTTAAAATGATTGCAGATGGCGAAGACTGTATACAGACAATTAAAGACAAAGAACAACAAGAAATGGAGCGGAACAATTTCACGACATTAATACGGGACCACCTCAAAAAAACAGATGTTAGCGCGAGAGATAAATTTATATTGAATACACTACAGTCAGCGAAGACGTTCTTAAAAATAACAAAGAGCTGTTGGTTCTTAATGCGGACAAAGGAAGCGTGACTGTTATTATGGAAAAGGCTGATTGCGAAGCAAAACTGCAAAGCATAGTCAATGACATTTCAGCGTATCGAGTACTAAAACGGGACCCTACTAACAAATTACAAAACAAAAATAATGAAATTGTTGATAAACTATTTAAAAATAAAATGATAGATATGAAAGAAAAATATCGTCTTTTGAGTAGGACAACTAATGCACTGAGATTGTATGGCCTTCCGAAGGTTCATAAAGAAGGTATTCCCCTGAGACCGATATGTTCGTTTACTAATTCACCTTCGTACAATTTATGCAAATTTGTTGTAAATATTTTAGAGAATATAAGAAACACCTCAAAATATAATGTTAAAGATGCGATGGACTTCAAAAATAAAATTCAGAACTCATATATATTTGACGACGAGAGCCTGGTATCGTTTGATGTGGTCTCATTATTCCCCAGCATCCCGGTAGATCATGCTTTAGAAATCATTGCGTCAAAATGGAATATTATCAAAATACCTACAAATTTAACCAAAGAACTCTTTCTAAAAGTCGTACGGTTTTGTATCAAAAAAAATAGATATTTTAAATTTAATAACAAGATTTACGAATAACGTGCGGGAATGCCTATGGGGTCGCGGGCATCGCCGGTTATAGCAGACATCGTAATGGAAGAATTACTATGCAAATTTGAAGAAAACTCACCCCATAAAGCGCGCCTTCTCAGTAAATATGTAGACGATATTTTTGCTATTGGGCGAACTGACGCGATAGAGGCAATGCTGGCTGAACTAAATACCTACAACAGGTCCATAAAATTTACAGTAGAAGTTGAGAGGAATGGACAGTTACCATTTTTGGACACACTCGTTGTAAGAAAAGATAACATCCTTACATTTGATTGGTATAAAAAACCCACAGCCTCCGGGAGATTATTGAATTTTTATTCCAAACATGACAAGGCAACAATAGTTAACACGGCAAGAAATTTTATAAGAAGAGTCCTCCCAATCAGTGATGAAATGTACCACGCGAAAAATAAAGAAATAATAAGAAATATCCTAGAAAATAATGAATTTCCCACTCATCTAATTAATCGGTACATACGTGATCATTTCGAACCGAGTAAAAACAGAACAATTACGCAAGAAAGGATATATAAATCGGCAATTTTCGTACATGGCCTATCTAACAGAATCAAATATTTAAATCTATACGACAAGGAAAAATTTCAAATTGCCTTCAAATATCACAACACTTTGCAACAAATATATAGCAACACGAGGAGTAGGATCGGGAAATACGACAAATCTGGCGTTATATACAAAATTAAATGCAACGGTGACGGATCACAGGTACTTTGCCCTAAGGTATATATTGGGACCACTAAATCCAAACTGAAAACGAGGATTTCCGCGCACAAATCTAATATTAAAAATCTCGATCACTATAATGACAACCAAACAGCTCTTTCCCAGCATTGTAAAACTTTGGGACACTCGCCAGATTTTGATTATGTAAAAATTTTACAACAAGAATCACATTACAATAAACGCTACATTTTAGAGATGTTGTATATTATCGGCACTCACAACGAAAATCGCATGAATTTCAAGTCCGACACTGACGGTGGAGTTGCCCACGTATACAGACAGCTGATAACGCAGAACAGCAACCAGAAATGCTGAGAGTGCCATCAATTCGTTTTTATCCTCATCTTCGTCTTGTATTATACTTATTTATATGGAAGATTCTCTTATACATATATATGTACATATGCATTTTACCATTTCATGTATTGTTGTTTGTATCAAATTTTGTTTACCATAGCGGTGTTTCCTTTTGTTTGTTTACCTTTTTTGTGTTCATATTCCTCTGTTCTTAACTTTAAATATTAAGTTAGTCGACTAGGTGAAGTCAAGAATGTAGGTATATGATGATATACTTTTGTGCGATTTGGTTTTATGTGTTTATTTATTAATATTATAACATTTTTCAGTCCTGAAGATGATTTCAAATTGAAATCGAAATATCGACCTAAATATAACGCTAAATATATACAACAAGTGTGTGTATTTCATTTAATGTGTGGCCTAGAGCTCGTTTAAGATCATTAAAATTATTTTTTTTAAATATGAAAATTTGGTTAAATTTGAACGCATTTCTTTTCGTATTTATACATTTCATGAAGGTGAAATGGTATATTAACTTTGGTCCGATGTTGGTAACGTTAAGAAATATAGAAGATAGACTAACCATTAAGTATACCGAATTGATCAGGGTGACGAACTGAGTTGATATAGCCATGTCCGTCTGTCCGTCCGTCGGTCTGTTTGTTTGAACGCAAACTAGTCCCTCAAATTTTGAGATATCTCAATGAAATTTGGCACAAGGATGTATTTTTGTATTATATTAAACATTTGTCGGATCCGGTAGGATCAGACCACTATAACATATATCTCCCATATAACCGATAGTTCAGATAAGACCATTTTGGTCATTTCTCTCTTAATTTAGAAAGTATAAACGTGAAACTCGGCGATATATATTTTAATATGTCATAGAAGATTTTCTGAGAAAACCACTTTGATCGGAGCTATATATAGTATATATCCCATACAACCGATCTTTCAGATAGAATGATTTTTAGCCATTTCTCCCTTAATTACCAATATACAAACGTTAAACTTGGTGATATTTATTCTAATATATCATAGAAGATTTCCTGAAAAAATCACTTTGATCGGAGCTATATATATATAGTATATACCTATCCCATACAACCGTTCGTTCAGATAGAAAGATTTTTGGCCATTTCTCCCTTAGTTTCAAATATAAAAACCTGAAACTTGGTGATATATATTCTAATATATCATAGAAGATTTCCTGTAAAAAACATTTTGATCGGAGCTATATATAATATATATCCCATACAACCGATCGTTCAGATAAGGGGTTTTTTTTGCCATTTTTATACTCAGTTGAGTAGAGCTCGCAGAGTATATTAACTTTGATTGGATAACGGTTGGTTGTACAGGTATAAAGGAATCGAGATATATATAGACTTCTATACATCAAAATCTTCAGTATCGAAAAAAAATTCGATTGAGCCATGTCCGTCCGTCCGTCCGTCCATCCGTCCGTCCGTTAACACGAAAACTTGAGTAAATTTTGAGGTATCTTGATGAAATTTGGTATGTATATTCCTGGGCACTCATCTTAGATCGCCATTTAAAATGAACGATATCGGACTATAACCACGCCCACTTTTTCGATATCGAAAATTTCGAAAAATCGAAAAAGTTCGATAATTCATTACCAAATACGGATAAAGCGATGAAACTTGGTAGGTGAGTTGAACTTATGACGCAGAATAGAAAACTAGTAAAATTTTGGACAATGGGCGTAGCACCGCCCACTTTTAAAAGAAGGTAATTTAGAAGTTTTGCAGGCTGTAATTTGGCAGTCGTTGAAGATATCATGAGGAAATTTGGCAGGGACGTTACTCTTATTACTGTATGTATGCTTAATAAAAATTAGCAAAATCGGAGAACGACCACGCCCACTTTTAAACAAAAATTTGTTTACAGTCAAATTTTAAAAGAAAAGTTAATATCTTTACAGTATATAAGTAAATTATGTCAACATTCAACTCCAGTAATGATATGGTGCAATCAAATACAAAAATAAAAGAAATTTCCAAAATGGGCGTGGCTCCGCCCTTTTTCATTTAATTTTTCTAGGATACTTTTAATGCCATATGTCGAACAAAACATTACCAATCCTTGTGAAATTTGGTAGAGGCCTAGATTCTAGGACGATAACTGTTTTCTGTGGAAAAAGGCGAAATCGGTTTAAGCCACGCCCAGTTTTCATACCCAGTCGGCCGTCTGTCCTTCCGCTCGACCCTTAACACGATAACTTGAGCAAAATCGATAAAACTTTACTAAACTCAGTTCACGTACTTATCTGAACTCACTTTATATTGGTGTAAAAAATGGCCGAAATCCGAATATGACCACGCCCACTTTTTCGATATCGAAAAGTACAAAAAAAGAAAAAAATGCCATAATAATATACCAAATACGAAAAAAGGGATGAAATTGGTAATTGGATGGTCTATTGACGCAAAATATATCTTTAGAAAAAAACTTTGTAAAATGGGTGTGACACCTACCATATTAAATAGAAGATATTGAAAAAGTTTTGCAGGGCGAAATCAAAAGCACTTGGAATCTTGGAAGGATAACGTTTCGTGGTATTACATATATAAATAAATTAGCGGTACCCGACAGATGATGTTCTGTTCACCCTGGTCCACATTTTGGTCGATATCTCGAAAACGCCTTCACAAACACAACTACCACTACTCCCTTTTAAAACCCTCATTAATACCTTTAATTTGATGCCCATATCGTACAAACACATTATAGGGTCACCCCTGGTCCACCTTTATGGCGATATCTCGAAAAGGCGTCCACCTATAGAACTAAGGCCCACTCCCTTTTAAAATACTCATTATCGCCTTTCGTTTGATACCCATATCGTACAAACAAATTCTAGAGTCACCCCTGGTCCACATTTATGGCGATATCTCGAAAAGGCGTCCACCTATAGAACTAAGGCCCACTCCCTTTTAAAATACTTATTAACACCTTTCGTTTGATACCCATATCATACAAACAAATTCTAGAGTCAGCCCTGGTCGACCTTTATGGCGATATCTCGAAAAGGCGTGCACTTATAGATTTAAGGCCCTTTCCCTTTTAAAATACTCATTAACAGCTTTCATTTGATACCCATATCCTACAAAAAAATTCTAGAGTCACCCCTGGTCCACCTTTATGGCGATATCTCGAAAAGGCGTCCACTTATAGATTTAAGGCCCACTCCCTTTTAAAATACTCATTAACACCTTTCATTTGATACCCATATCCTACAAAAGATTCTAGAGTCACCTCTGGTCCACCTTTATGGCGATATCTCGAAAAGGCGTCCACCCATAGAACTAAGGCGCACTCCGTTTTAAAATATTCATCAACACCTTTCGTTTGATACGCATATTGTACAATCGCATTCTAGAGTCACCCCTGGTCCACGTTTATGGCGATATCTCGAAAAGGCGTCCACTTATAGATTTAAGGCCCACTACCTTTTAAAATACTCATTAACACCTTTCATTTGATACCCACATCGTACAAAAAAATTCTAGAGTCACCCGTGCTCCACCTTTATGGCGATATCTCGAAAAGGCGTCCACCTATAGAACCAAGGCCCACTCCCTTTTGAAATACTCATTAACACTTTTTATTAGATATCCATATTGTACAAACACATTCTAGAGTCACCCCTGGTCCACGTTTATGTTGATATCCCGAAAAGGTGTCCACCCAAAGAACTAACGCCCATTCCCTTTTAAAATGCTTATTAACACCTTTCGTTTGATACCCATATTGTACAAAAGCATTATAGAGTCACCCCTGGTCCACCTTTATGGCAATATCTCCAAAAGGCGTCCACCTATAGAACTAACGCCACGCCCTTTTAAAATACTCATTAACACCTTTCACTTTATACCCATATTGTACAAACGCATTCTATAGTCACCCCTGGTCCACGTTTATGGCGATATCCCGAAAAGGCGTCCACCCATAGAACTAAGGCCCATTCCTTTTTAAAATACTTATTAACACCTTTCGTTTGATACCCATATTGTACAAAAGCATTCTAGAGTCAACCCTGGTCCACCTTTATAACGATATTCCGAAAAGGCGTCAACCTATAGAACTAAGGCCCACTCCCTTTTAAAATACTCGTTAACACTTTTCATTTGATACCCATATCGTAAAAACAAATTCTAGAGTCACCCCTGGTCCACCTTTATGGCGATATCTCGAAAAGGCGTCCACCTATAGAACTAAGGCCCACACCCTTTTAAAATATTCATTAACACCTTTCATTTGATACCCGTATCGTACAAACAAATTCTAGAGTCACCCCTGGTCCACCTTTATGGCGATATATCGAAAAGGCCTCCACCTATAGAACTAAGACCCACTCCCTTTTATAATACTCATTAACACCTTTCATTTGATACCCATATCGTACAAACAAATTCTAGAGTCACCCCTGGTCCACATTTATGGCGATATCTCGAAAAGGCGTCCACCCATAGAACTAAGGCCCACTTCCTTTAAAAATACTCATTAACACCTTTCGTTTGATACCCATATTGTACAAACGCATTCTAGAGTCACCCCTGGTCCACGTTTATGGCGATATCTCGAAAAGGCATCCACCCATAGAACTAAGGCGCACTCCCTTTTAAAATACTCATTAACACCTTTCATATGATATCCATATCGTACAAACATATTCTAGAGTCACCCCTGGTCCACCGTTATGGCGATATCCCTAAATGGCGTCCATCTATAGAACTATGGCCTACTCCCTCTTAAAATACTCTTTAATACCTTCCATTTGATACACATGTCATACAAACACATTCCAGGGTTACCCTCGGTTCATTTTACTACGAGGTGATTTTCCCTTATTTTGCCTCCATAGCTCTCAACTGAGTATGTAATGTTCGGTTACACCCGAACTTAGCCTTCCTTACTTGTTTATTTTATATTTATCTTAAAAATCGTTTAGGTATGTACATCTGTTTACTATATATTTCTTATCTTATACATCCGAGTATTTGGAGATTGCGAAGGGGATAAGATTATTGTTCAGCCCCATTCATGAAACGTATGAAGTCTTGTGCACAGCCGAAGACAGTCCCGTCCTTACTTGTTTTTTTTTTTTAAATCACCCCTGAAATATTTTCGAAGCGCTCTTAATTATGAGTCAGATAAGAGTCCGAAGTTGTAGACCCAAGGGTGACGTTTTTTGGAACGATTTTCCTCTATCCTTTGTCAAATAAGGGAAAATCCCCATGTAGGAAAATTAACCTAGGGTAACCCTGGAATGTGTTTGTATGACATGGGTATCAAATGAAAAGTATTAAAGAGTATTTTAAAGGGGAGTGGGCCTTAGTTCGAGATATCGCCATAAAGGTGGACCAGGGGGTGACTCTAGAATGTGTTTGTACGATATGTGTATCAAATTAAAGGTATTAATGAGGGTTTTAAAAGGGAGTGACACTTAGTTGTATATGTGGAGGCGTTTTCGATATATCGACCATAATGTGGACCGGGGGGACCCAGAACATCATCTGTTGTGTACCGCTAATTTATTTATATATGTAATACCACGAACAGTATTCCCGCCATGATTCCAACGGCTTTTGATTTCGCACTGCAGAACTTTTTAATTTTCTTCTACTTAATATGTCACACCCATTTTACAAAGTTTTTTCTAAAGTTATAATTTGCGTCAAAAAACCAATCCAATCACCATGTTTCATCCCTTTTTTCGTATTTTGTATAGAATTACAGCATTTTTTCAATTTTTCCAAATTTTCGATATCGAATACCATAGTATTCCGATTTTGCTAATTTTTATATATAGTAATAAGAGTAACGTTCCTGCCAAATTTCATCATGATATCTTCAACGAATGCCAAATTACAGCTTGCAAAACTTTTAAATTACCTTCTTTTAAAAGTCGGCGGTGTCACTTCCATTCCCCAAAATTTTACTATTCTGCGTCATAAGGCCAACCCATGTACCAAGTTTCATCGCTTTATCCGTCTTTGGTAATGAATCATCGCACTTTTTCGGTTTTACGAAATTTTCGATATCGAAAAAGTGGAAGTGGTTATAGTCCGATTTCGCGGAGCTTACATACCAAATTTCATTAAGATACCTAAAAATTTACTCAAGTTATCGTGTTCGCGTGTTCACGTAGAAGTCTATATCTATCTCGATTAGTTTATGCCGTTACGGGTCACCGTTATGCGAAAAAAATTAATATACTATCTGAGATCTGCTCAGCTGAGTATAAAAATATTAAAAGAATATTTTTCCGGTACTTCAAACACTCAGACCGACCATCTGTTATTTATATAATTTAGTTTAATTTTACTATATTATAGCTATTCTAAGTTAGGTGTTTTTCTGTTTGTTTGTTTGTTTCTGAAGGACATTAACCGTGGGATACTTTTTTTTAATCGAGAACGCACACCGAAGTTGTGGCGAAAAATTAAGTGGCAGCACAAAGGTGGAATGAAAAGATCTCCCTCCTTGTAGAAGAGTAACAACAATGCCTCAAGAAGCAACTGCAACAATAAGCTGACCTTCAACACGAACTTGAGCTAAAGTAAGTGAAGTCACAAAGGTTTTTCTAGTTCCCTCAGGCAAATCTATAAAAAACTATCTCCAGCATTTTCCCCCACACTGGAGCAGGTCTTATCGTATATTATTCGTTGCTCTCTATATGGCTTTAACTCATTTTCTTATAAAAATTGGTGCAGCTTATGGGTATTGTGCGTTATTTTGAACACATTAGAAACGTCGTTTATGTCTGATCTACTGTGTTTAGATTAAAGGCTTGAATTTTAAATCCTTCATACGTTTTCTTCCTATAAAAAACCAAATTACCAAGAAGAATAAGGCATATATCATCAATACACATTATAAAACAAAGTCGCTCTTCTGTCCCTATGTCCCCTTGACTGCTTAAACCTTTAAAGCTACGCAACGGATTTTGATGCGGTTTTTTTTAATAGATCGAGTGATTGAAGAGGAAGGTTTATGTGTAAAATAACATCCATTAAATTGTGGAGAAATACTGTTATTTTTGAAGATTCTAATGTGATGTCTTAAAAAAGTAGTAAAAAATCATAAAATTTTTGTTTACAGAGCTATAACTCATAAAGGGATGGATGGATCTAAAAAATTCTACTTTCCAGTAAAACTTTGAAATATTTAACTTCGTTCTGCGTCAAAAAAAATACTTCATTCCTTTCTTATATCAGCAAAATTGTTTAAACAAAAAGAATATTTTTACCAAAAAATGCAGTATGTGTGGTTGTTCGCTGTCAACTGTGCGCGAAAATTGGTTTGAGTGAGACTTGATGCGTCACATACTTGCATACATAGCATTCGTTGCTTACTTTAACTTCGAGAGTACATTTATATGTATGGATGTATGTACATATGTATTTTCATGTCATATCAGCTTGACATGTGTATGTATATACATATATATGCCAAGTGAATGCAACATAAATGGTTAAGAATGCATAAATCTCTTGAAAAATACGCTTTCGCTACAAATATTGAACATTTCCTTATTTTATTTTTTGGTATTTTTGCATGTATATGATAATATTTGTGCACTAACGAGATTTAATTCTTCAATATATTTTTTATGCTAATTTGTATGCTTATCGTAAGACAAATTAAATGAGTATCCATTTTTAGTGTTTTGTATGGCAGCCCTAAAGGAGTTATTTTAGAGAGAACAGTTAGTTTTCACGAATTTTCTTATTAAAATTTCTAGGTAAGTTGTTTAAGCTGTGCTAATAATTTATTTTATCATCACTACATAGTATAAAACAAAGGCGCGTTTTCTGTGCCTATGTCCCTTTGAATGCTTAAACTCTTAAAATTACGCAATGGATTTTAATGCGGTTTTTTTTTTAATAGATAGAGTGATTGAGGAGGAAGGTATAATAACATCCATTAAATTGTGGAGAAATACTGTTATTTTTGAGGTTTGTAATGTGATGTCGTAAATATTTACATTTTTCCGCTTACATTGCAAACGTAAACTGAACCTTACGAGGTTTATCAAAATAATGTACTGAGTATTGTACACATTGAAAAGGTCTACAGAAAACACCGCGATGGTATATGTCTATCTCTTACGGACATCCCACAATAACATTTTTTTTGTCATTTACTTTCTACGACAAATAATGGGTAATTTTCGAAGCGATTTTAACCAATACAGCATAAACCCTTATCCAATTAAGGCTGGGTGCGAGTTCGTCTAAATTTTAGGTACCTAAACTAATATTAAACTGGAACTTTCCAGCAATGCAATAATTTAGGTAAAAAGCTGTCAGGACTGTGCAACAATCTAAATTATTTTTTATGCTATGAAAATGATAAGAAAATTTTACATTTTACCCGTTTGCAATATTTATGCATGCATAGATTAGGGAGGACTACGATCCATGACGGGTAAATAACCTCTAGATAGAAAACAAGAAAGTTGTAGTGGCAGGAAATTTCCCAACAATGATGGTGGCTGTTGTGAATAAAATCTGTACAAATTTGTCTGACGTCGTCACTCATTGACCAAAAATGTGTAATCAGTGGCGTGCCTTATGTTACCCACATCCTATTCCTACTTAGATAGAGGAAGACATACCTCAAGATGTGCACCGCGACTCTCGGCTAAAAAGGCCCTATAAGTTGGAGGCGAAAAATTTCCACGTTTTGCTGTCTTGGGAATTCCTAGCGTGGATCCCTCCCATGTCTATTTGAAGCATATATTTCTGCACATTGCAAATACAATAAAAGTTTTTGGTGTTATTTGTATTATATTTGAGCATAAAAAACAATTTAGAATGTCAAACCAACTCGCACAGTTCTGACAGCTTTTTACCTAAAGTTCCAGTGGAATATTAGTTTAGGTACCTAAAACCCAGCCTTAGGTAGCAATTTAGTTAAATTCGCACACAGCCTAAATACCCTAAGTACATTGTTGATTTAATATAGATCTATATGGCCCTTTACAGCATATGATTAAAATAATCACAAAGTTTAGTTTAGTTGGCTTTGGAAAACAGCTGGCTTCACATCTGTTTGCGCTCGCATTTCTTAAAAAATAAAATCATTTTTTTGCGTTTAGTTCTATTAAAAAAGTGTATAAAAAAGCGAAGGAACTTTCATCGTGTCCTATAATTACAGTCGCAGGTAATTAAATCTATTGCGGCTTCAAACGTTTGTCACATTGAAAAACTTTGAGAACATACTCTTTCAAAATATTATTCAACGCGTTAAAAAAAGGGCTGAATATAATAGGTATCTTTTGTTTTTTATGATTGTTGATTATCTTTTGATTCTAAATGACAGCTAAAATATCCTTTGATGCTATGTCGTGGAGAAAATGGTTATGCCATTAATGCTTCTCAAGTTGACCCAATCGGTGGTATACCTCTGCGTAAAACAGTGTCATGTATGAACTACTATTGCTACAGTATAATGACAATACATAACAATTTCAACACTTTGCTTAGATATGGAATGTTAACAAACCAATACTTGGTAGATCAATATGCGAAAATTGATCTGAGAGATTGGCCTACATCCGTAATAATCAAAGTAAATTGAGAGCCGAAAATTACGTTCATCTTCAGGATGCTTTACAGGCGAATGAACACCGCAACGGCATTGCGCAGTTGGTTATACTACCTTCATCATTCACAGGTGGACCTCGATATTTAAACGAAATATCGCAAGACGACATGACTTACGTAAAAAATTACGGCAAACCTGATTTATTTATAACTGCAACATGTAACCCGAATTGGCCGGAAATCAAAGAATATATTAACACCAATTTAACTCCACAAGACAGATACGATACAGTTAACAGAGTCTTCCATTTAAAAGTACAGAAACTCCTGCACCTCATTATCAAGTCTCATATATTCGGTCCGCCGCGCTGTCATATGTACACAATAAAAAGGCAGAAACGTGGCTTGCCACATATACACCTGCTGGTGTGGTTAGTGAACAAAATTAGACCAAACCAAATTGACAGGGTTATTTCAGCTGAATTACCGGATAAAGATGAAGATCATATCCTGTACAAAATCGTAAAGAAAAATATGGTACACGGCCCTTGCGGAAGTTTAAACCCGAATTCTCCATGTATGCGAGATTCAAAGGATTTCCGAAGTTATTCCAAACTCAAACAAGTACTAGCGATGACGGATATCCCAAATATCGTCGACGATCGCCAGAACAGGGTGGGCAAAATGCTATCGTCCGAAACCATGATATTGATATCCGATGGATCGTTCCCTATAATCCGCTCCTTTTGAAAATTTTTGATGCCCACATCAACGTAGAGTTGTGCAGTTCAATAAATTCAATCCAATATGTTACTAAGTACATTAATAAAGGCCACGTGTAAGCCACTTTCAGCATACAATCACCAAATGAAGTGGAAAAATATCAGTCTGGACGTTACATCTGCAGCTCTGAAGCTGTATGAAGGATTTTATCATTCGAAGTGCACGACCGGGCTCCCACAATTGTCCACCTTGCAGTTCATTTAGAAAATGGACAAAGAGTATATTTCAGTGAGAACAATATACAAGATGTTGTTAATAACCCGCGGGATACAACATTGACAGCATTCTTCAAGTTATGTGCTCAAGATGATTTCGCGAAAACACTAACATATGACAGGGTTCCAAGTTTTTATACATGGAACCAGAGATCTAAAACTTTTCAACGGCGATAACAAGGTAGGTACTGCGGTTGATGGTCTCCCCGGAGTAAAAAAAACCGATGCCCTTGGCAGAGTCTACGTGATTCATCCCAACGACAACGAATACTTTTATTTGAGAATGTTACTGCATATCGTAAAAGACCCGACATCCTTTGCACACATAAGAACTGTACAAGGTGTTGTTTACAATACTTATCAAGCAGCATGAAAAGCTATGGTGCTCTTGGAAGACGATTCTCACTGGGAAAACACATTATCAGAAGCAGCTGTTTGTAGTTCAGCTACATCATTAAGATATCTATTTGTCATCATAGCAGCGTTTTGTCAAGTAACTGATTCTGGTAATCTATGGAATAAATTTCAACCAAATATGGCCAGTGATATTCTGATTCGGCGACGGCGAGAATTAAACTAAGATGATGTGCTATATATAGTTATATCCCAAACAACCGATCGTTCAGATAGAAAGATTTTTGGCCATTTCTCCCTATATATCATATATATCCCTTAATTTAGAAAGTATAAACGTGAAACTCGGTGATATATATTTTAATATATCATGGAAGATTTTCTGAAAAAATCACTTTGATCGGAGCTATATATCATATATATCCCATACAACCGATCGTTCAGATAGAAAGATTTTTAGCCATTTCTCCCTTAATTTCCAATATAAAAACGTTAAACTTGGTGATATTTATTCTAATATATCATATAAGATTTCCTGAAAAAATAACTTTGATCGGAGCTATATGTATATAGTATATACCTATCCCATACAACCGATCGTTCAGATCAGAAAGATTTTTGGCCATTTCTCCCTTAATTTCCAATATAAAAACGTGAAACTTGATGATATTTATTCTAATATATCATAGAAGATTTCCAGACAACAAAAATTGTTAATAGAAGATTTCCTGTAAAAATCATTTCTATCGAAGCTATATATAATATGTATCCCATACAACCGATCGTTCAGATAAGGGTTTTTTTGCCATTTTTATACTAAAATGAGTAGAGCTCACAGAGTATATTAACTTTGATTGGATAACGGTTGGTTGTACAGGTATAAAGGAATCGAGATAGATATAGACTTCCATATATCAAAATCATCAGTATCGAAAAAAAAATTGATTGAGCCATGTCCGTCCGCCCGTCCGTCTGTCCGTCCGTCTGTCCGTCCGTCTGTCCGTCCGTCCGTCCACCCGTCTGTCCGTTAACACGATAAATTGAGTAAATTTTGAGGTATCTTGATGAAATTTGGTATGTATATTCCTGGGCACTCATCTCAGATCGCTATTTAAAATAAACGATATCGGACTATAACCACGCCCACTTTTTCGATATCGAAAATTTCGAAAAACCGAAAAAGTGCGATGATTCATTACCAAAGACGGATAAAGCGATGAAACTTGGTAGGTGAGTTTAACTTATGACATAGAATAGAAAATTAGTAAAATTTTGGGCAATGGGCGTGGCACCGCCCACTTTTAAAAGAAGGTAATTTAAAAGTTTTGAAAGCTGTAATTTGGCAGTCGTTGAAGATATCATGATGAAATTTCGCAGGAACGCTACTCCTATTACTATATGTATGCTGAATAAAAATGAGCAAAGTCAAATTTTAACAAAGAATTTAATATCTTTACAGTATATAAGTAAATTATGTCAAAATTCGAATCCAGTAATGATATTATGCAATAAAATACAAAAATAAAAGAAAATTTCAAAATGGGCGGGGTTCCGCCCTTTTTCATTTAATTTGTCTAGGATACTTTTAATGCCATAAGTCGAACAAAAATTTACCAACCCTTGTGAAATTTGGTGGGGGCTTAGATTCTAGGACGGTAACTGTTTTCTGTGAAAAAGGGCGAAATTGGTTGAAGCCACGCCCAGTTTTTATACACAGCAGACCGTCTGTCCTTCCGCTCGGCCGTTAACACGATAACGTGAGCAAAAATCGAAATATTTTTACTAAACTCAGTTCACGTAATTATCTGAACTCACTTTGTATTGGTGTAAAAAATGGCCGAAATCCGACTATGACCACGCCCACTTTTTCGATATCGAAAGTTACGAAAAATGAAAAAAAATGCCATAATTCTATACGAAATAAAATTAAAGAAAAAAAAACTTTTTTAAAAATAAGCTTTTATTATTTTGGTTAATAAAATTAACTAAAAAGTAAACAATAAATTGACTCTAAAGAAATATAACACTTTATAAGTTCATTGTAAGCTTAAACGATAATTAGGCTTTTTCGTCTGCGACAAAAAAATTCTATATTGTACATAATTATATATTTTTAACATTAAAACTTTACACCCAAATTATTAAATCTTACAGTTTATATCACAGTCCTAATTGTTCTAATAAAAAACGTGTTAAATTTTGATGGTATAATTAAGAACATTTAGGATCTCCTTTTCTTGCTATCGCAATGTAACACGCTTTTATTAGAACAATTAGGACTGTGATATAAACTGTAAGATTTAATAATTTAGGTGTAAAGTTTTAATGTTAAAAATATATAATTATGTACAATATAGAATTTTTTTGTCGCAGACGAAAAAGCCTAATTATCGTTTAAGCTTACAATGAACTTATAAAGTGTTATATTTCTTTAGAGTCAATTTATTGTTTACTTTTTAGTAAATTTTATTAACCAAAATAATAAAAGCTTATTTTTAAAAAAGTTTTTTTTTCTTTAATTTTATTTTTTACTTTTTAGTTCGTTTTATTAACAAGTAATAGAAGCTTGTTCTTATAAAAGCTTTAAATATAAGTATAGGGGGTGAAACAAAAACACATATATCAGTTACATCTGCGTATAATGCGTATTGGAATTTATTAGTACACATTTTATGCGCAGCAACTTCAGAGGTGTATTTAAAGTTTAAAGCATTGTAAATATAAGTATTGAAGTCATGAGCCTGGGCATTCGCGCAAATTTAGTGATGTAAATTGCATGGCGCCAGCGCCAATGCGGTGCCAGCTCAATGGTAGCTCATTGACGAAATTACTCCAAGCGAATTTTTGACGCTTCTTAGTAGTGAGTGCGTAGTACATTTTACTTGCGCTATTGAGTGAAACGACTTTTGTGTGTCAGGCACGAGTTTGGCAGTGATGACACTGAGCTGTTGACGGTAGCGCTGGTAGTTCAGATTTTGAATCAGAGAAAGAATTGATGACCCGTGTGAATTATTATGGCTTTGGCCGTGTAAATTATTATGGTGTATTTGTATATTTAAGATTTAATGCACAATTAATATTTGTGTGTTTGAGCGGCCAAATAATAACAGTAGTATTGCTAAAGTGCTGCTTAGTTGATGGAATGTCGCTAATTTCTTAGCGATGATCAGCAGATTGTCAATGTTTCGTTCAACGGACGCGCGAAATTGCCACATCTGCTCAAATTTTCCAAAGATTTTCCATTCTTGATTTAACTTAAGCTGTTATGCCAATATTTTTCAGCCAGCTTTTTTCAAATAGGTAATTTTTCCAAAAGCAAAATAAATTACAGAAAAGATTACAGGGTTAAACAGCCTTAAAAATTCAGCTATGTTGGTTATACACAGAAGTACAACAGAGGGTTGTGTCTCCGCTTTTCGCAAGCGATGAGATTCACCACGCGTGACACGTGATTCACCACGTCCAAATATCACAATCCACGGATAGGTACCGGCGTGTTTGTATGGGACTTAGGCTGTTATGCCAAAGTAAATACAAATCTTTACCGATAACTGTGTTATCGATTAATTTATCGAATTCTAACAAAGTAATATTGCATTGTCATCGGAGTTATACATGTGTGCAAAATTTCAGCTCAATCGGACACCGGGAAGTGTATCAAATTTAACTTGCAAGATTCCATTACAGACAACAAAAGTGAAAGTAAGTAAAAGCTTATAAAAAGGGATGAACCATGGTAATTGGATTAGTTTATTGACGCAAAATATAACTTTAGAAAAAAACTTTGCAAAATGGGTGTGACACCTACCATATTAAGTAGAAGAAAATGAAAAAGTTCTGCAGGGCGAAATCAAAAGCCCTTGGAATCTTGGCAGGAATATTATTTGTGGTATTACATATATATATAAATTAGCGGTACCCGACAGATGATGTTCTGGGTCACCCTCGTTCACATTTTGGTCAATATCTCGAAACGCCTTCACATATACAACTAAGGGCCACTCCCTTTTAAAACCCTCGTTGATAACTTCAATTTGATACCCATATCGTACAAACACATTCTAGAGTCACCCCTGGTCCACCTTTATGGCGATACCTCGAAAAGGCGTCCACCTATAGAACTAAGGCCTACTCCCTTTTAAAATACTTATTAACACCTTTCATTTGTACCCATATCGTACAAACAAATTCTAGAGTCTCCCTTGGTCCACCTTTATGGCGATATCTCGAAGAGGCGTCCACCTATAGAACTAAGGCCCACTTCCTTTTAAAATATTCATTAACACCTTTTATTTGATACCCATATCGTACAAACAAATTCTAGAGTCACCCCTGGTCCACCTTTATGGCGATATCTCGAAAAGGCGTCCACCTATAGAACTAAGGCCCACGCCCTTTTAAAATACCCATTAACATCTTTCATTTGATACCCATATAGTACAAACAAATTCTAGAGTCGCCCCTGGTCCACCTTTATGGCGATATCTCGAAAAGGCGTCCACCTATAGAACTAAGGCCCACTCCCTTTTCAAATACTCATTATCACCTTTGGTTTGATACCCATATTGTACAAACGCATTCTAGAGAAACCCTGGTCCACTTTTATAACGATATCCCGAAAAGGCGTCCACCTAAAGAACTAAGGCCCACTCCCTTTTAAAATACTCATTAACACCTTTCATTTTATACCCATATCGTACAAACAAATTCTAGAGTCACCCCTGGTCCACCTTTATGGCGATATCTCGAAAAGGCGTCCACCTATAGAACTAAGCCCACGACCTTTTAAAATACTCATTAACACCCTTCATTTCATACCAATATCGTACAAACAAATTCTCCCACCTTTATGGCGATGTCCCTAAATGGCGTCCACCCATAGAACTATGGCCTACTCCCTCTTAAAATACTCTTTGGTACCTTCCATTTGATACACATGTCATACAAACACATTCCAGGGTTACCCTAGTTTCATTTTTCTACATGGTGAGTTTCCCTTATTTTGTCTCCATAGCTCTCAGCTGAGTATGTAATGTTCGGTTACACCCGAACTTAGCCTTCCTTACTTGTTTATTTTATATTTATCTTAAAAATTGTTTAGGTATGTACATCTGTTCACTTTATATTTCTTATCTTATACATCCGATTATTTGGAGATTACGAACGGGATAAGATTATTGTTCAGCCCCATTCATGAAAGGTATGAAGTCTTCGGCACGGCCGAAGATAGTCCCGTCCTTACTTGTTTTTCTTTTAATAAACTCACAAGAAAAAATTTCAATTCAAAAATGTTGTTTATTTTATAGATAATTTGAAATATTTAACAAAATATTCACCGCTTTAACAATAGCGGCGGGAAAAAACGGTGATGAACGAGTTTCTACCGTCATGACGGCAGGGTTGTTTTATGCCCGGCCGCTATATTACGTTACGGTGAACTTCACCGTCTTCTTAGTTTCCACATAATTACTTTTACATTGCAATATTTTGGACAACGTACTCTACCGCTATGTAACGGCCGCTATATAGCGGCACCGCTTTCGAGCAAACCAAGCCTTAAGAGGTGAAAATAAAATTAACACAGAATATTTACTATTTATACTATTTTATTGTAACGTAGAAATAAGATTCTCTTTCATCAGCCACATATTGTTTCAAATAATCTTTTCTAGTTATTTGGTAACATTTTAATACATTTTTGATAAATTTAATGATGATTATAAATTTTAATTATTCAATATAGAAGGTTCGGATATCAAAGAGTATAATAATATCAAAATATAACTGTCTAGCTAAAACGGATTCAACACAAAGCGTGGCAAGTCCTGAAACTCGCTCTTGAGATGAATACGATCTATTAAAGTTTTTGATTCTTGAAAGGACGCTGAAGGAACGTTCTGTACTAGCTACAGGGACAGGTATAGTGCAAAAGATATGTAAAGCAACACAAATGTTGGGGAAAATTGTATGCATATTTTGAACATATGTAGATGGCATTTAGCAATTCCAATGGTGACAGACCTTTATCAAAATTTGCTTCGTAGATATGTTTCAAATGAATTATTTCGCATTCTAAGCTTTGAGAAATGTCCGACTTGTATTTTTCGACAAATTTTTCTGCGCTCGCCCGAACCGTAAGTTTCATCCATGTCTTCAAATTGCCACAAAAACGAAAACGTCTCGTTGAAATTTCCCATAGCTGTAAATCGTTCAGTAATGCCAGTGATTACCGAATCAACGATCACCAGGAATGTATTGCTTTTAAAATCAAACTCTGAATCATCCGTAATCATCTCATTTAAATTATCTTCAGAACGTCTTTTGGGTTTTCTCTTTCGAATATCCGGAAACTTTGGCGAGACGTTCAATTGAATAGCAACTGTTTTGCATTTGTTTAGAATTGTTTCCCATTGGTTCCTGATTAACTTCAAATCAGCTAATAAGCATCTAGATGTCGGAGCTAAGCATCTATGTGGACGTCTCTAGCTTGGAGGACCACGTTTCTTTCATTAATGGTAGTCAGTATTTTGAACCAAATTGAGGAGAGTAAGATACATTGGAACTTGTTGATGTACTTGAGAATGCCGGTAACATCTCCGTATGCTTGCGCAGTCAAATTTGGCTTTTGTCTGAAAGAATATGAAGAGAGATCGGTACAGTTTTTTTGAGGATGTCCCATTGTTGTGGAGTGCTGCTGAAAATAGTAAACTATTTTTGTACAACTCCGAAGAAAGTAATTGCAGCCGTGCAACATTCTGCAGCATCAACACCACATAAATTGAGACTGTGGGTTGCACAAGGCGAGTAATCAGCATTCGAGTTTTTGTCCAGAATGTGACGTAGTGCTCCGTTGTGTACCCTTGTGCACGACAATCTTTTAATGGGATTTCGTGTTTACCTAGAGTATGGCAAATTAGATCAGCGATTTTCTGACCAGTTTTTTGGTTACAATTCACGAAACCGAAAACCTTTCTGGAATGGTAAAATTTGTCACTTTCGAATCGAAATGAAGTTAGCGCAAAGTGAACGTAGTCAACGTGACTAGCATCAGGCATAGCATCAACGATAATAGCAAAATACTTGGCTTTCTTGCCTTTATCTAATATAGTTTCCCTCACGTGCTTTGCAAAAATTTCTATAAACTCGTTATGAATGTCTGGGGAAAGATAGTGAACTTGTAAACGTTTGTGCTGCTGTTGTAAAATCCTAAGTTTCTCCAAATGATATCTAAGTGTCGTATCATAATGGCTTATGAGATCTTAGATGCCCAAAAAATGCCCATTTTTTCGTTCACCAAGATATATACTTTCGCCTTTGAAAGCTAGGCCTCTTTCACCTAAAAATAAAATAGTGTCCAAAAGTCTATATAAAATGTCTTTCCACTTTTGAGTTTCAGTGATTAGCTGTTCACTGATAAGTGTATCAATTTAGTGTGACCCTGAGTATTTTCGTTTGATGGCAGTTTATCGTATAGATTCTTCCATACCTGGAATTTCAAATATCCGCCAGGACAACAAATGTTAGGTCGATTTAAAGTATTGGTGCTTAACAAACGACATGGTAGGCAATAAAAAGCATTGCACTCCACATTAACCAGTAAAGCTCCACTTTCTCTCCATTTGGCACAATTCTGTTTAACAACGAGGTAGGAAATGCCTCGTCATGAAAATCACCTCGACGAATTATTTCATAGACTTCTTCAGATCGCCAAAAATCATTATTCACGGTACGGAGTCGTTTAAATAATCTGGAATTTGATACAGAGTTGGTGGTATTGTTGGAAGACTTTTTGAAGATGAACCTTCATCAGTGTCACCACGAAAACTTTACGATTTCGGATTCATGTAAACATATATTTTTGTTTGATGTTTTTATTGTCTCCTCACTGTTCGAAGGCCCAGGCAAAAAATCATGATCAATATTCGTTGCTTTTGAAATTCGGTTTAAAATTTGAACATGGAACAACTAAAGACTCTCCTGAATTAAAAAAAATTTCTTAGTACCTCTAAACCGCGGGCCCACTGAGAAACCCCGGGCCCGGGGTTCAGCGTTGTATTAAACTAATGCTAATAAAGGTAGTTGTATTGTTTGCGTTAAGTTTAAGTCTATGGAAAGCACGAAACAAATTATGAAAGCCAAACGAACAGCCGGGAATAAGCTTAATACGTCGATATTTCCTGATGCTAGCAAAAAGAACATTTACATAAACAACAGCTTTACAAATTCCTACAGAGCTCTGTTCATAGCTGCTAGTAAGGTAAAAAAGGAAAGGAAATTTAAATATCTATGGATAAATAATTCAAAACTTTTAATGAAAAAAAACGATAATGATAGAGCTGTTACCATAAGAACGTTTGATGATCTGTCTGTTATCAATCTTAATTAAGTTTTATTTTTATTTTTATAATAATTGTTTTATTTTTAATTCAAAATTATGAATATAAGATCGGTTCTTATGAATAACAGCCCAGTCATTAATGTCTTCAATGACTCTAATATATTAACATTCAAAGAGAATACATTTACAGTTTTGCATCAAAATGTAAGAAGTCTCAGGCAGAATTTCGATTCCTTAGTTTGCAACCTCGAATCCTTTGTTAATCTTCCCGATATTATATTCGTCTCAGAAATTTGGATTTTTTCTTATGAAAGAAATGACTATGGTATTCCTAGTTATAATTTTTATGCAAATACAAATGACTCGTATACTGCTGGTGGTGTTGGAGTTTTTATACGTGATTTTTACGAGTGTGAAGTTACTTGCCTTAGTCTATCAAGCGCTGATGTTATAAAAATTTCATTGCAAAAATGCAATGTACCTTTCACTTTTGTATGTCTGTATAAATTTCACTCACTATCTTTTAAATTGTTCAATGAGGAATTCTCTCTTTTTTTAAGTACAGAAAAAGCACCAAATATTGTTATATTAGGCAATTTTACTTTTGATTTAATGAGCACCAATTCTGTGCTAGACAACTATCTTGCGCTCCTAGCAGAACATAGTTTATTTTCCTTCATTCATGAGGTTACTAGGCCAGAATCAGGGACCTGTATAGACCATGTTTATGGTAGATTTAGTAATATTGAAGAGAATATGAATGCTGGTATAAACCTTAACTTTGGAATTTCGGACCATTGTATGACCGGAATTCAACTTACTAATTTAAATGCAAATATGCGCATTTCCAATTGCGATATATTATCAGCTATTAGGAAAATAAATTTTTATGTTTTAAATGAATCACTTCGCTTTGAAAAATGGGAAACAGTTTTAAATAAGTCAAATGTAGACAAAGCATATAATTTTTTTATGGAAATACTTACGATGCACATAAACTACTCAAGTATTTCTATTTTTCCTAAAATATCAACTTTAACTCTTAAACCTTGGATCATCACTCTTAAACCTTGGATCACCGGCGAATACTAAGCTAAGAAATCGTGCGCGTCTGTTGACTAAAAGGGTAAACAAAGAAATACGTACAAGGCGCGATAAATATTTTCAAAACCTTTTTTCACAGCGCAGGGCAATTCCAAAAAAGAATGGGATGCTGTAAATAGAATAAAAAACCGTAATTATAAAAGAAAGTGCGACTCGGTCGTATTAAACGTGAATGGTGTAGATGTGTCGGAGCCTCAGGAAGTTGCAAACGAACTCAATGATTTCTTTGTCAACGTAGGAAAAGCCTCGATTAAGCAGTAATCCTAAGCCCTGCACCTGCTATACAAACCCAATACATACCGAATTCTTTCCGCCGAGTAACAGTTTTTTCTTTGATGCCATTACAGGCGCAGAAATTATTAATATAATTAAATTTCTAAGTAACTCTAGTTCATGTGGTAATGACAACATATCAAATCGAATGTTAAAGAGCATAGCATTTAACATTGTTGATATTTTAAAACATTTATTTAATTTAAGTATAGCCTCCGGAGTTTTTCTGCTCACTTAAAATTCGGTTATACCACTCTTTAAAAAGGGGAATAAAAATGACAAAAATAACTACAGGCCCACATTTGTTTTATTTTCAATCTCAAAAATTCTTGAGAAAGCAGTGAAAAATAGGGTGCTGTCGTATTTAAACAAAGTAAAATTTTTTAGCCCTAAGCAATTTGGTTTTATGTCCGAGCTTTCTACTGAATATGCTCTTCTAGATTTTTCTTCCTTTATTTATGTCAATTCATGATCAAAAATGTTGTGCGAGTCTCTTTGTAGACATAACAAAGGCATTTGATATGGTTGACCATAGTATTCTAATAAGCAAGCTTAGCTAAGCAGAGGTAGGGAGTGCCACGAAATTCGCAAAAAAAAAAAAAAAAATACCCAAACACAAAATCCCCAAAGAAAAAAAGAATACCCAAACACATAATCCCCAAATTCAAAATCCCCAAAATCAAAATTTCAGTGCCATGATAAACATCATGACCGTGTAAAAAATAGCAATATCTCTTTCCTCTTTCATTCATATTTATGTATGTATAACTATACATTCACGTTTTGGCAATACATATTTTTACTTATCCATATATAGGACTGCTAGTCGCTCAATGATTTCTTTGTCAACGTAGGAAAAGCCTCCGATTAAAGCAGTAATCCTAAGCCCTGCACCTGCTATACAAACCCAATACATACCGAATTATTTCCGCCGAGTAACAGTTTTTTCTTTGATACCATTACAGGCGCAGAAATTATTAATATAATTAAATCTCTAAGTAACTCTAAGTCATGTGGTAATGACAGCATATCAAATCGAACGTTAAAGAGCATGACATTTAACATTGTTTATATTTTAAAACATTTATTTAATTTAAGTATAGCCTCCGGAGTTTTTCCTGCTCACTTAAAATGCGCTGCGGTTATACCACTCTTTAAAAAGGGGAATAAAAATGACAAAAATAGCTACAAGCCCATACCTCTTTTATCTTCAATCTCAAAAAGTTTTGAGAAAGCAGTGAAAAATAGGGTGCTGGTTGACCATAGTATTCTAATAAGCAAGCTTAGCTACGCAGGTTTTCGTGGAAACATTATTAATTGGTTTACGTCATATCTAGAGCATAGAGTTCAGAGAGTGTAAGTTGAAAATAAACTAAGTGAACCCAGGCCTATAACCCTAGGGGTTCCACAGGGTTTGGTTCTGGGACCAATCTTATTTTTAATATACATTAATTCAATATTCTCTTTGCCTTTTATTGGTAAAGTAACAGCCTTTGCTGGTGATCTTGTCATCGCATATGGATCGAAAAATGAATTTAATTTTTTTGCTGATATTAATCACGATGTTTACCTTTTAAGATCTTGGTTCGCAAGGCATATGCTCGTGGTAAGCAGCAAAACCAAGTTGATTTATTTCAACCTTTGCGCGAAGGAAATACCTAAGAGCGAGGTTGTCTTTCATACCTCTATATGTATGCGGCATCCTTTGTGTTCAATTACTTGTTCTCAAAATAACAAAACTGTCAGTTTTGATGAGAAAAGTTGTAACAGTAAATGTTTTGAGATCGAAGTCGCTTCTAATTTCAAATATTTGGGTGTTGTAATCGATCACAATCTAAGTTGGTCATCGCATATTTCTGCAATGAAATCTTATATGTTATCAGCTCTTCGTTCTTTATGTAACTTAAGAAAACTGTGTGCCAATAGAATATTGGTATTGGTGCATCATGGACTAATCCATTCAAAATTACAATACGGCGTCAGTTGTTGGGGTGGTGCCTACGCTAGTAAGATCCAGCCGATTTTAATCCTACAGAAGTGTCTAATCCGAAGAATATGTAAAGCTGGTCGTTTAACGCACTGTATGGATCTATTCAAAAAATTAAATATTCTTCCTGTGCGGCACTTATACTATTTTAAAATTTTTAAAATTTTTTTATAAGGAGCGGGTATACGCAAAGCTATACAACCTTTACAATCTGAGAAATAAGACGTTATCTCAAACAAAAGTTCCTAGCTTTCGCACCACACTTTTTCGTAACTTCTACACCATCGTATCATGTAATATATACAACAAACTACCTGCTGAAATACGACTCATTACAAGGCTACCAGCGTTTCTGAGGGAAGCGAAGCAGTGGCTACTTGGTTTCAATCATGGGGGCATTGAAATTCTTTAGAGATCTATAATATTTAGAACCTGTGTCCATTAGCATCGATTTTTTTTTCTTTTTCCATTTCATGAAAGTACCTTGACATCTGTAATTTTAAATTTTTTGTTTTAATATACATATTATACTTTTTCCTTATACATATTTATATCTTTTCAATTATAAGCAATTATAATTTTTTATTATTATGCGCCCCACAAGCATTTATAATACTAAACGAATGAAATGGCATTTCCTCTGCTCTTTGAATGAACATCTAATTTCATTATCTATTTGCTTATTTGTATTTTTATATAAAAAAAAAAAAAACAAAACAAAAAAAAAAAAAACTTGGGAGGTTTTGCAAAAGGAAGTGTGCACTCATAGAGCTCTATTATCATATCGCTGCAGTTTGATAGAGCATCAACCCGACGAAACAGTAACAGCAAATACTAACCACACACAAAGCTAAAAACCTATATGGCGAGTTTACTTCATATCTTTTCCATGCTGTCTGTAGGCTAAAAACTTGTTTATGTCGGTTAGAAGGTTTATATTCTAAGCCGACGATATTTCAACTTCATATTGGTTTAGTCCATTCGCAAGGCTTATACTAATTTCACACAGACGGCTTATTGAATAATAAAGGCAATTTTCTACATTAAGACGCTTATTGAGCTCAATCTTCCCTACAAAATTGGAATCTATTATTATTTCATTAGTAGCTAATCGAATGCCTAATGAAGTCAAAAGCACAATGCAACTCTGTTGGCAGCGTTCCGCTTCCGTTTCCGTTTCTTAGTTTTCAAAGCAAATGTCATTGTCTGCATGGCGGAATGATACAAGGTGGCCGCATCGAACAGCTGGATATAACCTTTTTTATTTGATTTGATACATCAACTACCGGCGCAGTACGATTTTGACATTTGTCCATCGAATTTACAAGTACATGGAATTCTTTTTGTTTGTAGGTATGTCACCATGCTCCCACCTTGTATCGTTCCGCCATGATTGTCTGTCTCATCCTTCATACTAATCGAGCAGTTACTTCTGTGTGAAAGCAAAAAATTTACGATTTCATTAGCAGGTGAAATGAGATCATTAAGTTTCTGTGTGAAAACAGTATTACCCTATTTTAATCTTGCGGCAAATGTTAGCAATTTCGATGCGTCACTGTGCTGCTAGTAGGGAAATGAAGAATATTTCACACATGATACACAGCAACATTAAGCCATATAAGGTAACAAAGAATATTTCACACACGTAACCAACAGAAAAGTAAGCAACCACACATACATACATACGGGCATGTAAGCCAGTGGTCGTCAGCTAATAAAATAATTATTAGCAACCACACATACATACATAAGTGCATGTAAGCCAGTGGTCGTCAGCTAGTAAAATAATTATTAGCGTCACTCCACACATATTACACGGGTCAACACAAAATTTGACTTTGACTTCAAAGCATTAAATTTCAATTATTTAGGTCGTAATTTGACGAAAAAAAATATATGGCATGAAAAAGTTTGCTTTCATATTTAGGAAACCGCTAGAACGAAATTTTTCATAATCTGTGGTTTTAATTTTTCTTGAAAATGAAACAATTCAAATAAAATTTTTTATTAAGTTTTAATATCGAAATAACTTACAAAAAAGTAGAAAATGATTTAAAAGAGTACACTTTTACTTTTTTTTATGTTCAACAAATTTTAGGTCGATTTAAAGGTGACATGGTAGGCAATAAAAAGCATTGCTACTGGCACTCCACACTAAACAGTCAAGCTCCACATTCTCTCCATTTGGCAAGATTCTGTTTAACAACTAGGTAGGAAATGCCTTGTCATGAACATCTCAAAATAACAGAAAACTTTTGTTGACCTCGACGAATTATTTCGTTGACTTCTTCAGATCACAAGAACTCATTATTCACGGTACGGATATCGAAGTCGTTTAAATAATCTGGACTTTGATACAGAGTTGGTGGTATTGCTGGAAGACCTTTTGAAGATGAACCTTCATCAGTGTCACCGCGAAAACTTTACGATTTCGGATTCATGTAAACATGTATTTTGGTTTGATGTTTTTATTGTCTCCTCACTGTTCGAAGGCCCAGGCAAAAAATCATGATCAATATTCGTTGCTTTTGAAATTCGGCTTAAAATTTGAACATGGAACAACTAAAGACTCTCCTGAATTAAAAAAATGTCTTAGTACCTCTAAATCGTGGGCCCCCTGAGAAACCCCGGGCTCGGGGAATCCCCGTTTCCCCCTCCCCCCTCATCGGGCCTGCCCCTATTATGCAAATTAAAATCTCAATTTATGCGTATCCACGGAATCAGGGTAGTCGCTGTATACTGATAACTGAAAAAGTGGAAGAAAAGTGAAAGCAAGTGATCGTGGGGCGCTCACTTATCAATTGAATTTAATTAAATTATTAGTAATTGTTAATCGTTTAAATTTTCCAAATTGTTTTGCTAAATATTCAAAGAAAGAGTGGAACGGAAAAATCAAAACAAAATTGATTGTTCTGACTGTTTGAACTATTTTCATAGCAAATGTGTCAATATCAAAGCAGCCGACATTGAATTTTTCAAGTCTAGTAACAAAAAATATCGTTGTGACAGATGCACGGCTATGCGAAGAAAATCATTGCAGCCAACAACAACACCAACTCAGACTGCAAGCCAACACGTACTCGTTACGAATGCACCACACATTCGTAAAGACCAACAACAACATGAACAAAAAACAGCGGAGAAGGCAGCAGCAGGCGATAATGGAAATGACGGAAAAATAACTCTCCAACTTCTGTACAAAGAGATACTTGACCTGAAGCAAATCAACATTGATTGCCTAAGTACCATACAAAACCTCAAAGAAGAAAATGCAGAGTTGAGAAAAAGAGTTGATAAGCTGGAGAGTAGATTAAACTGGAAAGAACAAGCACAATTGGAGAATTCCATTGACATTGTAGGTGTGCCAAATGTCAACAAAGACAATGCAAAAGAATGCGTAAAAAAATGTTCAGCGTTGCATTAAATGTGCAGGTAATGGATGATGACATTGAAAAAATTAGCGTGAAACATACTAATGCTAATAAAGGTAGTGGTATTGTTTGCGTTAAGTTTAAGTCTATGAAAAGCAAGAAACAAATTATGAAAGCCAAACGAACAGCCGGGAATAAGCTTAATACGTCGATATTTTCTGATGCTAGCAAAAAGAACATTTACATAAACAGCAGCTTTACAAATTACTACACAGATCTGTTCATAGCTGCTAGTAAGGTAAAAAAGGAAAGGAAATTTTAATATCTATGGATAAATAATTCAAAACTTTTAATAAAAAAAAAAAATCGATAATGATAGAGCTGTTATCATAAGAACGTTTTACGATCTTTCTGTTATCAATCTTAATTAAGTTTTATTTTTATTATTATAATAATTGTTTTATTTTTAGTTCGAAATTATGAATATAAGATCAGTTCTTATGAATAACAGTCCAGTCATTAATGTCTTCAATGACTCTAATATATTAACATCCAAAGACAATATCTTTACAGTTTTGCATCAAAATGTAAGAAGTCTCAGGCAGAATTTCGATTCCTTAGTTTGCAACCTCGAATCCTTTGTTAATCTTCCCGATATTATATTCGTCTCAGAAATTTGGATTTTTTCTTATGAAATAAATTACTATGGTATTCCTAGTTATAATTTTTTTGCAAATACATATGACTCGTATACTGCTGGTGGTGTTGGAGTTTTTATACCTGATTTTTACGAGTGTGAAGTTACTTGCCTTAGTCTATCAAGCGCTGATGTAATAAAAATTGCATTGCAAATATGCAATATACCTTTCACTTTTGTATGTCTGTTTAGATTTCACTCACTACCTTTTAAATTGTTCCATGAGGAATTCTCTCTTTTTTTAAGTAGAGAAGAAGCACCAAATATTGTTATATAAGGCGATTTTAATTTTGATTTAAGGAACACCAATTCTATGCTAGACAACTATCTTGCGCTCCTAGCAGAACATGTTTTATTTTCCTTCATTCATGAGGTTACTAGGTCAGAATCAGAGACCTATATAGACCATGTTTATGGCAGACTTAGTAATATTGAAGAGAATATGCATGCTGGTATAAACCTTGATTTTGGAATTTCGGACCATTGTATGACCGGAATTCAACGTACTAATTTAAACTCAAATAGGCAAATTACCAATTGCGATATATTATCAGTTATTAGGAAAATAAATTTTTATGTTTTAAATGAATCACTTCGCTTTGAAAAATGGGAAACAGTTTTAAATGAGTCAAATATAGACAAAGCATATAATTTTTTTTTATGGAAACATTTACGATGCACATAAACTATTCAAGTATTTCTATTTTTCCTAAAAGATCAACTTTAACTCTTAAAATTTGGATCACTCAAATTCTATTAAAAAAAATCAGGCTGAAAAACACGTTACGAAAAAAAACCAACTGGCATCCGGCGAATACTAAGCTCAGAAATCATGCATGTCTGTTGACTAAAAGGGTAAACAAAGAAATACGTACAAGGCGCGATAAATATTTTCAAAACCTTTTTCATAGCGCAGGGCTAATCCAAAAACGAATGGGATGCTGTAAATAGAATAGTAAACCGTAATTATGAAAGACTCGGTCGTATTAAACGTGAATGGTGTAGATGTGTCGGAGCCTCAGGAAGTTGCAAACGAACTCAATGATTTCTTTGTCAACGTAGGAAAAGCCTCCGATTAAGCAGTAATCCTAAGCCCTCCACCTGCTATACAAATCCAATACATACCGGATTCTTTCCGCCGAGTAACAGTTTTTTCTTTGATGCCATTACAGGCGCAGAAATTATTAATATAATTAAATCTCCAAGTAACTCTAATTAATGTGGTAATGACAACATATCAAATCGAACGTTAAAGAGCATAGCATTTAACATTGTTGTTACTTTAAAACATTTATTTAATTTAAGTATAGCCTCCGGAGTTTTTCCTGCTCACTTAAATGCGCTGCGGTTATACCACTCTTTAAAAAGGGGAATAAAAATGAAAAAATAACTACAGGCCCATATCTGTTTTATCTTCAATCTCAAAAATTCTTGAGAAAGCAGTGAAAAATAGGGTGCTGTCGTATTTAAACAAAGGTAAATGGTTTTATGTCCGAGCTTTCTTCTGAAGATGCTCTTCTAGATTTTTCTTCCTTTATTTATAAATCAATTGATGATCAAAAATATTGCGCGAGTCTCTTTGTAGACATAACAAAGGCATTTGATATGGTTGGCCACAGTATTCTAATAAGCAAGCTTAGCTAAGCAGGTTTTCGTGGTAGGGAGTTCCACGAAATCCCCCCCAAAAAAATAGCCAAACACAAAATCCCCAAAGAAAAAAAAAATACCCAAACACATAATCCCCAAATCCAAAATTCCCAAACACAAAATTTCAGTGCTATGATAAACATCATGACCGTGTAAAAAATAGCAATATCTCTTTCCTCTTTCATTCATATTTATGTATGTATAACTATATATTCACGTTTTGGCAATACATATTTTTACTTATCCATATATAGGACTGCTAGTCGCTCTAATTCGAACAAGCTAACAGAAGCGTGTACTACGCAGAAGGACATCACCGTGGCGGTAGCCACGGTTATACCACACACCCGCACTTGGCATGGCGTAGCCCAGGGTTATTTTTTATAAGCGCGGCCGAAGGCCGCCTATGCAGAAAGTTGGTATGGATTATTAGCCTTATTTGGTCGCGGCGATTTTAAACCTAATTTGAATTTATTTCACACACAAAATGGGTATTTTGTGTTGGGGATTATGAGTTTGGGGATTTTGATTTTGGGGATTTAGATTTTGGGGATTTTAATTTTGGGGATTTTGATTTGGGGATTTTGTTTTGGGGATTTTGATTTTGGGGATAACGTGGTAGACCCTTCGTGGTAACATTATTAATTGGTTTCCGTCATATCTAGAGCATAGAGTTTAGAGAGTTAAAGTTGAAAATAAACTAAGTGAACCCAGGCCTATAACCCTATGGGTTCCACAGGGTTCGGTTCTGGGACTAATCTTATTTTTAATATACATTAATTCAATATTCTCTTTGCCTTTTATTGGTAAAGTAACAGCCTTTGCTGATGACCTTGCCATCGCATATGGATCGAAACATTTATTTAATTTTTTTGCTGATATTAATCACGATGTTTACCTTTTGCGATCTTGGTTCGCAAGGCATAAGCTCGTGGTAAGCAGCAAAACCAAGTTGATGTATTTAAACCTTTGCGGGAAGGAAATACCTAAGAACGAGGTTGTCTTTCATAGTTCTATATGTATGCGGCATCGTTTGTGTTCAACTACTTGTTTTCAAAATAACAAAACTGTCAAGTTTGATGAGAAAAGTTGTGACAGTAAATGTTTTGAGATCGAAGTCGCTTCTAATTTCAAATATGTGGGTGTTATAATTGATCACAATCTAAGCTGGTCATCGCATATTTCTGCAATGAAATCTTATATGTTATCAGATACTCGTTCTTTCTATAACTTAAGAAAACTGTGTTCAAATAGAATATTGTTATTGGTGTATCATGGACTAATTCATTCAAAATTACAATACGGAGTCAGTTGTTGGGGTGGTGCCTACGCTAGTAAGATCAATCCGCTTTTAATCCTACAGAAGTGTCTAATCCGAAGAATACGTAAAGCTGGTCGTTTAACACACTCTATGGATCTATTCAAAAAATTAAATATTCTTCCTGTGCGGCACTTATACTATTTCAAAATTTTAAAAAATTTTTTTATAAAGAGCGGGTATACGCAAAGCCCAATATACAACCTTTACAATTTGAGAAATAAAACGTTATCTTAAACAAAAGTTCCTAGCTTTCGCACCACACTTTTTCGTAATTTCTACACCATCATATCATGTAATCTATATAACAAACTAGCTGCTGAAATACGACTCATTAGAAGGCTACCAGCGTTTCTGAGGGAAGTGAAGCAGTGGCTACTTGGTTTCAATCATGAGGGCATTGAAATTCCTTTGAGACCTATAATATAAGAACCTGTGTCCATTAGCATCGAGTTTTTTTCTTTTTCCATTTCATGAAAGTACCTTGACATCTGTAATTTTGAATTTTTTGTTTTAATATATATAGTATACTTTTTCCTTATACATATTTATATCTGTTCAATTGTAAGCAATTATAATATGTTATTATTATTATGGGCCCCACAAGCATTTGTAATACGAAACGAATGAAATGGCGTTTCCTCTGCTCTTTGAACGAGCATCTAATGTCATTATCTATTTTCTTAGTTGTATTTTTATAAAAAAAAAACACAAAAAAAACGAAAAAAAACTTGGAAAGTTTTGCAAACGGAAGTGTGCACTCATAGAGCTCTATTATCATATCGCTGCTGTTTGATAGAGCATCAACCAGACGAAACAGTAACAGGAAATACTTACCACACACAAAGCTAAAAACCTATATTACGAGTTTACTTCATATCTTTTCCATGCTGTCTGTAAGGTAAAAACTTGTTTATGTCGGTTAGCAGGTTTATATTCTAAGCCGACGATATATTTTACGACGATATTTCAACTTCATATTGGTTTAGTCCATTCGCAAAGCTTACCCTATTTTAATATTGCGGCGAATGTTAGCAATTTCGATGCGTCACTGAGCTGCTAGTAAATAAATGATACGCAGCAACATTAAGCCATATAAGGTAACGAAGTATATTTCACACACGCAACCAACAGAAAAGTAAGCAACCACCCTACATACATACGTGCATATAAGCCAGTGGTCGTCAGCTAGTAAAATAATTATTAGCGCTCACTTCACACACGTTACACGGGTCAACACAAAATTTGACTTTGACTTCAAAGAATTAAATTTCATTTATTTAGATCGTATTTTAACGAAGAAAAAATATGTTATGAAAAAGTTTGTTTTCATATTTAGGAAACCGCTTGAACGAAATTTTTCAAATCGGTGGTTTTAATTTTTACTTGAAAATGAAACAATTCAAATAAAAATTTTTATTAAGTTTTAATATCGAAATAACTTACAAAAAAGTGGAAAATGGTTTGAAAGTGTACACTTTAACTTTTTTTTATGTTCAACAAATTCTAGGTCGATTTAAAGTATTGGTGCTTAACAGACGACATGGTAGGCAATAAAATGCATTGCTACTGGCACTCCACACTAACCAGTAAAGCTCCACTTTCTCTCCTTTTTTCAAGATTCTGTTTAACAACGAGGTAGGAAATGCCTCGTCATGAAAATCACGTGGAAAAATAACAGAACACTTTTGATGACCTCGACGAATTATTTCGTTGACTTCTTCGGATCGCAAAAACTCATTATTCACGGTACGGATATCGAAGTCGTTTAAATAATCTGGACTTTTGAGTTGGTGGATTGTTGGAATACTTTTTAAAGGTCAGTGTCACCACGAAAACTTTACGATTTCGGCTTCATGTAAACATATATTTTTGTTTGATGTTTTATTGTCTCCTCACTGTTCAAGGGCCCAGGCAAAAATCATGATCAATATTCGTTGCTTTTGAAATTTGGCTTAAAATTTGAACATGGAACAACTAAGGACTCTCCTGAATTAAAAAAATGTCTTAGTACCTCTAAATCGCGGGCCCCCTGAGAAACCCCAGTCCCGGGTGAATCCCCGTTTCCCCCTCCCCCCTCATCAGCGGAGCAGGCGATGGTGGAACTGACGGAAAAATAACTCTCCAACTTCTGTACAAAGAGATACTTGACCTGAATCAAATCAACATTGATTGCCTAAGTACCATACAAAACCTCAAAAAAGAAAATGCAGAGTTGAGAAAAAGAGTTGATAAGCTTGAGAGTAGATTAAACTGGAAAGAACAAGCACAATTGGAGAATTCTATTGACGTTGTAGGTGTGCCAAATGTCAACAAAGACAATGCAGAAGAATGCGTAAAAAAATGTTTAGCGTTGCATTAAATGTGCAGCTAATGGATGATGACATTGAAAAAATTAGCGTGAAACATACTAATGCTAATAAAGGTAGTGGTATTGTTTGCGTTAATTTTAAGTCTATGGAAAGCAAGAAACAAATTATGAACTCCAAACGAACAGCCGGGAATAAGCTTAATACATCGATATTTTCTGATACTAGCAAAAAGAACATTTACATAAACAACAGCTTTACAAATTACTACAGAGCTCTGTTCATAGCTGCTAGTAAGTTAAAAAAGGAAAGGAAATTTAAATATCTATGGATAAATAATTCAAAACTTTTAATGAAAAAAAAAAAACGATAATGATAGAGCTGTTATCATAAGAATGTTTGAAGATCTTTCTGTTATCAATCTTTATGAAGTTTTATTTTTATTATTAAAATAATTGTTTTATTTTTAGTTCGCCATTATGAATATAAGATCAGTTCTTATGAATAACAGCCCAGCCAATAATGTCTTCAATGACTCTAATATATTAACATCCAAAGACAATATCTTTACAGTTTTGCATCAAAATGTAAGAAGTCTAATGCAGAATTTCGATTCCTTAGTTTGCGACCTCGAATCCTTTGTTAATCTTCCCGATATTATATTCGTCTCAGAAATTTGGATTTTTCTTATGAAATAAATTACTATGGTATTCCTAATTATAATTTTTTGCAAATACAAATGACTCGTATACTGCTGGTGGTGTTGGAGTTTTTATACGTGATTTTTACGAGTGTGAAGATACTTGCCTTAGTCTATCAAGCGCTGATGTAATAAAAATTTCATTGTAAATATGCAATGTACCTTTCAATTTGTATATCTGTATAGATGTCACTCACTACCTTTTAAATTGTTCCATGAGGAATTCTCTCTTTTTTTAAGTAGAGAATGTAACGAAGCTTTTTCCGTCCCGGCGCTTCTTCAATAAGTGCTAGGGCTATACTCGCCGTGTCCAAGGTTCGCTTACAATAGATTTGTAAATTTGGGACACCGTGCAAATCGTTTTCATATAAATTCACTTTATTTCTCTAATTCTATATATGTATGTACACTATAATTGAAATGAAAAATTTTACATAATCAAAAGAAGAAATATTTGTTGTTTTCGTTTCACTGTATGCTTGCTCTATACTGCGTTGTGTGCCAACGGTACTCGTGTCCCGTTATGACGCCTCGATGGTCGTTGCTTGTGTGTGTGTAAATGTGTTTTGTGACGCCCTGCGTCGGCGTGCGTGTCCCGTTAGGAACGTCCCGTTAGGACGCCTGGCTGGTCGTTGCCTGAGTGCGTGTAAAACGTGTTTCGGTGACGCCTTGCGTTGGCGTGTATGTACGCAACCCTAGTGTGGTTGACGTCGTGTATTTGCGTGACCCTGCTGTGGTCACCGTAGTATGTGTGCGTAGTGCTGTTGTGGCCAGCGTGGTGCTGTGACCAACGTAATGTGCTTGCGTAGCGCTGTTGTGGCCCGCGTCGTATGTTGGCGCTTGCGGTCAGCGTAGTGGGTTGGCGCGATGCTGTGGCCAACGTCGTATGTTTGCGGAGTGATGTTGTCCACGTAATATGTTAGCGTGGTGCGGTCGCGGTCAGCGTAGTGGCTGGCGTAATGCTGTGGCCGACGTAGTGTGTGTGCGATTGTGGCCGGGGTAGTGGATTGGCGTAATGCTATGGCCATCGTAGTATGTTTGCGATTGTGACCAGCGTGGTAGTTTGGCTGGCGAATGTCACCTGCTCGCGGGGCGCGTCACTGTGGTGGTGCCGTTGCCCATGAGGTCTCAAGCGGTGTTTGGTGGTATAACCGACACATTCACCACTTGAGGCCACGACTCACTCCTGTGAAGCACCCTGTCCGCATGGTAGAACCGACAACTTCAAGGGACGCTCCACAAGTAGCTCTGGTCACGACCACAGCTCCGTGCTTCGGCACGAGGGTAACTCTGGTACAGTTGACGTAGTAGGTTTGCGTAACTTTGCTGTGTCAACGCAGTATATTATCGGGGCGCTGTCGTGCTCAGCGTAGTAGATCGGCGCAGTACTGAAGCCAACGTAGTGTATTAGCTATGGTGCTGTTGCGGCCAGCGTAGTAGATTGGCGTAATGGTATGGCCAGCGTATATATTAGCTATGATACTGTTGCGGCTAGCGTTGTATGTTTGCGTAGTGTTGCTGCGGCCAACGTATATGCTTGCGTAGCGCTGTTTGGGGTGCTGTTACTGTCGGCGCAGGCGGGCGGACGCTGCCTGTTCGCGGGTGCGCGTTACTGTGGTAGTGCCGTTGTTGGCGAAGTCTCAAGCGGTGTTTGGTGGTATAACCGACACATTCACCACTTGAGGCTACGACTTACTCCTGTGAAACGACCTGTCCGCATGGTAGAACCGACAACTTCAAGGGACGCTCCACAAGTAGCCCTGGTCACGGCCACAGCTCCGTGCTAACTAACTTCTGTCCTGCTCTGTTGCTCTTTTTATTGCTTTGTTTGGTATTGCTGGCTCAAATGGTTGCGTTGTCATGGTTGCTGTTCGATGTTGCGAACGCTCGTTGCGTTGCAGAGATTTGTTAGTTTGTTGTGTTGGCATTAAAGTGTTGTGCTTGCCCGTTGTGTTGCTGAGACTTGTTGGTTGGTCTGCTGCTGTAGCCTTTTGTGACTGGCTGTTGTGTCAATGCTGTATTGAACTTGTTGGTTGGTCTGTTGCTATAGCCTTTTGTGACTGGCTGTTGTGTTAGTGTTGTATCGAATATGATGTATGCTGTATTGAACTTGTTGGTTGGTCTGTTGCTATAGCCTTTTGTGACTGGCTGTTGTGTTAGTGCTGTATCGAATATGATGTGGGGTCGCTTTGTGTGGGCCAAATTAATGGTGTTATATTTGGTCCTCACACTCCCCCCCCAAATTCGGAGAGTGAGCCCACGGTATTCAGTAGTCGTATGCGTGCCTTGCTTTTCATTATGGTGACCCGGTATTTCTCTGTCACGAATCGTGTTCGGGAGTAGGTTCTGCCTTCGGCGATGCGTCGGAGTTTGTCCCGTACCTCCCCTGCTATCTCCGGGAATCGGTCCAGCATTGGTCCATCTGCGTCTTTAGCCTCGATGGTTATTACTTGGAGGTCTTCTGTTGTCGTGTGTGGCTTCGTTTTGGTGTCCGGTATTATGGGGTGGGTGTTGTCCTCGGTGCTTAGTTGTGGAGCTGCGTCAGAGTGGCATGTGGTGGTAGTGTTTTGTATGGTTTCGTTGGGCTTTCGGCCGTCTCGTAGGAACCATGCCAGCATTTCTGTGCGCTTCTTGCTCGCCATTTCCTCCGTGAACGGCTGTTTACACAGTCCGGGCATTCCTTCTCCGCTCCCTGTGTATCGTAAAACCCTCTCCATGTTCTCGGCTACGTAGACGCCACAGTCGTTGTTGTTGAGTTGTTGGGGCACCTCGAGTATTAGTTCCTGTGCTTTAAAACCGTCGTGTCCGTACCGCTGTATGTATTCCCACCGGAGGAAATCTGCCCAAACTTGGGTTGCGTGGGGGACTCTGGCCCTGTTCATTGAGTCTGCTACCCATATATATCGTTCCTGCCAGCATTCCGTGTCGGTGATGTGGTGGGTGACTGCTGCGTTTGCCAGACCGAGCAGGTACCAGTGGTTAGCTGTGTTGTGGGGTGATAGGACCGCACTCTTGCCAAACAGGTCGACGTTCCGGACCCATCGGCGTATGCGTTGGTAGTCTTCCTCCGTGTTACTCTTCTGGGTCAGCTGCCAGATCACGAACGGGCTGAGAGTCGTATTTGTTGCTCATGTTGCTCTTCCGGTCCCTTTGCCCAAGCGTCAATGACGGTGTCGGTCAACCATTTCGATTCTCTGAGAGTGTCGAGGTCAGTCGTATAGAGGGGTATGCCGCCTGGTCCTGCCGGGAATATTATTTTAGGCGTGTCTCTCAGAAAATTTCTCGGGGTTAGTGCGTACTTCGCCGACGCGCTTGTGCCACCACTTGCTTTGTGGCTCTGTTGTCGTTGCTAAGCCTAGGGTCTCCAGTGGCTGCCGTGATAGTGCGTCCGCTACCAGGTTCAGCTTCCCTTTCCTGTACTCGATGTCGAAAGTGTGTTGTTGAAGCTCCAAGGCCCATCGTGCTATACGGCCTGAAGGGCTTTCGATGGAGTTTAACCACTTTAGCGACATATGGTCCTTGATTACCTTGAATCGGTATCCTTCCAAGTATGGCCTCATCTTGCGTATTCCCCAGACTATCGCGAGGCACTCCTTCTCGGTGAGCGAGTAGTTGGTTTCCGCCTTGTTGAGTTTCCTGCTGGCGTAGGCGATCACGCGTTCTCCGCCTTCCAGGTCCTGTGTCAATACGACACCCAGCCCGAAATTGCTGGCGTCCGTTTGTAAGGTGAAGGTCTTGGTGTAGTCCGGGCAGGCAAGTATCGGTGCTTCCGTGAGCTTTTGCTTTAAGACCTAGAAGGCCTCCTGTTGTTCTGCCCCCCACTGCCAGTGTTTGCCCTTTTTCAGCAGGGTTGTGAGTGGTTGGCTGATCATGGCGAAGTCGGGTACGAAACGTCGGTACCAGGATGCTATACCGAGATATTGGCGTACCTCTTTCACGTTCGTTGGTGGCTTCAAGTCTTTGATGGCTGTGACTTTCTCGGGGTCGGTGTGAATTCCCATGTCGCTTACTAGGTGTCCTAGGTATCGGATTTCCTTCTTGAAGAATTCGCATTTCTCCGGATTTATTCTGAGGTTGGCGCGCTGTAGTCGTAGCATTACTTCTCTCAGATTGCGATTATGCTCCTCCACAGTGGATCCTATGACGATTATGTCATCGAGGTATGCGAAGGCGTGGGGTTCCATTTCAGGCCCAATAACCTGATCTAGTGCTCTTTGAAACTTTGCGGGTGCAGAGTGTAGGCCGAAAGGCATAACGCGCCACTGGAATAATCCGCGTCCCGGTACTGTGAAAGCTGTGTAGGGCCGGCTCTTGGGCTCCAATGGTATTTGCCAGTAGCCGTTCTTCAAGTCCAAGCTGCTGATGTACTTCGCTCGTCGTAGTTTGTCCAGGATGTGTTGTATTCTGGGTAAGGGGTATGCGTCGGGTACGGATCGGGCGTTGAGCTGCCGATAGTCCACGCATAACCTCCACTTCCCGTTTTTCTTCTTGGCCAGTACGATCGGTGCGCTGTGTGGGCTACAGGATGGCTCGATGCATCCTTTCTGGAGCAATTCGTCAACTTCGCTGTTGATGATTGTCTGCATGGCTGGGTTGCGTGGGAAGTAACGTTGCTTGATGGGGCGTTCGTCCGTCAGGACAATCTTGTGCTCGGCTATTGTCGTCATTCCACTCATGCTCTCGAATTTTCGGAGTTCCTTTGCCAGAAAAACGCGCACTAGTTCCGCTTCTTCTTGTATGTCGTCGTCGTTGTTTTGTATAATGCCGTCGTGCTTGAAGTTACTACTGCTCGGTGCTGTTCCAGATGGGGCTCCAGGGGTGTCGTACTCGGCGTTACCCTTTCTCGCTCGTGTTATAATCTGATTAGTCCTAGGGGTGTCGTACCTGGCGATATCCGTTCTTGAGGATGTTGAATTTTGAATAGTCCCAGGGCTGTCGTACCTGGCGATATCCGTTCTGGCTGATAGTGTACTTTGAATAGTCCCAGGGCTGTCGTACCTGGCGATATCCTTTCTTGATGATATTGAACTTGGAATAGTCCCAGGGCTGTCGTACCTGGCGATATTCGTTCTTGCTGGTGTTGTTCTATGAATAGTTTCTGGCGCGACTCCAGGATTCGGTGTGTGTTGGGCAAGGGTCTGGTTAGCACGAGGTGGCTTTCTCCACATGATATGGTGGCTCCCATGCTTCCTAGCGTATCTAGGCCCAGTATGATGTCGTCGATCGCTCCGGGCATGACGTGTAAAACTGTGTGGAGTGACGCTTCTCCGAGGCGTACCTCAGTCCTTATGGCGTCGAAGATGGTAGTGCTAGTCCCGTTTGCCATCGTTATTTTGATGGCCACTCTCACCATTTCTCCGCTTCCCGAGTTCACCACACGTTTTGCTAAGCTGCTCGAGACGAAACTCCTTGATGCCCCTGTGTCGATGACCGCCTCGGCTGATTCCGCGCCGAGCTTGGCTACGGCGTAGAGGGGACCATGCTCTTGGTACATTGTTACTGCCGTTTCAGCGCTGGGTTCCTTGGGTATCGTCACTGCCGTTTCGGCGCTAGATCTCTTGGGCTCACGGCGCCTTCTTCTTCGTGGAGCCCTCTGTCGTTTCCCTGACGTCGGCGGCAGCATTCGATGGTTCGTATATCGTTGCGGCCACATTCCCAGCAACAAATTTTCTGTGGGTTTCGGCACCTATTGGTGTCATGTCCTCGTTCACCGCATCTCCTGCATACGCCGTTGGGGTCGTATCTCTGATTGCCTGGAGGCGTGCGGTTCGTTAGGTTCGGTGGGGGTGGTGGTTGTGTTGCAGGTTTTGATGGTGACACCCGGGTTGTGTCACTGGCGATGTGTCGCGTAACTTCGCGGTGATGTCCGCCTGATGATCTTCGATAGTCCTCGCGTATGTTCTCGTATTCTTCGGCAAGTGTCAGGATCTCTGCGAGATTAGTGAAGTCCCTCCGACGGATGTAAAGTTGGTAATCGGGGTGGCTGTTACGCTGGTGTACCCTGCGTGTCTCATCAAGCTCTGGATTCCTAGTACGTAGTCCTTATACCTCTCCTTGTTGTGCTGCCTTCGTTGGCGTATGTCGTCGTCGAGCCGCTCGAAGTACCTGACTGGTAGGAAGAAACGTAAAAAATCTTTTTGAAGCTTGTCCACTCTCCCCAGTGCGAATTGTTATTGCGGTACCATTGTAGCGCGGCGCCCCCTAGTAGCTCGGGCATGGTTTTTGGTAGGAGGTCCACGTTTAGCGCGTATACTTCGGCTAACTCTTCTAACCGTTCGATGAACGCTAGCGGGTCCCGTCCACCTTCATACTTTACGGACCACTTTCTTACCTGGTCGATGATGGGCGCGAACACCACGGTCGGTTCTTGAGTTACCTGGCATGTATAGTTCATGGCTGGTGTCGTCATTCCCGCTGGTAAGTACGGCTGCGTGGGTTGAGATGTGCCGGTTGATGATGCCGGTTGATGATGCCGTAATTTCTGATGGTACGTGCTGTTGTGTGGGTACTGTACTCCTGGGAGGTGCCTGAGATGTACCGTTGGGTGGTACCGCTATTCTTGATGATAAGTACTGTTGTGTGGGTACTGTATTCCTGGGAGGAAACGCGAATTGAGTTTGTTCTACTGTTGTTACGGCGACCTTCGGTGTGCCTCCTCCGTTCGATGGAGTCGGTGTCTTAACCTCATTTACGTCGCTCATGTGCGTAGTTTCCTTGTAGGTGGCTTGTAGGGATGCAAATTTTTCGTGGATTTCCGAGTCCGTATTTGCCTTTGAGGCCAGTGCTGCTATGCGATTTCGGATTTCTCGGGTGGTACCTGTCTGCTCAATACCCAATTCCTGTGTGATGTGTCTAACCACGTGGTATCGATCTGGTCGACCATTTTGTGTTTAGGTTTCTCGTCAGGGATGTTCCTTCTGACGTGATAACGATTTGCAGGGTCCTTGCTCGGGCGACAATTGTAACGAAGCTTTTTTCCGTCCCGGCGCTTCTTCAATAAGTGCTAGGGCTATACTCGCCGTGTCCAAGGTTCGTTTACAATAGATTTGTAAATTTGGGCCACCGTGCAAATCGTTTTCATATAAATTCACTTTATTTCTCTAATTCTATATATGTATGAACACTATAATTGAAATGAAAAATTTTACGTAATCAAAAGAAGATATATTTGTTGTTTTCGTTTCACTGTATGCTTGCTCTATACTGCGTGGTGGGCCAACGGTACTCGTGTCCCGTTATGACGCCTCGATGGTCGTCGTTGCTTGTGTGTGTGTAAATGTGTTTTGTGACGCTCTGCGTCGGCGTGCGTGTCCCGTTAGGAACGTCCCGTTAGGACGCCCGGCTGGTCGTTGCCTGAGTACGTGTAAAACGTGTTTCGGTGACGCCTTGCGTTGGCGTGTATGTACGCAGCCCTAGTGTGGTTGACGTCGTGTATTTGCGTGACCCTGCTGTGGTCACCGTAGTATGTGTGCGTAGCGCTGTTGTGGCCAGCGTGGTGCAGTGACCAACGTAATGTGCTTGCGTAGCGCTGTTGTGGCCCGTGTCATATGTTGGCGCTTGCGGTCAGCGTAGTGGGTTGGCGCAATGCTATGGCCAACGTCGTATGTTTGCGGAGTGATGTGGTCCACGTAATATGTTAGCGTGGTGCGCTCGCGGTCAGCGTAGTGGCTGACGTAATGCTGTGGCCGACGTAGTGTGTGTGCGATTGTGGCCGGGGTAGTGGATTGGCGTAATGCTATGGCCAACGTAGTATGTTTGCGACACGCTGGTCACACGTGGTAGTTTGGATGGCGAATGTCACCTGCTCGCGGGGCGCGTCACTGTGGTGGTGCCGTTGCCTACGAGGTCTCAAGCGGTGTTTGGTGGTATAACCGACACATTCACCACTTGAGGCCACGACTCACTCCTGTGAGGCGACCTGTCCGCATGGTAGAACCGACAACTTCAAGGGACGCTCCACAAGTAGCTCTGGTCACGACCACAGCTCCGTGCTTCGGCACGAGGGTAACTCTGGTACAGTTGACGTAGTAGGTTTGCGTAACTTTGCTGTGTCAACGCAGTATATTATCGGGGCGCTGTCGTTGTCAGCGTAGTAGATCGGCGCAGTACTGAAGCCAACGTAGTGTATTAGCTATGGTGCTGTTGCGGCCAGCGTAGTAGATTGGCGTAATGGTAGGGCCAGCGTATATATTAGCTATGATGCTGTTGCGGCTAGCGTTGTATGTTTGCGTAGTGTTGCTGCGGCCAACGTATATGCTTGCGTAGCGCTGTTTGTGGCGCTGTTACTGTCGGCGCAGGCGGGCGGACGCTGCCTGTTCACGGGTGCGCGTTACTGTGGTAGTGCCGTTGCTGGCGAAGTCTCAAGCGGTGTTTGGTGGTATAACTGACACATTCACCACTTGAGGCCACGACTTACTCCTGTGAAACGACCTGTCCGCATGGTAGAACCGACAACTTCAAGGGACGCTCCACAAGTAGCTATGGTCACGGCCACAGCTCCGTGCTAACTAACTTCTGTCCTGCTGTGTTGCTCCTTTTATTGCTTTGTTTGGTATTGCTGGCTCAAATGGTTGCGTTGCCATGGTTGCTGTTCGATGTTGCGAACGCTCGTTGCATTGCTGAGATTTGTTAGTTTGTTGTGTTGGCATTAAAGTGTTGTGCTTGCCCGTTGTGTTGCTGAGACTTGTTGGTTGGTCTGCTGCTGTAGCCTTTTGTGACTGGCTGTTATGTCAATGCTGTATTGAACTTGTTGGTTGGTCTGTTGCTATAGCCTTTTGTGACTGGCTGTTGTGTTAGTGCTGTATCGAATATGATGTGGGGTCGCTTTGTGTGGGCCAAATAAATGGTGTTATATTTGGTCCTCACAAGAAGAAGCTCCAAATATTGTTATATTAGGCGATTTTTATTTTGATTTAATGAGCACCAATTCTATGCTAGACAACTATCTTGCGCTCCTAGCAGAACATGGTTTATTTTCCTTCATTCATGAGGTTACTAGGCCAGAATCAGGGACCTGTATAGACCATGTTTATGGCAGATTTAGTAATATTGAAAAGAATATGCATTTTGGTATAAATCTTGACTTTGGAATTTCGGACCATTGTATGACCGGAATTCAACTTACTAATTTAAGTGCAAATAGGCGAATTACCAATTGCGATATATTATCAGCTATTAGGAAAATAAATGTTTATGTTTTAAATGAATCACTTCACTTTGAAAAATGGGAAACCATTTTAAATGAGCCAAATGTAGACAAAGCATATAATTTTTTGTATGGAAACATTTACGATGCACACTAACTACTCAAGTATTTCTATTTTTCCTAGAAGATCAACTTTAACTCTTAAACCTTGGATCACTCAAACTCTATCAGGCTGAAAAACACGTTACCGAAAAAAGCAACAGGCATCCGGCGAATACTAAGCTAAGAAATCGTGCGTGCCTGTTGACTAAAAGGGTAAACAAAGAAATACGTACAAGGCGCGATAAATATTTTCAAAACCTTTTTCATAGCGCAGGGCAATTCCCAAAAAGAATGGGATGCTGTAAATAGAATAACAAACCGTAATTATAAAAGAAAGTGCGACTCGGTCGTATTAAACGTGAATGGTGTAGATGTGTCGGAGCCTCAGGAAGCTGCAAACGAACTCAATGATTTCTTTGTCAACGTAGGAAAAGCCTCCTATTAAGTCATCCTAAGCCCTCCACCTGCTATACAAACCCAATACATACCGAATTCTTTCCGCCGAGTAACAGTTTTTTCTTTGATGCCATTACAGGCGCAGAAATTATTAATATAATTAAATCTCTAAGTAACTCTAATTAATGTGGTAATGACAACATATCAAATCGAACGTTAAAGAGCATAGCATTTAACATTGTTGATACCTTAAAACATTTATTTAATTTAAGTATAGCCTCCGGAGTTTTTCCTGCTCACTTAAAATGCGCTGCGGTTATACCACTTTTTAAAAAGGGGAATAACAATGAAAAAAAATAACTAGAGGCCCATATCTGTTTTATCTTCAATCTCAAAAATTCTTGAGAAAGCAGTGAAAAATAGGGTGCTGTCGTATTTAAACAAAGTTAAATGGCTTTATGTCCGAGCTTTCTACTGAAGATGCCCTTCTAGATTTTTCTTCCTTTATTTATAAGTCAATTGATGATCAAAAATGTTGCGCGAGTCTCTTTGTAGACATAACAAAGGCATTTGATATGATTGACCACAGTATTCTAATAAGCAAGCTTAGCTAAGCAGGTTTTCGTGGTAGGGAGTTCCACGAAATCCCCCAAAAAAAAAATACCCAAACACATAATCCCCAAATTCAAAATCCCCAAACACAAAATTTCAGTGCTATGATAAACATCATGACCGTGTAAAAAATAGCAATATCTCTTTCCTCTTTCATTCATGTTTATGTATGTATAACTATATATTCACGTTTTGGCAATACATATTTTTACTTATCCATATATAGGACTGCTAGTCGCTCTAATTCGAACAAGCTAACAGAAGCGTGTACTACGCAGAAGGACATCACCATGGCGGTAGCCACGGTTATACCACACACCCGGACTTGGCATGGCGTAGCCCAGAGTTATTTTTTATAAACGCGGCCGAAGGCCGCCTATGCAGAAAGTTGGTATGGATTATTAGCCTTATTTGGTCGCGGCGATTTTAAACCTAATTTGAATTTATTTCACACACAAAATGGGGATTTTGTGTTGGGGATTATGAGTTTGGGGATTTTGATTTTGGGGATTTTAATTTTGGGGATTTTGATTTGGGGATTTTGTTTTGGGGATTTTGATTTTGGGGACAACGTGGTAGACCCTTCGTGGTAACATTATTAATTGGTTTACGTCATACCTAGAGCATAGAGTTCAGACAGTTAAAGTTGAAAATAAACTAAGTGAACCCAGGCTTATAACCCTAGGGGTTCCACAGGGTTCGGTTCTGGGACCAATCTTATTTTTAATATACATTAATTCAATATTCTCTTTGCCTTTTATTGGTAAAGTAACAGCCTTTGCTGATGACCTTGCCATCGCATATGGATCGAAAAATGAATTTAATTTTTTTGCTGATATTAATCACGATTTTTACATTTTAAGATCTTGGTTCGCAAGGCATAAGCTCGTGGTAAGCAGCAAAACCAAGTTGATGTATTTCAACCTGTGCGGGAAGGAAATACCTAAGAACGAGGTTGTCTCTCATAGTTCTATATGTATGCGGCATCGTTTGTGTTCAACTACTTGTTCTCAAAATAACAAAACTGTCAGGTTTGATGAGAAAAGTTGTGACAGTGAATGTTTTGAGATCGAAGTCGCTTCTAATTTCAAATATTTGGGTGTTATAATCGATCACAATCTAAGCTGGTCATCGCATATTTCTGCAATGAAATCTTATATGTTATCAGCTCTTCGTTCTTTCTATAACTTAAGAAAACTGTGTTCAAATAGAATATTGTTATTGGTGTATCATGGACTAATTCATTCAAAATTACAATACGGAGTCGGATGTTGGGGTGGTGCCTACGCTAGTAAGATCCATCCACTTTTAATCCTACAGAAGTGTCTAATCCGAAGAATACGTAAAGCTGGTCATTTAACAAACTCTATGGATCTATTCAAAAAATTTAATATTCTTCCTGTGCGGCACTTATACTATTTTAAAGTTTTAAACTTTTTTTTATAAGGAGCGGGTATACGCAAAGCCCAATATACAACCTTTACAATCTGAGAAATAAGACGTTATCTCAAACAAAAGTTCCTAGCTTTCGCACCACACTTTTTCATAATTTCTACACCATCATATCATGTAATCTATATAACAAACTACCTGCTGAAATACGACTCATTAGAAGGCTACCAGCGTTTCTGAGGGAAGTGAAGCAGTGTGTACTTGGTTTCAATCATGAGGGCATTGAAATTCTTTTGAGACCTATAATATAAGAACCTTTGTCCATTAGCATCGAGTTTTTTTCTTTTTCCATTTCATGAAGGTACCTTGACATCTGTAATTTTGAATTTTTTGTTTTAATATATATAGTATACTTTTTCCTTATACATATTCATATCTTTTCAATTGTAAGCAATTATAATTTGTTATTATAACGCGCCCACAAGCATTTATAATACGAAACGAATGAAATGGCATTTCTTCTGCTATTTGAACGAGCATCTAACGTTATTATCTATTTTCTTAGTTGTATTTTTATAAAAAAAAAAACACAAAAAAAACGAAAAAAAACTTGGGAAGTTTTGCAAAAGGAAGTGTGCACTCATAGAGCTCTATTATCATATCGATGCTGTTTGATAGAGCATCAACCAGACGAAACAGTAACAGCAAATACTAACCACACACAAAGCTAAAAACCTATATGACGAGTTTACTTCATATCTTTTCCATGCTGTCTGTAAGGTAAAAACTTGTTTACGTCGGTTAGCAGGCGATATATTTTACGACGATATTTCAACTTCATATTGGTTTAGTCCATTCGCAAATCTTACCCTATTTTAATATTGCGGCGAATGTTAGCAATTTCGATGCGTCACTGTGCTGCTAGTAAATAAATGATACGCAGCAACATTAAGCCATATAAGGTAACGAAGAATATTTCACACACGTAACCAACAGCAAAGTAAGCAACCATACATACATACATACGTGCATGTAAGCCAGTGGTCGTCAGCTAGTAAAATAATTATTAGCGCTCACTTCACACACATTACACGGGTCAACACAAAATTTGACTTTCACTTCAAAGCATTAAATTTCAATTATTTAGGTCGTATTTTGACGAAAAAAAAAAATATGTGATGAAAAAGTTTGCTTTCATATTTAGGAAAACGCTTGAACGAAATTTTTCAAAATTGGTGTTTTTAATTTTTACTTGAAAATGAAATAATTCAAATAAAAACTTTTATTAAGTTTTAATATCGAAATAACTTACAAAAAAGTGGAAAATGGTTTGAAAGTGTACACTTTAACTTTTTTTTATGTTCAACAAATTCTAGGTCGATTTAAAGTATTGGTGCTTAACAGACGACATGGTAGGCAATAAAATGCATTGCTACTGGCACTCCACACTAACCAGTAAAGCTCCACTTTCTCTCCTTTTTTCAAGATTCTGTTTAACAACGAGGTAGGAAATGCCTCGTCATGAAAATCACGTGGAAAAATAACAGAACACTTTTGATGACCTCGACGAATTATTTCGTTGACTGCTTCAGATCGCAAAAACTCATTATTCACGGTACGGATATCGAAGTCGTTTAAATAATCTGGACTTTTGAGTTGGTGGATTGTTGGAATACTTTTTAAAGGTCAGTGTCACCACGAAAACTTTACGATTTCGGATTCATGTAAACATATATTTTTGTTTGATGTTTTATTGTCTCCTAACTGTTCAAGGGCCCAGGCAAAAATCATGATCAATATTCGTTGCTTTTGAAATTCGGCTTAAAATGTGAACATGGAACAACTAAAGACTCTCCTGAATTAAAAAAATGTCTTAGTACCTCTAAATCGCGGGCTCCCTGAGAAACCCTGGGCCCGGGGAATCCCCGTTTCCTATTCCCCCCTCATCGGGCCTGCCCTTATCATGCAAATTAAAATCTCAATTTATGCGTATTCACGGAATCAGGGTAGTAGCTGTATACTGATAACTGAAAAAATGGAAGGAAAGTGAAAGCAAGTGATCGTGGGGCGCTCACTTATCAATTGAATTTAATTAAATTATTAGTAATTTTTAATCGTTTAAATTTTCCAAAATGCTTTGCTAAATATGCAAAGAAAGTGGAACGGAATAATCCAAACAAAATTGATTGTTCTGACTGTTTGAACTATTTTCATAGCAAATGTGTCAATATCAAAGCAGCCGACATTGAATTTTTCAAGTCTAGCAACAAAAAACATCGTTGTGACAGATGCACGGCTATGCGAAGAAGATCATTGCAGCCAACAGCAACACCAACTCAGACTGCAAGCCAACACGTACTCGTTACGAATGCACCACACATTGGTAAAGAACAACAACAACATGAACAAAAAAAGCGGAGCAGGCGATGATGGAACTGACGGAAAAATAACTCTCCAACTTCTGTACAAAGAGATACTTGACCTGAAGCAAACCAACATTGATTGCCTAAGTACCATACAAAATCTCAAAGAAAAAAATGCAGAGTTGAGAAAAAGAGTTGATAAGCTTGGTAGTAGATTAAACTGGAAAGAACAAGCACAATTGGAGAATTCCATTGACGTTGTAGGTGTGCCAAATGTCAACAAAGACAATGCAGAAGAATGCGTAAAAAAATGTTCAGCGTTGCATTAAATGTGCAGCTAATGGATGACGGCATTGAAAAAATTAGAGTGAAACATACTAATGCTAATAAAGGTAGTGGTATTGTTAGCGTTAAGTTTAAGTCTATGGAAAGCAAGAAACAAATTATGAACTCCAAACGAACAGCCGGGAATAAGCTTAATACATCGATATTTTCTGATACTAGCAAAAAGAACATTTACATAAACAACAGCTTTACAAATTACTACAGAGCTCTGTTCATAGCTGCTAGTAAGTTAAAAAAGGAAATGAAATTTAAATATCTATGGCTAAATAATTTAAAACTTTTAATAAAAAAAAAAACGATAATGATAGAGCTGTTATCATAAGGACGTTTGAAGATCTTTCTGTTATCAATCTTTATTAAGTTTTATTTTTATTATTATAATAATTGTTTTATTTTTAGTTCGCCATTATGAATATAAGATCAGTTCTTATGAATAACATCCCAGCCAATAATGTCTTCAATGACTCTAATATATTAACATCCAAAGACAATATCTTTACAGTTTTGCATCAAAATGTAAGAAGTCTAATGCAGAATTTCGATTCCTTAGTTTGCGACCTCGAATCCTTTGTTAATCTTCCCGATATTATATTCGTCTCAGAAATTTGGATTTTTCTTATGAAATAAATTACTATGGTATTCCTAGTTATAATTTTTTGCAAATACAAATGACTCGTATACTGCTGGTGGTGTTGGAGTTTTTATACGTGATTTTTACGAGTGTGAAGATACTTGCCTTAGTCTATCAAGCGCTGATGTAATAAAAATTTCATTGCAAATATACAATGTACCTTTCACTTTTGTATGTCTGTATAGATTTCACTCACTACCTTTTAAATTGTTCCATGAGGAATTCTCTATTTTCTTAAGTAAAGCAAAGAAGCACCAAATATTGTTATATTAGGCGATTTTAATTTTGATTTAATGAGCACCAATTCTATGCTAGACAACTATCTTGTGCTCCTAGCAGAACATGGTTTATTTTCCTTCATTAATGAGGTTACTAGGCCAGAATCAGGGACCTGTATAGACCATGTTTATGGCAGATTTAGTAAAATTGAAGAGAACGTGCATGCTGGTATAAACTTTGGCTTTGGAATTTCGGACCATTGTATGACCAGAATTCAATTTACTAATTTAAATGCAAATAGGCGAATTACAAATTGCGATATATTATCAGCTATTAGGAAAATAAATTTTTATGTTTTAAGTGAATAACTTCGCTTTGAAAAATGGGAAACAGTTTTAAATGAGTCAAATGTAGACAACGCATATAACTTTTTTATGGAAACATTTACGATGCACATAAACTACTCAAGTATTATATTTTTCCTAAAAGATCAACTTTAACTCTAAAACCTTGGATCACTCAAACTCTATTAAAAAAGATCAGGCTGAAAAACACTTTACGGGAAAAAAGCAACAGGCATCCGGCGAATACTAAGCTAAGAAATCGTGCGTGTCTGTTGACTAAAAGGGTAAACAAAGAAATACGTACAAAGCGCGATAAATATTTTCAAAACCTTTTTTTCATAGCGCAGGGCAATTCCAAAAAAGAATGGGATGCTGTAAATAGAATAACAAACCGTAATTATAAAAGAAAGTGCGACTCACTCGTATTAAACGTGAATGGTGTAGATGTGTCGGAGCCTCAGGAAGTTGCTAACGAACTCAATGATTTCTTTGTCAACGTAGGAAAAGCCTCCGATTAAGCAGTAATCCTAAGCCCTGCACCAGCTATACATACCGAATTCTTTCCGCCGAGTAACAGTTTTTTCTTTGATGCCATTACAGGCGCAGAAATTCTTAATATAATTAAATCTCTAAGTAACTCTAATTCATGTGGTAATGACAACATATCAAATCGAACGTTAAAGAGCATAGCATTTAACATTGTTGATATTTTAAAACATTTATTTAATTTAAGTATAGCCTCCGGAGTTTTTCCTGCTCACTTAAAATTCGGTTATACCACTCTTTAAAAAGGGGAATAAAAATGACAAAAATAACTACAGTCCCACATTTGTTTTATTTTCAATCTCAAAAATTCTTGAGAAAGCAGTGAAAAATAGGGTGCTGTCGTATTTAAACAAAGTAAAATTTTTTAGCCCTAAGCAATTTGGTTTTATGTCCGAGCTTTCTACTGAAGATGCTCTTCTAGATTTTTCTTCCTTTATTTATAAGTCAATTCATGATCAAAAATGTTGTGCGAGTCTCTTTGTAGACATAACAAAGGCATTTGATATGGTTGACCATAGTATTCTAATAAGCAAGCTTAGCTAAGCAGGTTTTCGTGGTAGGGAGTGCCACGAAATCCCCAAAAAAAAAAAAAATAACCAAACACAAAATCCCCAAAATCAAAATTTCAGTGCTATGATAAACATCATGACCGTGTAAAAAATAGCAACATCTCTTTCCTCTTTCATTCATATTTATGTATGTATAACTATATATTCACGTTTTTGCAATACATATTTTTACTCATCCATATATAGGACTGCTAGTCGCTCTAATTCGAACAAGCTAACAGAAGCGTGTACTACGCAGAAGGACATCACCGTGGCGGTAGCCACGGTTATACCACACACCCGGACTTTGCATGGCGTAGCCCAGGGTTATTTTTTATAAGCGCGGCCGAAGGCAACCTATGCAGAAAGTTGGTATGGATTATTAGCCTTATTTGGTCGCGGCGATTTTAAACCTAATTTGAATTTATTTCACACATAAAATGGGGATTTTGTGTTGGGGATTATGAGTTTGGGGATTTGGATTTTGGGGATTTTGATTTGGGGATTTTGTTTTCGGGATTTTGATTTTGGGGATAACGTGGTAGACCCTTCGTGGTAACATTATAAATTGGTTTACGTCATATCTAGAGCATAGATTTCAGAGAGTTAAAGTTAAAAATAAACTAAACTATTTAAACAAAGTTAAATGGTTTTATGTCCGAGCTTTCTACTGAAGATGCTCTTCTAGATTTTTCTTCCTTTATTTATAAGTCAATTGATGATCAAAAATGTTGCGCGAATCTCTTTGTAGACATAACAAAGACATTTGATATGGTTGACCACAGTATTCTAATAAGCAAGCTTAGTTAAGCAGGTTTTCGTGGTAGGGAGTTCCACTAAATCCCCCAAAAAAAATACCCAAACACAAAATCCCCAAAGAAAAAAAAATACCCAAACACATAATCCCCAAATTCATAATCCCCAAACACAAAATTTCAGTGCTATGATAAACATCATGACCGTGTAAAAAATAGCAATATCTCTTTCCTCTTTCATTCATATTTATGTATGTATAACTATATATTCACGTTTTGGCAATACATATTTTTACTTATCCATATATAGGACTGCTAGTCGCTCTAATTCAAACAAACTAACAGAAGCGTGTACTACGCAGAAGGACATCACCGTGGCGGTAGCCACGGTTATACCACACACCCGGACTTGGCATGGCGTAGCCCAGGGTTATTTTTTATAAGCGCGGCCGAAGGCCCCCTATGCAGAAAGTTGGTATGGATTATTAGCCTTATTTGGTCGCGGCGATTTTAAACTTAATTTGAATTTATTTCAAACATAAAATGGGGATTTTGTGTTGGGGATTATGAGTTTGGGGATTTTGATTTTGGGGATTTTGATTTGGGGATTTTGTTTTGAGGATTTTGATTTTGGGGATAACGTGGTAGACCCTTCGTGGTAACATTATTAATTGGTTTACGTCATATCTAGAGCATAGACTTCAGAGAGTTAAAGTTAAATATAAACTAAGTGAACCCAGGCCTATAACCCTAGGGGTTCCATAGGGTTCGGTTCTGGGACCAATCTTATTTTTAATATACATTAATTCAATATTCTCTTTGCCTTTTATTGGTAAAGTAACAGCCTTTGCTGATGACCGTGCCATCGCATATGGATCGAAAAATGAATTTAATTTTTTTGCTGATATTAATCACGATGTTTACCTTTTAAGATCTTGGTTCGCAAGGCATAAGCTCGTAGTAAGCAGCAGAACCAAGTTGATGTATTTCAACCTTTGCGGGAAGGAAATACCTAAGAACGAGGTTGTCTTTCATAGTTCTATATGTATGCGGCATCGTTTGTGTTCAACTAATTGTTCTCAAAATAATAAAACTGTAAGGTTTAATGAGAAAAGTTGTGACAGTAAATGTTTTGAGATCGAAGCCGCTTCTAATTTCAAATATTTGGGTGTTATAATCGATCACAATCTAAGCTGGTCATCGCATATTTCTGCAATGAAATTTTATATGTTATTAGTTCTTCGTTCTTTCTATAACTTAAGAAAACTGCGTTCAAATAGAATATTGTTATTGGTGTATCATGGACTAATTCATTCAAATTTACAATACTGAGTCAGTTGTTGAAGTGGTGCCTACGCTAGTAAGATCCATCAGCTTTTAATCATACAGAAGTGTCTAATCCGAAGAATACGTAAAGCTGGTCATTTAACACACTCTATGGATCTATTCAAAAAATAAAATGTTCTTCCTGTGCGGCACTTATACTATTTTAAAGTTTTAAAATTTTTTTTTATAAGGAGCGGGTATACGCAAAGCCCAATATATAACCTTTACAATCTGAAAAATAAGACGTTATCTCAACCAAAAGTTCCTAGCTTCCGCACCACACTTTTTCATAATTTCTACACCATCATATCATGTAATCTATATAACAAACTACTTGCTGAAATACGAGTCATTAGAAGGCTACCAGCGTTTCTGAGGGAAGTGAAGCAGTGGGTACTTGGTTTCAATCATGAGGGCATTGAAATTCTTTTGAGACCTATAATATAAGAACCTGTGTCCATTAGCATCGAGTTTTTTTCTTTTTCCATTTCATGAAAGTACCTTGACATCTGTAATTTTGAATTTTTTGTTTTAATATATGTAAGCTTGAATATGCTTCATTTATTATTAAATAGTAATTAAGTACATTAAGAAGAATGATTAAAATATGAAAGTGAAATGAAAATTAATGGTTAGCAAAAATTACTGCAAAATTACGACTGCTGCTGCTGAGTGGTTACGATGACGACTGACTTCTTTTATCGTTGCCCTTGTTCCTCTTCTCTACTTCGTACAGGGGTGTTACTGGTATGATTCAGGGTTGCCATCTCACATTCGGTCATCCTGATTGTCATATGCCTCAGATGACTCTTCGTCTTGATCGTCTTCATTGTGCTCGTAATAGCGCCATAGCTTCATATTATCTGCGCTAGTTGATGTTTGACTTGGGCCTCGAAAGTTCCCAACTTTTTTCACATCATATCTGCCATGTCTTTTAACTTTGCTTACTTCGTATGGCCCGATGTATTTACTGGCCAGTTTTTTACCTGTTACGAACTGTGTGACTTTGATGGCTACTAAATCGGATATCTGATATCCATGCTCTCCTTTTCGTTTTCTATCATAGTTGGATTTGTACACTTCTTGCGCTTTAAGTATTTGTTTTCTGGCTTCCTGACGGATTTGGTTTCGCTCATCTTGTGCGACTACCAGCAGTTCTTCTCGGAGTACTTTTAGCAGCTCTATATCGGCTTCGTTTCGCATCTTTACACCGAACATCACTTCAAACGGTGTAAACTTTGTAGAAGAGTGAACGTGAGAATTGATTGCGCGTTGCACTTGTGACGTATATTTGTACCATTTATCCGGCTCTTTTGCTGACATCTTTGCTAGAATAGAAATAATTACGCCGTTCACTCTCTCAATCTGACCGTTTCCCCTTGGGACGCCGGTTGTTACCTCAACATGGTCGATTTTATTTTTTGCGCAAAATTCTTTAAACAGTTTCGAGGTGTACGCTGTGCCTTTGTCGCTTATTATACGCAGCGGACTGCCGAATATTGTCACCCATGACTCCAGGTGCCTTACAACTTCCTGTGCATCTGTGCTCTTTGTAGGGTATATCCACGTATACTTGGAGAAACCATCGACGATAGCGAAAATATACTTGTAACACTTTAATGTTGTATCCAGAGTACCCAAGTGGTCGACATGGAGGGTAGAAAGGGGACTGTCCCCTTTGTCAATACAATGCAGATAATCTTCTTTCTTACCCAGCTTATGATTGTGCATAATGCATTCGACACAATTTTGAATTACCTGCTGAACTTTTTTTTCAAGATGTGGAATATAGTAACTCTGTCGTATAGCATGCATTGTCTTTTGGCAACCCATGTGCCCAAATCTATGCGTCTCTTTAATTATTTCATTCTCCATGCTCTTTGGTATAGCCAATACATCCTGCCCATCGACTTGTTTATAAACTAATTGATTTTTTAATTTAAAGTTTTCATATGGCTTTTCTTTAAGAATCTCTGCTACAGCTGTCAAATGTGCGTCCTGCTTCTGAGCTCTTGCGATCTGGGCTTGAATTTCTGAGGTCACTGTCATCACGGGAAATCGACTTAAGCTATCCACATGTTTCATTCTGTTGCCAGATCGGTGCTCTATATTGTACGCAAAATCTTGCAGATACATCAACCATTGAACCACTTCGCGTGGTATATCTTTTTTCGCATTTGTCTGCTTGAAAGCTGAGCAATCTGTAACTAGTGTAAACTGTATACCCATCAGGTAGTGACGCAACTTTTTTGTGGCTAAGTATGCTGCTTTTACCTCAAGAAAATAGCTGTGTAATTTTTCTTCTTGGGGAGAAGTTTTTTTACTCCAGTAGAAAACCGGATGCCATTCTCCGTTCTGGAGCTGCATCAGCGTTGCCCCGAACCCATGTTTCGACGCATCGACGTGTAGCTGTGTCTCAGCGTTCTGCTTATATATTTGCAGTACTGGTTCTGCAACGAGTGCCGCTTTCAAATCATCAATTGCCTTTATTTCTTCTTCTTTTATCTGAAATACTTCGTCTTTTCTTAACAGTTGTGTCAAGGGCCTAGCTATACCAGCATAATTACGAATAAACTTGCGATAATATCCGGTTAAACCCAAAAAAGCCTGTACGTCTCGAATGCTTTTTGGTATCGGAAAGTTTTTGACAGCTTTGACTTTGCTTTTCCCCGGCCAGACACGCCCATTTTCAACTTCGTGTCCCAAAAACGCGATTCTCTTTTTCAAAAATTGGCATTTCGCCCACTTAATTTCCAAACCATACTGCTGGGCTTGGTTCAATACCCTTTGCATATTGTCCAAGCATTGTTCTGCTGTACCTCCAAAAATAACAATATCATCAACATAAATTTCCATTATACCTGCGTTAATTAATTTTTGAAAAATGTGGTTAACATATCTTATGAAAACAGCGGGTGAATTACAAAAGCCAAATGGAGCCCTGTTAAATTCATAAAGGCCTTCTTTTGTGACAAACGCAGTGCATTTTTTGCATTGCTCGTCGACTTCGACGTGGAAAAATCCATTTGCAAGGTCCATCACGGTAAAATATTTTGCACCCTGCATTTTCTCAAGAACCTCTTCGACAATCGGTACTGGAAACCTGTCTTTCATAACCATGGAATTTAATTTACGAAAGTCAACGCACAATCTGTAGCTTCCGTCTTTTTTCTTTGCCAGCACAACCTTGCTAGCGATTTCTGAGCATGATTCGCGGATAATGCCCTTTTGCAGCCATTCAGCTACTTGCTTACGTACAAATTCCCTTTCCATTACTGACAATCGGCTAGGTGATTCGCGAAGAACAATATTGTCGCTTTTCGGAACAATATTTAATTTAATGTGACAGTCTGATTGAATAAAACTCGGCTTATAGTTATCAATCAACTGTTTGACTGCTTCTTTGTATTTAGGTTCTACATCTACCTCATTGCTGCTATGAACAACATTTACAACATTGTAACTAGTTTCTCCTGCATTTGTGTCATCTTCTGACCGTGAAAAATTATACCCCTTGGCATTTAAGATTACCAAAAACTTTTTCAAAAAATCATACCCTACAATTGCGTCTACATTTATTTTGCTATCTTTAACAACCAAAAACGTATGTTGTGTACTCAACTCGTCAACAACGACTTGTGTTGTAAATTCTCCTAAGACATCGGCGGCGACGTTGCCTAAGCCATACAGTCTAGCAAAACTTTTTCTCAGTTCACAATTGCTACATATTTGGTCATATACACCCTTACGCATTAACGAAACGTCCGCTCCAGTGTCCACCAAACAAGACACATTGTTGTTATTGATTTTCAGCTGTTTCATGCGTTTTTCGTCGAATACTACGTTTACAACGTTTTGCTTCGTGGCGGTGCACTGCTTAGCCATATGGCCAGAGCCATTACATTTAAAGCATTTCGTGTTTTCTTTGCACTCAGCCCTCTTGTGTTGTGTCGACCCGCAATTAAAACAATGTTGATTTTTACGCTCGCCGTCACTGCTGCCTTTGTCTACTTCTTTACGACCGCTTGCTATCTGCCGACGTTTATTCGCTTCGCTGTATTTTGCCAAAGGCTCCACCAACTCATATGCTTTGATCAACTCTTTGTAGGATCGAGCACTATATAATGGATACTTTTGTTCGTTGCGCAACTCAACACCATCAGCTATGTACGTTATAATTGATTGCTCATCAACTTTACCTAGTGCTGCTATTTTCCGCATTTGTAACACGTATTCATGGAAGTTTTCTGTTGCTTAATTTCGACGTTGCCTTAATAGCTTATGTACCTCTGCGCTACTTAGTGGTTTGTCAAATTCCTCTATCAATGCTTCACACAACGAGTTATAGTTGGAGACTGTAATTGTTTCCAACAACAAAGCTGCAGTGCCCTTCATTTTATTTCGCGCATTGACATACTTCTGTTTCGCTGTCAACTCAAAAGCCTCAGCATTCTCGTCAAAATTAGATATCCATTGCCGAATTGGAATAGATACCCCGTCAAAATTAGGTACGACTTTTGCGAATGCATCAATAGTGACATTACCTTTACTGCCATCGACAAATGTTTTAAAGAAATTTTCCATGCTTTTATCATCCATTTTGTGTAACAGGTGACTTTTTTCGCTGATCTGCTGCTGTTCGTGCGTAGTAACTGCGCTGTTCGTTGCTTCGCCTTCTCTGCCTTCTTGGACTGCGTTTTGTTCAGCTGGATGTTCTGCTTTTACCTTTTCTTTGGTGTTTGTTTCAATGTCGGTCTGCTTGATTTTTTCGCCTTCACTGTTGCCCGTTGTACCACTTCTGCTCACTATTTCTTCTACTCTGCTGGCGTTTGTGTTTGTTTCTGCTGCTTGCTGCTTATTGGAAGTTTCTGCTGTGTTCTGCGTTTCTCTGCTGCTTAACTGATTTCTGATTTCTTTGCCCGAGCGTAGCATTCCGATTTAGAATACAAAAAATGTTATGCGCTCGGTTGAGCCCCCATGTAAGCTTGAATATGCTTCATTTATTATTAAATAGTAATTAAGTACATTAAGAAGAATGATTAAAATATGAAAGTGAAATGAAAATTAATGGTTAGCAAAAATTACTGCAAAATTACGACTGCTGCTGCTGAGTGGTTACGATGACGACTGACTTCTTTTATCGTTGCCCTTGTTCCTCTTCTCTACTTCGTACAGGGGTGTTACTGGTATGATTCAGGGCTGCCATCTCACATATATATAGTATACTTTTTCCTTATACATATTCATATCTTTTCAATTGTAAGCAATTATAATTTGTTATTATTATGCGCCCACAAGCATTTATAATACGAAACGAATGAAATGGCATTTCCTCTGCTCTTTGAACGAGCATCTAATGTCATTATCTATTTTCTTAGTTGTATTTTTATAAAAAAAAAAACACAAAAAAAACGAAAAAAAACTTGGGAAGTTTTGAAAAAGGAAGTGTGCACTCATAGAGCTCTATTATCATATCGATGCTGTTTGATAGAGCATCAACCAGACGAAACAGTAACAGCAAATACTAACCACACACAAAGCTAAAAACATATATGACGTGTTTACTTCATATCTTTTCCATGCTGAAATCATTTCCACTTTTTTGTAAGTTGTTTCGATATTAAAACCTAATAAAAATTTTTATTTGAATTGTTTCATTTTCAAGTAAAATTAAAACCACCGATTTTGAAAAATTTCATTCAAGCGGTTTCCTAAATATGAAAGCAAACTTTTTCATCACATATTTTTTTTCGTCAAAATACGACCTAAATAATTGAAATTTAATGCTTTGAAGTGAAAGTCAAATTTTGTGTTGACCCGTGTAATGTGTGTGAAGTGAGCGCTAATAATTATTTTACTAGCTGACGACCACTGGTTTACATGCACGTATGTATGTATGTGTGGTTGCTTACTTTGCTGTTGGTTACGTGTGTGAAATATTCTTCGTTACCTTATATGGCTTAATGTTGCTGCGTATCATTTATTTACTAGCAGCGCAGTTACGCATCGAAATTGCTAACATTCGCCGCAATATTAAAATAGGGTAAGCTTTGCGAATGGACTAAACCAATATGAAGTTGAAATATCGTCGTAAAATATATCGTCGGCTTAGAATATAAACCTGCTAACCGACTTAAACAAGCTTTTACCTTACAGACAAAGTATACACTTTAACTTTTTTTTATGCTCAACAAATTCTAGGTCGATTTAAAGTATTGGTGCGACATGGTAGGCAATAAAAAGCATTGCTACTGGAACTCCACACTAACCAGTAAAGCTCCACTTTCTCTCCTTTTGTCAAAATTCTGTTTAACAACGAGGTAGGAAATGCCTCGTCATGAAAATCACGTGGAAAAATAACAGAACACTTTTGATGACCTCGACGAATTATTTCGTTGACTTCTTCAGATCGCAAAAACTCATTATTCACGGTACGGATATCGAAGTCGTTTAAATAATCTGGACTTTGATACGGAGTTGGTGGATTGTTGGAATACTTTTTGAAGGTCAGTGTCACCACGAAAACTTTACAATTTCGGATTCATGTAAACATATATTTTTGTTTGATGTTTTATTGTCTCCTCACTGTTCGAGGGCCCAGGCAAAAAAACATGATTAATATTCGTTGCTTTTGAAATTCGGCTTAAAATTTGAACATGGAACAACTAAAGACTCTCCTGAATTAAAAAAATGTCTTAGTACCTCTAAATCGCGGGCTCCCTGAGAAACCCCAGGCCCGGGGAATCCCCGTTTCCCCCTCCCCCCTCATCGGGCCTGCCCTTATCATGCAAATTAAAATCTCAATTTATGCGTATCCACGGAATCAGGGTAGTAGCTGTATACTGATAACTGAAAAAGTGGAAGGAAAGTGAAAGTGAAAGCAAGAGATCGTGGGGCGCTCACTTATCAATTGAATTTAATTAGATTATTAGTAATTTTTAATCGTTTAAATTTTCCAAAATGCTTTGCTAAATATGCAAAGAAAGTGGAACGGAATAATCCAAACAAAATTGATTGTTCTGACTGTTTGAACTATTTTCATAGCAAATGTGTCAATATCAAAGCAGCCGACATTGAATTTTTCAAGTCTAGCAACAAAAAATATCGTTGTGACAGATGCACGGCTATGCGAAGAAGATCATTGCAGCCAACAGCAACACCAACTCAGACTGCAAGCCAACACGTACTCGTTACGAATGCACCACACATTGGTAAAGATCAACAACAACATGAACAAAACAAGCGGAGCAGGCGATGATGGAACTCACGGAAAAATAACTCTCCAACTTCTGTACAAAGACCTGACCTGAAGCAAATCAACATTGATTTGTGTTTTTGACTTTTCTTTGCTATCATTAACTTAGCGCGAAAAATTAGCGCCTGATAAGCATTGAATTTGTTTACAAAGCTGAATGATAGAAAGGGCAAGTGGAAGACATAAAAGAGTGAACAGTGTCAGCCTAAAACAGGGCTGCCATCACGTTAGAAAAATATATATTTATACATATTTTTTAGGTTATTTTTTCAAACCAGTCTTGCGAATATTTAAAGTTGTGTATCACAAAGTTGCCATGTAAAGTTGCATATCTTTTACATTTTCTTATAAAGATATACATTTACAATGCCAGCAGAGTGCAAAGAATGTACTGCGAAACTGCTTCAGGTAGATAACATAGTAGCATGCTCTGGTGGGTGTGGCTATAGTTTCTGCTTGAAATGCAGTAATATTAAAAGAAATGAAAAAAAGATAATAGAAGATAATATGAACATAAAATGGTTCTGTAATGTATGTGCATTATCGGATACCAATACTAAATTTGTGGAAATCAAACATTTGATTAATAAATGTGAAGAAACAAAAATGAAAGCCGTTGATATTAAACAGATAGTCGAGCAGATATTTTGTAATAAATTCTCCCAGATTAAAAGTAGCATTATTACGGACTTCAACTCCCTTTTAGAGCATAACATAGAAGTAAAATTGATTGCAATGAAGAATGAAATAGTAAAAGATTTATCTAATGAATTAAAAAAGAGCAATGAATTGCTTAACGATTTACGCGTGGCTAATGATCAGCCAGAAAAACTATCTTATGCTCAGGTCGCTTCTGTAAATGAGAATAAAATTGTCATTAAACCGAAAAAGAAGGGCAAAAAAGCTAAGGAAACCAAGGAAGCTCTAAAAAAAGTTGTCGAACCTACCGAAGGCCTTGTTAAAAATGTTAAAGAAGTAAATAGTGGTGCGATTATTGTAGAATGTAAAAATAAAGACGCCTGTGAAAAAGTCCAGCTAAAGGTACGAAGCAGAGAAAACAAAAAATAAGGATGAAATAAAAAAGAAAATAAAAATTGGTGGTTTAACTGAAAAAGTTAGCAATGAGCGTTTGGTAGAATGCTTAACTAAGCAAAATGACTCATGTAACGGAAAGGATTTTAAAGTGTTAAAACTGTATGAAAATACCAATCGTAGAGAAGTAAGCTATATTGCGTTAGTGGAAACAGATGCAGTAACATTCGATAATGTGTTGCAACAAAAGAAACTATATATAGAGTGGGATACTTGCGTCGCTTACGAGCATATAAGTGTTCTGAGGTAATTTAAATGTCTGGGATATAAGCACAAAGCAGCTGAGTGCACGAATAAAGTAGCTTGCAGCAAATGTGCTGGACCCCATGATAGAAAAGAGTGCACATCTAACATTGTTAAATGTGTAAACTGTAGCGAACTTGTTCAAAAAAAATTATTGACGTCGATGTTAGCCATTACGCCTTCAGCAAAGATTGTCCTGCGTATAAAAAATATTCGCAGCCAAGAAATAAGGCACGAGTTTAGCAACGAATACCAGAGGAGCTAAGTTGTATATATTTAAATATTAGTAGTATCGTCGCCAATAAAGCTGAACTAGAACGTCTGATAGATGTACATAAACCACATTTAACATTTTGTTCGGAGACTTGTTCGACTGAAGAAATAACGAATCAAGAGCTACAGATACAAACATATAAACTTGTACGGTGCGATTCCCACAGCAGGCACACAGGCGGTGTGCTAATATATATAAATGAAACAATTGAATACTCAATAAGTTACAACAGAACATTAAACAAGAACATCTGGTGTATTATACTAAAAGTTAAAAATATTTTCCCCCAATATCAAATAGCTCTGATATATCACTCACCGAGCTCAAGTGATGCAGAATTTATAACGTACTTATACGACATTTTAAATAATAACTGCGTAACTCAGGATAATATTATCTTCGTGGGCGATTTCAATATAAACCTTTACAAGAGCACAACTTATAGTAAACAGTTAGTTGACTTATTTCGATCCTTTGCTATGGAGCAAAAAATAGATTTTTATACACGAAAGGGCGATAAGACAGATACATTGATCGACTTGTTATTTACAGATAGTAGCTCTATATCATGTTTAAAATTAGAAGAGTTTCAGATTTCAGATAATGAAACGATTAAATTCAAAATCAAATTACATAAGTTATTTCAGATGAGAACGAAGAGAACAATAATTTCCTGGGAAAATTATACAAGCGACAGCCTTGTTGATGAATTACGCCAGCTTAACTACACTGACTTTGAAAATCTGAGCATCGAAAATAAGGCAACATTCCTATATAATACGCTATCAAGCGCAGTGACCACCCTGACATACTCCAAAGAAGTCAGTGTCAAACTTATGAACAAGTGGTATGATTTTGATCTGGCTAACTTAAATAAACGTAAGCTAAATCTTTACAAGATCAGCCTATCCACTGGAGAATGGAGTGAATATTATAGTGCGAAACGCCAATATAAACGGCTAATTAAGATAAAAAAAGCCAAGTACATGGAAAACAAAATCAACCATAGTGCTGGTGATAGTAAGGTCATGTGGAAAAACTTGAAAAATTCCATAAGCATGGCTAAAGAAAATAATGGTATTAAAAAAATTAAAATAAACGACCAACTCTACACAGAGGAAAATGAAATAGCGCAGTCTTTGAATGACTATTTCATTGATAGTATATTGGAGATTAGCATGAATATTCCTACTTCTTTTAGTAATGAAGGTACTATAGATGAGCAAAATGGCCCTAATGTTTTTAAGTTTCAGAAAGTATCCACTTCAGAGATAGTTGATATAGTAAGTAAGTTTAAAAATAAAATTGGAGGGAAGAAACTTGTGTCGGAAGGAGTCGTTAAATACTCCATAACGTATACAGGTTTCTTCTATTCTCAACTTGTTAATGAGAGCTTAGATAAAGGTCTCGTTCCTAGTTTATGGAAATCTTCTATAGTTGTGCCATTAGAAAAAGTTAAAAATACCATCAAAGCTGAGGAGATAAGACCTATTAACACGTTACAATGTGATGAAAAAAGTTTGGAAACAGTGGTAAAAAATCAGCTGGTAAAATATTTAGAAGATAATGTAATTATTATACCTCAACAATCTGGTTTTCGAAAGAAACATTCATGTGAAAGTGCTTTGAATTTGGTTGTAGCTAACTGGAAAGAAGACTTAAGCAGGAAAAAACACATATTAGCTGTGTTTTTGGATTTAAAGCGAGCATTCGAGACGATCGACCAAAACTTAATGCTGAAAAAGCTTTCTTGCATTGGCGTTTCTGGTATAGAACTAAAATGGTTTCAAGACTTCCTAATTAACAGATACCAAAGAACAGTGATTGGAACGTCCGTATCGGATAAAAGGGAGGTACCTGTTGGTCTACCTCAAGGGTCTGTGCTGGCACCCATACTGTTCAATATATATATTAATGATATAACTAGCTCCATTAAGCACTGTGAAATAAAATTGTTTGCTGATGATACATTGCTAATGATAAGTGGGAACAATATTACTGAAATATATGCTAAGCTGCAAGAAGATCTTAACAGCGTATATGGTTGGTTATGCGTAAACAGACTAAAAGTGAATGTCAATAAAACGAAATTTATGGTTATATCTAGACGCAATTTTCAAAACAGTGAGCTACAAAACTTAAATATAAATAACGAACTAATTGAAAAAGTCAGCACCTTAAAATACTTGGGAATAAAAATAGATGATAAGCTGAATTTCAACGAGCACGTGGATTATACGGTAGGAAAAATAGCGAAAAAGTTATATTTTACACAACGAACCTGCAAATATTTAAATAGAAGGTATAAAATCATCGTCTACAGATCTATAATCGAACCTCATTTTATTTATTGCCCAACTATATTTTTCATCTTGCGAGATAGTCAGATATACAAGCTACAAAAGCAACAGAACCGCGCTATGAGATTCATTCTCAAAAAACGGTATGACACACCTATCAGAGACATGCTATGCTTTCTTAATTGGCTTAGCATTAGACAGCAACTTTTTTATTATACCATAAAATTTATTAAAAACATAATAGAAGGAACTTTGCCTGCGTATTTGAGGACGAATATAAAATATGTAAAAGATATACACTCTGTAAATACTCGTAATAAAAATGATTTTAATCTGCCGGCTTATAAAACTGAAGCAGACAAATGTAATCTGTATTATAAAGGTCTTAAATCCTATAATGAACTACCGAATGATATTAAATCATGTCATTCCAATAAATTTAAACAAAAATTGTACAATTATTGCAGAACACTACCAATTTAGTGTTGGACAGGCGGACTTCCATAGCATCGATAGAAGTGCAGCGAAACTATACTCTATATTGCTATGTAGCGCCAAGACTTCCAAGCTCTTGTACGCATACAAAAAAGGTTGCCGAAGCACATACTGAAGCGCATCACTCGATTAACTCAGTGCATCGCCATGCAGATGTTGCCTTCGCGCTTTACTAACATGCGTAAAATGCCTACATACTACACAAGCACAACGCTTTGTTCGCATGATCTGGAAGTCTCCCATCCATAGTACTCCAAGGTAGGACATAGATGTAACTATTCTAGATTGCATAGTCCAGAAGACAATTATAAACATGTAAAATAGATTTAAGTTAGGCTTAGGAAAGCCGTAATAAATAAATAAATTACATTACATTTAAGTACCATACAAAATCTCAAAGAAGAAAATGCAGAGTTGAGAAAAAGAGTTGATAAGCTTGGTAGTAGATTAAACTGGAAAGAACAAGCACAATTGGAGAATTCCATTGACGTTGTAGGTGTGCCAAATGTCAACAAAGACAATGCAGAAGAATGCGTAAAAAAAATGTTCAGCCTTGCATTAAATGTGCAGCTAATGGATGATGACATTGAAAAAATTAGAGTGAAACATACTAATGCTAATAAAGGTAGTGGTATTGTTAGCGTTAAGTTTAAGTCTATGGAAAGCAAGAAACAAATTATGAACTCCAAACGAACAGCCGGGAATAAGCTAAATACATCGATATTTTCTGATGCTAGCAAAAAAAAACATTTACATAAACAACAGCTTTACAAATTACTACAGATCTCTGTTCAGAGCTGCTAGTAAGTTAAAAAAGGAAAGGAAATTTAAATATCTATGGATAAATAATTCAAAACTTTTAATGAAAAAAAAAAAAAACGATAATGATAGAGCTGTTATCATAAGAACGTTTGAAGATCTCTTTGTTATCAATCTTTATTAAGTTTTATTTTTATTATTATAATAATTGTTTTATTTTTAGTTCGACATTATGAATATAAGGTCAGTTCTTATGAATAACAGCCCAGCAATTAATGTCTTCAATGACTCTAATATATTAATATCCAAAGACAATATCTTTACAGTTTTGCATCAAAATGTAAGAAGTCTCAGGCAGAATTTGGATTCCTTAGTTTGCGACCTCGAATCCTTTGTTAATCTTCCCGATATTATATTCGTCTCAGAAATTTGGATTTTTCTTATGAAATAAATGGCTATGGTATTCCTAGTTATAATTTTTTTGCAAATACAAATGACTCGTATACTGCTGGTGGTGTTGGAGTTTTTATACGTGATTTTTACGAGTGTGAAGATACTTGCCTTAGTCTATCAAGCGCTGATGTAATAAAAATTTCATTGCAAATATGCAATGTACCTTTCACTTTTGTATGTCTGTATAGATTTCACTCACTACCTTTTAAATTGTTCCATGAGGAATTCTCTCTTTTCTTAAGTAGAGAAGAAGCACCAAATATTGTTATATTAGGCGATTTTAATTTTGATTTAATGAGCACCAATTCTATGCTAGACAACTATCTTGTGCTCCTAGCAGAACATGGTTTATTTTCCTTCATTCATGAGGTTACTAGGCCAGAATCAGGGACCTGTATAGACCATGTTTATGGCAGATTTAGTAATATTGAAGAGAATATGCATGCTGGTATAAACCTTGGCTTTGGAATTTCGGACCATTGTTTGACCGGAATTCAACTTACAAATTTAAATGCAAATAGGCGAATTACCAATTGCGGTATATTATCAGCTATTAGGAAAATAAGTTTTATGTTTTAAGTGAATCACTTCGTTTTGAAAAATGGGAAACAGTTTTAAATGAGTCAAATGTAGACAACGCATATAATTTTTTTATGGAAACATTTACGATGCACATAAACTACTCAAGTATTTCTATTTTTCCTAAAAGATCAACTTTAACTCTTAAATCTTGGATCACTCAAACTCTATTAAAAAAGATCAGGCTGAAAAACACTTTACGGAAAAAAAGCAACAGGCATCCGACGAATACTAAGCTAAGAAATCGTGCGTGTCTGTTGACTAAAAGGGTAAACAAAGAAATACGTACAAGGCGCGATAAATATTTTCGAAACCTTTTTTTGCATAGCGCAGGGCAATTCCAAAAAAGAATGGGATGCTGTAAATAGAATAACAAACCGTAATTATAAAAGAAGCAGTTTTTTCTATGATGCCAACGTTTGAAGATCTTTCTGTTATCAATCTTTATTAAGTTTTATTTTTATTATTATAATAATAGTTTTATTTTTAGTTCGACATTATGAATATAAGATCAGTTCTTATGAATAACAGCCCAGCCATTAATGTTTTCAATGACTCTAATATATTAACATCCAAAGACAATATCTTTACAGTTTTGCATCAAAATGTAAGAAGTCTCAGGCAGAATTTGGATTCTTTAGTTTGCGACCTCGAATCCTTTGTTAATCTTCCCGATATTATATTCGTCTCAGAAATTTGGATTTTTCTTATGAAATAAATGACTATGGTATTCCTAGTTATAATTTTTTTGCAAATACAAATGACTCGTATACTGCTGGTGGTGTTGGAGTTTTTATACGTGATTTTTACGAGTGTGAAGATACTTGCCTTAGTCTATCAAGCGCTGATGTAATAAAAATTTCATTGCAAATATGCAATGTACCTTTCACTTTTGTATGTCTGTATAGATTTCACTCACTACCTTTTAAATTGTTCCATGAGGAATTCTCTCTTTTCTTAAGTAAAGCAAAGAAGCACCAAATATTGTTATATTAGGCGATTTTAATTTTGATTTAATGAGCACCAATTCTATGCTAGACAACTATCTTGGGCTCCTAGCAGAACATGGTTTATTTTCCTTCATTCACGAGGTTACTAGGCCAGAATCAGGGACCTGTATAGACCATGTTTATGGCAGATTTAGTAATATTGAAGAGAATATGCATGCTGGTATAAACCTTGGCTTTGGAATTTCGGACCATTGTATGACCGGAATTCAACTTACTAATTTAAATGCAAATAGGCGAATTACCAATTACGATATATTATCAGCTATTAGGAAAATAAATTTTTATGTTTTAAGTGAATAACTTCGCTTTAAAAATGGGAAACAGTTTTAAATGAGTCAAATGTAGACAACGCATATAATTTTTTTTATGGAAACATTTACGATGCACATAAACTACTCAAGTATTTCTATTTTTCCTAAAAGATCAACTTAACTCTTAAACCTTGGATCACTCAAACTCTATTAAAAAAATCAGGCTGAAAAACACTTTACGGAAAAAAAGCAACAGGCATCCGGCGAATACTAAGCTAAGAAATCGTGCGTGTCTGTTGACTAAAAGGGTAAACAAAGAAATACGTACAAGGCGCGATAAATATTTTCAAAACTTTTTTTTCATAGCGCAGGGCAATTCCAAAAAAGAATGGGATGCTGTAAATAGAATAAAAAACCGTAATTATAAAAGAAAGTGCGACTCGGTCGTATTAAACGTGAATGGTGTAGATGTGTCGGAGCCTCAGGAAGTTGCAAACGAACTCAATGATTTCTTTGTCAACGTAGGAAAAGCCTCGATTAAGCAGTAATCCTAAGCCCTGCACCTGCTATACAAACCCAATACATACCGAATTCTTTCCGCCGAGTAACAGTTTTTTCTTTGATGCCATTACAGGCGCAGAAATTATTAAATAATTAAATTTCTAAGTAACTCTAATTCATGTGGTAATGACAACATATCAAATCGAATGTTAAAGAGCATAGCATTTAACATTTTTGATATTTTAAAACATTTATTTAATTTAAGTATAGCCTCCGGAGTTTTTCCTGCTCACTTAAAATTCGGTTATACCACTCTTTAAAAAGGGGAATAAAAATGACAAAAATAACTACAGGCCCACATTTGTTTTATTTTCAATCTCAAAAATTCTTGAGAAAGCAGTGAAAAATAGGGTGCTGTCGTATTTAAACAAAGTAAAATTGTTTAGCCCTAAGCAATTTGGTTTTATGTCCGAGCTTTCTACTGAAGATGCTCTTCTAGATTTTTCTTCCTTTATTTATGTCAATTCATGATCAAAAATGTTGTGCGAGTCTCTTTGTAGACATAACAAAGGCATTTGATATGGTTGACCATAGTATTCTAATAAGCAAGCTTAGCTAAGCAGGTTTTCGTGGTAGGGAGTGCCACGAAGTCCCCAAAAAAAAAAAAAAAAAAATACCCAAACACAAAATCCCCAAAGAAAAAAAGAATACCCAAACACATAATCCCCAAATTCAAAATCCCCAAATTCAAAATCCCCAAAATCAAAATTTCAGTGCTATGATAAACATCATGACCGTGTAAAAAATAGCAATATCTCTTTCCTCTTTCATTCATATTTATGTATGTATAACTATATATTCACGTTTTGGCAATACATATTTTTACTTATCCATATATAGGACTGCTAGTCGCTCAAATTCGAACAAGCTAACAGAAGCGTGTACTACGCAGAAGGACATCACCTTGGCGGTAGCCACGGTTATACCACACACCCGGACTTGGCATGGCGTAGCCCAGGGTTAATTTTTATAAGCGCGGCCGAAGGCCGCCTATGCAGAAAGTTGGTATGGATTATTAGCCTTATTTGGTCGCGGCGATTTTAAACCTAATTTGAATTTATTTCACACATAAAATGGGGATTTTGATTTTTGGGATTTTGATTTGGGGATTTTGTTTTGGGGATTTTGATTTTGGGGATAACGTGGTAGACCCTTCGTGGTAACATTATTAATTGGTTTACGTCATATCTAGAGCATAGAGTTCAGAGAGTTAAAGTTAAAAATAAATTAAACTAAACTATTTAAACAAAGTTAAATGGTTTTATGTCCGAGCTTTCTACTGAAGATGCTCTTCTAGATTTTTCTTCCTTTATTTATAAGTCAATTGATGATCAAAAATGTTGCGCGAGTCTCTTTGTAGACATAACAAAGGCATTTGATATGGTTGACCACAGTATTCTAATAAGCAAGCTTAGCTAAGCAGGTTTTCGTGGTAGGGAGTTCCACGAAATCCCCCAAAAAAAATACCCAAACACAAAATCCCCAAAGAAAAAAAAATACCCAAACACATAATCCCCAAATTCAAAATCCTCAAACACAAAATTTCAGTGCTATGATAAATGACCGTGTAAAGAATAGCAATATCTCTTTCCTCTTTCGTTCATATTTATGTATGTATAACTTTATATTCACGTTTTGGCAATACATATTTTTACTTATCCATATATAGGACTGCTAGTCGTTCTAATTCGAACAAGCTAACAGAAGCGTGTACTACGCAGAAGGACATCACCGTGTCGGTAGCCACGGTTATACCACACACCCGGACTTGGCATGGCGTAGCCCCGGGTTATTTTTTATGAGCGCGGCCGAAGGCCCCCTATGCAGAAAGTTGGTATGGATTATTAGCCTTATTTGGTGGCGGCGATTTTAAACTTAATTTGAATTTATTTCAAACATAAAATGGGGATTTTGTGTTGGGGATTATGAGTTTGGGGATTTTGATTTTGGGGATTTTGATTTGGGAATTTTGTTTTGAGGATTTTGATTTTGGGGATAACGTGGTAGACCCTTCGTGGTAACATTATTAATTGGTTTACGTCATATCTAGAGCATAGAGTTCAGAGAGTTAAAGTTAAAAATAAACTAAGTGAACCCAGGCCTATAACCCTAGGGGTTCCACAGGGTTGGGTTCTGGGACCAATCTTATTTTTAATATACATTAATTCAATATTCTATTTGCCTTTTATTGGTAAAGTAACAGCCTTTGCTGATGACCTTGGCATCGCATATGGATCGAAAAATGAATTTAATTTTTTTGCTGATATTAATCACGATGTTTACCTTTTAAGATCTTGGTTCGCAAGGCATAAGCTCGTGGTAAGCAGCAAAACCAAGTTGATGTATTTCAACCTTTGCGGGAAGGAAACACCTAAGAACGAGGTTGTCTTTCATAGTTCTATATGTATGCGGCATCGTTTGTGTTCAACTACTTGTTCTCAAAATAACAAAACTGTCAGGTTTGATGAGAAAAGTTGTGACAGTGAATGTTTTGAGATCGAAGTCGCTTCTAATTTCAAATATTTGGGTGTTATAATCGATCACAATCTAAGCTGGTCATCGCATATTTCTGCAATGAAATCTTATATGTTATCAGCTCTTCGTTCTTTCTATAACTTAAGAAAACTGTGTTCAAATAGAATATTGTTATTGGTGTATCATGGACTAATTCATTCAAAATTACAATACGGAGTCGGTTGTTGGGGTGGTGCCTACGCTAGTAAGATCCATCCACTTTTAATCCTACAGAAGTGTCTAATCCGAAGAATACGTAAAGCTGGTCATTTAACACACTCTATGGATCTATTCAAAAAATTAAATATTCTTCCTGTGCGGCACTTATACTATTTTAAAGTTTTAAAATTTTTTTTATAAGGAGCGGGTATACGCAAAGCCCAATATACAACCTTTACAATCTGAGAAATAAGACGTTATCTCAAACAAAAGTTCCTAGCTTTCGCACCACACTTTTTCATAATTTCTACACCATCATATCATGTAATCTATATAACAAACTACCTGCTGAAATACGACTCATTAGAAGGCTACCAGCGTTTCTGAGGGAAGTGAAGCAGTGTGTACTTGGTTTCAATCATGAGGGCATTGAAATTCTTTTGAGACCTATAATATAAGAACCTGTGTCCATTAGCATTGAGTTTTTTTCTTTTTCCATTTCATGAAAGTACCTTGACATCTGTAATTTTGAATTTTTTGTTTTAATATATATAGTATACTTTTTCCTTTTACATATTCATATCTTTTCAATTGTAAGCAATTATAATTTGTTATTATTATGCGCCCACAAGCATTTATAATACGAAACGAATGAAATGGCATTTCCTCTGCTCTTTGAACGAGCATCTAATGTCATTATCTATTTTCTTAGTTGTATTTTTATAAAAAAAAACACAAAAAAAACGAAAAAAAACTTGGGAAGTTTTGCAAAAGGAAGTGTGCACTCTATTATCATATCGATGCTGCTTGATAGAGCATCAACCAGACGACACAGTAACAGCAAATACTAACCACACACAAAGCTAAAAACATATATGACGAGTTTACTTCATATCTTTTCCATGCTGAAATCATTTCCACTTTTATGTAAGTTTTTTCGATATTAAAACTTAATAAAAATTTTTATTTGAACTGTTTCATTTTCAAGTAAAATTAAAACCACCGATTTTGAAAAATTTCATTCAAGCGGTTTCCTAAATATGAAAGCAAACTTTTTCATCACATATTTTTTTTTTCGTCAAAATACGACCTAAATAATTGAAATTTAATGCTTTGAAGTGAAAGTCAAATTTTGTGTTGACCCGTGTAATGTGTGTGAAATGAGCGATAATAATTATTTTACTAGCTGACGACCACTGGCTTACATGCACGTATGTATGTATGTGTGGTTGCTTACTTTGCTGTTGGTTACGTGTGTGAAATATTCTTCATTACCTTATATGGCTTAATGTTGCTGCGTATCATTTATTTACTAGCAGCACAGTGACGCATCGAAATTCCTAACATTCGCCGCAATATTAAAATAGGGCAAGCTTTGCGAATGGACTAAACCAATATGAAGTTGAAATATCGTCGTAAAATATATCGTCGGCTTAGAATATAAACCTGCTAACCGACTTAAACAAGTTTTTACCTTACAGACAAAGTATACACTTTAACTTTTTTTTATGTTCAACAAATTTTAAGTCGAATTAAAGTATTGGTGCGACATAGTAGGCAATAAAAAGCATTGCTACTGGCACTCCACACTAACCAGTAAAGCTCCACTTTCTCTCCTTTTGTCAAGATTCTGTTTAACAACGAGGTAGGAAATGCCTCGTCATGAAAATCACGTGGAAAAAAAACAGAACACTTTTGATGACCTCGACGAATTATTTCGTTGACTTCTTCAGATCGCAAAAACTCATTATTCACGGTACGGATATCGAAGTCGTTTAAATAATCTGGACTTTGATATGGAGTTGGTGGATTGTTGGAATACTTTTTGAAGGTCAGTGTCACCACGAAAACTTTACGATTTCGGATTCATGTAAACATATATTTTTGTTTGATGTTTTATTGTCTCCTCACTGTTAGAGGGCCCAGGCAAAAAATCATGATCAATATTCGTTGCTTTTGAAATTCGGCTTAAAATTTGAACATGGAACAACTAAAGACTCTCCTGAATTAAAAAAATGTCTTAGTACCTCTAAATCGCGGGCTCCCAGAGAAACCCCGGGCCCGGGGAATCCCCGTTTCCCCCTCCCCCCTCATCGGGCCAGCCCTTATCATGCAAATTAAAATCTCTATTTATGCGTATCCACGGAATCAGGGTAGTAGCTGTATACTGATAACTGAAAAAGTGGAAGGAAAGTGAAAGTGAAAGCAAGAGATCGTGGGGTGCTCACTTATCAATTGAATTTAATTAAATTATTAGTAATTTTTAATCGTTTAAATTTTCCAAAATGCTTTGCTAAATATGCAAAGAAAGTGGAACGGAATAATCCAAACAAAATTGATTGTTCTGACTGTTTGAACTATTTTCATAGCAAATGTGTCAATATCATAGCATCCGACATTGAATTTTTCAAGTCTAGCAACAAAAAATATCGTTGTGACAGATGCACGGCTATACGAAGAAAATCATTGCAGCCAACAACAACACCAACTCAGACTGCAAGCCAACACGTACTCGTTACGAATGCACCACACATTGGTAAAGAAGAACAACAACATGAACAAAAAAAGCGGAGCAGGCGATGATGGAACTGACGGAAAAATAACTCTCCAACTTCTGTACAAAGAGATACTTGACCTGAAGCAAATCAACTTTGATTGCCTAAGTACCATACAAAACCTCAAAGAAGAAAATGCAGAGTTGAGAAAAAGAGTCGATAAGCTTGAGAGTAGATTAAACTGGAAAGGACAAGCACAATTGGAGAATTCCATTGACGTTGTAGGTGTGCCAAATGTCAACAAAGACAATGCAGAAGAATGCGTAAAAAAATGTTCAGCGTTGCATTAAATGTGCAGCTAATGGATGATGACATTGAAAAAATTAGAGTGGAACATACTAATGCTAATAAAGGTAGTGGTATTGTTTGCGTTAAGTTTAAGTCTATGGAAAGCAAGAAACAAATTATGAACTCCAAACGAACAGCCGGGAATAAGCTTAATACATCGATATTTTCTGATGCTAGCAAAACGAACATTTACATAAACAACAGCTTTACAAATTACTACAGAGCTGTGTTCATAGCTGCTAGTAAGATAAAAAAGGAAAGGAAATTTAAATATCTATGGATAAATAATTCAAAACTTTTAATGAAAAAAAAAAAATAATAATGACAGAGCTGTTATCATAAGAACGTTTGAAGATCTTTCTGTTATCAATCCTTATTAAGTTTTATTTTTATTATTATAATAATTGTTTTATTTTTAGTTCGACATTATGAATATAAGATCAGTTCTTATGAATAACAGCCCAGCCATTAATGTCTTCAATGACTCTAATATATTAACATCCAAAGACAATATCTTTACAGTTTTGCATCAAAATGTAAGAAGTCTCAGGCAGAATTTCGATTCCTTAGTTTGTGGCCTCGAATCCTTTATTAATCTTCCCGATATTATATTCGTCTCAGAAATTTGGATTTTTCTTATGAAATAAATGACTATGGTATTCCTAGTTATAATTTTTTTGCAAATACAAATGACTCGTATACTGCTGGTGGTGTTGGAGTTTTTATACGTGATTTTTACGAGTGTGAAGATACTTGCCTTAGTTTATCAAGCGCTGATGTAATAAAAATTTCATTGCAAATATGCAATGTACCTTTCACTTTTGTATGTCTGTATAGATTTCACTCACTACCTTTTAAATTGTTCCGTGAGGAATTCTCTCTTTTCTTAAGTAGAGAAGAAGCACCAAATATTGTTATATTAGGCGATTTTAATTTTGATTTAATGAGCACCAATTATATGCTAGACAACTATCTTGTGCTCCTAGCAGAACATGGTTTATTTTCCTTCATTCATGAGGTTACTAGGCCAGAATCAGGGACCTGTATAGACCATGTTTATGGCAGATTTAGTAATATTGAAGAGAATATGCATGCTGGTATAAACCTTGGCTTTGGAATTTCGGACCATTGTATGACCGGAATTCAACTTACTAATTTAAATGCAAATAGGCGAATTACCAATTGCGATATATTATCAGCTATTATTTTAAGTGAATAACTTCGCTTTGAAAAATGGGAAACAGTTTTAAATGAGTCAAATGTAGACAACGCATATAATTTTTTTTATGGAAACATTTACGATGCACATAAACTACTCAAGTATTTCTATTTTTCCTAAAAGATCAACTTAACTCTTAAACCTTGGATCACTCAAACTCTATTAAAAAAACCAGGCTGAAAAACACTTTACGGAAAAAAAGCAACAGGCATCCGGCGAATACTAAGCTAAGAAATCGTGCGTGTCTGTTGACTAAAAGGGTAAACAAAGAAATACGTACAAGGCGCGATAAATATTTTCAAAACCTTTTTTTCATAGCGCAGGGCAATTCCAAAAAAGAATGGGATGCTGTAAATAGAATAAAAAAACGTAACTATAAAAGAAAGTGCGACTCGGTCGTATTAAACGTGAATGGTGTAGCTGTGTCGGAGCCTCAGGAAGTTGCAAACGAACTCAATGATTTCTTTGTCAACGTACGAAAAGCCTCCGATCAAGCAGTAATCCTAAGCCCTGCACCTGCTATACAAACCCAATACATACCGAATTCTTTCCGCCGAGTAACAGTTTTTTCTTTGATGCCATTACAGGCGCAGAAATTATTAATATAATTAAATCTCTAAGTAACTCTAATTCATGTGGTAATGACAACATATCAAATCGAACGTTAAAGAGCATAGCATTTAACATTGTTGATATTTTAAAACATTTATTTAATTTAAGTATAGCCTCCGGAGTTTTTCCTGCTCACTTAAAATTCGCTGCGGTTATACCACTCTTTAAAAAGGGGAATAAAAATGACAAAAATAACTACAGGCCCACATTTGTTTTATTTTCAATCTCAAAAATTCTTGAGAAAGCAGTGAAAAATAGGGTGCTGTCGTATTTAAACAAAGTAAAATTTTTTAGCCCTAAGCAATTTGGTTTTGTGTACGAGCTTTCTACTGAAGATGCTCTTCTAGATTTTTCTTCCTTTATTTATAAGTCAATTCATGATCAAAAATGTTGTGCGAGTCTCTTTGTAGACATAACAAAGGCATTTGATATGGTTGACCATACTATTCTACTAAGCAAGCTTAGCTAAGCAGGTGGTACGGAGTGCCACAAAATCCCCAAAGAAAAAAAGAATACCCAAACACATAATCCCCAAATTCAAAATCCGCAAAATCAAAATTTCAGTGCTATGATAAACATCATGACCTTGTAAAAAATAGCAATATCTCTTTCCTCTTTCATTCATATTTATGTATGTATAACTATATATTCACGTTTTGGCAATACATATTTTTACTTATCCATATATAGGACTATTAGGACGGGGGGGGGGGGGGGGGGGGGGGGACAAACAGCCCAATGGTGCTGCGAGTCCTACAGATAAACCTCCAACACAGTAAAGTGGCGTCGAGCGAACTCCTCCTAACTCTTGGGGAGGGTTCGTTTGAACGTGGGCGCTGATCCAGGAGCCGTGGCTCTCATCGGGAGGAAAGGTTTCTGGACTTAGCGCGCGCTGGTTTGTCGTTTACTACGCGCAAACGGAAGGACGGGTGCGAGCTGTAGTAATGGTAAGGAAACAGCTGCATTCATATATGCTGCCTAATTACACCACTGAGGATCTCGTAGCGGTGGCCGTTGAGCAAAAGAATAAGCAGGCATTTATCCTGGCGTCCTGCTACATGGCCCGTGCTGCGGAGGTCCCACCGATGGAGTGCAAAAGGCTAGTACAGGAGGAAGGGCGCAAAGGGTGCTTGGTCATAGGCGCAGATGCAAATGCGCACCACAATGCGTGGGGAAGAGCAGATACGAACGAGAGAGGCGAATCTCTGTTTTGTTACATCCTGCAAACCAATTTGCAGATAGCCAACAGGGGAAATGTCCCTACATACATTGGTCCAACATCCAGAAATGTTCTGGATATTACATTGAGCTCCGAGCGTGATATATCAAGGTATGATTGGATGGTTCTTGATAGACCATTCTTCTCCGACCACGCGTATATCAGCTTCAACATCCCCCTAAAGAGGGTAGAGAAGGGAGGAACCTTTAGAAACCCTAGGTCAACGAACTGGACTAAATTCCAGAAACATGTAGAAACAAAACTGGGACAACCCAAAAAGGTTGCTAATGTAGAGGAACTGGAGGAGTCGAATGAATTCCTAACAAGGACGCTTATGACTGCGTATAACAAAGCTTGCCCTCTAAGAAGATTCAGAGGAAAAGCAAAGCCGCCATGGTGGAGCAATGAGCTGAGTCTTCTAAGAAGACAGGTAAAAGAAATGTTTAAGCTCGCAAATACCGCTGAAAGCGAAGCGTGTCGGGACGAGTACAGGGATCTACTGAGGATCTACAAGCGTGAAATTACCAGGGCGAAGAGAAACTCATGGAAAAGTTTCTGTTCGGACATAGAGTGCTCCAGCGAAACAGCACGGTTGAAAAAAATCCTAGCCAAGGGAAACGTAGTCCAGGGACTAATAAAGAAAGAGAACGGGGAATGGTCACGTAATAGTGAGGAATCCCTTGAGGTGCTTCTCGATACACATTTCCCATAGGGAGACGGTTTAGAGGAGCCAGCAGACATCACTCACACTTCGATCACGGAGCTAGTAGTGCAGGGCTTGGTGACCGATACCAAGATCAAGTGGGCAGTGAAGACGTTTTCAAAGTTTAAATCGCCGGGCCCAGATGGTATATTCCCGGCCATGCTACAAGTCTCAAGTAGGGCGGTCGTGGAATGGCTTAAAATAATATTCGATGGGTGCATACGACTGAATCATGTACCGCACTCTTGGAGAACTGCTCGTGTAGCTTTTCTACCAAAGGCGGGGAAGATCGTTCACGTGTATCCCAAAGACTATAGACCCATTAGCTTAACATCATTACTGCTCAAAACCTTTGAGAGGCTGATAGATGTGTACATAAAGTCCAACGTGGATGAAAAGCTGCTCTCCACAACACAGCATGCGTACACCAAAGGCAAGTCGGTAGACACCGCATTGCATAGGGTGGTAATAAGCATAGAGTAATCCCTAGAATATAAGGAGTATGCTCTAGGAGTCTTCTTGGACATTGCCGGGGCTTTCAATAATGTTGCAAAATGGACGATTATGGATGGTCTTAATTACATTAAAGTACATCCTGCCTTAATCAGATGGATCGGCTGCATGTTAAATTGCAGAAAGATTACATCACAATGGGGATTGTACGAGGCCACAAAATCAGTGGACAGGGGCACGCCGCAGGGAGGGGTGCTATCACCTCTGCTGTGGACGCTGGTCATCAACCAACTGCTCAGGCAATTCTATGAGGGACCCGTAAAACTTACGGCTTACGCAGATGACGTTACAATTGTCATAAGTGGAAAGTGCCTTCCAACGATTAGTTCTTTGATGGATCGGGCGCTTCGCGATATTCATACCTGGGCATCTAACGTCGGGTTGAAAGTCAATGCGGAGAAGACGGATATGGTCATGTTTACAAAGAGGTACAAGGTCCCAAATTGGACCAGGCCTAAGTTAGGAGGGGGAACCTTACAGGAGAAACCTTGCACAAAATATTTAGGAATCATCCTAGACAGTAAGCTGTCATGGAAGCTCAACGTGGAGGAGAGGGTCAAGAAGGCCTCAACGGCACTCTGTACGTGGGGCCTATCGCCCTCTCTTTCTCATTGGGTTTTTACAGCGATTGTAAGCCCTATTCTATACTATGGAGTTCTTGTTTGGTGGAAAGCCACACAAAAAACAACGTACCTCAAAAAATTAGAGGGGGTATGCAGACTATCGATGCTTAGCATTACGGGAGCCCTGAAAACAACCCCGACGACTGCACTTTATGCCATTTTGCACATCCCACCTGTAGACCTGGTAGCAAAGAACAAAGCGTTAACGACCGCAACCAGGCTCGGTGCTTCGGGGCAGCTTGAGCACCGACCATATGGCCATAGTGGTATAGCGTCATCAATCACAAGACGAACAGACTACATGATTCCCTATCTTAAGGCCACAATAGAGGTGGACGGTTGGCGCAAGGGTGCGCAAATGGCGGACGAGGCGATACATGTGTACACCGATGGTTCCAAAGTAGTGGAAGGAGTAGGGTCTGCGGTATACTGCGCTGATCCGGAAATAAGCAGATCCTACAGGCTGCCGGATGACTGTAGCGTTTTCCAAGCGGAAATATTAGCCTAACCAAAGCAGTAGAAACACTGGAAGAGAATAGCTTAAGCTGCAACCGTGTTAACTTTTATATTCACAGTGAAGCAGCAATTAAGGCAATAATCTCGCATAGCACAGCATTTAAATGCGTGTTAGAGTGTAAGCAGCCTCTGGAGAGAATCAGGACAGGGAGAAGCATACATCTATATTGGGTCCCAGGGCATATGGGAATAGATGGGAATGAAAAAGCGGACGAACTAGCTAAAAAGGGCGCATCCCTTGAAGCTTGCTCCGTAGATGTCCCAATTAGATTGGGCGAGATTAAGCGAAGTCGAGAGGTGCACATGATCGACCAAGCGGGAAAGGCGTGGGTTCAAGCGCGGGGCTGTAAAGTGTCGAAGATTATGTGTAGGTCTTACAACCTTAGACTAACACAGTTGCTCCTATCATTAAAAAGAGAGGACTGTAGACTCATGACGGGTATTCTGACTGGACACTGCCTTCTGGCGTCACATGCCTTTAAACTAGGCTTGGTCAGTGGTAGCAGATGTAGGAAGTGCGGGTTGGAGGAGGAAACGTTCTGTGATCGTGCCCTGCACTTGCCAGGCTAAGACTCCAGCTATTAGGAGTGATACAGCTGTCAGATCTAGAAGCAGCAAGTGGCTTAAGTCCTAGGAAGCTTCTAGTATTTGCCAAGAGGACGGAGTTATTTTATAACATAGGTCCTGGTTTTTGATAGGGTTTTTCAGTTTGGTCGTTAAAAAGAAACTTCTGGTAACACTACGGACTCAATCAGTCTATGTGAGGTCCTCGTGGACCCGCCAGTTCAACCTACCTACCTACCTTTCTACTGAAGATGCTCTTCTAGATTTTTCTTCCTTTATTTATAAGTCAATTGATGATCAAAAATGTTGCGCGAGTCTCTTTCTAGACATAACAAAGGAATTTGATATGGTTGATCACAGTATTCTAATAAGCAAGCTTAGCTAAGCAGGTTTTCGTGGTAGGGAGTTCCACGAAATCCCCCAAAAAAATACCCAAACACAAAATCCCCAAAGAAAAAAAAATACCCAAACACATAATCCCCAAATTCAAAATCCTCAAACACAAAATTTCAGTGCTATGATAAACATCATGACCGTGTAAAAAATAGCAATATCTCTTTCCTCTTTCATTCATATTTATGTATGTATAACTTTATATTCACGTTTTGGCAATACATATTTTTACTTATCCATATATAGGACTGCTAGTCGCTCTAATTCGAACAAGCTAACAGAAGCGTGAACTACGCAGAAGTACATCACCGTGGCGGTAGCCACGGTTATACCACACACCCGGACTTGGCATGGCGTAGCCCATGGTTATTTTTTATAAGCGCGGCCGAAGGCCCCCTATGCAGAAAGTTGGTATGGATTATTAGTCTTATTTGGTCGCGGCGATTTTAAACCTAATTTGAATTTAATTCACACATAAAATGGGGATTTTGTGTTGGGGATTATGAGTTTGGGAATTTTGATTTTGAGGATTTTGATTTGGGGTTTTTGTTTTGGGGATTTTGATTTTGGGGATAACGTGGTAGACCCTTCGTGGTAACATTATTAATTGGTTTACGTCATATCTAGAGCATAGAGTTCAGAGAGTTAAAGTTAAAAATAAACTAAGTGAACCCAGGCATATAACCCTAGGGGTTCCACAGGGTTCGGTTCTGGGACCAATCTTATTTTTAATATACATTAATTCAATATTCTCTTTGCCTTTTATTGGTAAAGTAACAGCCTTTGCTGATGACCTTGCCATCGCATATGGATCGAAAAATGAATTTAATTTTTTTGCTGATATTAATCACGGTGTTTACCTTTTAAGATCTTGGTTCGCAAGGCATAAGCTCGTAGTAAGCAGCAAAACCAAGTTGATGTATTTCAACCTTTGCGGGAAGGAAATACCTAAGAACGAGGTTGTCTTTCATAGTTCTATATGTATGCGGCATCGTTTGTGTTCAACTAATTGTTCTCAAAATAACAAAACTGTCAGGTTTGATGAGAAAAGTTGTGACAGTGAATGTTTTGAGATCGAAGTCGCTTCTAATTTCAAATATTTGGGTGTTATAATCGATCACAATCTAAGCTGGTCATCGCATATTTCTGCAATGAAATCTTATATGTTATCAGTTCTTCTTTCTTTCTATAACTTAAGAAAACTGTGTTCAAATAGAATATTGTTATTGGTGTATCATGGACTAATTCATTCAAAATTACAATACGGAGTCAGTTGTTGGGGTGGTGCCTACGCTAGTAAGATCCATCCGCTTTTAATCCTACAGAAGTGTCTAATCCGAAGAACACGTAAAGCTGGTCGTTTAACACACTCTATGGATCTATTAAAAAAATTAAATATTCTTCCTGTGCGGCACTTATACTATTTTAAATTTTAAAATTTTTTTTTATAAGGAGCAGGTATACGCAAGGCCCAATATACAACCTTTACAATCTGAGAAATAAGACGTAATCTCAAACAAAAGTTCCTAGCTTTCGCACCACACTTTTTCGTAATTTCTACACCATCATATCATGTAATCTATATAACAAACTACCTGCTGAAATACGACTCATTAGAAGGCTACCAGCGTTTCTGAGGGAAGTGAAGCAGTGGCTACTTGGTTTCAATCATGAGGGTATTGAAATTCTTTTGAGACCTATAATATAAGAACCTTTGTCCATTGGCATCGAGTTTTTTTTCTTTTTCCATTTCATGAAAGTACCTTGACATCTGTGATTTTGAATTTTTTGTTTTAATATATATAGTATACTTTCTCCTTATACATATTTATATCTTTTCAATTGTAAGCAATTATAATATGTTATTATTATGCGCCCCACAAGCATTTATAATACGAAACGAATGAAATGGCATTTTCTCTGCTCTTTGAACGAGCATCTAATGTCATTATCTATTTTCTTAGTTGTATTTTTATAAAAAAAAAAAAAACACAAAAAAAAGAAAAAAAAACTTGGGAAGTTTTGCAAAGGAAGTGTGCACCCATAGAGCTCTATTATCATATCGATGCTGTTTGATAGAGCATCAATCAGACGAAACAGTAACAGCAAATACTAACTACACACAAAGCTAAAAACCTATATGACGAGTTTACTTCATATCTTTTCCATGCTGTCTGTAAGGTAAAAACTTGTTTACGTCGGTTAGCAGGTTTATATTCTAAGCCGACGATATATTTTACGACGATATTTCAACTTCATATTGGTTTAGTCCATTCGCAAAGCTTACCCTATTTTAGTATTGCGGCGAATGTTAGCAATTTCGATGCGTCACTGTGCTACTAGTAAATAAATGATACGCAACAACATTAAGACATATAAGGTAACGAAGAATATTTCCACACACGTAACCCAGAGCAAAGTAAGCAACCACGGGTCAACACAAAATTTGACTTTCACTTCAAAGCATTAAATTTCAATTATTTAGGTCGTATTTTGAAAAAAAAAAAATATGTGATGAAAAAGTTTGCTTTCATATTTAGGAAAACGCTTGAACGAAATTTTTCAAAATCGGTGGTTTTAATTTTTACTTGAAAAAGAAACAATTCAAATAAAAATTTGTATTAAGTTTTAATATCGAAATAACTTACAAAAAAGTGGAAAATGATTTAAAAGGGTACACTTTTACTTTTTTTATGTTCATAGGTACTATCCCTCAGTAAACCCCAAATATATTTCTCCCATCATATTTTCATTATATTCTCCTTGATAAAGTTGTTCGAAGAAGAGCCTAAAAGCTTTGCTTTACTTTTTGGTAAATTTAAATCTCTAATCAAATTACTAAAATCTGCAGTAGTGATGAAATGATGTTTTGGTTGTTCTGGTGTCGGTAAAAACTCCTTATCGGCATTGCTTTTATAAGAACTAAGAGATGATCCACTTCTCTGCGGTAATTTTTTCGGTGGCTCTGGTACCAGTCGTGTCAGATCATATGCGACTGAAGCAGAAGAAAATTCAAAATCAGGATATTCGAAAGGTTTTGCATTTTTACCTCTACGTCTTTTACTCGAATTCACAATGCAACATTTGCAGTCTTTAACGTGGTCTTTTTTTCCCGCCAGATTCTTGGTGTTGTAAATTTCATAGTTTTTTTTCACCTCGATACCAACCTAAAATATATAAGGAGAAACCAATAAGTCTACTTTATTTAATTTACTATTTAAATAAAATTTGCTTACCTTCCAAACATCTTTTACAATAACTACAAGCGACATGTGGAGCCCATGTCTTGTATTGATTAGATTAGATTAGATTTATTCATTCTTTCAATAATTTTTTTACATATATGTATACAATAGGAACTTAACTTAAAAAATTATTAATAAATGAAAGAAAGTTAAGGCATTCAGTAAAATAGTATGCAATTTTAGTGTTGAATGCCGTCACAAATTAAGAATCATGAACATGTACGATATGTGTGGGGTGAAGGTAAAGATAATCCATATGTTCAATGAGTTAAATAATGAAAATAATAAAGCATTAAAAATAACAATTTTGGTTTCAGTTCACTAAGTGACAGGGTTCAGCAAAGTTTTGATCTCGTCGTGTGACAGCTCTAATAAAAATGATTTAACATTTTTTAAAAATTCTCGCAAATTCCTAATGACACGCATAGTCGCAGGTATCTTATTGAAGACTTTACAAGAAACGATAGTAAAGAAGTTATTAAAATGAGTAGTACGAGAAGTGGGAATTCTAAACAGGACTGCCAAAATATGCATCGTAGGATTCACAGAGGATGAGAGATGTATTTAATTCATATTTTATGTCTCGAACTTCATAGTTACACTTACGCGAGGACATTTTAAGTTATTCTAGATTTGTACAAAACACCTGATCGTTGTTCAGTTATCACTCTAGCGCCATGAGTGTTGTTACTATAACTATTACGAAAGCAAAGTTTACACCGAAAAAAGTATTCTCTTTTCGTTTTTGTTTATAATAAAACAGAAAATAATGAAATAAATTTAGGACAAAGAACAACTTTTTTTGTAGAGTCGTGTTATTATTCACTTTCCTTTATTTGCACCTTTCTAAAAATATATTTTTAAAACAAACGCTAATGCGCAGAATGTTTTAATTGTTAGCAAATATGTACGTATATGTACTGTTTAAATTTGTTGTTAGACTGAAGCAATAAAATAGAATTTGTGTGGCATATTTTGGATTTATTTTTTATTTTAGGCTTGCATACGTTCTACGCCGTTGGATTTGAAGAATGTTCGTGAAAAGTCTAAACCCTTGAAGGAATATGCGAACAAGGCAACAGTGAGTACAAAAGCAGCGCAAGCTGGAATACTATTCCAGTTCCCGAATCAGCTTGATTTTAACACGCTTTAAGGAAATACGCGGGTATTGTAAATAACATTTTACTATACGGAATATTTTAGTTATTTATTCGACAGTTCAGAGACTCGAACGTTAACAAAGCTGTAATATAATCAGGAATTACCCCTAAACTCGTTAGAATTGGTGTCAGAAGAGAAATTGTTGAATAAATTCTAGAGTTATAGAAGTTAACAAGGACATGGCCAAGTTGAGTGAATTTAAGATTCAGCTACTGAAAAATTAGGTGGAGAGCCGTGGATTGAATACAACCGGAAATAAATGCTAACTTCAGAATATTCCCGCGGTAGGTATGCCTGTCGTAAGAGGCGACTAAAACACCAGATTCAAGGGGCTGTGTAGCGCAACCCTTCAGGTTGTCAGCGCAATATATAGCTTCTCCAAACCCAATTGTCAACCTCACCTATTCGCGGCGAATCCTGTTTCACTAACAGACGAGGCTCTGGCGACCCCAAGATCCTCATGGAACTTGAGGGTGGAGAGGGAGGGGATCGCCTGAAGGTTTAATGTGGCCACATAAATCATTCCCGAGATGGTCGGGCTAGCACCTTAATGGCGCTGTGCTACTGGAGCGTACCGGATCTGTATCCGGCAAAGGACCATTACATCGATAACACTCCCCAAAGCCTTCTGGGAGCAACCTTATCGCTACAACAACAACATAGGTTATGGAGTTGGAAGGAATTTATGTGGAGGAGTATGTCTTTCGGCCTGATGCGGAAGAGGCAACAGCAAAAATGGAAGAGAAAAACGAAACGCTACAGACAAGTACAAATACGGACTCGAACATGATATTGGCTGCAATATCTGCATGATCCACAAGCTGGAAGAACAGAACACATATGTATATTTAATTATTTATTTGTATTAAAGTTGACACAGACACAATGCGGTCGACAACTAGGATATATATTAACCTTAAATTAATGTTACAATTAAGAAAAATTAAATACAAATGTATTAAATTCAACCATACATGTGAAAGAAAGTACAAAATATTAGGCCAGACGTGAGAGTATTGAATTATGCAACGCGGAAAACGAACACTCAAAGCTGATGCGGTTATACAAGTTGTTGTAGTGCGAACACCAGTTATGGACTGGATTATTTTTGGCAAAGTTTTGCCGGCAAAGTGGTAAATGAAAAGGCACAAACTGCGTGTACGTTCTACCAGGAACAACAAAAAGTAAAGTTCTTCGATTTTCCAAAGTTGGCTAGGCCATTTTACTAGTTGGTATTTGAATAATTTATCGGACTCGAGGAAATGCATGTGTGCTTTCTGCAGCCAACTTGCTATGCATACTTCAGTTGACAATGCTTGATATCGTCAAAATCAACGGCCACATAAACACAAGCATGACGAGTCGCACCTCACCGTTACCTCAACAGAGGGTAAAGAAGCCATTCAAAAGACGAAGCCTTCCATACCAATAGTCCCAGACGGAATACCTATGCCAATTCCAAAAGACCTTGGCTACTTGTCGTTAAAAGCCTTTTCTATTCCAGAATAAGGGAGAATGGCAAGGAAAACACATACTACCACTGATCGGAAACCCATCCAGTATATACCGATATTATCCCTTTTGTGTAAAGCCGTTATGATTCGCTCATTTAAACGAAATTTTTCGGTTATCCAGCCATCAGCATGACTTATCTAACTGTGAAAAACTGAAAAAAGTACACTCATTGAATACTCATTTTCATTGTGGATAAAACCAGTGTGATATCTTATCCGTCAACTGCCTGACAGGATGTTCAATATGGCTACTTTTAAGCATTTTGACTGGGTGTTCAATATGGCGGCGCATAGGGTCGGCTATCTTGAGCGGGTGATAGAAAGAGACACAAAATTTGATAGCGATAGTCAATATAAAAGCAGGTGATCCATTCTATTTGTAATTTTGACGTCGATGCAGAAGTTATCACACTTTTCTTATCCACCTTATCCACAATGCTCATTTGCACACACAATTTATCTACACTTTAAATTTGCACATTGTTTGCTGAATGAGCGCTTAATGTAAAAGTTTTATGTCAGTGAGAAAATATTCATCAAACGCCATGAAAACAAAAAAGTCATTCTGCAACAGTGCGTATGAGTTTTGAATGTCACAATAGTGTACACTGGCTACCAAGATAACTCACGTAGTTTTTATCAGTGAGTTTTTTGTTCACAGTTTTGCTTTACAGAATCAGAATTTCAAAGTTTACACAAGTTCTTGTGTACACTTTAAAACTCACAGTAAGCGAATTGGGCCCCTGAACTCCATTAATACTCACCATAGCACGGTGCTCCTCCAGCGGGTTAGGAGGATAAGAATATACCCGCCGTAGGTATGCCTTTCGTAATAGGCGACTAAAATACCAGATTGATTCAAGGGGTTGTGTAGCGCAACCCTCTCAAGGGGTTGCCAGCGCAATATATAGCTTCTCCATCCCAATTTTCAACCTCACCTACCCGAGGCTCTGACGACCCCAAGTTCCTCATGGAACTAGGGGGTGGGAGGTCGGTATGGCCTAGAAGGTTTAATATGGGCATATAAATCGTTCCCGAGATGGTCGGGCTAGTACCTTAATGGTGCTTTGTTACCGGAACGTACCAGGTCTATATCCGGAAAAGGACCATCAACATCGATAACACTCCCCAAAGCCTTCGGGGTGTGTCTTTATCGTTAATACAACAACAACAACATAGGACGGTGCTAGTGAAGCTTGGCCTGTTTTGACACAGTGAACCACGACCGGTTCGTTCCTTCTCCGTTGGTTGGATTGACCGCAAACTATTTGAATGGTCGTCCAAAGGCGTTAAAATTTAGGAACGAAACTTAAACATTTTTTAACTACAAATATATATTCTGATCTTTGTAACTAAAAAAAACCCAACCTAACCTAACCCTAAGTATAATTTTAGGAACTTGAATGTAAAATTCTGACCTTCAGATTTGAACTTTCTTCAATTGCAGCTTTTTGAGCTTTACCTGAAAATTCTGAACTTCAATTGTAACTTTCTGAGCTTCAACTGCAACTTTCTCAACTAAAACTCAAAAAGGTGTAGATATTTAGTTGCATAAGTACGATGTACCTAAAAGTTTAATCTTTTGAAATTAATTTGAGTTTATTTAGCAAATTTTGAATTATAATTTTTTAGTTTTCATATATAAGTAAATTTAATTTACATTAGTTCCTAAATTTATATTTTTGATGATGAAAAAGTTTGCTTTCATATTTAGGAAAACGCTTGAACGAAATTTTTCAAAATCGGTGGTTTTAATTTTTACTTGAAAAAGAAACAATTCAAATAAAAATTTTTATTAAGTTTTAATATCGAAATAACTTACAAAAAAGTGGAAAATGATTTAAAAGGGTACACTTTTACTTTTTTTATGTTCATAGGTACTATCCCTCAGTAAACCCCAAATATATTTCTCCCATCATATTTTCATTATATTCTCCTTGATAAAGTTGTTCGAAGAAGAGCCTAAAAGCTTTGCTTTACTTTTTGGTAAATTTAAATCTCTAATCAAATCACTAAACTCTGCAGTAGTGATGAAATGATGTTTTGGTTGTTCTGGTGTCGGTAAAAACTCCTTATCGGCATTGCTTTTATAAGAACTAAGAGATGATCCACTTCTCTGCGGTAATTTTTTCGGTGGCTCTGGTACCAGTCGTGTCAGATCATATGCGACTGAAGCAGAAGAAGATTCAAAATCAGGATATTCGAAAGGTTTTGCATTTTTACCTCTACGTCTTTTACTCGAATTCACAATGCAACATTTGCAGTCTTTAACGTGGTCTTTTTTTCCCGCCAGATTCTTGGTGTTGTAAATTTCATAGTTTTTTTTCACCTCGATACCAACCTAAAATATATAAGGAGAAACCAATAAGTCTACTTTATTTAATTTACTATTTAAATAAAATTTGCTTACCTTCCAAACATCTTTTACAATAACTACAAGCGACATGTGGAGCCCATGTCTTGTATTGATTAGATTAGATTAGATTTATTCATTCTTTCAATAAGTTTTTTACATATATGTATACAATAGGAACTTAACTTAAAAAATTATTAATAAATGAAAGAAAGTTAAGGCATTCAGTAAAATAGTATGCAATTTTAGTGTTGAATGCCGTCACAAATTAAGAATCATGAACATGTACGATATGTGTGGGGTGAAGGTAAAGATAATCCATATGTTCAATGAGTTAAATAATGAAAATAATAAAGCATTAAAAATAACAATTTTGGTTTCAGTTCACTAAGTGACAGGGTTCAGCAAAGTTTTGATCTCGTCGTGTGACAGCTCTAATAAAAATGATTTAACATTTTTTTAAAAATTCTCGCAAATTCCTAATGACACGCATAGTCGCAGGTATCTTATTGAAGACTTTACAAGAAACGATAGTAAAGAAGTTATTAAAATGAGTAGTACGAGAAGTGGGAATTCTAAACAGGACAGCCAAAATATGCATCGTAGGATTCACAGAGGATGAGAGATGTATTTAATTCATATTTTATGTCTCGAACTTCATAGTTACACTTTCGCGAGGACATTTTAAGTTATTCTAGATTTGTACAAAACACCTGATCGTTGTTCAGTTATCACTCTAGCGCCATGAGTGTTGTTACTATAACTATTACGAAAGCAAAGTTTACACCGAAAAAAGTATCCTCTTTTCGTTTTTGTTTATAATAAAACAGAAAATAATGAAATAAATTTAGGACAAAGAACAACTTTTTTTGTAGAGTCGTGTTATTATTCACTTTCCTTTATTTGCACCTTTCTAAAAATATATTTTTAAAACAAACGCTAATGCGCAGAATGTTTTAATTGTTAGCAAATATGTACGTATATGTACTGTTTAAATTTGTTGTTAGACTGAAGCAATAAAATAGAATTTGTGTGGCATATTTTGGATTTATTTTTTATTTTAGGCTTGCATACGTTCTACGCCGTTGGATTTGAAGAATGTTCGTGAAAAGTCTAAACCCTTGAAGGAATATGCGAACAAGGCAACAGTGAGTACAAAAGCAGCGCAAACTGGAATACTATTCCAGTTCCCGAATCAGCTTGATTTTAACACGCTTTAAGGAAATACGCGGGTATTGTAAATAACATTTTACTATACGGAATATTTTAGTTATTTATTCGACAGTTCAGAGACTCGAACGTTAACAAAGCTGTAATATAATCAGGAATTACCCCTAAACTCGTTAGAATTGGCGTCAGAAGAGAAATTGTTGAATAAATTCTAGAGTTATAGAAGTTAACAAGGACATGGCCAAGTTGAGTGAATTTAAGATTCAGCTACTGAAAAATTAGGTGGAGAGCCGTGGATTGAATACAACCGGAAATAAATGCTAACTTCAGAATATTCCCGCGGTAGGTATGCCTGTCGTAAGAGGCGACTAAAACACCAGATTCAAGGGGCTGTGTAGCGCAACCCTTCAGGTTGTCAGCGCAATATATAGCTTCTCCAAACCCAATTGTCAACCTCACCTATTCGCGGCGAATCCTGTTTCACTAACAGACGAGGCTCTGGCGACCCCAAGATCCTCATGGAACTTGAGGGTGGAGAGGGAGGGGATCGCCTGAAGGTTTAATGTGGCCACATAAATCATTCCCGAGATGGTCGGGCTAGCACTTTAATGGCGCTGTGCTACTGGAGCGTACCGGATCTGTATCCGGCAAAGGACCATTACATCGATAACACTCCCCAAAGCCTTCTGGGAGCAACCTTATCGCTACAACAACAACATAGGTTATGGAGTTGGAAGGAATTTATGTGGAGGAGTATGTCTTTCGGCCTGATGCGGAAGAGGCAACAGCAAAAATGGAAGAGAAAAACGAATCGCTACAGACAAGTACAAATACGGACTCGAACATGATATTGGCTGCAATATCTGCATGATCCACAAGCTGGAAGAACAGAACACATATGTATATTTAATTATTTATTTGTATTAAAGTTGACACAGACACAATGCGGTCGACAACTAGGATATATATTAACATTAAATTAATGTTACAATTAAGAAAAATTAAATACAAATGTATTAAATTCAACCATACATGTGAAAGAAAGTACAAAATATTAGGCCAGACGTGAGAGTATTGAATTATGCAACGCGGAAAACGAACACTCAAAGCTGATGCGGTTATACAAGTTGTTGTAGTGCGAACACCAGTTATGGACTGGATTATTTTTGGCAAAGTTTTGCCGGCAAAGTGGTAAATGAAAAGGCACAAACTGCGTGTACGTTCTACCAGGAACAACAAAAAGTAAAGTTCTTCGATTTTCTAAAGTTGGCTAGGCCATTTTACTGGTTGGTATTTGAATAATTTATCGGACTCGAGGAAATGCATGTGTGCTTTCTGCAGCCAACTTGCTATGCATACTTCAGTTGACAATGCTTGATATCGTCAAAATCAACGGGCACATAAACACAAGCATGACGAGTCGCACCTCACCGTTACCTCAACAGAGGGTAAAGAAGCCATTCAAAAGACGAAGCCTTCCATACCAATAGTCCCAGACGGAATACCTATGCCAATTCCAAAAGACCTTGGCTACTTGTCGTTAAAAGCCTTTGCTATTCCAGAATAAGGGAGAATGGCAAGGAAAACACATACTACCACTGATCGGAAACCCATCCAGTATATACCGATATTATCCCTTTTGTGTAAAGCCGTTATGATTCGCTCATTTAAACGAAATTTTTCGGTTATCCAGCCATCAGCATGACTTATCTAACTGTGAAAAACTGAAAAAAGTACACTCATTGAATACTCATTTTCATTGTGGATAAAACCAGTGTGATATCTTATCCGTCAACTGCCTGACAGGATGTTCAATATGGCTACTTTTAAGCACAAACTGCGTGTACGTTCTACCAGGAACAACAAAAAGTAAAGTTCTTCGATTTTCCAAAGTTGGCTAGGCCATTTTACTAGTTGGTATTTGAATAATTTATCGGACTCGAGGAAATGCATGTGTGCTTTCTGCAGCCAACTTGCTATGCATACTTCAGTTGACAATGCTTGATATCGTCAAAATCAACGGCCACATAAACACAAGCATGACGAGTCGCACCTCACCGTTACCTCAACAGAGGGTAAAGAAGCCATTCAAAAGACGAAGCCTTCCATACCAATAGTCCCAGACGGAATACCTATGCCAATTCCAAAAGACCTTGGCTACTTGTCGTTAAAAGCCTTTTCTATTCCAGAATAAGGGAGAATGGCAAGGAAAACACATACTACCACTGATCGGAAACCCATCCAGTATATACCGATATTATCCCTTTTGTGTAAAGCCGTTATGATTCGCTCATTTAAACGAAATTTTTCGGTTATCCAGCCATCAGCATGACTTATCTAACTGTGAAAAACTGAAAAAAGTACACTCATTGAATACTCATTTTCATTGTGGATAAAACCAGTGTGATATCTTATCCGTCAACTGCCTGACAGGATGTTCAATATGGCTACTTTTAAGCATTTTGACTGGGTGTTCAATATGGCGGCGCATAGGGTCGGCTATCTTGAGCGGGTGATAGAAAGAGACACAAAATTTGATAGCGATAGTCAATATAAAAGCAGGTGATCCATTCTATTTGTAATTTTGACGTCGATGCAGAAGTTATCACACTTTTCTTATCCACCTTATCCACAATGCTCATTTGCACACACAATTTATCTACACTTTAAATTTGCACATTGTTTGCTGAATGAGCGCTTAATGTAAAAGTTTTATGTCAGTGAGAAAATATTCATCAAACGCCATGAAAACAAAAAAGTCATTCTGCAACAGTGCGTATGAGTTTTGAATGTCACAATAGTGTACACTGGCTACCAAGATAACTCACGTAGTTTTTATCAGTGAGTTTTTTGTTCACAGTTTTGCTTTACAGAATCAGAATTTCAAAGTTTACACAAGTTCTTGTGTACACTTTAAAACTCACAGTAAGCGAATTGGGCCCCTGAACTCCATTAATACTCACCATAGCACGGTGCTCCTCCAGCGGGTTAGGAGGATAAGAATATACCCGCCGTAGGTATGCCTTTCGTAATAGGCGACTAAAATACCAGATTGATTCAAGGGGTTGTGTAGCGCAACCCTCTCAAGGGGTTGCCAGCGCAATATATAGCTTCTCCATCCCAATTTTCAACCTCACCTACCCGAGGCTCTGACGACCCCAAGTTCCTCATGGAACTAGGGGGTGGGAGGTCGGTATGGCCTAGAAGGTTTAATATGGGCATATAAATCGTTCCCGAGATGGTCGGGCTAGTACCTTAATGGTGCTTTGTTACCGGAACGTACCAGGTCTATATCCGGAAAAGGACCATCAACATCGATAACACTCCCCAAAGCCTTCGGGGTGTGTCTTTATCGTTAATACAACAACAACAACATAGGACGGTGCTAGTGAAGCTTGGCCTGTTTTGACACAGTGAACCACGACCGGTTCGTTCCTTCTCCGTTGGTTGGATTGACCGCAAACTATTTGAATGGTCGTCCAAAGGCGTTAAAATTTAGGAACGAAACTTAAACATTTTTTAACTACAAATATATATTCTGATCTTTGTAACTAAAAAAAACCCAACCTAACCTAACCCTAAGTATAATTTTAGGAACTTGAATGTAAAATTCTGACCTTCAGATTTGAACTTTCTTCAATTGCAGCTTTTTGAGCTTTACCTGAAAATTCTGAACTTCAATTGTAACTTTCTGAGCTTCAACTGCAACTTTCTCAACTAAAACTCAAAAAGGTGTAGATATTTAGTTGCATAAGTACGATGTACCTAAAAGTTTAATCTTTTGAAATTAATTTGAGTTTATTTAGCAAATTTTGAATTATAATTTTTTAGTTTTCATATATAAGTAAATTTAATTTACATTAGTTCCTAAATTTATATTTTTGATGATGAAAAAGTTTGCTTTCATATTTAGGAAAACGCTTGAACGAAATTTTTCAAAATCGGTGGTTTTAATTTTTACTTGAAAAAGAAACAATTCAAATAAAAATTTTTATTAAGTTTTAATATCGAAATAACTTACAAAAAAGTGGAAAATGATTTAAAAGGGTACACTTTTACTTTTTTTATGTTCATAGGTACTATCCCTCAGTAAACCCCAAATATATTTCTCCCATCATATTTTCATTATATTCTCCTTGATAAAGTTGTTCGAAGAAGAGCCTAAAAGCTTTGCTTTACTTTTTGGTAAATTTAAATCTCTAATCAAATCACTAAAATCTGCAGTAGTGATGAAATGATGTTTTGGTTGTTCTGGTGTCGGTAAAAACTCCTTATCGGCATTGCTTTTATAAGAACTAAGAGATGATCCACTTCTCTGCGGTAATTTTTTCGGTGGCTCTGGTACCAGTCGTGTCAGATCATATGCGACTGAAGCAGAAGAAGATTCAAAATCAGGATATTCGAAAGGTTTTGCATTTTTACCTCTACGTCTTTTACTCGAATTCACAATGCAACATTTGCAGTCTTTAACGTGGTCTTTTTTTCCCGCCAGATTCTTGGTGTTGTAAATTTCATAGTTTTTTTTCACCTCGATACCAACCTAAAATATATAAGGAGAAACCAATAAGTCTACTTTATTTAATTTACTATTTAAATAAAATTTGCTTACCTTCCAAACATCTTTTACAATAACTACAAGCGACATGTGGAGCCCATGTCTTGTATTGATTAGATTAGATTAGATTTATTCATTCTTTCAATAAGTTTTTTACATATATGTATACAATAGGAACTTAACTTAAAAAATTATTAATAAATGAAAGAAAGTTAAGGCATTCAGTAAAATAGTATGCAATTTTAGTGTTGAATGCCGTCACAAATTAAGAATCATGAACATGTACGATATGTGTGGGGTGAAGGTAAAGATAATCCATATGTTCAATGAGTTAAATAATGAAAATAATAAAGCATTAAAAATAACAATTTTGGTTTCAGTTCACTAAGTGACAGGGTTCAGCAAAGTTTTGATCTCGTCGTGTGACAGCTCTAATAAAAATGATTTAACATTTTTTTAAAAATTCTCGCAAATTCCTAATGACACGCATAGTCGCAGGTATCTTATTGAAGACTTTACAAGAAACGATAGTAAAGAAGTTATTAAAATGAGTAGTACGAGAAGTGGGAATTCTAAACAGGACAGCCAAAATATGCATCGTAGGATTCACAGAGGATGAGAGATGTATTTAATTCATATTTTATGTCTCGAACTTCATAGTTACACTTTCGCGAGGACATTTTAAGTTATTCTAGATTTGTACAAAACACCTGATCGTTGTTCAGTTATCACTCTAGCGCCATGAGTGTTGTTACTATAACTATTACGAAAGCAAAGTTTACACCGAAAAAAGTATCCTCTTTTCGTTTTTGTTTATAATAAAACAGAAAATAATGAAATAAATTTAGGACAAAGAACAACTTTTTTTGTAGAGTCGTGTTATTATTCACTTTCCTTTATTTGCACCTTTCTAAAAATATATTTTTAAAACAAACGCTAATGCGCAGAATGTTTTAATTGTTAGCAAATATGTACGTATATGTACTGTTTAAATTTGTTGTTAGACTGAAGCAATAAAATAGAATTTGTGTGGCATATTTTGGATTTATTTTTTATTTTAGGCTTGCATACGTTCTACGCCGTTGGATTTGAAGAATGTTCGTGAAAAGTCTAAACCCTTGAAGGAATATGCGAACAAGGCAACAGTGAGTACAAAAGCAGCGCAAACTGGAATACTATTCCAGTTCCCGAATCAGCTTGATTTTAACACGCTTTAAGGAAATACGCGGGTATTGTAAATAACATTTTACTATACGGAATATTTTAGTTATTTATTCGACAGTTCAGAGACTCGAACGTTAACAAAGCTGTAATATAATCAGGAATTACCCCTAAACTCGTTAGAATTGGTGTCAGAAGAGAAATTGTTGAATAAATTCTAGAGTTATAGAAGTTAACAAGGACATGGCCAAGTTGAGTGAATTTAAGATTCAGCTACTGAAAAATTAGGTGGAGAGCCGTGGATTGAATACAACCGGAAATAAATGCTAACTTCAGAATATTCCCGCGGTAGGTATGCCTGTCGTAAGAGGCGACTAAAACACCAGATTCAAGGGGCTGTGTAGCGCAACCCTTCAGGTTGTCAGCGCAATATATAGCTTCTCCAAACCCAATTGTCAACCTCACCTATTCGCGGCGAATCCTGTTTCACTAACAGACGAGGCTCTGGCGACCCCAAGATCCTCATGGAACTTGAGGGTGGAGAGGGAGGGGATCGCCTGAAGGTTTAATGTGGCCACATAAATCATTCCCGAGATGGTCGGGCTAGCACTTTAATGGCGCTGTGCTACTGGAGCGTACCGGATCTGTATCCGGCAAAGGACCATTACATCGATAACACTCCCCAAAGCCTTCTGGGAGCAACCTTATCGCTACAACAACAACATAGGTTATGGAGTTGGAAGGAATTTATGTGGAGGAGTATGTCTTTCGGCCTGATGCGGAAGAGGCAACAGCAAAAATGGAAGAGAAAAACGAATCGCTACAGACAAGTACAAATACGGACTCGAACATGATATTGGCTGCAATATCTGCATGATCCACAAGCTGGAAGAACAGAACACATATGTATATTTAATTATTTATTTGTATTAAAGTTGACACAGACACAATGCGGTCGACAACTAGGATATATATTAACATTAAATTAATGTTACAATTAAGAAAAATTAAATACAAATGTATTAAATTCAACCATACATGTGAAAGAAAGTACAAAATATTAGGCCAGACGTGAGAGTATTGAATTATGCAACGCGGAAAACGAACACTCAAAGCTGATGCGGTTATACAAGTTGTTGTAGTGCGAACACCAGTTATGGACTGGATTATTTTTGGCAAAGTTTTGCCGGCAAAGTGGTAAATGAAAAGGCACAAACTGCGTGTACGTTCTACCAGGAACAACAAAAAGTAAAGTTCTTCGATTTTCTAAAGTTGGCTAGGCCATTTTACTGGTTGGTATTTGAATAATTTATCGGACTCGAGGAAATGCATGTGTGCTTTCTGCAGCCAACTTGCTATGCATACTTCAGTTGACAATGCTTGATATCGTCAAAATCAACGGGCACATAAACACAAGCATGACGAGTCGCACCTCACCGTTACCTCAACAGAGGGTAAAGAAGCCATTCAAAAGACGAAGCCTTCCATACCAATAGTCCCAGACGGAATACCTATGCCAATTCCAAAAGACCTTGGCTACTTGTCGTTAAAAGCCTTTGCTATTCCAGAATAAGGGAGAATGGCAAGGAAAACACATACTACCACTGATCGGAAACCCATCCAGTATATACCGATATTATCCCTTTTGTGTAAAGCCGTTATGATTCGCTCATTTAAACGAAATTTTTCGGTTATCCAGCCATCAGCATGACTTATCTAACTGTGAAAAACTGAAAAAAGTACACTCATTGAATACTCATTTTCATTGTGGATAAAACCAGTGTGATATCTTATCCGTCAACTGCCTGACAGGATGTTCAATATGGCTACTTTTAAGCATTTTGACAGGGTGTTCAATATGGCGGCGCATAGGGTCGGCTATCTTGAGCGGGTGATAGAAAGAGACACAAAATTTGATAGCGATAGTCAATATAAAAGCAGGTGATCCATTCTATTTGTAATTTTGACGTCTATGCAGAAGTTATCACACTTTTCTTATCCACCTTATCCACAATGCTCATTTGCACACACAATTTATCTACACTTTAAATTTGCACATTGTTTGCTGAATGAGCGCTTAATGTAAAAGTTTTATGTCAGTGAGAAAATATTCATCAAACGCCATGAAAACAAAAAAGTCATTCTACAACAGTGCGTATGAGTTTTGAATGTCACAATAGTGTACACTGGCTACCAAGATAACTCACGTAGTTTTTATCAGTGAGTTTTTTGTTCACAGTTTTGCTTTACAGAATCAGAATTTCAAAGTTTACACAAGTTCTTGTGTACACTTTAAAACTCACAGTAAGCGAATTGGGCCCCTGAACTCCATTAATACTCACCATAGCACGGTGCTCCTCCAGCGGGTTAGGGGGATAAGAATATACCCGCCGTAGGTATGCCTTTCGTAATAGGCGACTAAAATACCAGATTGATTCAAGGGGTTGTGTAGCGCAACCCTCTCAAGGGGTTGCCAGCGCAATATATAGCTTCTCCATCCCAATTTTCAACCTCACCTACCCGAGGCTCTGACGACCCCAAGTTCCTCATGGAACTAGGGGGTGGGAGGTCGGTATGGCCTAGAAGGTTTAATATGGGCATATAAATCGTTCCCGAGATGGTCGGGCTAGTACCTTAATGGTGCTTTGTTACCGGAACGTACCAGGTCTATATCCGGAAAAGGACCATCAACATCGATAACACTCCCCAAAGCCTTCGGGGTGTGTCTTTATCGTTAATACAACAACAACAACATAGGACGGTGCTAGTGAAGCTTGGCCTGTTTTGACACAGTGAACCACGACCGGTTCGTTCCTTCTCCGTTGGTTGGATTGACCGCAAACTATTTGAATGGTCGTCCAAAGGCGTTAAAATTTAGGAACGAAACTTAAATATTTTTTAACTACAAATATATGTTCTGATCTTTGTAACTAAAAAAAACCCAACCTAACCTAATCCTAAGTATAATTTTAGGAACTTGAATGTAAAATTCTGACCTTCAGATTTGAACTTTCTTCAATTGCAGCTTTCTGAGCTTTACCTGAAAATTCTGAACTTCAATTGTAACTTCCTGAGCTTCAACTGCAACTTTCTCAACTAAAACTCAAAAAGGTGTAGATATTTAGTTGCATAAGTACGATGTACCTAAAAGTTTAATCTTTTGAAATTAATTTGAGTTTATTTAGCAAATTTTGAATTATAATTTTTTAGTTTTCATATATAAGTAAATTTAATTTACATTAGTTCCTAAATTTATATTTTTGAAGTGATATATGTGACATAAATACTTTTATAATTGAATTAAATTAATCAAAAATGCATTTGAACTAGTTAAGCAATATTGAATTATACTTTTTAAGTTTTTATATATATGTACGTATTTTTATTAAAATTTATTTCTAAGTAAAATGTGTTGAAGTGCTACATTTTAAACAGATATGCGTATATATATACATACTTTATATATATATGAAATATAATGAATAAAATAAATCTGAGCTAATTTATTAATTTTCAAGTAATTTTTCAACCCTATTAAGACTATTATATTAACTAGTAGGATGCTGATGCATATACCGACTAGTATGTCAACTGATATTACAATGATGCATAGACTGAGTAGTATGCCAACTGGTATATTGAAGTTGAATACACTAACTAGTATGTCAATTGGTATGACCCTGATGGGTATGCTGACTAGTATGGCACCTGGTACGATGTTGTTGTATATAATGACTTGTTTGGCAATTGTTATGATGCTGATGCAGAGACTGGCAATTGATATTTCGTAGGACATCGCAGTCTTAAAAACACCAGTTGCTAATATGGAAAAATTACAGAACTCATACTAGTTGGGATTTTTGACAAACTAGTATTCCTCTTGTTATAACATACCTATTAAAGACCCTATATTAGCAACTCAACTACATAACCGTTCTTTTCCAAATCTTCTCTCATTTGTGCCGCTATATCAGGCCGCCTAATATTCACTTAATATGTACATAAGATTTTATCTATCATACATTACATTAGACGTGCTTAAACTAAACGGTCGTGTGTTTTATTTCCTCGGAACCTTTTTTCTGTTAATATTGGTTATGGGCCCAGAGTAAGTCTCCATCATAAAATACACGTTGTGCAAAAAATAAATAATTAGTTTAAATATATGTGAATATCGTTGGTCGATAAAATGGCGAGTGCAATATCGCAAGTTGATAAATTGAATGGCGAAAATTATGCAGTTTGGTCCGTCCAAATGAAAAGTCTTTTGGTGACATTAGACTTATGGTACGTCATTGAAAATTTAATTAGCAGAACAGCAACCACAGAACAGGAAGCAGCTTGGTCGGCGGATGATAAAAAGGCGCTGGCGACAATAATACTTTGCGTGAAACCATCAGAGTTGTTACATCTGAAATCGTGTGTGACAGCGAAAGGTGCGTGGCTGAAGTTATCGGAAACTTATCGAGCGAAAGGGCCATCACGAAAAGTGAATCTATTTAAGAAGTTGGTTCGATTTCAATTTGAGGGCAATCAAAGTTACGGCAGTCAAGTAAATAAATTTTGCTTAATAGCAGAAAGCTTGAAAGAAATAGACGTTTCAATTCCCGATGACATCCTCAGCATAATGCTACTTTGCAGCCTTCCGGATGATATGGAGAATTTCGTCGTCGCCATCGAAAGTCGTGATGAGTTACACAAGGTGGACAATTTAAAAATGAAAATCTTCGAACAGGAACAATAACAACATAAAGTGCTATGAATGTGGTAAGCGAGGGCACGTGCGATCACAGTGCAAAAGTACATCAGCAAATACGGAAGTAGTGTTCGGCTCATATGGCAGCAACTCAACAGGCAATACCAAGGAGTGGATTCTTGACAGTGGAGCATCGTCGCATATATGCAACAACAAAAGTGAATTTTCGTCGTACAGAGAGCATTCTCAGAAGGTAATATTAGCATCTGGAGAAAGCGTTTTAGCAAAAGGTATAGGTAATGTGCATCGTAAATCAGCTCATGCTGACATTATACTAACCGAAGTACTCTTTGTGCCCGAGTTAAACTCTAATTTTTTGTCTGTGGGCAAAATCATTTGTAATGGAAACTCGGTAAAATTCACTGAGAACAAAGCTTTTGCTTATACAAAATGCGGTAATTTGATTTTTTAGCTGAGAAGCGCTATGGTATATTTGTTGCTAAATTTATACAAAAACAATATGCGTATATGAGTTGTGAGAAACCCAATGATTTTGATTTATGGCATCGACGATATGGTCATTTGAATGCGCGTGACTTATATGCATTGTCCAGTAAAGAAATGGTTCGCGGGTTAGATGTTAAAATGCCCAAAGATTTCTCTTGTGCAACTTGCGCTTTATGCAAAATTTCATGTAAACCATTTTATTCATACCGCAGTGTTCTGAGTAAAAGTAAATTGGCAATAATCCATATTTGTGGGCCGATGCGAAATACTTCGCAGGGTGGATCGGTATACTTTATTACTTTTATTGATGACTTTACACGGTACGTGAGTACGTATTTTTTGAAGCTAAATCAGATGCACTGAATGCGTTTAAAGAATTCAAATTAAAAGCTGAAAATGAAACTGGTTGTAAAATCAAAATTTTGCGTAGCGACAATGGTAGGGAATACCTAAGCTCTGAGTTTAATTTATTTTTGAAGCAAAATGGAATAGTTCACAAAACGACCGTAACATACACACCCCAGCAAAATGGGATTGCTGAAAGGGCAAATAGAACATTAGTTGAAATGAGTCGTTGTATGCTAGAAGAGTCAAAATTGCCAAAAAGTCTATGGTCTGAGGCAGTGAATACGGCAACTTATTTTTAGAAATCGCGCTCCTACAAAAGTTTTGCAAGGAAAAACACCATACGAATGCTGGTTTGGTTGGAAACCATCGGTTTCACATCTAAAAACGTTTGGTTGTGATGCAGTCGCATTTCAAAAGCAGCATAATGTGTCGAAATTTGAGCCAAAAGGGCGAAAATTGATTTTTGTCGGTTATTCGAACCAAAGTAAAGCATACAGATTATATGATAGTGAGCGCAGAGTAATAGTGACTTCTCGTGATGTTAAATTTTTCGAGAAATTTCTCCCACAAAATCAATTGATTCTGGATTCTCCAACGTCCGCTTCTGATAATGAAAGCTTTAATACACATGTTGTTGTAGACGAGTATGTGCATATACGAGACCATAGTCAAGACATTGTTAGTGTAGATGAAAGTCAAAATAGACAATCGGAATGTATTCAAGACGCAAATAATGAAATTATACCTAGCAATGCAAGTGATGGAAATGAATGCACGGGAAATATTCATAATGAAGCTCAAGAGAGTACATCAGATGAATCAGAGGCGACAAACGTTGTTGGAAAAGAGGCAGGACGAAACTGAATAGAACTGGAAAGGTTGGTAGACCAAGAAAAGTCTTTGTGATGGACGAAAACACCGCTCACGAAGTTGTAAATGCAATTGTTTGCGATCCAATTTCAGTCAAAGATGCTCTTGAAAGTCCAAATAAAGAGAAATGGTGGAAAGCCATGAAATCAGAGTACGACTCTTTAATAAGAATGAAACATGGCATTTAGTTGACAAGCCTGAAGGTAAAAATGTCATTGGCGATAAATGGGTTTTTTCAACGAAGCGGAGGTGTGTTGGTAGCGTCGAAAAATTTAAGCGCAGTTAGTTGCGCAAGGTTGTTTTCAGAAGTGCAACGTTGACTACCACGAAACTTATGCACCTGTTTTAAGACATTCCACAATAAGATTAGTTTTAGCTATTGCGGTACAGTATAAATTACTTGTGAATCATATTGATATAGTCGCTGCTTATTTAAATGGTTCTCTTAACGAAGAGATATATATGTACCAACCCGAAATGTTCGTACAGAAAGATCAGCCAAATAAAGTTTGCAAATTTAAGAAATCGCTGTATGGGCTTAAGCAAGCAGGCAGACAGTGGAATAAGAAGTTTAATGAAATTTTGTGTGGTATAGGTTTCCATAAATGTTTGTCAGACAATTGTGTTTATATTATGTCGAAAAATGGAGAAATTGTTATTGTGGCTTTATATGTTGATGACATGATGTTAGCATGATCAAATCAATCAACAATGAGTGACGTAATAACGCAATTAAAAATGTTAGTTGATATTGTGGACCGTGGCCCAATTTCATTCTACCTGGGAATGGAAATAGAAAGAAATGGTTTGAGAGGTCCAATTACTGTTCATCAAAGAATATACAACTGAACTTCTGAAAGCTTGGAATATGACAGAGTGTAAACCAAGTTCAACGCCTTTTGCTATTGGAACTGAAATAAAGAAATGCACGAATGAAAATTGTAAAGAGGTTTATGATGAAAAAACTTTTCAGTCGCTTATTGGTGGTTTAATGTACCTGGCGGTGATATCAAGGCCGGATATTATTCATACGTTATCTAAACTGTCGCAATTTAATAACCATCCACATAAGCAGCACTTTATAGCAGCAAAGCACATTCTTCGTTACCTCAAATATACGGCTAATGCGAATTTTACATACAGCAGAATGGATCGAACACTTTCTTGATTCACTGATGCTGACTGGGGATCCAACATTGTTGACCGAAAATCTTATAGCGGTTACATTGTTTTTCTTGCTGGGGTACCGATTGCTTGGGAATCGAAAAAGCAAAATAGCGTTTCACTTAGCTCAACAGAGGCTGAATATGTAGCCATGTTCGAGAAGGCTAAGGAGGTAATTTTTTATCGTGATCTGTTAACAGAGCTTGGCTTAACAGAGTATTGTAAATCTGCAACGGTCATTAACAGCGATAACTAGGGAGCAGAATTTCTTGTTCGTAATCCAGTTACTAAGAAAAGAAGTAAACATATATATATTAAATACCATTATCTTAGAGAAAAATATGAATCAAATGATATTGATATAATGTATGTACCATCGGCAGAAAATGTTGCCGACTTGTTAACAAAATGTTTACCTAAAAACAAACATACGAATTGTTGTAAATTACTTAACTTAAAATTTTAACTTGAAAATATTTTTGTTATTATTCGAATTTAAATCGATCATATGTCTATTATATGTTATGACATGTATTTATGTATTTGAGTTGAGTGGGAGATTGTTAGAACATACGTATTAAAGACCCTATATTAGCAACTCAACTACATAACCGTTCTTTTCCAAATCTTCTCTCATTTGTGCCGCTATATCAGGCCACCTAATGTTCACTTAATATGTACATAAGATTTTATCTATCATACATTACATTAAACGTGCTTAAACTACACGGTCGTGTTTTATTTCCTCGGAACCTTTTTTCTGTTAATACCTCTAGTATACAGCTATTTGGTTTGACTGCAGTGATTGTGACAGTGTAAGGGACAAAACAATTTCTGTTTGATTTTACTTTCAAATTTACAATTGTTGATTGCTTTAGTTTCAGTTAGTATGTTTGTATCAGGTTAAATAAGAATAAACAAAATAAAAAGTAAGATATTAAACATTTTAAAAATTAAGTAAAACGAAAAATAAATAATAGGATATGATAGGGTAGGTTAGGTGATAGCTGCCCTGATAAGGATAGCTCACTTGGACAACCCGCAGGTCCGTTGTGATACCACATACACCAAAAATAACGGTGACTTAGATCTAGCTACTTAGAGAATCGTTGGGTAGCAACGATAAAGCCCCGAATGATACCGATCTCAACTTTGGATATATCCTCGGGAGATCCAAGTGAGTCGCGATCGAAGTACTTTCGCCTAGTTCTGGCAAAAGCTGGACAATCAAGCATAAAGTGATTTGGTGATTCCACCTCATCATCCTCCATACAGCTGCAGCAGGATGGTGTTTCCAGTATATTGAGACGTACCGCATGGATACCCATGGGACAGTGCCCTGTCAAAACCCCAATGACAATTGATCGGTGAGCCTTAGTGAACCCAATTATTTCAGCAGACCTCCTGCCATACACTTTTGGCCAGAAAGATCTTGCTACCCTGCAAGACGTGGTATCCGCCCAACGTTTGCTGAGCTGATTCGAGGCCCAGCTATGGAGGAGCAATCCACAGGTGGCCAGCGGGATCCCGAAATCCCTACAGCCATCTTCATCCGGTTCAGTTGTACCGATGCGGGCTAAGAGATCCGCTTGACAGTTACCCGGGATATCACTATGGCCCGGGACCCAGATAATCTTAATTGTAAAATAATTCGATGCAATCGCAAGCGAGGTCAGGCACTCTTAGACCACCCTCGATCGCACTGTAGTTGAGCTCAAGGCCTTGATAGCCGCTTTGCTATCAGAGTAGATGTTAAATTCCCTAACCGTGGTAGCACTGGATAGCATTCTATCCACCGCATCCTTAATCGCAGCAATTTCCGCTTGGAATACACTGCAGTGATCAGCCAACTTAAACTTGCGGCTTAAATTTAGCTCTTGACAAAAGACCCCCCTCCCCCCCATCAATCTTTCCATCCAGCTTTGACCCATCCCTGAACAAGTTAACCGGTCCCATGCCCCAGATAATTCCTCTTCCCCAATCCTCTCTCTCTGGAATAACTGGGGTAAAGGTTGCATAGGGAGCAGTTATCGGCATACAGTAGTCCGTTCTGTCCGGGATAAAGTCGAAACTGGTAAGAAGGCTAGAGTGTCCGCGGTCAGAAAGTTTATATCCCATATCACGAAGCCTGACCAACGACCTTGCCGCGGCCGCCTTTCCCGCAATATCTACTGGGTATATATTCAGCATGACGTTCAGTGCCGAGGTAGGTGTTGTTCTGAGAGCGGCACTGATACCGATCAGCGCCGTCAGTTGCACTGACACTAACATTTTGGAGGTGCTCGCCGTGTCCAGTGCTTTCCACCAGACCAGCACCCCATATAGCAGAATCGGTTTGACCACCATCTCATAAAGCCAGTGTACTATTCTTGGCGAGAGTCCCCATCTCTTTCCGATAGCTCCTCTGCAGCAGTACAAGGCAATGGCGGCCTTCTTGGCCCGATCTTTCACATTGGGTCTCCAGGACAGTTTCTTGTCCAAACCAATCCCCAAATATTTAACCCTATCAGAAAGTACCAACGGTACCCCTCCAATCGAGGGAGTTCTGAAATCGGGCATCTTATATCTCCTTGTGAAAAGGACCAATTCCGTTTTTTCCGGGTTGACCGCCAATCCACATGATTCAGCCCACCTAGCCACAGTATCCAGGTAGCCCTGCAGAACATCGCGCGAGGTGCCCAGAAATTTGCCTCTGACTAGGATAGCGAAGTCATCTGCATAGGCAACCACCCGACAACCATTGGCTTCCAGCTCCACAAGAAGCTCGTTGACTACCACAACCCAGAGGAGAGGAGATAGGACACCCCCCTGTGGCGTGCCCCTGCACACCTTCCTCTTAATTATGGCCCCTCCCCACTCCGCTGCGACAATTCTGCCGCATAAAAGTTTGCTAATAAATTCAACCAGAGCCGCCTCGACTCCTAAACCCACCAGAGCTCTTTCGATTGCTCCCGGTAAGACATTGTTAAAAGCTCCCTCGATGTCTAGAAAGGCACCCAGAGCATACTCTTTGTGTTCTAGCGACCCCTCTATTTGCTTTACAATCGAATGGAGAGCCGTTTCCGTCGATCTGTCCTTGCAGTACGCATGCTGTGAAGCCGACAGTAACCCCCGAGGTATCCTTTCCCGTAGGTACAGGTCAATCAACCGCCAAACGTCTTAAGAATAAACGACGAGAGACTGATTGGCCTGAAATCCTTAGGCGATACATGAGAGCCTCTGCCGTCCTTCGGAATGAAAATAACCCTAACCGTGTGCCAAGACTTCGGGATATAGTTAAGCCTGAGGCAGTTAGTATATATGATGGCCAACCAGCGGCAGGAAATCCCCAAAGACCTTTGAAGCTGCGCAGGAATGATTCCATCCGGGCCCGGAGACTGATAGGGCTTGAATGACCTTATAGCCCAGGTTATTTGACTTTCCTGTATTGGAATGGCAGGCACTTCTGCATGGCCAACGACCACCGACCATGCAGGCGAAAATCCCTGCGCAACTGGGACATCGGGAAAATGATTGTCCAGTAAAAGCCTTAGGGACTCCTCGCTACTCATCGACCAGTCCCCACCATCATCTCTCAGATACCCCAGAGGAGCGGGGTTCCTAGAGAGTATTTTTCTAAATCTCGCGGATTCATTGCAGCCTTCTACGTTTTCGCAGAAGCTTAGCCATGCATCTCGCTTGGCTATCCTTATTTCATATTTATAAATCCCCAGACTCACCTTATAGAGCCCCCAGTCCGAGGGTAATTTACTCCTCCTGGCTCTGTTGAAGAGCCGCCGACTGGACGTTCTTAGGTCGCCAAGAAAATCCGACCACCAGGGCGGCTTGCCCTTCCCCCTGTAAGTTTTCAATGGGCAGGACAGCTGAAAGGCGCTATTGCTTGCCGAGGTGAAGTTTTCCACCAGAATGTCTATCTCAGATTCGGACAGGCCCGAACTAATGATAGGCATCGCAGGCAGTAGCTCTCCCAGCTTCCTACAATGCAAGTCCCAGTTAGTACTTTTAGGGTTCCTAAAATATATTTTACCGGGACGTTCTTCGTTCACTGAGAACTGAATATATCGGTGCTCTGAGAAGGATTGCTCGTTGAGAACCCTCCATCCAGATATCCGACCTTCCAGTTCTCTACTAACCAGAGTGAGGTCCAGGACCTCCTCCTTTACCGCAGTAATAAAAGTCGGGTCATTCCCCCTATTACATATACAAAGTCCCTCATCTACAATAAAAGTAAATAAAGACTCACCTCTAGTGTTGGTATCCGAGCTTCCCCAAATGCTATGATGGGCATTAGCATCGGCACCGATGATCACGCCAACACCTCTCCGCCTTGCTTCAGTGGTGATTTCGCCCAGTATCGCAGGTGGTGGTCCCTCTACGTACCCGTGGGGCATGTACGCTCAGACCACCCACATTTCATTACTTCCTCGCTCGAGGCAGGCCGTGGTTACGTTAGCATTGCTGAAATTAGAGAGAATGAAAGCTTTAATCTCTTTTTTATCAAGCACACAGGATCTAGGCCTACTTGCCTCCCCATGCACCAAAGTGTTGAATTTTCCAGTCCTTAATCCAGAAATCTTACTGCCGTTACTACTCAGCCACGGCTCCTGGACAAGGACTATATCCACTCCGCCTTTTTCAAGGCAGAGCAACAAATTTGCGGAAGCCGCCTTAGAGTGCTGAAGATTGATTTGACGGATTTCCATCAAAAGCGCTCTTCTTCCGCACCCCATCCTTGGCGGATTCGTATTAGTCTTGTCCATTCTAAAAAAGTCCCCCCTCAAGGCCGCTATCCAGAACCGATTGTGTAGTCGCCTTTTAACGGTCTCGTGGTTATCTATGCTACGCAGGGAGGCCACGCGAGGGTTGACGCATTACCTTATGAGTAATGCGTTCAGAGCCAGACCGGACGCGAAGCGGGAAAATCTTCAACCGCACCTACACCACCAACTTAACGGCGACGGAGCCGGAACGTACTTTGAGGCACGCCACGGTTTTAACGGGACGTGGGCAGGTGCAGCATTAGCCTACCAGCCATTTCGGTAGGGTTTCACCCCGACCTACTAAAGTGGCAGAATACCGCACCTACCAGCCCAAAGTCATCAAACCCAAATTTAATGTCAAATCAAAGCCCTAAAACAGTCCAGTTCGCCACCGTTGTGTACCGATCTTGACTCTTAAAGAGTCCTCCCTCCCCTGAGCTCGGCACAATGACTCAGGGGGTGCGGGTTTTTTCGAGTTGTCCTCTCTAGATCCACCATTATCAGTAGAAGCAGGGGCACCTCGTGCAGGACGTGAAAACTAATCACGCGTGACATTCGTCACTATGGCCGGTCTAAGACTGAAATCAGTCCCTGATCCAGAGTCTGAAACCACTTATGATATCCAAGCCAAGTATCTTAGCCCCGAAAATAAATAATAAAGAAGCAAACAATTTTATTTTCCTATTTTCAAATATATCGTGATTTATATTATTTGTTTTCTTTTTTATCTAATTTTTTTTTTTTTTTTATTTGAAAGTTTTTTATTTATTTTTTCGATATATGTTTTGCGAATTAGGCCCAAAATTTGTCTCAGGCGCAAGGTTGCAAATAAAATATTTTTTTTCTTCTTTTTGGATATTTTCTCTCCTGCGGATTAGGCGCAAGGACTGAGTATCAGTATATGTTTTGGGGATTAAGCCCAAAACTATTATTTTCTTTTTTCTTGCGGGTTAGGCGCAAATTTGCAAATAAAATGATTCTTTTGAAGTTTATTTCTATAGCGGCATGCATTTGAGAAAAACTGTAATGAAATTGGAAGACAACAACAATCAGACCAATTCTAAATATTCTCGCGGAACTTTGGTCTCGCGGATTTTTTTATTCCCGCAGAATAATTCCTCCAATTCTTTTCTCCTAGGGAGAAGAAAAATTGGGGAATAGGAATTTCGAATTTTCGAAGTCAGCGTTTTGTCAATTGAAATTTCGTTTCGCATTTCTTATTTTGTTTAAAAAATTGAAAAGTTTAATTATTGTTGCGAATTTGTTTGAAAATAAGAAATAAGGTATAAACAATGCACATTATTGCATTTCATGTGGTATTCACTGAAATGAGTAATGAATTGGTGCCACAGCAACATCAACAGAGGAGCATAAGAAAAAGACGGCGGGATAACACAAATCCGTCGGAGTTGCCTGCTTTCATTCTGCAAACAATTTTCTGGCGGCCACGTCGAGTTGAGTTCGCCTTTCGCCATATGCCAAAATCTACTTAAGCCTTCTTAAAAAATCCTTGCGCAATTTCTGGATGGCTACATCAAATATACAAAGAGCTCTTCCGTTGCTTGTGATATACTTTTCGACTTAAAATAAAGAATAGTGTCGTTGTTGTTGTTGTATTAAGAGTGAGAATATTCTGGTAGAATGTAAATACATATTTTAGCACAAATTTGTACAAATAAATGTTCTTTCTTAAAAGAACGAATTTCCTTTAACTATTTTGATGCATTCCCTTTAATTTAACTAGTGAAAAAACTCCTATGAAATGACAAAGAAATCTCCCTCTCCCTCACATTCATAATACATACTTTTCTCCCATGACCGGTTTTCTCTTTTTTGAACATTGTTCAGAATAGGAGGAAACGGAAAGTGAAACAAACTCACAAGGATTTTTATTTAGAATACGAGGAATGGGAGAAGGGAAAAAACTCGCATGGAATTTTCGTTTAGATTTGGGCTGCATATGAATGTTGTTGTTGCGAAGCGACAACCACACCACACTCATATAGCAAAAGCACCATAGACAATCTTAAGTACGGCAGTTGACATAAAAATGAAAGCGCCTATATGGCTCATGTGATAAGCGTGCGAATGAGCATGCAAATTTCGCCATTCTTTTATTTGAGAGTTTAAAACCACACTCCGGTGCCAGAGAGTTTAAAAGCTAATTTACGATACTTACATACATATGTAAATACAAATTTGTGAAATATATATGTACATATGTGAAATATATATGTATTTTGTGATTTGAAATTATATGTACTATGTAATATTTTATTCAGTTTATTGAATTCAGCGAAGTCGGAGTAAAACGTCATAGAGATCGGGCGCGCTGTGCTTACTGTTTCCAGGATTTCATAATTTTGTTGGTTACACCATATTGCGTTTAGGGATCGATATGCCGCGAAATAGGAACGGGGCTCGTGACCAACGGTGAATGCTAACTAGAAAAACCCCAAAAACTTCAATTGAACTCACACGTGAATGTCGTGCACGCCGGAAGACATTAATGAATGTGCTAAACAGTGAACACGGTGGTCGTAAGTACCTTTTCACACAAGTGCATATCGTCCGTTCCAAAGTAGAGATGTGTAAATCAAAATTTTCGTTTTTCGGGTTTTTATGATAAACATAAATAACTGACTGATGAGATTGTTCTCTAAATTTAAAATTTTGAAATACATCTCTTTATTTTGGAACGAGCGATATGTATTTCGTAATCAATAGTCAAATCTTTCTTATTGGAAATTTGTTGTAGTGGATATATTACCTGTGCAAGAACATGCTCCCATTGGACATAATGATGTAGTTTATCCTTGTGAGTACTCAAATACTTTTACATAGATATGTATATGTACATATGTATCGCTCATTTAATTCAATTGTGTCATAACTCTAGAATTACGATTTTTGAACTAATTGCGAGAAATTGTGCCCAATGAATCATGATCTTTGTTGTGTAAACTCACATTTCAGCTGATCCACAAGCGGATATACATAGTCATATTCCGTACTCACATTTTCACCGAAACACAGTTGCCCACAGAAAGTTTCAAAAAAAGTTTTTAGACAATCCGTTTGGATATGTATGCTCCGTGTGTGATCGATTGTGGTTCAAGTTGGATTTAAAACCACCACGCGCAGAACATGAACAACTATTAAGTGAAATTATTGAAAATTATAACGCCACTGAGAATATTTTACTGTGCAATACGTGTTACATGGCTATTCAAAAAAAGTTATTCCAACGATGGCTAAATTTAACGGTTTTAAATATCCAAAAAAACCAGAGTTTTTACCACCTCTAGATTTAATTACCGAGAGACTCGTCTCTCCACGAATTCCTTTCATGCAAATAAGGCGGTTGCGACACGTTCATGGGCAATACGGAATTTATGGGCAAATAATTAATGTACCCGTCGACGTGAATAATATGGTAAGTCATTTACCTCGAAATATAGATGATGACCATTGCATTAATGTTCATATCAAGAGGAAGAAAATTCACAAATCAAGCTTTTTATCGGGATTGGTAAATAAATGAACACTTGGTTTATGGCTTCAATATTTGACGCAAACCCCACTATATGCTATGTACGATATTAAAATCGCTGAAAGCTTTTTCAATGAAGATATTATTATTGAAATCAATAGAGAAGAAATAAGTGAAAATATACCACTCGAAGAAAGTCTAACTGCGCAGCAACAAACTCTGATGAGGAATGATGATGAGTATTTACATTTACGCATTGCACCTGGGCAGAATAATCTTCCGAAAAGCATAATTTTTGATGAACACGCTGAAGAACTCTCCTTTCCATCGATTTACTTAGGTCATATCCGTAAATTCAGAGAGGGAGTAAACGCTACACAATTTACAATAGCGACTAGTGAATTAAGGAGATCTGACAGACGGGGAGTTACTCCGTATCATTTATTGTACGTTGCTATGAAAATTATGAGGTTAAGAGTCCGTGATTCACTCACTATTGCTTTCAAGCATGTAGGAAGGAACACCAATATTACACGACAGCAAATTGAATCAGAGGAGTATGTAAATTATTGTATAGAAAGTAATTTAGCTTTCTTCCGATCAATACCAAATTCTCTTTGGTATTGGAATGAACGCAAACGGGACCTTTTCGCAATGATTCGACAGTTAGGCAAACCTACGATGTTTCTTACGTTGAGTGCCAATGAAATTGGATGGAAAACTTTAATACAAGTACTATATAAATTGAAGAATAATGGACAAGAAATATCAACGGAGGAGGCTGAGTCATTGGATTACATATCAAAAACTACGCTTGTAAATGAAGATGTTGTGACTTGTGCAATATATTTCAATAAAATAGTCAATATTATTTTGAATATTCTTCAGTTGAAGAAAAATAGCCCATTTGGAACTTTTCATGTAGTCGACTATTTTAAACGAATTGAGTTCCAACATAGGGGTAGCCCCTATGCACATATTTTATTGTGGTTGAATAATGCTCAATTCAATCAATTGATATCTTCAGTCGAAGCTTCTGCATTTATTCGTTTGCAAACTCACAAGCATACTTTTACCTGTTACAAAACAACAAACGCTAACCAGCCTCAGAAATGTCGATTTGATGCTCCATTTATGCCGTGTAAGTTCACGACGATATTGAAACCAATGCAGAAAAATCATCCAGAATAGGCTAGTTATGCTCGGCGATATAAACAATTACAAGTTAACCTCGAGAACAACGATTACGAAAGTATTGAATCATTTTACGAATAAAATCAAGTTTCATCAGACGAAGATTACTTTTCCCTTCTTGAAGCTGGCATTGTCAGACCGAAGGTGTTTTTAAAACGACAGCCGAGTGAAAAATGGCACAACGCTTTCAATCCTTTCATTTTCAATATATTACAATCAAATACAGATTTACAGTTCATCATCGAAGAATACTCTTGTACTGCGTACGTGGTTGAATACGTTAATAAAACCAATAGAGGAATTAGAAACTTACAGCGGCAAATTCTTGAAATAATGAATGATCATCCTGAGTTCGATATAGTTGAAATAACACGGAAAATGAGTGTCAATATGCTTAACACTGTTGAATTAACAAGTCAAGAAGCAGCGTGGTACCTACTTCGTGAACCGATGTCCAAAAGTTCAGTATCCGTAGTTTATATCCCTACCGTATGGCCTATTGAACGACAGCGTATTAGACGAACACAAAAAGAATTGGATGAAATGAGTACCGACGAAAGTTCAACAAACGTTTGGAAAGAAAATTGGTTTGATAAATATGAGCAACGCCCAGAAGATATGGAGGGGTTGACACTTGCGGAATTCCTTTCTGAATATACCAAAAGTTCAAGAGAAGTGTTTATTCGCCGGAGGCAACGTCGTATCATTCGTTATAGAAATTATGATATAGCTTCAGATTTTAATGAATATAAACTAGAAATGGTGACTTTATACATCCCATTTCGCAATGAAGAAGCTAAAATTCTTGACGAAATTAAATTTATTGGGATCTACGATGAAAATGAAAATCATATTTTGGAACGTCGTAGAGAGTTTGAGTCAGATTTAGACATAAACAAGATCATATAGATTTGTCGACAACTTTGTCGTGAAGACGACCAAGGGAACGGAAGAGATGAAATCCGTGAAGTTGCTACCAGATTTCCAGGGTGCAACCCATTCCAAACATTGTATGATAATCCAAATTCGAACGTAAACAGTGATTTGCGCTTAGCGACATTAAATAAACTGGGAGCTATTGCCAAACGTAAAGAAAATCTGATGCCAAATGAAGAATTTTATAAACTCATGAGGATGTCAAACCAAAAACAAAAGGAGCTTTTGATGCATGGCATTCACAATCTGCAATTACAAAATCCATCTATGTTGCAAAACTTCTTCACGGGACCTGCCGGGTGCGGAAAAACTTTTGTAATTAAACTCTTGATGGAAATTTATAACCGATATTCAGAAAGCGATGGATTTTGCAATGCTTATATAACTTGTGCTTCAACTGGAAAGGCTGCTATTGCTATTGATGGGACAACGATACACACTGCACTAAAGATAAGTATTTCAAAGTTGCTTCCGCTATCAATTGAAGTAGCACAACAATATAGATCCCTGTTTAAATACGTTCGAGTATTGATTATCGACGAAATTAGTATGATAGGGGCCGAGCTGTTGTCCAAAGTTGGTTCCAGACTAAAACAGATCACTGGTAATTTTCAAACAAACTTTGGAGGTTTGGATCTTATTTTAATTGGCGATCTACGTCAGGTACCACCTGTTCGTGCTACACCGATTTATAAGCAAATCAAGAACCAACTAGCAGGTCCAACACTATGGCGGGGGATACAATTTTTTGAACTAAATGAAGTGATGCGACAGAGTAATCGAACTTTTTCAACAATATTAACAAAAATTGGTGATGGCCAGCTGTTAGACGAGGAAGAGTTGGAATTAATGGAGTCACGATTTTACTCCGAAGAGGAGGCTGACACAATTTGCCCAAATGGTATACGATTGTTCTTCGATAATCATTCAGTTGCTAATTACAATAATAAAATTTTAAACACTGCAATCGAAGAGTCATTTCCGAAGCAACAGATGTGTACATCGGTTGCCAAGGTGTTGAACAGCAAACTTGTATGAGGCAAAAATTACACAAAATGTCCGTTATCGATACAGGAGGTTTGCCTTATGAAATTACGTTGGTTATCAATAAACCATACATCCTAACAACTAATATAGACGTGTCAGATGGGTTAGCTAATGGCGCTACCGGAAACTCAATTTTTATAGAATATAATGACAATGGGGAGATTGGTCGTTTATGGCTGCATTTCGCTGATTCTGCTAAAACTGGTGAAAAAATCAGAAGAAAAGCAGCGGCGTTAATACATAAGTACAATATTTCACAACTGGCAGTGCCAATAGACCGAAGAACTTCCTCTATACCATTAACACGCAATAAAACAGTTCTTGTAAAGCGAAACCATTTTCCTCTGGTCTCTGCGTGTGCGATAACGATTCATAAGTCACAAAGGGGTACTATGATAAATCACATGCTCAACAGCTACTATACGTCGTATTATCACGAGTAACATCGATCCAAGGGCTTCATCTTGTCTCAAAAAAAAAAAAAAATGATAGAACATTTTATCACGGCCGGAGAACAACAGTATCAGATGGGTTAGCTAATGGCGCTACCGGAAACTCAATTTTTATAGAATATAATGACAATGGGGAGATTGGTCGTTTATGGCTGCATTTCGCTGATTCTGCTAAAACTGGTGAAAAAATCAGAAGAAAAGCAGGGGCGTTAATACATAAGTACAATTTTTCACAACTGGCAGTGCCAATAGACCGAAGAACATCCTCTATACCATTAGCACGCAATAAAACAGTTCTTGTAAAGCGAAACCATTTTCCTCTGGTCTCTGCGTGTGCGATAACGATTCATAAGTCACAAAGGGGTACACTTGGTGAGATCGTCTACCAGTATGATAAATCACATGCTCCACAGCTACTATACGTCGTATTATCACGAGTAACATCGATCCAAGGGCTTCATCTTGTCTCAAAAAAAAAAAAAAAAAAAAAAAATGATAGAACATTTTATCACGGCCGGAGACCAACAGTATCCACAATTGAGTTGCGAGCTGAATTTGAAAGGCTTAACTTGAATCGACTTGAAATAATTGAAAATGTATTATATGATTTTATAAATGGATTGTCATTATTCACTTTTAATTGCCAAAGCTTACGCGCCCATTTACAAGATATTTAACTAGACAGAATAGCATCATCGTCGGATTTTCTAATTCTTTCCGAGACGTGGTTGATAATGATACGTTTTTAGACATTCCCAATTTCGATAAAGTAATCCAATTTAAAATACCATATACAAGAGCTGGTGGGGTTGCAATCTTCCATAACACACATGACCGGGGTAGTGTTGTTACTCCACAAACAACACTCAACGCAAAACAATTGGAATCAATGTCCGTTCAGATTTCTAAGTTGGGAGAAATATGTGCTTGTGAGAGTACATTGGGTAGCAACAAAACAATTGTAATTGTAGCAATTTATATTTCTCCTAATAAAGCAATAACTAAAATTATTGAATTCATCCACGAGGGTTTAATAAAATATACCACAAAAGACTACCACAAAATGCCGATGATTTTAAGTGGAGATTTCAATGTAAATTTTGCCTCGGATACATCGATCTCATTAATTGAATTTCTCGCCACCAAATTTAATTTAAACCTTTGCAGCAGCCGCACTGAATCTACAACGCGACTAAAAACAGCAATTGACGCCGTGTTTCAAAGGAACATTGATCAAATCGAAACTAAGACATATGTTTCATATTTTAGTTATCATAAGCCACTTGTATCTTTTGTAGAAATTTGATTAATAATAATAAAATTAAAAGTCTAAAAATATTCCTTAGTTTAATTTAAAGAATGTTACACTTCAGAATTACCGATATCTGTCAACAAACAGATTTTCAGAGTATAAAATCACCATTCAGCTATTTCAGAGTTTTTAAAGTATAAAATCACGATTCCTTTATTTCAGAGTTTATAATTCAACATCACCACACTCATATAGCAGCTAGAGATACTTTGTATGTATATGTGTGTGTGGAATTTTACGAACACACCACACTCATACAGCAAAAGCCCATAGACAAATTTAAGTAGGGCATTTGACATAAGGATGAAAACGTGTGTATGGCTCATGTGGTAAGCATGCGGATGAGCACGCAAAGGTCGCGTGTTTGAGGCTGAATACTTTTCTAATTTGTTTTTTTTTTTTCCATATAATTTCTATTTTTTTTCATATAATTTCTTTTTTTATCTTTAATATATGTTTTTTTAATCATTTAATTCGAAAGGTTACTTACATCATAATTGCATTTGATTTGCCTTTGTAATGGAATTCTAGAATGTTCTGTTCTAGAATGTACTAGTTGGTTATCTGCTATAATTATAACTACAGATGTACGTGTATTGCTCTCATATGCGCGTGTGTTTGTGAGCGACACTTCCACAATTATAATTGCATATCTCAGATAAGATATCTGCATGTGTTTGTGCATTACTTCTCCGCTGGCTGTACGTACATATGTGTAGACTTAATGATTGATTCGTTTATGTAGATACATAATGATTGATTTATGGATGTGCACACAATCACTGCTTAACATCGGCTTAGAGATGGCAGTACCCCTTAGTGTTGCTAATATTCGTAACAATATGGTTGGTGTCATGTGGGGATGGTTGGAAATATGCTGGGCATACATTTGGTATGCCAGGTACCACTCTGGTTAGGTAAGAGTTCGTCCAGAGCGACGCGTGTATCCCAGCAAAGTCTGTGGTCCTTTTCTGGAACTCGGGGGAAGGGGTGGAGGGGGCATGAATGTCAATTACGGGGTTCACCGGACGCGATTCAATAAAGGAATTTACAGACTCTACGTGGATGCGGTGTAGGACCTGTCGAAGCTCCCTTAGATCAAACGGCTGTGTTGTAGGTTATCGGATCTCGTCATTGTGCTTACGGAGATGCCCCCTTATGAGCCTGGGCGGCGGGTTTTCCTCAAGTAGAGTCCATTGGATGACCACGTTTGTAACAATTTGCTAGAAATTTCTTACTTATCATTCCGGTACGCTCCCTTACATTGAGCAATTCCTATTATTTCAATTATGTAAATGATGCTAGGGCGTCATAAGGAGACATCCCATGCCAGTTCTGAGGGCAATATTCTGACAGGCCTGTAACCTTCCCCAGTGAGTGTCCTTTAGGCCCGGCGACCACACCGGTAACGTAGCTCATGAGCGGTTGGCCAATTGCCTTGTATATTGTAAGCAGCGTTTCTTTTTCTTTTCCCCAGTTGCTGCCAGCAAGTGACTTGAGCATTTGGTTGCGACCTTGGACAGTCGGTAGCGTAACACCATCGACGTGGACGTCCAGCGCATCAGCGCTTTTTATTGGACGATTCTGCACGCTGTTGACTCGTGGACACCAACGAAATCCCCACACGTCACAAGTTGGCTTCCAGTTGCGTAAAATCGTAACGCACATAAATGTTTGGTCATGGGAGACAATGCTCCAATATCGCACTTAAATATATAAAAAAATGAAACACCAACCTCTTTGAACTTTCTAGGTGCGCTTTTATTTTGTCCAACAAACCGACACCTGTTTCTTTCTGTAGCCGAAATCGCCTATGAAATACTTTATCCTGCAGATCGTTAAAATGGTCGCTTCGCTCTGCAACCGATGTATTAAAAAAATCAGTTCCGAGATACTCAATGATTTCTTCATCGTCGTCAGAATAGAGCACCTCACTCATTATTACTTATTTCTTGAAGAAATTTGTCTTTCTTTTTGGATTTTATTGCGTAGAAGTGGACTTTAATTTGTCAAAGCGCATCTTGGACGTGTATTAGCAGTCAAACCCAGTACTAGAACATCATCAAAATGTATTACATCAGATCGACCACTACACAAGGACAACACCATCGCCGTTTTCTATGAATATCTTTTGACGGAATGAATACTTTTCTTTTTAGCTTTCAGAATCTTATTACTGAGGTCGAAGCGCGTCTTGGACGTGTATTAGCTGTAGACCCAGTACTAGAACATTATCAAAAACTATTATTCAGTTCGACCACCACACAAAGACACCATCGTGGCCAGAACCATTTGTACATAGCAGCTTACCAGCAAATATAATGAATTATATATATATGTAATTATTTAATTTCTTGTAGATGGCTGAGATGCTATATGTCCAATTGCCAAGATATTTCTTTTAAATTAAAATATTTCGGGGTTTTCGCGGTTGTTTTGATGTTCGTTTACTTGTCATTTCACATATTGCTTAAGAGTTAGCAAATTAACCCTTCAACATTGGCGAGTTAAAAAATTAACCTTTGAACCCTAGTTAAACTGCTAACTCGTCGTTGTGCAAGGCAATTTATCTTTCTAACCCCTCACGTCAAGTTAACTCGGAGTTAAAAAGATAACCTGCCGTTCTGCAAGTGGGCCTTAGGCAGCCAGCAGAAAATAATATGCGCAGTCCTACGGTACCTTAACCTGCTTCATAGAGCGCAGATTTTTTATAAGCTGTGGGCCAAAAAATATTTGCTGTAGCTAAGGTGCACATTGTTTTTCAGGTTTGGTTATTTTCATATAAGGAGTTCATGAGTGAAATCCAAGCTGCTGCTGAAGTGCTAATTTTTTCGTTACATTTGCCCAAAGTGTTCATTTGTCTGTCAGGCAGTTCTTTGAAGTTCCTAATATTATCTTAAAGTATAAGAAATTATTAAAACTAAACGAGGCTTTTAATTTGATGCTGGAGAAATTTAAACTAGCTGGAAGAATTTAACCACTCTGGAACAATATTGTAACGAATTTACTGCAAATCCTCTTATTTGCAACCTTCTGCTAAGTTCGAATCACTAAACTGTTGAATAAATAACTACAATATTGAATAATGGAAAAATGGCCTTTATTAAAGTGCTTCACAATAAATAATACTGCTATTGCTCGCCAGATAGCGTCTTAATCAAAACTGCTTGTAGCGCCTCTACCGTGGCTGCCTTTTATGCTCTTTGATTGATCGTTGCATCTTCTAGGCGCTTCTGTTCTAGAATATACTAGCTGGTTTTCTGTTATAATTATAACTACAGATGTACGTTTATAGCTCTCACATGCGCGGGTGTTTGTGAGCGACACTTCTCCCTGCGTGTACGTACATATGTGTAGACATAATGATTGAATTATTGATGTGCATCAAGTCACTGCTTAGCATCGGCTTAGAGATGGCAGTACCCCTTAGTGTTGCTAATATTCGTAACAATATTCTATAAAAGCGTACAACTACTGGCGTATGATGATGACGTTAATATCATCGGCGTGAACACCCGCGCCGTAAATTCTGCTTACTCCGAACTGGAAACAGAAGCGGAAAAGATGGGTTTGATGGAGAGTGAGGACAAAACGAAGTACCTGCTGCATAGAGCAAAAAGGCAGCGCGTTTGCGCCTTGGAAACCACTTCATTTATTTGGTTACCAGCATTAAAACAAGCAACAACATCAGATCGAAAATCCAGCGAAGAATCACTCTTGCCAATAAATGCTACTTTGGACTAGGTAGGCAATTGAAAGTAAAGTCCTCTCTCGGCAAATGAAAATCATGCTGAAAAGTCACTTATCGTACCCGTCCTGTTTTATGGTGCAGAAGCATTGACCATGACAACATCAGATGAAGCGGGCCTGGGAGTGTTCGAGAGAAAGGTACTTCGAAAGATTTACGGATTTCTACGCGTTGATGATGGCTAGTACCGAAGAAGATTTAATGACAAGCTGTATGAACTTTACGCAGACATCAACATAGCGAATTAAAACGCATCGGCTACGCTGGCTTAGCCATGCAATGCGAACGAAAGATGAAAATATTTGTATCGGAACACGACTATGGCAGCAGAGTTAGAGGGCGTCCGCACTCCTCTGGAAAGACCAGGTGGAAAAATATTTAAACACCATTGGTGTGACCAATTGGCACCAGATGGCAGAGCTAAGAAGCGACTGGCGCGCCTTGTTGGACGGCCATAACCGTTTAAACGGTTAAGCGCCAATTTAGTAAGTAAGTTAGTAAAAAATAATTATTTAAGGTGTAATTTTCATTAAAGTTTAAGGACAGTTATTCCAATTGACAGCTAGCTCAACTCGCCGTTCATAAAACGAAGCTTCTATCAATTATTTTACGGAAATATGCTTGCAACGTATCAACAAAAATACAAAAACAATTTTCTCTAAGAGCGCCCAATATTAGCCGATTTTTTTTGCAAGCTTGTGGAAATAAAATGCTAGGTTGATTAGCGAATTGCATAGAAAGCAACAATACAAAGTAAGCTAGTTCAGTTGGCTAAGCGGTTTGAGCTGAAACCGTTTCAGCAATAGTCGACCAAAACAGGGCACAATTGTGAACGAGCGAATGAAATGTACATAAGAATGAGAAGATAAACAAAAATAACAAAATTGCAGCGTGGCGTTAGGGTATCATACATACAAACAAACACTCCTGTAAGCTTTCGCCATTATGAAACTCTCTAGCTATTTTGAAGCATTTTTTAAAGCTCGCTTGCAAATTATTTTGCCTTCTATTACGCTGGCTTGACTATGCCGATCGAGTACACACGAACAAGTATAGGCAAACAGAGAGCATTGAACTTTTTGTACAGTTTTTTGGTTTTGCGTAAACCACTATTCGCTAGCATACTTCTGAGAGGAAACGTACTGTTGTTGTTGTGTTAACAGTGCTTCGCCCATTTCAATGGGTGCTGTTTGGTTGCTGTGCTGCTCGGCTATGGAGCCGGGTCGAAGGAGCGCTCTAGGCGCCATTTTGATGCACTTTCTCCTGGAACCAATTAAATTTTTAGGCTTATGTACCTGCTTATTGTTTTATTCAATCCACTTGGTTAAAACAATATACCTACTTATGTCTTTGATGCGGCAGTTTGACACCGCGCTTAAGTCCGGCAACACATAATTGCCTAGTGTTCAGGACCGAAAATTTGCGTGGGCCCTCCTGTCTACAGCTCCTACACCTCTCATTGAGGGTATACCCATTATACCCGCGTGTGGGCCAAACGGCAAGTGCACTGTAATTGTGGCCGTGATTCTGAATATTTCCTTCCTAGACCTATTTAGTAGATACCTAATCGGTTCTTATCTGGTTGTACTCCGGCCAGATTAGTTTGGTGATTCTACAGGTGTCTGTAGAGTAACAATCACCGATTGCTATTTTCCCAAGACAGGTGAGAATGTCTCTTTTAATTAATGTGAGTGGTCGATGCATCGTGACTTCTTCCGAGATGCCTAATGATGCACCTGCCTTTGCTATTTCATCCGCTTTTTCGTTGCCGTCAATGTTCCTGTGGCCGGTTACCCAGCTGAGTGTGATAGCTGCTTGGTTAGCTGCTCCACGTAGCACCCCCTTACAGTTATCGATGGTTTTAGAGGATGTGTACGGTGATTCTAGCGCTTTGAGCGCTGCTTTACTGTCGGAGTATATGACTACCTCACCGTCTATCCGGTTCTGCAGCAGAAAGGTGCATGCTCTCTCTATTCCTTGCAGCTCTGCTTGGAAGATACTAGCTGGGGATTGCGACTTTTAGTTGGTTGGAGAAGACACCTGTACCGACGCCGCAGTCCATTTTGTATCCGTCAGTGTAGAGTGAGGTGACCCCCTCCCTGCCAACTCTGTCGGCCGACCAATCCGTTCTAGAGGGTATCTTCACCTTGTAATTCCTGTCGAATATCAGTGTTTTTGAGAGGTAATCTGTTGTCGAATCCACATCGGCGAGCCTTGTTAGGATGTGGATGGGGAACAATAGGCAGATTGGTGTTAGATACGCAGGTTCCACTTTAAAATTGAAAGTACGGTTGGTGTCATGTGGCGACATATCGCATGCAGGACATACATTACGTATGTCGGAGTAGTTTCTGGACAAATAATTAAGACAGTTGAAACGTAAAATCATACCTTGTATAGGGGTATTATAACGTTTACATAAAATAACAATAATTAAAATAAGTCTCAATTATAGATTTATAAACCTTTACTTTATAGTCATTACTTAAGATTTACAAGTTCTTTGAATAAACCATAATTATACTTTTCATGAAAATGAAATGGTATATTAACATGCCAACCTAATAACTTCGCACTGCGTTTTTAGCGCACGCAAACAACCGGCGATTTTTGCCCTAACCGAAATAAGTATGCATTGCGATAATGTAAAACATGTATGCAAACGTCAAATCTAAATGTCACACAGAACAAAAATTGGGAATGGAGTTAGGTTTTCACGCAGCAAATTCAATTTCGGTTGCTCTCATACAAGTTGTATGTGCATGAGACATTTTTGACAGAAAATGACTTGCGTGCGTTTATATTAGGGTAGCATGTAACTTCGTCACGAATCCCAAAATTGTAAGTCCTTAAAGGAAAATAGACCCACCATTAAGTATACCGAAATAATCAGGATGAAGAGCTGAGTTGATTTAGCCATGTCCGTCTGTCTGTTTGTATGCAAACTAGTCCCTCAATTTTTGAGATATCTTGATAAAATATGGTGAGCGGGTGTATTTAGGTGTCCGATTAGACATTTGTCGGAACCGGCCGGATCGGACCACTATAGCATATACCCTCCATACAAGCGATTTTTCAGAGAAAGAGGATTTTTGTCATATCTTCCTCAATTTATCAGATTGAAGCTTCAACCTTCACCATATGCTTTCGTATATTGCACATATTGTTGTCTGCAAAAATGGATGAGATCGTTAGTTCAGATAAGAAACTTTTAGTAATTACTGCCCCATTTTCAGAGCTAGAGCCTTCAAATTTCACCGAATGCTTACACATATAGCATATATTGTTGTCTGAAAAAATCACAGAGAATATATTGTTAAAATAAGTGGTTCTTGGTCATAGTTTCAACATGCAGACCACAAAAAACGTGAAAATTTGCATTCTGACACAAACAACCTACTTATTTTTTATTTTATATTTATCTTAAAAATCGCTTATGTATGTACATCTGTTCACTATATATTTCTTATCTTATGCAGCCGATTATTTGGATATTACGAATGTGATAAGATTATTGTTCAGCCCCATTCATGAAGGGTATGAAGTCTTCGGCACAGCAGAAGACAATCGCGTCCTTACTTGTTTTTTGTTGTCTTGCTTACTCACTACACAGTTTGCGTGAAATATGTTGAATACTTTTTAAAAAATTATCCGAATCCTGAAGGACAGTTGCAAGTTTCGAATGGATATCCAGTTGGCAGTTAGGATATCTTAACTGTAATAATCTTAATTTACGGCCTTGAGCTAGTGAATACAAAAAATGAGAGCTCATTATTTTATTCTACAATATAAAAATGAGCATCTGCATGTGCTGCTAAGCGCAAAACTCGAGAACGGTTGGACCGATTTCGCTAACTCTTATTTTTAGAATATTCCCTGCGAAAAGTTCTTTCCTGGAAGTTGATCAGTGACCGATCTATTCGAACAAATTCTATCCATCGTTCGATTTGCCTGAAATTTAGTTTATGTAGCCCTTTGCCTGGATATGTATTTACGAAACTTTTTTTCCGGTAAGTGGACCAGGGATCAATCTATTTGAACAAATTGTATTCACCGTTCGAATTGCCTGCAATTTGGTATAAAGGTAGGCCTTTGCAGTATTTGCAAACCTATTTTTTCGGTAAATGGACCATGGACCGACTGGGAGTGGTACTGGGACTGGCACTAGAATAGAAACTTGAACTGGGAGCGGAACTTGGTCTGAGACTGTTACTGAAACTGGATCTGGGACAGGGAAAAAAAGATGGAGAGGAATAAGAGGAATCGGAGAAGAGAAAGGAGGGAAGGATAATGAGAATGAGAAAGAGATAGAGTAAAAAGAAGATATGGAGTTGGGGATAGATACATTGAAGGAAAAGTCGGAGAGGGAGAAAGAGAAGCAGAGGAAGAGAATGACAGAGGGAGATGTGAATAAAAGGATAACGAAAAGGGGGAGAGAGGGACAGTAAGATGTAAAAACTTCTTAAAAGTTATGCAGATAGACCAAAGTAAGGACAGAACAACATCTGCCGGGTATGCTAGTTAACTATATAAAAATCTTTCTTATCTATAAACTGAATAATTTCCTAGTTTTTTAAATGCAGAAACTAAGCAGTTTTTTATTAAATAACAGATGTACTTAATAGAGCAGATAGACTAAAAAAATATACATGCACTGGTGCGGCGCATTTTGCTTCGATTGTGGACTGTATGCGGCGATCAAATGGCAGCTTCTGTTGTTGATGCGGTTGCTTTGCTTGCAAAACGTCCAATGAAGAAATAATAGCTCCAGGAATTTCTTTCCTATTTTAATCAATTTATTTAACACTTTTCAGACTTATGCATAAATTTCACAAATTCTAATTATTTGAAAAGCACACGATCATTCAAAGTCATTTTACTAGTTCTTATTAACTAATTATTGGAAGTTACGAACGATAGAATCAAAGAGAATGAAAGAATGCAACTGTATAGACTTGCATGTTAACCCTTATGTTATCATATTTGCATAAGCTGAACATGTTTAAGTACTCAACACAACATGCTTAAATGAACTCAACATACCGCCACCCTTGAACAATCTTGATATGTTCAATATATGTAAATTACAAAAAAAAAACGTTTAAATACAAAGCTTTAGCAAATAGAAATTTCAAACTTAAATTAAGTTAAATAACTGCATATTAGTTTTCTTCGGAAAATACATCCCCTTTTTTTGGTAGAAGACACAGCTTAGATATTGGTCGAGTGAATTCTCCATTTGCGGTTTTTATCGTTACGACGCGTACGTGACCATCTGTACCAGGATGGCAATGAATTATTCTTCCGAGTGTCCACTTTGTCGGAGGAGATGGTTCATTAAAAACAGCGATGACGTCTCATTCTTGGAAATTTCGTGATGGACGAAACCACTTAACACGTCGTTGCCAGCTGACGAGGTATTCGTCTCTCCAACGACGCCAAAAATGTTGACGAATAGCAGAGATCCACTGCCACCTCTGTTGCAGGGTTCCAGAAAACCCTTGACCCTCAGGTTCTGGAATAGCCCGTAATGGTTCGCCTACTAGAAAGTGGCCAGGCGTTAAAATCGATAAATCGCTTGCATCCGATGAAATGTCGCATAATGGACGGGAGTTGACACAAGCCTCCACCTCCGTTAAAAGCATACTAAACTCCTCATAGTTTACGAGAGTTTCCCGGAGGGAGCGTTTAAGATGATATTTTATGCGTTTGATTCCAGTTTCCCATATCCTCCCATGTGCGGACGGTGGATTGAATCGCCACTCAATAGCAGAGGCTGCAAAAAACGATTGAAGTGGGGGGTCTTGCATGCACTCTTAATATTTCTCACGGAGTTCCCTTTCTGCACCAACGAAATTTGTCCCGTTATCCGAAAACATTTCTTTGCAATAGCCTCTGCGGTTGATGAATTGTTTAAAGGCATTTAGAAATGAGGAACTTGAAAGATCTCCAACAAATCTGAGTTGCATTGCACCTGTGCACATGCAGACAAATGAAGATATATAACCTTTTATGTATTTAGCTCCTCGGCCTAAACACCCGCGCTGTTAGCTCTGCTTACTCCAAACTGGAAAAAGAAGCGGTAAAGATGGGTTTGATGGTGAATGAGGACAAAACGAAGTACCTGCTGTCATCGAGCAAAGAGTCAGCGCATATGCGCCTTGGCAGCCACGCTAAGTATTTAGCTCCTCTTCCCTGAGTAAATTTGTATACATAAGGCCCAGCAAAGTCTACTGCTGTACGAGTCAAGCAGAGAGCATACGTTAAGCGAGGCGAGGGAAGATCACCATAGATTGCGTTGCGAGTTTGCGATTTAAAGCGGTACATTTGACGCATTTTCGATAGATATTATGAATTATGTTGTGAGCACCCACGAACCAAGTTCTATAGGTGGACGCCTTTTCGACATATCGCCATAAAGGTGGACCAGGGGTGACTCTAGAATTTGTTTGTACGATATGGGTATGAAATGAAAGGTGTTAATGAGTATTTTAAAAGGGAGTGGGCCTTGGTTCTATGGGTGGACGCCTTTTCGAAATATCGCCATAAAAGTGGACCAGGGGTGACTCTAGAATGCGTTTGTACAATATGGGTATCAAACGAAAGTTGTTAATAAGTATTTTAAAAGGGAATGGGCCTTAGTTCTATGGGTGGACGCCTTTTCGGGATACCGCCAGAAACGTGGACCAGGGGTGACTCTAGAATTTGTTTGTACGACATGGGTATCAAATGAAAGTGTTAATCAGTATTTTAAAAGGGAGTGGACCTAAGTTCTATAGGAGGACGCCTTTTCGAGATATCGCCATAAAGGTAGACCAGGGGTGACTCTAGTATTTGTTTGTACGATATGGGTATCAAACGAAAAGTGTTAATAAGTATTTTAAAAGGGAGTGGGCCTTAGTTCCATAGATGGACGCCTTTTCGGAATATCGTTATAAAGGTGGACCAGGGCTGATTCTGGAATGCTTTTGTATAATATGGGTATCAAACGAAAGGTGTTAATAAGAATTTTAAAAGGGAATGGGCCTTAGTTCTATGGGTGGACGCCTTTTCGGGATATCGCCATAAACGTGGACCAGGGGTGACTCTAGAATACGTTTGTACAAATGGGTATCAAATGAAACGTGTTAATTAGTATCTTAAAATGGCGTGGGCCTTAGTTCTATGGGTGGACGCCTTTGAGAGATATTGCCATAAAGGTGGACCAGGGATGACTCTAGAATGCTTTTGTACAATATGGGTATCAAACGAAAGGTGTTAATAAGTATTTTAAAAGGGAATGGGCCTTAGTTGTATATGTGAAGGCGTGTTCGAGATATCGACCAAAATGTGGACCAGGGTGACCCAGAACATCATCTGTCGGGTACCGCTAATTTATTTATATATGTAATACCACGAAGAGTTATCCTTCCGAAATTCCAAGGGCTTTTGATTTCGCCCTGCAAAACTTTTTCATTTTCTTCTACTTAATATGGTAGGTGTCACACCCATTTTACAAAGTTTTTTCTTAAGTTATATTTTGCGTCAGTAGACCAATCCAATTACCATATTTCATCCCTTTTTTCATCCCGTTATTACTGCATTTTTTCATTTTTAGTAATTTTCGATATCGAAAAAGTGGGCGTGGTCACAGTCGGATTTCGGCCATTTTTTACACCAATATAAAGTGAGTTAAGGTAAGTACGTGAACTGAGGTTAGTAAAGATATATCGATTTTTGCTCAAGTTATCGTGTTAACGGCCGAGCGGAAGGACAGACGGTCGACTGTGTATAAAAACTGGGCGTGGCTTCAACCGATTTCGCCCTTTTTCACAGAAAGCAGTTATCGTCCTAGAATCTAAGCCTCTACCAAATTTCACAAGGATTGGTAATGTTTTGTTCGACATATGGCATTAAAAGTATCCTAGACAAATTAAATGAAAAAGGGCGGAGCCACGCCCATTTTGAAAATTTCTTTTAGTTTTGTATTTTGTTGCACCATACCATTGCTGGAGTTGAATGTTGACATAATTTACTTATATACTGTAAAGATATTAACTTTTCTTTTAAAATTTGACTTTCAAAAAATTTTTTTTTAAAAAGTGGGCGAGGTGGCTCTCCGATTTTGCTAATTTTTATTAAGCATACATATAGTAATAAGGGTATCGTTCCTGCCAAATTTCATCATGATATCTTCAACGACTGCCAAATTACAGCTTGCAAAACTTCTAAATTACCTTCTTTTAAAGGTGGGCGGTGCCACGCCCATTGCCCAAAATTTTACTAGTTTTCTATTCTGCGTCATAAGTTCAACTCACCTACCAAGTGTCATCGCTTTATCCGTATTTGGTAATGAATTATCGCACTTTTTCCATTTCTCGAAATTTTCGATATCGAAAAAGTGGGCGTGGTTATAGTCCGATATCGTTCATTTTAAATAGCGATCTGAGACGAGTACCCAGGAACCTACATAGCAAATTTCATCAATATACCTCAAAATTTACTCAAGTTATCGTGTTAACGGACGGACGGACATGGCTCAATCGATTTTTTTTTCGATACTGATGATTTTGATATATGGAAGTCTATATCTATATCGACTCCTCTGTGAACTCTGTGAGCTCTGCTCAACTGAGTATAAAAAATGCCTAAACACATAATCCCCAAATTCAAAATCCCCAAAATCAAAATCTCCAAACACAAAATTCCAATGCTATAATAAACATCATGACCGTGTAAAAAATAGCAATATATCTTTCCTCTTTCATTCATATTTATGTATGTATAAATATATATTCACTTTTTGGCAATACATATTTTTACTTATCCATATATAGGACTGCTAGTCGCTCTAATTCGAACAAGCTAACAGAAGCGTGTACTACGCAGAAGGACATCACCGTGGCAGTAGCTACGGGTATACCACACAATCGGACTTGGCATGGCGTAGCCCAGGGTTATTATTTAAAGGCGCGGCCGAAGGCCGCCTATGCAGAAAGTTGGTGTGGATTATTAACTTCTTTTGGTCGCGGTGAATTTATTTCACACATAAAATGGGGATTATGAGTTTGGGGATTTTGATTTTGGGGATTCTGATTTTGCGGATAACGTGGTAGACCCCTTTCAGAGCGTACGTGGTTCCAGTATTCTGGGGGTATGACATCTGAATATAGGCGACGTGATTTGCGACGAATATTTCCCATTTATTAGAGTGTGCTTGAAGCCACGCTAACGTAATTGTTGAATCCGTACATGCTATCAGTGGACAACGGAAATCCTTCCAACTATACGTAACAGCCTTGACCAATTTTGCAGCGAGATGTGCAGCGCACAACTCGAGACGAGGTAATGTTGTTGTTTTTAGCGCGGCAACCTTAGTCTTTGAAGAAATTAAGCCGATTGTGATGTGACCATCCTCACGTACAGTGCGAGCGTATATGACAGCGGCATAGGCGCGCTCGGAAGCTTCGGTGAAAACTTGCAACTCTGTAAACGAGTATTTTGATCCGACTCCGACACAACTGTTGACCTTAAGGTCAGATAAGAGTGCCAATTGCACCTGCTCTGGTTATAATGTCCAGAGGAAAGACCGCGAGAGCGGAAATGGAGGCGGCCTTGCGTTTATTATACACCACTCTGTGCAATATTATATATTTGATCCTGGCATCGACCGCAGGGACAATGTCTTAGAACGTCAAGACCTATCTGTCCGGTCAGGCGATGCAAATCTAGAAATCATCAACATCTGCATCCCTCTTGTCACCTGTTGCCCCAGTGGATACCGCCCTAACATCGAGGCCTTACTCACTGGCAACAATCGCATTATCTTAGGCGATTTCAATGCCCATCACGACCTATGGCATTCAAACTTGCGGGCGGACAGTAGGGGTGAGATGTTGGCAGATCAAATAGACGAAACGTTCTGCACAATAAACGGAGACGCCCCCACACGTATGGTAGGAAGCTGTCATAGCTCGCCAGATATCTCAATCGTGAGCGCAGAACTCGTAAACTGCGTCAACTGGCAGCCGATGGTAACATTGGCATCCGACCACCTGTCCATACTTATTTCGTTCGAGCGTACCGCCGACTTCATCGTCACCGAAAAACGCACTTTCATAAACTTCAAAAAAGGAAAGTGGGAAGAATATAAATCTGCAACAGACAGCAGCTTTGCTGCCCTCCCTATTCCGACTGATGCCCGCCAAGGGGAGCGTGCTTTCCGTAAGGTCATTGAATCCGCCTCGGCACATTTCATTCCCGCCGGGAGAATTCCCGAAATCCGGCCCCACTTCCCGGCGGAGGCCGCGAGCTTAGCGAGGGAACGCGACCTTATAAGACAGCTTGATCCAGGCGACCCCCAAATAGGGGATATAAACCAACGCATCAGATTGCTTGTGGACGAACACAAGCGGGCGAAATGGGAAGAGCACCTAAGAGGTTGTAACCTCTCTACCGGTGTAGGTAAACTTCGGTCCACCGTAAAGTCCCTATCGAATCCGACCAAGCACAAAGACAAAGTTTCCATCGCCTTTGGCGATAAGGTGCTGTCGGATGCGAAAAAATGCGCGAGCGCTTTCTGCCGACAATATATAATGCATCCTACGGTCGACAAAGATAGACGGGGAGCCAACAGACACGCACATAAACACAAATTCAGCGCGTCACCAATTACCATCACCGCTAGAGAGGTTGAGGACGCCATTGGTAGCGCTAAACCATCCAAAGCAGTGGGCCCAGGCGGCATAGCCATGCCGATGCTTAAAAACCTAGGGAAAGAGGGTTTCAAATATTTAGCGCATGTCTTCAACCTGTCTCTTTCCACCTTTGTCATACCCGAGAAATGGAAAATGGCCAAGGTGGTCCCGCTACTAAAGCCTGGGAAACCAGCTAATGTAGGTGAGTCATATCGTCCGATATCTCTCCTATCGCCAGTGACAAAGACGCTTGAAGCCATTTTGCTCCCTTATTTCCAAGCACATTTGCAGCTAGCCCCTCATCAGCATGGCTTCAGAAAACTCCATAGCACTACCTCCGCGCTAAATGTCATTAGCACCCAAATAAATTGCGGTTTGAATCAATACCCCCACCATAGAACAGTACTCGTAGCGCTAGACCTATTAAAAGCTTTTGATACGGTCAACCATGGCTCGTTACTGCAAGACCTGGAAGAGTCTACCCTTCCCCCATGTCTTAAAAGGTGGACCGCAAATTATCTGGGTGGTCGGCAGACATCGGTGCAATTCAGAAACGAAACATCAAAACAAAGGAGAATTAAACAAGGGGTGCCACAGGGTGGTGTCCTATCCCCGCTTTTGTTTAATTTATACATATCTAAGCTACCTTCACCACCGGAAGGAGTCACAATCGTTTCCTACGCCGACGACTGCACAATAATGGCCACAGGCCCAGGCCCAGAGATCGATGAGCTATGCAATAAAATAAACGGCTATCTCCCTGATCTCTCCAGTTTTTTCGCCTCGCGAAACCTGGCATTGTCACCGACTAAATCTTCCGCGACCTTATTTACAACATGGACGCCCCAAATGTCGACCATATTGAACATCCACGTCGATGGCACTACGCTACCGACTGTCCTACACCCCAAAATCTTGGGTGTGACGTTTGATCAGGATCTACATTTTGGTGCGCACGCAACCGCAATTGTTCCAAGAATACAGAGCCGTAATAAAATCCTCAAATCCCTTGATGGCAGTACCTGGGGAAAAGATAAAGAAACGCTCTTGACCACATACAAAGCAATTAGCCAGCCGATTACGTGCTACGCGTCACCCATATGGTCGCCAAGCCTAAAAACCACCCACTGGAAGAAACTACAGGCCTGCCAAAATACTGCTCTTAGAATCGCCACGGGCTGTTTTCTTATGTCCCCAGAACACCATCTGCATAATGAGGCGAGAATACTCCCCATCAGGGAGAGAAATGAGATGCTGACCAAACAGTTTCTGTTGAATACCCAGAAACCTGGGCATCCCAACAGACATCTGATTGACGAACCAGCACCGCCTAGGGGCCTAAGGAGTCATCTCCGTAAGCATTTTGAGGAAATACGGCACCTGAGAACCCAGCCGTATGAAGCGAAAAAACACAAGCAGGTCCTTGGTGAACTCCATAGACAGGCGTCGGACCTTTATGTCGGGAATTGCCCGGTGAATCCAGTACTTGAAGAAAAATATCCAGAACTCGCGGAAGAGGAACGCATACTCCCCAGGGAAACGCGTGTCACTCTTGCTCAACTTCGTTCTGGATACTGTAACAGGTTAAACTCTTACCTATCCAGAATCAACCCCGACATACAAAATGTATGCCCCGCTTGCAATGTGTCCCCACATGACACCAACCATCTCTTTAATTGTAATGTGGAACCAACGCCTCTAACACCCCTTTCCTTATGGTCCACCCCTGTTGAAACGGCAAGTTTCCTTGGACTCCCGTTAGAGGATATTGATGACAATTTGTGATCGGTCGCGGCTATTAGGTGGGGCGAGCATTGCTACAACAACAACAACAACAGAGTCCACCTTTATGTCGATATCTCGAAAACGCCTTCACATATACAACTACCACCACTCCCTTTTAAAACCCTCATTAATACCTTTAATTTGCTACCGATATCTTACAAACACATTCTAGAGTCACCCCTGGTCCACCTTTATGGCAATATCTCGAAAAGGCGTCAACCTATAGAACTAAGCCCCACGCCCTTTTGAAATACTTATTAACACCTTTCGTTTGATACCCATATTGTACAAGCGCATTCTAGAGTCACCCCTGGTCCACCTTTGTGGCGATATCTCGAAAAGGCGTCCACCTATAGAACTAAGGCCCACTCCCTTTTAAAATGCTCATTGACCCCTTTCATTTGATACCCATATCGTACAAACAAATCCTAGGGTCGCCCCTGGTCCACCTTTATGGCGATATCTCGAAACGGCGTTCACCTATGGAACTAAGGATCACTCCCTTTTAAAATACTCATTAACACCTTTCATTTGATACCCATATCGTACAAACAAAATCTAGAGTCACCCCTGGTTCACCTTTATGCCGATATCTCGAAAAGGCGACCACCTATACAACTACCACCACTCCTTTTTAAAACCCTCATTAATACCTTTAATTTGATACCCATATCGCACAAACACATTCTAGAGTCACCCCTGGTCCACCTTTATGGCGATATCTCGAAAAGGCGTCCACCTATAGAACTAAGCCCCACTCCATTTTAAAATACTCATTAACACCTTTCGTTTGATAGAACTAAGGCCCACGCCCTTTTAAAATGTTCATTAACCCCTTTCATTTGATACCCATATCGTACAAACAAATTCTAGGGTAACCCCTGGTCCACCTTTATGGCGATATCTCGAAACGGCTTCCACCTATGGAAATAAGGATCACTCCCTTTTAAAATACCCATTAACACCTTTCATTTGATACCCATATCGTACAAACAAATTCTAGAGTCAACCTTGATCCACCTTTATGGCGATATCCCTAAATGGCGTCCACCTATAGAACTATGGCCCACTCCCTCTTAAAATAGTCGTCAATACCTTTCATTTGATACACATGTCATACAAACACATTCCAGGGTTACCCTCGGTTCATTTTCCTACATGGTTATTTTCCCTTATGTTGCCACCATAGCTCTCAACTGAGTATGTAATGTTCGGTTACACCTGAACTTAACCTTCCTTACTTGTTTTAATTTAATTTTAATTTAATTTAATTTTTAATTTTTAATTTAATTTGCAATTGAATATGCAATTTGTATACTTAGATATAAAAAAGGAATGTTTAAGTTTGTTTACCGGAGTAGATTGAATGTTATACATTAATTTAGTTTAGCATACAGAATATATGAACCAGAAATGGAATAAAAAGAAAAAAAGTATTTACCTTTTATTGTAAACTGATGTAATGTGAAATTCTAATAAAATTTTTTTTTTATTATGATACAATATTATTAACTGGCTGACGACATTATGTTCAGTCTCGTATTACACTCAACGAGATGAAACTAGCGGAAATAGATGTGTATGCGTCTTTGTTTTATAAATTTTGCTAATTGAAAATGCTTTGATTTCTAAATGTAAGATGAATCAACCTGAAATAAATCTGTATATGTAACACCATAAAAACACGATTTATTACTAATATTATATTCAGCGTGCTTTGCACACAGAGTGTATTAACTTTGATTGGATAACGGTTGGTTGTACAGGTATAAAGGAATCAAGATAGATATATCCTTCCATATATCAAAATCATCAGTATCGAAAATAAATTTGATTGAGCCATATCCGTCCGTCCGTCCGTCCGTCTGCCCGTTAACACGATAACTTGAGTAAATTTTGAGGTATTTTGATGAAATTTAGTATATAGGTTTCTGGTTACTCATCTCAGATCGATATTTAAAATGAACGATATCGGACTATAACCACGCCCACTTTTTCGATATCGAAAATTTCGAAAAACCGAAAAAATGCGATAATTCATTACCAAAGACAGATAAAGCGATGAAACTTGGTAGGTGGGTTGACCTAATGAAGGAGAATAGAAAATTAGTAAAATTTGGACAATGAGCGTGGATCCGCCCTTTTTCATTTATTTGTCTAGAATACCTTTAACGCTATAAGTCGAACAAAAATTTACCAATCCTTGTGAAATTCGGTAGAGGCGTAGATTCTATAACGATAACTGTTTTCCATGATTTATTTTCTTTTTTGGCCGTTAGTATATACTGTTGTTGTTATTGTTAGCTCAAGTTCGGATTAAATAAAACACTTTTATTTCGGTTTTATTAATTTAATGATAATTTAGACCTCAGTCTTAAGTCATCGTCAGGACTGCAAAGAACAATACGTATTTATAACAAACATATGTACCTAAAAACATTAATTAACATATAGCATATCAATACAACTTACATCTTAAGCTGCACTTGCAAGACTGACGTTTAACAAAACAATTATAAAATGAAACAGCGATTGATAATCTAAACAGAGAGTATAAACAAATGAAAGAATCGTGATTGTAAACAAAAAACTTTCAAAACAACAAAGTAATAGACGGCGAATACATAAATGCGTGGTCATCTCAGCATTACAGTTACATTTGTCACGAATGTTTGTTGTTCCTAATTAGGTTGCGGTAGACATTTGAACAATTCGCGATGCCCGTTTTAAAATTCATCCTCTTATCATTAGGGGTGTCCACTATTTGTAGCATTTCTAAAATGAAACGTTTATTATAACTTCTCTCCTTTTCTAAAATAGCGACATTGTCAAAGTCCGGGTAATGTCCTGTATCTTGGCAGTGTGAAGTGTTTTGTTGTCCGCAAAATTGTTCCTTAATTTTATGTTAGACTTGTGTGCGGATATCCTTGTCTTGAGTTTTGTTTTTGTAGTACCCACATATACTTTCTCGCATATGTGGGACCCGTCACCATTGCAAGGAATCTTTATACGATATCTGACTTTCCTGTGTTGAAATTTTTTTAGGTTAATGAAAATTTTCCGTAGTGTGTTGTTATAGGTGAAAGCTAACCGCACGTTTTCTTTGTCATACATGTTCGAATATCTTATAAAAATAAAAAAATGTAAGGCGCGATAACTTCCGAAGAGATCTAAGGCCGAGCTTCTCTTCCAATTTGCGTCGTGCCCCTCTTGATTTTCCCTACAAATTGGACGGACGGGACCTACATGTTTTATGCCGACTCCGAACGGCATCTGCAAGGCAGATATGTTTTCGCTGTGAGCTTTTCATGGCACAAATGCACTCGGAGCGCTTGCCAAACACTGCCGAGGGGCGACCCCGCTTAGGAAAATTTTCTTCTAATTGAAAACCCTTATTCCCAAAATTTTGATGTTGCTTTGCCCGGGGTGCGAACCCAGGGCATACGGTGTGGCAGGCGGAGCTCGTTACCATCACACCACGGTGGCCGCCATTGCTTCTAATGAAATCTATATCTTGGCGTTTTTAGCTTGTTTATTAACGCCTTCACTGGGTCGGGAATAATAATCGCGAATTATTTTCTTGGTTAGCTCTGAGGGAAAATTGTTGTTTTCCAAGATCTTTTTAATAATTATAATGTTTTTCAAATGGTAAATATTGTCGCTGATGGACAAAATTCGGCTGACAAAATTATTAGCAGTGTTCAAAATAAGTATTTTTTCATGTCGTGAGTTGAAATTTATGAGCCTCCCCGAGGCTGTTGGTTTTTGGTACCAATCTATGGTTAAGAAATTATTCTTCCTAATGACCAATGTATCCCAGAATGGTATTTTCTTGTCTTTTTCTATTTTCACTGTGAATTTGATGGATCTGTGGTATTCATTTAGTGTATTCAGCATTATATTCGTACCTTCCGTTCTTATTATAGCGAATAAGTCGTCCACATAGTTTTTTAATTATCGTGGTTTGTTAATAGATTCAGTCTCAAATCTGGTTAACAATTCTCTCATAACGATATCCGCTATTACAGGTGAAGCTGGGGATCCCATTAACATTCCTGACCGTTGCTCGTATATTTTATCCTTGTACTTAAAATATCGGGTTTCCTTGATACAGAACTTAACAACGGTCAAGAAAAGTTCTTTTGCCATGGACGTGTGTTCTTTTATCTGGTCCCATTTGGAATCTATTATATCAAGGGCCAAATCTACTGGGATACTGGGAAACAAAGAAGCAACATTGAACGACACTAAACACTCATCATCATACACATAAGTATCTTTAATCCTTTTCTTGAAGTCTATCGCGTCTTTTACATTATACTTGGATTCCCGCGTTAGTTTTTTTACAATTTGAACAACGAATTTACACAGACTATAGGACGGAGAATTGCAGACGAACAGATAGGTCTAAGCGGAATGTCTGCCTTGTGGAACATAATGCTGAATACACTCAATGGATACCACAGATCCATCAAATTCACAGTGGAAATAGAAAAAGACGGGAAAATACCATTCTTGTATACATTGGTCATTAGGAGGAATAATTTCTTAACCATAGATTTGTATTAAAAACCAACAGCCTCGGGGATGCTCATAAATTTCTACTCACAACATGAAAAAAATCTTATTTTGAATACTGCTAACAATTTTGTCAGACGAGTTTTGTCCATCAGCGACAATATTTACCATTTGAAAAACATTATAATTATTAAAAGGATCTTAGAAAACAACAACTTTTCCACAGAGCTAACCAAGAAAATAATTCACGATTATTATTCCCGACCCAGTGATGGCGTTAATAAAGAAGCTAAAAACGCCAAGATATACAAGTCTGCAACATATGTTCCGAGATTATCAGAAAGAATAAGATATTCGAACATGTATGACAAAGAAAACGTGCGGTTAGCTTTCACCTACGACAACACACTACGGAAAATTTTCAGTAATCTAAAAGATAAAATCTCAACACAAGAAAAATCGGATATTGTATACAAGATTCCTTGCAATGGTGACGGGTCCCACATATGCGAGAAAGTATATGTTGGTACCACAAAAACAAAACTCAAGACAAGGATATCCGCACACAAATCGAACATAAAATTAAGGAACAATTTTGCGGACAACAAAACAGCTTTAATTTCGCACTGCCAAGATACAGGACATTACCCGGACTTTGACAATGTCGCTATTTTGGAAAAGGAGAGAAATTATAATAAACGTCTCATGTTAGAAATGCTACACATAGTGGACACCCCTAATGATAAGAGAATGAATTTTAAAACGGACATCGCGAATTGTTCACATGTCTACCGCAACCTAATCAGGAACAACAAACATTCGTGACACATTTTTTACCCACCCACACAAATATAAAGGCTTCGTCTTCGTTTTGAATTTAATTGTAATGCTGAGATGACCACGCATTTATGTATTCTCCGTCTATTAATTTGTTGTTTTGAAAGTTTTTTGTTTACAATTACGGTTCTTTCATTTGTTTGTAATCTTTGTTAGATTATCAATCGCGGTTTCATTTTATAATTGTTTTGTTAAATGTTCGTCTTGCAAGTGCAGCTTAACCCAGATATTCCGAACTCTATCAGTTATCCCTACTCTCCGGGAAGACGGAAAATAGAATATTGGAATAAAGTAGTATAGATTAAAAAAACTGCAGCGCTAAGAGAAAAGGTGAGAAATCTAAAATAAATAAGTTTAAAGGTATTTACAAAAAAATTAAGAAAAGAAAAGTTACTGGGCTATTGCGTTGGGCGCCATTGTTGTGTAACTGCCTGTAGTGATTAGATGCGGTGGCCGGCAGGCGTGGTGGCCGCCCGGCTAGAGCTCGTCAGTATTGGCGCGCTCTTCTTGCCACAGTACCTAACCAGAGTCACAGCAAAAAAAAAGTTCATGCTTTAGGAGGATCTGATGATAGGAGTGAACGAAGAAAAAGTGGGAGAAGCCTGTCCTTGTTTGGGGGAGCCGTCGCACCCCACCTGTTCACTAAACGCGAACAGCCTTGAACTCCACTTTGACTCCATAATCCGAGTGGAGTTCCTTTGGCAGACACTTGTTCGTCCGTCAAAAGGTCGGTCTAAGTCACTGGTCAGTTCGTGATTTCCGTCCAACAACCCCCCATACAGTCATCCATTTTTCTAAAGGCCACACCCACACTAATACTGAAAGTTAAACTACTCCATATTTACCTTTAGATACTTTCAACGAACCATTTGAAATGAAGCAAAGCAAGTATTCGTTTATACTGGCTTACGATTTTATTACAATAATTACTTAGTATCTTGCTTTATATTCTGCCCAGCAAATAATAACTGGCATCGGGTATTAATATCAATAGATTTAAAAATTGAAACCAAATTAAATGCAAGAAAAATTCAATACTTAATACTATGTACTCCATGCAGCTAGTACAGATATATTGTATAATTTAAATTAAATTACTATTCAATAGCCGCAAAATGATTTGCATCATACGACAATAATAGGAGAAAAAAAGTACCAATAACAAAAATTTACGCAGACTGCTATAGGGAAACCTAATCTCAGTCTCAGCTGAGTATCTAAAATCGATCGTACATGAGCGTATGACTTAATATAGGTATGCACATACGTGCGTGCATAGATTATTTTCCGCAATGCAGGCACATTTGTACATAGTGATTTTTATGTAAAAAGGTGTGTTCTAATATGAAAATTACTCACGTAAATAGGTTGTTGAGCATGCATATTCATATACATACATGTCATATGGGTCAGCTTGTAGAAACTCACCTCGCTGTCAACTCTCTAATGGTACCATCCGAAAGTGTACTGCAAAGAAATAGATATCAAAACAACATCCCTACCCACATATGTAACATTGGCCCTCTCTAGCTGAACAAAAGTGCATTAAAATTATTGCAGTGTCTGTTTGTAAATTATTATTATTTCCGCTTAGACACCCAGGTGCGTGTATTCGTAATAAGTAGAACTCGTTTAATAAAAAAGTAAATTATCCGGAAAAAAAGGAAATCCAAGTGCTACAAAGCTGCCGCTTGAGATTACTTGCAGCCCGCTCCTAATTACAAAAAGGCATAGGTATGAATATTGTAAGTTCCGTACGCAAGGTGACTTCATATAAATTTGTGTTGTTATTGTTGCGTATGGCCAAACAAAATCAAAAAAATGTCTAGTTAATACAATCTCATTAAACGCGTCATATGCATGCTTTCGAATAATAATAAATAATGAAAAAAAAAAACCGGGACACAAATTTTGTCTCAACAAAAGTGTAAGTGTGTAAGTGTACGAGAAACTGCATATAGAAATTCATGCACAAAATTAGTGACAGTGTTCCGTATAAATCATATAGGAATAAATTTAAACTAAAAAAATGTATCCAAAAAAGAACAATCTTGGGTTTGGTTATTGCCGGTCATCCGTTTTCAATCACCCTGTTTCTCGCTGCATAAAAGTGGTGTATATAGGTGCAAATGTATGCTGTGCTGATCTCACAGCTTGCGCTGCCGAGAATATGAGAGCCTGCCCTTATTCAGTGCTGAATCTGATGATTTCGTGGTGGTTTAATGGGTGATTTGAGGTCATTGGCCTTCCATGTTCTAGAACGTACATAAGTTTTGTAACAGCTGACCGCTTTTGCTCACTATCCTTAGGACGACTGCGCTGCTCCCACTACACGGCCACTAGTGCTGGCTAGTACGGATATGGCCAATCCCTTTTAAAATTGTGTTAACTTAATTATTTGTTGATGTATGCGTGTTACAGTGGATATGTAAATATGCAGATCGGTGTGTACTTGCGTGTTGTTAGTAAAATTTACGCGTCTTTGCCGGTGAATATTTAATGGTGTGTGAGTGTTCTCTAGGATGGATGAGTGGATGTTTTAATTGGATGTTACCGACCGTATTGAGGTGTGTGTTGATGTCTGTCATAGCCCGGTGCAGTTGGTGTTACGATGGATGAAGTTATATGCGTGTGTGTGTTTAAAGATGGAATGCTGTGATTTTGTAATATTTCCGAATAATAATAAAATTGAAGCGCTGAAGTTTAGCGTCAGAATGATATTCCTCTTTATTGAATAAATTCTTTCCTATTTATAAAAAGTTCTTAATCTATACATATTTACATTCTTAAATTAATATTTACATACTAGAGGTGCATGACTCAATAGTGAGAAATGCTTTGTCAGCGAATTATTATATTGACCTACATATTGTCAATATGATTCTTACTTGAGCAATTTGGGTATGACGCATTAATGCATTAGGCGACTTGGCAAACGCGAATGAACTCATAGTAGTTATCTGGGTCAATGAACGAATGATTGTAATGTTAAGCGTGTTTGAGGTGAGGTGAATTCCACGCGATACTATACCATCGGCCTTTTAAGTGAGCGTATATAATTCTATGCTTAATTATAGACGGTCACTCCAATGTCACTGTGATAAGTGTGCCGTGTTGTTTCATTTTTCGTTGAATGACCAAGTAAACTTGCTTGGTGTTACCAAATAATTTTTTGCATTCAGTTGTAATTTATGCCATGGTGGTAACTTGATATTATAAGTTTATATGTTTTCTTTTTGCTTTTATTCGTTTGCATTTGCTTTACATACTCTGCCCGTTATGCTCATTCTCGCTTTTTCATAATAAGCTGACTTTTTCTATTTTTTTTTTTGTGTATTTACTATGATGAGTAATTTATTATTTTTTTTTTTTGCTTTTTTTTTTTTGCACAGCCGACCCTTAAGAGCGCCGACTCCCTTAAAAAGCGGCATGTGTTTACAAATTATTATGAAGTAACTGTAACTTTGTGCTAACATGGGTTAGTATTTTTATTTCTTTTGTTTATTTGCATTTTCTTTCTTACCTATCTATGTTGTTGAGTAAATTGGGATGCTTATAGTATGATTGTTTTGGTTTTTAAATCATATAGTAAATGTTCTATACTGTGTCATGTAATATGTTCTATACCCGATTAAACCTATTCATATGAATTATATGTGTGGGTTGAAGTAAAATATTTTCTATTACTATATTCAACTCTAAAAAAAAAAATATATATTCCTATTACTATCTTCTATTCTACCTGTGGCTTAATAAAAATATCTTTCCTAAAATTATGATCTCTCTAAAAATTAGGTTTCCTATCTGAAGCATCTTAACTTATATTTATTTTTTCTTTTTTTATTTTTTTTTTTATTTCTTACTTTAATTATTTTTATTAAATAACGGCTTTTCATTGTTATTTCATTTTATTAGGGTTTTATTGAATTTAGTGTATAACAAAAATCTGTAGCTAATTGTGCAGGAATTTTGGAACTGAGGTTGACGGAAGAGCAAAGTAAATTATACTAATGGTAGTAGTTTAGCTGGTTAATGGAAGGATGGTACAGTGGATTCAAAAATTATTATATTTATTTTTCTTATTTTTCCAGCAATTTCTTGGATCTTGTTTGTCATGCGATTTCCGCGGCGGCCACCAAGACAGAATCGTCATGATTTTTATGAAGAATTATTTTTATTTTTATACCGGGATTTGTCACTTGAAAAACCTCTTGGGTTTGTGCAATTAGTTGATCTTGAGAACATGGCTATCAATTTTTAAATTTGCCTACTGCAGTAAATATTATTATTTTTTCCTTATAGATTTCAAGTCCTGGATTGCCGTCATTTCTTGTATGCCTGGTCCTCAACAATCTAGTTGCTTGATACTTTTTCTACGCTAACATTTTTCTATCCTAAGATGAAAATGAGCGCGACTAGTCTTTTATTGCAAATTTATATAGGGCTTTGCATATATTTTTAAGGTTCTCTTTGTGACTTTTTCTTCATAAATTTTTTTTTGGTCTTATTGGCTTGTTGTAAAATTTTTGTATTTTTTTTTTTTCATATGTCCGCTGACAAAAATTTTACCAGGGCTGTTTTATAAATCTTTTTCCTTTGACAGCCTTCAGGGATGTTGTCTTGATAACTTCCATGGAAACTACTACTGTGAGGTATGCAAATTATTGATTCGCCATTAACTTTGGGCAGGTCTAATGAAGCTGCCTTTAATGTCATTTGCGACATTTTGAGAGCTACTGGTTAAAGGTTTATTTTTAATTGTCTATTGCTCTTCCGCAGTTTTGGGTAAAACGAATTTAGATGTTTGAGAAGGGGAGAAAAACAGTTTTAGATGCGCTGTTGTACATTTTTCAATTGCATATACCTACTTGATTTTCATATATTTTTAAAGTATCGTAACTATTGCGATGGTCAATAGTATGATTACGCAGATTAAAACTGGTAGCCAAACATCTGGAATGTTTGGAGTAGTTTTTGGTTCTGGTTCAGCTGGTGGCTCATATTTTACAATTCTATACTCCGATGTTTCAGGGCTTCCTTTCCCTAGTTCGTAGCCAGCTATGGATATCATAATGCCGTGGGCAATCTTTGTCCACCAAGCCATGTTGAATTTTTCTTATAATTATTTTGCCTGCTTCTGTGTGAAAAAATGTTTGGTTTTATTCTTTATCATATGCATTCCATTTTACTTTATTATCTTTTTTTTATTTAATTAGCCTTGTTATCATTTAGAAAAAAAAATCTTTATTCTTAAAGAAAAATTTTGTTAAATTGATTTTTTTTATAGTTTCACAAAAATTTCTGCTTGACCATTAGTAGATGGGTGAACCGTGGCAGTAAACACGTGCCTAATGCCCTTGGATTTAATAAAATGCTGAAAATCAGCTGATGTAAACTGCCGAACTTTATCACTCACTACTACGTCGAATAGTCCATTGCGCGAAGACAGCTCTCTCATTGTTTTGACCGTAAGGTCTGACGTTATATGTTTCGTTAGAAAGACTTCCACCCACTTGCAAAAGGAGTCAATAATTTCAAATGCATATTGGCTTTAGATCGGCCCTGCAAAATCTATGTGTATGCGCTTCCAAGAAGCGTCTGTGGGTTTCAACGGAATTAATATACTTTTACTAGGACTATCTTGCAGTTCTTGGCATGCCACAAGTTCCTAATCATAACTTCGAGGTCTTTGTCTAATCCTGGCCACCAAACATATGAACGCGTAACGATTTCGTCTTCACCATGCCTGGGTGAGATATGTGCAAATATTTTAAAACGGCGCTCTGCAATTTTTTTGGAACTACTACTCGATATCCCCACATGATACAATTATGTTCTGTAGATAATTCGGATTAATTCTTTTTAAAGAGTTTGAATTCTTCGCCTTTTAAGCTATTTAAGGCCCCTCCTTCTACAGACCATAATACCTTTGAAAAGATTGGATCGCGTCGAGTTTCCTTAGCTATGCCTTTGAAATTTAGGTTTAAATAATTTTTGCTTTCAAAAAGGTTTATATAATCGCATTCATGATTATCACTCACAGTTATTAATTGTGATAATCTAGATATACAATCTGCATTATTCAACGTCCCTTTGATAAATTCACCTTGTAGTCGAAACCCGATAGGACCAAAGCCCATCTCTGCAACCTAGCAGATGCCATCAAAGGTAGCACTTTATGTTCTCCAAAAATTGTCGTTAACGGCTTATGGTCTGTTCGTAAGGTAAACTGGTTGCCAAACATATTGCTTGAAATAAATGCTACTAGGGATATACGCCGCCGATAAACGCCGCCGCCGATTTAGGTCGTTTTTCGCAAGCCGCCGCCGAACGTCAAAAATATCGGCGCTGCGGCGGCGGCGGCGACGGCCTCCGGCGCGGTACTATATTTTCTACTAGTTTAAGACTGTTTATGCCATTTATTGTTCATGTCGAAAATTGGTCGGATATGGTCGAAAGTGGTATCAACGGATGCGCATCGCTGCCAGTTATAGGAAATTAATTGCGAAATTTAACACTTTCTAACTTTACAAAAGTTATTTAAAAAAACGGGCACTTTCAATGCTAGCTTAACACGGACTTATTAAAACAAAACACTAAAAGAAGAGTTATATTTTAAATTTATATGCTCACTTTGGATATTTTTTTTCAAAAATTAATAATGAACAATCAATTCAAATAAAATTACCCAAGGCGAACATGTTTTCAAATTGTCCTCAAGTTGTTACCCAAAAAAGTGGCGATTTTTTTAAATTTTATATTGCGATTGGCTAAAAGAATAAGCGAAATCAGTGATGCCAAATCCTTTACTAGGTTCTAGGGGCATAAACACTCCTTTGAAATGATTCTTACCTCATACTTAAGTTGGGGATTTATGTACATATGAGAAGGGTTTGAAAAATCATTTGGGTTTACATTCAAGCATCTGTTGTTCATTTGCGAAACTATAAGATAGCGTCTGAAATGTTCATTTTGATTTTCACACTTCATCCTTCAAGACCCAAGTCTCACGCTTTGACATACCCTAAAGTTGGCGGCCCTATCCAAAACTAGTCCCTTGGAGTGAATCACATTGATTATAGCCTATCAACCAAGTTTAAATATCACCTACACGTTACGGCTCCTGCACATGTGTAAAGTGAATGCGTAGGCACATATACTATTTACCTGTTGCGCCTTGGCCCTTCACAAGAACACTCAAAGTGGTGAAGCAAAAGCTTTCCCAAGACAGTCGAACTAATGACCGTGTGTGCTATTACCCTAACGTAGTGGACAGTCGAACTAGTCTGAAAACTGAAGCCGGAAAACAGCAGTTATCATCTTTCAAGTTAAAATCGGTCGACTTTCAAAAAAAAATATCGTTTTGATTTAACGAAGACTATTGAAATCAATGTTGTGAACACAAATCTCTGCAAACTTTGGTCTAAATTTTAAAAATTTTATCCAGGGTCCTTGTAAAATTTTAATTATGTAGATGCGCCGAGGATTATAAGAAGTTCACCCATTACGCAATGACATCCACTTAGACTGCTTATGATTTCGAGGGCGGCATCCTTGGCCGAATAGTCACTCTCTAACGTTTCAAGGTGTTTCTCTGGTGTAGCTCGGCAGCTTAACGCGACAAAAGCATCCGTTGGAAAGTCTTCGGAGCTACACCTAGAGCTTCTAGGAAAGTGACGTCGACGAAGGTATGAGTTCGAAGTCGCAGTCCTATAGCTTCTGTGCTGGCATATGGTGTGAGGGTCAGGAGGCGTGGTAGCGACAGGTGTGCGGGATTGCTACTGTTCGCACATCGGGAATTGTAACTCTTAAAAACAGCCGAAAAAACTGGAGGCGCCCTGTGCGACGAGAGTCATGAGTATTAATAGACCATTAATAGCAACCTTAAGTCGCCTTTGTGCGCGACCGCCAAGGAGCCACAAATGATTTAGAGAAATTGTGTTCGCGACGATTATTAGGAGCTAACACTAGATGAAATTACCCATTGCACGAGATATACAGACAAAAGTGTGCATATTTCATGTATATCTATTTGTTTTCTGCAGACGCAGCAGTACCAATTCCAAAGACCGGGGTTAGGTTCGAAGCCTCTCTGGAGTAAGTCAACGAGGGACAATCCCTCCGCAAGGAGCTGCGCCTGAACATTTTTGAACGGTCTGCGAGATCTTGAGGCAAAAACCATGGATCTTTCGAAATGGCCAACACGTTGATTTCCTTAAATACATACAAACAAAACCTTTCCTAAATAAAATTTTTTTAAATGGAAAAATTAAGCTTTTTAAAGTAAGAACACCGGCGTACGCCGGCGCGCCGCCAGCACCGCCGCCGCCGCCGGGGAAGTGATCGGCGTAAACCTCTAAATGCTACGGGTTTTACTTCGTTATTGGGGAACTTATTAGCGAGTACACCTGCAGCCGAAGTATTGCAGGCGTCTGTGGTTAAAATAAATTCTAAGTTGGGAATGAGATGTGAAAGAATTTGATCAGAAGTAACTTCTCTTTTTATGGATCTGTATATCTCTTCACATTTGTGATTCCATTCGAACTTTGTGTCCTTTTTTAACGCACTTTTATTAGCTTGGCCTGTATCTATGTAACGGAATCTTTGAGCTTAATCTTCACCGGTTTCTAGAAGTCTGATTAATTTGAAACTTTGTACACGTATCAAGGACCGATGACAATGCATTAATGTGATGGTGAGGTGACATAAGGTCAACGGCCATAAGGTCAATTGGCCTTATTACCACTTTGAATGGCCATAAGTTTGATAGAAACTTTGCACACGTATCAAGGCTCGATGACAATGCATTAATATGATGGTGCGGTGACATAAGGTCAACGGTCATAAGGTCCATTGGCTTTATTACCAGTTTGAAAGGCCATAAGTTTGATTGAAACTTTGCACACGTATCAAGGCTCGATGACAATGCATTAATATGATGGTGTGGTGACATAAGGTTAACGTATATAAGGTCAATTGAACCTATGCTGCTGCCTTCTTGGATCGCTCCACTATATGGTCACTCCATAATAGCTTCCTATCCAGAATGACTCCCAAATACTTGACTTGATCGCTAAACGCTAAGAACGTACCCCCAATTCTCGGCGGTGTAAGATTTGGTACTTTGTACCTCCTCGTGAAGAGGACAAGCTAGGTTTTATCCGGGTTGACTTCCAAACCTGTGGCGGGTTGTACTCCTGGAACAGCTCCAGGATGTCAGCTGGGTCCGTTGGCGTCACTGGAACCCAGGCTCTAGCCCTTGGTCGTGAGGGGATATCACGCGCCTCCACTACCTTGAGGCGCGCGCCCGGATACACCACCCCTATCAGCATGACGGCGGCCCTATAGGGGTTTACCGACCTGGCGTCTTCACAGTCAATTAGCTGTACATTTCCCTGGAACTACCCTGCATCGGTGTAAGATGGCGGTGGACCAGGGTTGTCTTTCTTAACCTTAACGGCCACCGTAGGGAGCGCTGCCTCGACCTACTTCCACTGTTGTTACGGGATCCTGCCATCTTCGCTGTTCTTGTCTATAATGCCAATGATCTGCCGACCCTTGGCAATTTCGGCGAAAGACCGCACCTAGCCTCCATGCGTCTTGGCCCTTTTCGGTGAAGTGGGGTTGGATTCATACATGGACCGCTGGCATTTCGAGGTTTCATCACTCTCGACTAAAACTTTTAAAATTACTTGAACTAAAAAATTAAAAATAAATAATAGTTTAAAAAACTAAAAAAACACGCTCTTATAGCAAACCGAACTAAAAAATAGAAAATAATTTTCAATTAAAAAGAGTTTATATAACAGTAGTAGAAGGTCAAGCAATCATTTATAGTTAATCACCTCAAAATAAAATTATAATAAAATTTAAGATATTAATAGAATAATTTAATTCACAGTAAAATGCGTGGGGTGCTTGATATTGAATGTTACAATCATTATATTGGCAACTATCTGAGAGGAAAGATATGAAATGTAGTAAAATGCACCCCACGGTTTTTAATCTGAATTAAATTATTCTGTTAATTACTTAAATTTTATTATAATTTTATTTTGAGGTTATTAACTATAAATGATTATTTCAGCTTCTACTACTGTTATATAAACTCTTTTTAATTGAAAATTATTTTCTATTTTTTAGTTCGGTTAGCTATGAAAGCGTGTTTTTTTAGTTTTTTAAACTATTACTTATTAACACATTATACAAGGGTGGCATTATTTCTGCAAACATGTGGATAAACTTAGAGTAATTATTGACCATTTCTGGGAAGGCTCGAAGTTCCGACATATTTTTAGGAGCTGGTGCATTAATTATGCACGAGATGTTTTAATCATTTTTGCTCAATCCATGCTTATCAATATTAACACTCAAACTCTCCTTAAAAAAAAGTCACACATAATACCCATCGGGTCACAAAATGACCCTAGTTTATTGAATTCATTTTTATTTTGTAATTATGTATTATTTTCTGAAGCTTTAAGTAAATACATACTTATTTAATGCAAAATTAGTAAATTTAGAATTCAATCTTAAAGTTGAAGAAATTTTATGGTATATGCTGTCGGCAATAAGTTGTCTTTTCTGTTTTAGTTTGACTGTGTTGTGAACAAACTGGAATTTTACATACTACGCAGTGGTTGAAAGTTTTTCGGTCAACTCCAGGAGGGCAAATGCTACAACGTTTTCGATCTGATCTCTTTTTCTTACACAACGAGCTCGTTAGCTCCTTCAGAGCTTCTCACGTTATGTACAATAGAAGCAGATGATGGTGCATGTGGGAGACGACTTCGATTGGCTATCCAAGGACGTACTAGTTCGTCGCCTAGTTCCTCTAAAAATGTGCGGCTTTAATGAGACTTATTTTGTTTCCAGGTGGGATTTATTTCTGTCCATATCACGTAAGCAATCAAAGCTGCCGGCCAACGATTCGTTTTGCGTTTGCTGGAATAATTTCAAATAATTTGATCTATCCTGTCGACGCCGGCCTTCGTTCAGTTATAAAACTCAATGATTTTGGTTATTTTTTTTTGGATGATCCTGAAGAACATCTATCTCGTGATGAAAAGTACTCAGTAGTTAAAATTTTTCTTGGTACATACTGAACCAGTGACACTTTATCATTGAAAAAAAATTTACTTGTGTGTTCCGGTAGTTTCCTCAGTTCTTCGGGCGATGCATATTCTGGCAAAAATCTCTTCTTTTTTCGTACTCTGCCGACAAAGGTGATATTCTTCTTTAGTAACTCTAAAGCTAAGTCACATGTGGAAAAAAATTTTCTGCTGTGATATTTCTGCCCTGATAATTACAAACCAAATCTAGTACAACCCTTTGTGCTTGGTTTCTTTCCGGTGGTGCGTTCCTATTTTCTTTACCTGTGTATATTTGAAAATTTTGACAGAATCCAGTTGTGGCATCAGCTGCAACCCAAACCTTTACACCATATTTCCCGGGCATACTCGGTATGTAAATCTTAAGAGGGCATCTTCCCCGAAAAGTGATTAGTTGTTCATTAACTGTAACATATTCATGAGGGGAATATATAAGTTTCAAGTTATCGACACACAATTCGTAAAAATCTCGTATTGCTGCTAATTTATCTCCGCGACATTGAGATCAACGCAGTCCTCTATTATCGAATGCCAGTAGTCGGGAAATAACTTGAAAACGCGTCATCGACATCACTGCTCTTAAAATTGGTCGGCCATGTTTTGTGTCCCACAAGCTTTGAATACTTTCACCATGAGATCGATAAACACGTAAATAGAATATAAATAAATAGATGCATATATATATATAGATACACATATATATCAATGATAATATCTTATTAAATTTTTACCAATCAGAAGTAAAACTCCCAAATATGCATCCAATTCTGCCTCTACAATTTCAACGTAGCTATCTTTATACACCCTTTTCCCTTCCATATTTGTAAACTTGATGATAACCTGCTTCATTGCGCTGGTAAAACAGATATTGAAAGAATCTGTAATATTACTTATTCTGTGGATTGCATAGGAAGTGACTCCCATGCAGCCATGGATTATGTTTTCTGACAGCGCTCTACACAGTGAATGTGGTGAAGGGGTAGTGTGTCATACAATTTCTTTGCTTTTGCTTTGAAAGTTAGACTGACTTCCAGAAATTTCAATATCGTTTTCAAAATCTTCGCCTTCGCCAATACCCTCATAATCATCATGATCGCTTTCCACTTCAGGTATGTAATCCATATCGATACCAACGTCGTCGGCGCGGCTAAGTAAGTCATTGCTGGATTCAGATGAATTCAGAATAGCACGAATTTCTTCTTCACTGATGCGTTGCTGCATGAAAAGTTACCACTTTTATAAAAAACTCAGCATAAAAGCCTTCTTACTTACCCTTCCACCTGTTGACCTCAAATTCCAATTTTCATCCGCCATTTATTCCTATTTTACAATTTTACTTTCCAAAGTTCCGAAGTTATGCACCTGTTGAATTTTTTTGCAAAATAACAAAATGCCTTGTTATAACTAAACGGTTTGATTTGCTAGAGCTGACCAAAACACAACAAATTGAAACGGGTCACAGGGTGACCCAAAGAAATTTTTCATATAGGTCACAAAATGACCCGAAGGGTAACTAATGTGTATAGCATCATTTTCTTCTAAATTTATATGATTTTAAAAATATGTATGACACGTTTCAAATTACTTTTGAAATTTGCGCACAGGGCTTATAGGAAAAAAACATTGAAATAACGATGTAGAAAAAATTCGAGTTTGAAGTTGCTTTGGGTCACAAAGTGACCCTAGGAGAGTTTGAGTGTTAAATCCTAAATAAGATATTACCAGTGACAGTTATGTCCTCCTGATAAATCACTACATGTTTTATATCTCTAAATAAATTTTCCATGGTTTTTTGAAAAATTGCCGCTGCAGTCTTAACACCGAAGGGCAAACTTCTTTGTTTTTTATAAGCTGCTCTGATCTACTAATTTCCATGGTGCAAATAAAGCACGATTATTCCACCTTCAACCCAACGTTTCGCCAAATTTCCTTGGCATTTTCAAGGGCATAACGCTATATTTATTTTTTTCCAAAAAAACAACAAGGTACATAAGTTTTATTAATTTTACATGTATATAGTTGTATAACACTGGACATAAAAGTAACAACAATGAACAAACAACAAACATTTTAGTTTTAAAAGTTCTAATATAATTATTTGCACCATGGAAATTAATAGATCAGAGCAGCTTATAAAAAATTAAGAATTTACCAACAAACTGAAGCACAAACGTTTTACTTTAAAAATACCTACATGTGTACTCCAACTACAAATCTTCTGCGAATTTTCATCCAATAACAATTGGTTATACGCTTGCGATAAGTCGAGTTTCGTAAATAATTCACCGCCTTGAAGAGCAGAAAAATTTCATCAATCCTTGGTAAAGGAGATTGGAAGTTTTCTAAAAATTTCTTTATTGTGACTTATAATCTGCACATACACGTATGTCTCCATCCGATTTTAATATTTGAACTAAAGGTGTTCCCCAATCGGAATTGTTTACCAGCTCTACTACTGTTTTCCTACATCATCCAACTTAGCTTCACTTTTATCTTCCCACGGATTTCCATTGGATTTGCATTGTTGCTTAGTTTTAGGACATTTTCTTGCCATTAAAGGCACCGAGACCGCTACTAGATACAACGAAAAATTCTTCTTTAATTGAATTCGCAATAACACTGTGGTCATTACTTGGGTAAATTCCATTGACTTGAACTAGGTCAAGCCAAATGCTCTTAAAAATCTAAGTCCTAACAAGGAATGATTTTCCGTCTTGGTCACGACAACAACAATGAACTTGGTATTACCCTTGTATTTGATCAATTCATCAAACTCACCCAATATTGCAATCCGCTCACCACTGTAATCCACATACGGAACTTTGCATTGCATAAGGATTGATTTTTCTTTAATTTGTTGATAAAGTGATGACGGAATTAGAGTGCACGGAGCCCCCGTGTCACATGCGACTTCCACCCTTAAATTATTGATTGAAACGCATAGTGTGTAGGCTCTACTCGCGTTATTCATACACTGAACACTAAAAATAATGTTAGAAAAAACACAACCGTTATCAGTATATAAAAAAATTATCTGAGTCCGATACACAGTTCACAGCATTGTTCTTGTTTTGTCTACTTTTGCATACTGATGCCCAGTGCCAAGTTTTACCGCTTTTGTAATATTTGCTCTCTCTATATTTCCATGCTGAAGTTTCGTTTTGTCACCATCCACAGTGACAGCACGGTTTCTTTTTGTTGGAATTGTTCTTTCCATTATTTGAGTTGCCTGTTGTTTTATTGTTATTGCTGCTGCTGCGTGTTGTTTGTTGTCTTGAGTGTGTGGACTTCATTACGAAATTTACGGCACCATCTTCGTGTGCTGCAGCTTTTCTTAACGCTCGTTCTATGGTTAACTTCTCGTCTTCCTCTCAAATTCGCTCAAAAATTTCATTAGGTAATCCCACTATGAATTTATCCAGCACGAAGACGTCTAAATTTGAACCAAACGTACAATTTAGAGCCAATTTCTTTACTCAACGTGCCAAGGATTTCCTCATAATGTCTGCATGCTACGTGGAATTTTCCGCGTTCATGAAAAATTATTGTGGGTGGAGTATATTGAGTGTGCATCATTTCGCACAAATCTTTGTACGCTTTAGACGACGGGCTACTAGGACTGCACAAACTGTGTATTACACTGTATGCCCCCGCACCAATTGATTTCAATAAAATCGCTTTTTTGCATTGTCATCGGTGCACATAACCATAACATAGGGGTCATTTCGTCGCCAATTTGTAATATATTCGTATATATTTATATACGATCTGCAGAAGGTGGTGTACACGCGTTTAAGGTTAAAATCCAAGTAAGTTTTATTTCATTCTTTTTATTTCTTACATTCTCTGTTTCTTACGTTCTAATTACAGAGTTGCCAAATTATTCATTTTAGATATCTCACACGCCAACCCTTCAAGATTAGTTTGTATACTAAAAAAAATCGAAAATTAACAATTAATCTCTAATGAATTTACCAGCTTTTCGAGGTCAAAAGTTACGCTTCGTATCTATGTTATCACACGACGGAGCCTCCGTGCAGTTTTCAGTTCGGAACCAGTGGCGTGATTATCGGTGGACTCCGTATTACTCATGCCAACATCTACATTATTATCACTACTACTGATATCTTTCCTTCTTATTTGATCTGCATGTCTTTTAATTGATCTATTGGTGTGAGTGAAAATGCATTGATACCCCTGTAAGCCAAGTTTATTATGTATTGTTGCTGGAGACCATGCTGGCTTGTTTGGGTGCCTGTAGTCCCTGATGTATACATTTTGTCCATCGTCAAACTCAATATTACGTTTTCCTTTGTTAGTCAATGCTTTTACTTTGACTTTTTAGTATAACGTCCTTTTTCGTGGGTGGTTTCAAAATATCGAACCTAGTTTTCAAAGCTCTACCAAAGAAAAGTTTTGATGGTGTTTCACCAGTTGTGCAATGTAATCATATAAAAAGCGGTTGCTTAATTCGTATTTGAAATTATTTTTAAGGTTTGCAAAAATTGATTTTTTTAAAAGCTTCTCAAAAATTTCTGCTTGACCATTAGTAGATGGGTGACCTGTGGCAGTAAGCACGGGCCTAATGCCATTGGTTTTCAAGAAATGCTGAAAGTCAGCTGCTGTAAACTGCCGAACCTTATCACTACTACGTCGACTAGTCCATTGCGCGAAGACAGCTTTCTCATTGTTTTGACCGTAAAGTCTGACGTTATATGTTTCGTTAGAAAGACTTCCACCCACTTGGAAAACAATTCAATAATTACAAATGCATCCTAGCAAATGCCATCAAAGGTATCCGTTTATGTTCTCCAAAAATTTTCGTTAATGGCCTATGGTATCTTCGTAAGGTAAACTGGTTTCCAAATATATTGCTTGAAATAAATGCTACGGGTTTTACTTCATTATTGGGGAACCTATGAGGGAGTATAACTGCAGCCGAAGTATTGCAGGCGTCTGTGGTTAGAATAAATTCTAAGTTGGGGATGAAATATGAAAGAATTTGATCAGAAGTAACTTCTCTTTTAATGGACCTGTATACCTCTTCACATTTGCGAATCACTTCACTTTGTGTCCCTTTTTAACAAATTATACAAGGGTGGCATTATTTCTGCAAACTTGTGGATAAACTTAGAGTAATAATTGGCCATTCCTGTGAAGGCCCGAAGCTCCGACATATTTTTAGGAGCTGCCGCATTAATTATGCACCAGATGTTTTAATCATTTTTGCTCAATCCATGCTTATCAATATTAAATCCCAAATAAGATATTTTTGTCTTGAAAACTGACATTTTTTTATGTTGAGCTTGAGATTTGCCGACCTTAATTTGTTTAACACAGCTCTCAGGTTTTCTAAATGTGTCTTCGTATCCGGACCAGTGACAGTTATGTCGTCCTGATAAATCACTACATGTTTTATATCTCTAAATAAATTTTCCATGGATTTTTGAAAAATTGCCGCTGCAGTCTTAAAACCGAAGGGCAAACGTTTTACTTTAAAAATGCCTACATGTGTAATCCAAGTACAAATCTCTTGCGAATTTTCATCCAATAACAATTGGTTATACGCTTGCGATGAGTCGAGTTTCGTGAATAAACACTTGTATTACGTGGAGTACGGACGTGTTTTTTCTTTGCTCCGCATTATGGTGAATTTTATCATAATAAACCGTCTTTAATCTTGTAATTTTATGACCAATTGTCGTGCAATTACATATTGACTCTTGGTGTATAAACTTTATTGACGCTAACCGCTGTCTAGTTAATCGAATTTTCATTTAATTTTAAAATGCCTTGTGTGTGCAAACAAAAAGTTGATCGCATAGATCCAAAAATTCAGTGTGCAAAGTGCAAAGAAATTGTTCACTTGCATTGTGTTGGTTTTGTGCAAACCGATGTTGACTATTTGCTCTCGGCAGGTAAATCTTTTTTGTGTGAGAAGTGCATGGCAGAGCGTCGCTCATCTCTCCGCCCGCCTGTATCCCCCGTTGTATCGTGTGAACGACCACTTGAAAGTTCTTCATTGAACACAAACAATACAAACAATATAAATAATGCGAAACCCACTGTGGACAATGAACTTGAGGGTTTGCATGCAGATGTTAATATGCATTCCTCTTTACGCTTCTTTCGTGATGACAACAAAAAGTTATCACGAAAGTTTGATGCTTTATGTGCCGAATTTAAGTTATTGTCTACAAACCTACAAGACAGAGATGCTGTTATAACTTCTCTTAAGTCGGAAATAGTAGATTTGAGAAAGGCTGTAGTCGATTTGCCTAGGCTGGTTTCGGACAATTCTCTTAATGTAAACAAACAAAAAGATTTGTCTGATAATGTTAATGTTCCTGCTTGCTCTTTGGTTATGCGGGATGCTGTCGCTGCTGCTGCCGATGATGTTGCTGGCGTACCAAAATCAAATACTGTTGATACGTCTATTAATAGCATGACCGTGTTGACAAATAACTCTCTCACTGAGTCTTTGCTAAAAGGTAATGCGACTGAACATAATAATGTCAGAGACATACATTTGCCGAATAATAATACCCAGCCGTTTATTTCAAAGGGTGCAGATAATAAACTTGGTGTGAACCGTACTAACTCTAGTCCGACTGTGAAGGGTAGTAAGAAAAGCAAAACTAAACCAGTATTAACGAATGCTTCCGCTGCTTCGGTGCCACTTTCTACTGCATCTGTGTCTATCAACACTACTACCTCTTCTACTACTTGTGCCACTGGTACTAATACTTCGTTTCCAATGAGTTTCGCTACGGTGGTAGCCCAAAATAATAACCCATCAACTGAAAATGTTGGACTGCGGGATGCTCATACTGTGAGTAACACGCAGAATAATGATAATGTTCCTGCACCTTTACCGGTAGGGGGGGAGTGCCAAGAAGAATCTAAGTAAGCCACTGGTTCTTGGCGTAAATACCAACTCGGAACTGTGTGTAGCTTCGAGTATGAAGTGGCTGCACGTCTCATCGTTCTTGCCCAAAGTGACCGAGGATGATATTTTAAGCTATGTCACGAAACATTCTGGCATTGGTAAAACTTATTTGAAATGCGACAAACTCGTAAAAAGTGGTACCAATCTGTCCGAACTAAGGCGAGTCAATTTTAAACTAGGCGTATCGGAATCTTATTACAACAAAGTTATTGATGCGAACATCTGGCCTGTTAATGTAATTCTACGGCCGTTCCGTTTTTTTCCAAGGGGCGGTGCAACTCAACAAGTGGTGTAGCAACATCCCTGAATATCAAACCGAACTCTTTGTCGTTTAGTATATGTTATGAAAATGCTTCTGGGCTTAGAACTAAGTCTAAAGCAGTATATGAATTTAGTTCACTTTTGGGTTATGATGTTTACGTTTTCGTGGAAACCTGGCTAAATGAAAATTTCTATGACAACGAGTATTTTGATCCCGAAATGTACAACGTATATAGAAAAGATCGAGATACGTTAACAACTGGCCTGTCCCGAGGAGGTGGTATTTTAATTGCTGTTCGGCGTAAATATCACTCATCATCTATTTCGCTGCAGAATGAGGACACGCGGTTGGATCAACTGTGTGTATGTGTCAATGAGTCGTCGACACTCTTTATATGTGTATCTTACATTCCGCCTGGTAGTATTGACAGTTTGTATAAAGCACATACTGATAATCTTATAGACTTAGTTTCTACGAAATCAGAGTGTAATTTTTGTATTTTAGGTGATTTCAATATAGGAGATGTGAGCTGGTCGCCAGTGGTTGAGAGTTTAACTTTGTACCCCAACAATGTAACTAGCTTTTCCGAAACGTATGTTGTTGACAACTTATTAAGCGTCAATCTTACCCAAATTAATTCAATTTTAAATAAACTGTTTAAAACATTAGATCTAATTTTTTTAAGTGAAGATATGAGTTTATCTTTGGAAGAATGTCTCGACCCTCTGTCATGCCCCGGCTTGCATCATGTTCCTCTTGTCCTGCAACTGGAGTTTTACGAATTTAGAAATGTCGACTTAGATTTGCTACCGGATAATTACTGTTTCAAAAATTGCAACTTTAATGCCATTAGCGATAGAATCAATTTGCATGATTGGGATACTATATTTTCTGGGAAGAATGTAAATGAATGCTTTGATCTTTTCAAAGTTAAAGTCAATGAAATTTGCTCCACTTTAATTCCTCGAGTGAAAAGGAAATGTTACAAAATACCTTGGTATACAAGAAAGTTGAAAAGACTTAAAAATTTACGGAATAAGTTTTTTAAAAGGTATAAATTATCGAAGATGCGTCTTCATAAGGATAAATATTTATTATACTCAAGTAAGTTTAAATCTTTGAGTAAGAAACTTCATAAAGAGTATGTTGCTAAATTTGAAAGGGATATTAAGTTAAATCCTAAATCTTTTTGGCGTTACGTTAAGGCTAAAAAGTCGTGTGCAAGTATCCCATCTCAAGTTTCTTACAATGGAAATTCTGCGTATTCCCTCGGCTAAGCTGTCAACCTCTTTGCTGATTTTTTCGGGGCGAATTTTGAGACTGGGACGTTTCTCACCGAGGAACTAGATACGGAAAATGACACCCCTATTAATTTTGGTCAATTGTCCCTGACTCTTGAAGATGTCATTTGTGGCATCTCGGTGATCAAGTCGTCAGTGCAAATGGATGTAGATGGGTTCTGTTCTTTTTTGTTTAAAAATATTGCAGCAGTTGCGTATCCAATCTTATTAATTTTTAATAAATCTCTCAGGAATGGAGACTTCATAAACGCTTGGAAGGTAACGTCTATTACCCCGATATTCAAGAGTGGTAATAAAAGTAATGTTGCCAACTACCGTCCTATTTCTAAACTTTCCACTGTCTCGAAATTGTTTGAAATTGTAGTTAAGGATAAAATATTCTTCGCAGTAAAGACCTTGATTTCACCTAATCAGCATGTATTCATGTCTGGCAGATCAACTGTAACTAATCTAGCAGTATTTTCTGAATACGGTATTTCTTCATTTAATAGGAGGGCACAAGTTGATACTATCTATACCGATTTTTCGAAGGCTTTTGACAAAGTCAACCATTCATTACTAATATCTAAACTTGCTGGATTCAGCTTCCATTCTGGTATGCTATCTTGGGTGAGATCTTACTTGGCAGATCGTAGCTGTGTTGTTGTGGTAGATGGTATTTCTTCGCGGTCGTTTACTGCCACTTCTGGTGTACCCCAAGGGAGTGTGTTGGGTCCCTTATTTTTTGTTATCTTTATTAATGACATACGTCATTGTTTCAGTTATGCTGAATTCTTATTGTTTGCTGATGACTTGAAAATTTTTGCATCAATCACGACTCAATCTGAGTCCACTATGCTCCAAGCTGATCTTGATAACGTAATGGACTGGTGTAAACGGAATCATCTGCTTTTAAATATAAGTAAATGTTTTAGTATTACCTTTGCTAAAACTCGAAATGTTCCTGTTTCTTATCATATTGGGGACTCTACGCTGAGGGTTGTTGATGAAATATCAGATCTTGCTGTAGTCTTTGATGCGAAGTTTCTATTTCACAGTCAGATTAAATGTGCCATTGCGAAGTCTTATTCCACACTCGCGTTCATTCGCCGTTTCAGTATGGATTTTAGTAATCCTTATACTTTAAAACTTTTATTTACAACCCTAGTGCGGTCTAAACTAGAATATGCTGTTTTCATTTGGAGGCCGTATCATGCCTGCCATATAGACCGACTTGAGCGTATTCAAAAAATATTTTTGCGATTTGCCCCCCGGTCTTTGCATTTTCAGGAACCTGTTCCAACATACAGTTTAAGTTGTCTTTTAATTAACCTTAAATCTTTAGTGAGTATAAGATCAATGTTTTCATTGACATTTTTATATGATATCATCAATGGGACGGTTGACTCGCCCTATCTTTTAGAACGTATACGGTCCAATGTACCATCGCGAACCCTTCGATGTCACGATTTTTTCTGGTTAGATAGATTTAGAACGACTTATGCTTCCAATTCTCCAATTGCTAGGGCAATGAGGGAGTTTAATTTGCTGTATTCTATAGATATTGATTTTGCATTAAATAAATTTAGGTTTAAACTGCTATTGAATGAAATAATTTGAATATTATATATTTATGAGTTAAGATATATTAGTAAATAGTCTGTAAGGAGGTTCTGATTGTCCTAGACTATAATATGAATAAATAAATAATAAATAAATAATAAATAAATAAATAATAATTACCGCCTTGAAGAGCAGCAAAAAGTTCATCAATCCTTGGTAGCGGATATTGGAAGTTTTCTAAAAATGTCTTTGTTGTGACTTATAATCTGCACATACACGTATGTCTCCATCCGATTTTAAAATAAATAAATGTAAGGCGCGATAACCTCCGAGGAGATTTAAGGCCGAGCTTCTCTTTCAATTTGCGTCGTGCTCCTCTTGATTTTCCCTACAAATGGGCCGGACGGGACATACATGTTTTATGCCTACTCCGAACGGCATCTGCAAGGCAGATGAGTTTTTACTGAGAGCTTTCCATGGCAGAAATACACCCGGAGCGCTTGCCAAACACTGCCGAGGGGCGACCCCGCTTAAAAAAATTTTCTTCTAATTTAAAAACCATCCGCTTTTCTTAATGCTCATTCAAGAGTTAACTTCTCAACTTCCCCGCAAATTCGCTCAAAAATTTTACTAGGTAATCCCACTATGAATTTATCCAGTACGAAGGCGTCTAAGTTTGAACCAAACTTACAATTTAGAGCCAATTTCTTTACTCCATGTGCCAAGGATTTCCTAATAATGTACGCTTTAGACGACGGGCTAATAGGACTGCACAAACTGAGTATTACACTGTATGCCGCCGCACCAATTGATTTCAATAAAATCGCGTTTTTTGCATTGTCATCGTTGCACATAACCTCACAAAAATGAATTTCCAAACGCTCCTTCCATATGTCCCACGACATTTGCATTGGTGAGAACTCAGGGATACTTGCTGACTGGAACAAAGTGATGTTTGAAGCTGAGACCACATCGCTTGGATTAGGGGTCATTTCGTCGCCAATTTGTAATATATTCGTATATATTTATATACAATCTGCAGAAAGTGGTGTACACGCGTTTAAGGTTAAAATGCAAGTAAGTTTTATTTCTTTGTTTTTATACCCAGCTGTACTTGTACACAGGGTATTATAACTTTGATTGGATAATTGTTGGTTGTACAGGTATAAAGGAATCGAGATAGATGTAGACTTCCACATATCAAAATCATCAATGTCGAAAAAAAATTTGATTGAGCCGTCCATCTGTATGTTAACATGATAACTTGAGTAAGTATTGGATATCTTCACCAAATTTGGTACACGAGCTCATCTGGATCAGAATAGATTTGTATTGAAACTGGGTGAAATCGGATGATAACCACACCCACTTTTAATATATATAACATTTTGAAAACACAAAAAACTGATTTTTTAGTAAATAATACATCTAGAATACTGAAATTTGACATGTGGACTGATATTGAGACTCTTGATAAAAATTTGGAAAAATTTTTTTAAATGGGGGTGGCACCGCCCACTTGTTATAAAACAAATTTTACAAATATTATTAATCATAAATCAAAAATCGTTAAACCTGCCGTAACAAAATTCGGCAGAGAGTTTGATTTTACTATAAGGAGTTCTTAAGAAAAATTAACGAAATCGGTTAAGGACCACGCCCACCACTATATAAAAGATTTTGATAAGGGTCGTGGACGAATAAAATAAGTTATATCTTTGCAAAAAGAGCTTTATATCAATGGAATTTCATTTCACAAGTGGTTTTATAACAATAAATAGGAAAAACTACAAATTTAAAAAAATGGGCATGGCATCGCCCCTTTTATGACTAATAAATTTTCAATGTTTTGGGAGCCATAACTCGAAGAAAAACAAGTAAGAACGCGACTGTCTTCGGCTGTGCCGAAGACTTCATACCTTTCATGAATGGGGCTGAACAATAATCTTATCCCGTTCGTAATCTCCAAATAATCGGATGTATAAGATAAGAAATATATAGTGAACAGATGCACATATCTAAACGATTTTTAAGATAAATATAAAATAAAAAATGGCAAAAACCCCCTTTTCTGAACGATCGGTTGTATGGGATATATATTATATATAGCTCCGATCGAAATGATTTTTACAGGAAATCTTCTACGATATATTAGAATATATATCAGCAAGTTTCACGTGTTTATATTGGAAACTAAGGGAGAAATAGCCAAAAATCTTTCTATCTGAACGATCGGTTGTATGGGATAGGTAAATACTATTTACAAGTTAACACGCTGCGGCACCCAACATATTCCATTCCCACACTCTACCCGTACACGTGCCGCTGTATCAGCATAATTGCAGTCATACCATTTTGCAACCCAACACCCTAATTCAAGGCCAATGATATTTCACCATATACACCTGTGGGAAACCAAGTTCATGATTAGTACCGCGTACTAATGGTTACGCAATAAGAATCATACCAACAGGGCCAGACAGTAGCGTCAGCAAATTATGTTTCACACGATTGTGCAATACTTGCACATGCCCTCAGTGCATGTCAACCGTGAGAAGCTAGGCCTAAGCCGGCATACCAAATACTGCGCACCCCAAGACAGCAGAGCAACAAGTCTATAAAAGGAAGCAGCGCGCATCGAAGTGGCAGTTGCATCGTGTACTACTACCACGCTTGTTCTATTTCAATAAATTACTGTAAATCTAACTTTTCTGTGTTTCATTGCAGGGCAAGTTGGCCCTTTATTTTTTTTATGGTTCAAGGACCTTAAGTCTTTTATAGGCGCCCGAGCAGGGACCAGTAGTGAAGGAAATTGTAGTGAAGGATAATCAAGTGAAAAAATTTGCTAAATAAAAGCTATATTTAAAAAGGAATTAAAAGTGAATAAGTGAAAAAAAAAATATTAGCTAAATAAAGGCTATAAATTAGAGTGACCAATTAAATGCTATGCTATTCCTGGTTACATGAGTAATATTTCTTGTTGTTTCCATATTTCTAATCTTTCGTCTTCCAGTATGTATTCACTCCAGGTTACAGTTGCAAATTTGACAGGTACCGTGAATGCACTTATGGACCATATAAATGTTCTGGAGAGGCGTGTTTCGTGCTTGGACACACTCCAAAGCAGAATCGCTTCGGTAGAAGCTGCTACCCCGGAGCGAGAAACGGTAGAAGCTCCAGTTCAACCCCGAGCTCCAGCAACTGAGGCAGAATTAAAGGATATCTCGAGGCTTCCGGACTCCGTAAAAGGTAAGGATTTCGAGCCATTGAAGAATAAGCCCCTCTATCGGGCAATTTTACAACACGCTCGCCAAAAGATACGAGGGCCCGCTGATACTGCCCTCGTATCCTATAGTATTTTTGACACTGACTGGGCCGCCATGAAAGAATGTCTATCACTCCATTATGCCGACAAATGTGACATCTGCACCTTGGAGTATCAACTCCACTAACTCTCTCAAAAGGATTCACGGCTCGATGACTTCTTCGGAGCCATGAATCACCAATTTGCTCTAATATTTAATAAATTTAAAACTGAGAAATATTCTCCGGAGACAGTGCGGGTAATTATAGACACATACAGGAACCGCGCGCTAGATGTGTTCATCCGCGGATTGAATGGCGATTTCTCGAAGATGCTCCTGGTTCAGCGTCTAAAGACTCTACCCGAGGCATATTCAAGATGCCTCGAATTACAAAATACAAACTTAAGGAATTACACGGTGCATACTACGCGATTCAATAATCGCATCATCGCAACAACGAACACTATGCTAGAACGCGTGTATGGCCTAGAGGGCAACAAGGTACCCCCGCTACCACCTAGGACGACATATCGTCCACAGGAGCGTCGATATCCCTTTTAAAAGCGAGGTGGATACACTGTACCAAAACGAGATTCTCCTACAACCTCTCAGCCACCCATCGAGAAAATGGACGTAGACCAATCTACCCAGTTCCGTAAGGTAAATTACATGAATAGACCAAATCCTTTTAAACGAGGTGCAAAGTCAGACAATCTTCCACGGAAGCAGCAAAAGCTGTTCAACATAGAAACAGAAAGCACCAACGACGAAGTGAATAACTATCTACAGAAGGCACAATATGCACAGGAGGAGAATTTTTTATCCGACGGCCATCTATCGTACCTTACATAGAGTACATACTCCCTGTCGGCCGCATCCTAGATTTTCTCATCGCCACCGGTGCCAATAAAAATTGCATCAGCCGAACGGTCATAAAGCAAGGTAATCCGGTCGAAAACCCTTTCTCCGTAAAATCAGCTGGAGGAAATATTCTAATAAAAGAAAAAAATTAATTTAAAACTATTTAAAGACATAAGTAATGACTCTGAGACAACATTCTTTATGCTCCCAGGATTGATGTAATTTGACGGGATCATAGAAGACGAAACACTTAGGGATATAGGCGCTATAGTTGATAGGAAATCGAACATCTTGAAAGTAAACAAATACAAAATTCCATTGAAAGCTCGCACATCCACGCAAGTGAATTATACGTTGTCTTAAGATCTCCCTCCTGAGACAGAGGGAAAATTGTGTAACCTTATTGATAAATTTAGCGATCTTTTCTTACCTCTTAACGGTACGGAATTATTAGACACTTGCGTACGAGCTCAAGACAACAACCCCCGAACACATTTATAGCAAAAGCTATCCCTACCCTTCTTGTATGAGGGAAGAGGTCGACCGACAAGTGTCCGAGTTGTTAGAAGAAGGAGTAATCCGACCATCCAAGAGCCCATATAACGATGAACAACTTATCTAATCATATTGGAGTTGTGCTAAAGAATGTAATATCTGAAGAATATAATATCAAGTATTCATTTCAATTAAAAGAAAATCTTAAAAATATCCAGATAGAAGATGACGAAATTCTAATATCTTTTGATGTAGTTTCATTATTTACAAACATCCCAATACATCTAGCAATATAAACAATAATGAAAAAGTGGCCAGATTTGGAAAAACACACAAAAATTTCAAAGAAACGTTTCCAGATAATACTCGAGTTTTGTCTAAGAGAAAATAATTATTTTATGTACAACTCGAATTTCTATCAGCAAATATGCGGCATGCCCATGGGCAATCCCCTATCGCCAACCATAGCTGACATAGTACTTTACAATATACTTGACGACAGCATAGCTGAACTTAAAACCCATGACATATATATCAGATACATAAAGAAGTATGTAGATGATATATTCGCAATTATAAAGAAAAAGGACGCGGAAGACATCTTGAAAATATTGAATGAACAGCATACTAAAATAAAATTTACCATGGAAATAGAACAAGAAAATGAAATAGCCTTCCTAGACCTTAAAGTAATCCATAAAAATAGAAAATGTTCAACGAAATGGTACACGAAAACCATTGCATCGGGGAGAATAATTAATAAACATTCGAACCATCCGTGGAAGCAAAAGTTAAACACAGCGAAAAACCTAATTAGAAAATCAATATTACACACCGACACCGAGTTTATGCCACAAAACAAACACAAGATTAAAAACATTTTGTACAAAAACAGCTATCCACATAAGCTTATTGATAAATTAATAGAAAATGCAACAAACAATATTCGCGAAGATAAAAAGGAAACAGAAAAATCCGAGGAAACTCATCAAAAATACATCGGAGTAACATTTATCCCGGGTTTAACGGACAACCAAAATCTTCATAAAGTAATGAAAATTAAAAATGTGAAATATGCACACAAGCCAAACTTCACTTTAAGAAATATTTTTACAAAAACCAAGGATCCGGTGGAAAAAGAGCAACAGAACAACGTAGTATATCAAATAAAATGTAATGGCAAAGTGGGTGAAAAATGTGATCAATACTATATAAGCACAACAAAACGGCAACTGGGTATACGGCTAAATGAAATAAGAACAGATGCGAAAAATAAGAAAATGACAACGGCTCTCGCACAGCACCTTACCAAGAGTAACCATACAGCGGATTTTCACCATGCACAAATATTAGACATAGAAAGAAGAGAAAAAACACGACTAACTTTAGAGAGCTTAAGAATACAACAAAAAATACACCAGGTTATGAATTTCAAAGAGGACGCCAACAATATAAGCAACATTTATACCGCAGTTGTACAAAGAGCGAAGAGACAATTACAAATCAGTGGCAGTTTATAATATGTAAATATGTTTGTTTGTATTTATACTGTGATATTATAATTAGTTAAATAATCAGTGTAAGTAATAATGTCAAGATTGAATTTTCATGTTTATTGTTGGAAAAAGTGGTTAATTTTTATATATTTTATTTTCAAATAAAACAGCTTTCTGAAAATGACGCAGTAAGCGTCGAAACGCGTCAAAGTAACACAAAAACAACAAAATGCACTTATTTAAAATGACAATAAAAGCTCTACCCAGCAAACTATATAGTTTCAAATTGGTCTAAATAAAAATCATAACGGAGAAAACCTTTCTATCTCAACGATCGGTTGCATGGGATATAACTATATATAGGTCCGATCAAAGTAATTTTTTCAGGATATCTTCTATGATATATTAGGATATATATCACCGAGTTTCAGGTTTATACTTTCTAAATTGCGGCAGGAATGACCAAAATCGTGTTATCTGAACAATCGGTTGTATGGGAGATATATATAATAGTGGTCCGATCGAACCGGATCCGACAAATGTCTAATATAATACAAAAATACATCTTTGTGCCAAATTTCATTGAGATACCTCAAAATTTGAGGGACTAGTTTGCGTTCAAACAGACAGATGGACGGACAGACGGGCATGGCTATATCAACTCAGTTCGTCGCCCTGATCAATTCTGTATACTTAATGGTGAGTCTATCTTCTATATTTCTCAACGTTACAAACATCGGACCAAAGTTAGTATACCGTTTCATGTCCATGAAAGGTATAAAAATAGGTAGGTACTTTGTGTGAGGATGCAAAGTTTCACGTTTTTTGTGGTCTGCGTGTAAAAGCTATGACTACGAATCACGTATTTCAACAATTTATGACGTAAACGTAACTATTTGATGAAATTTTATGAATTTTGAAGCTTCTAGCCGTAAAAAAGGGGCAAGAAAATACAGTTTATATGGGGTATATAATATATGTACCACCGATCTCCATGATTTTTTCAGACAACAATATATTCTATGTACGTATGCATTTGGTAAAATTTGAAGCTTCTAGCTGTTAAAATGAGGCAGAAAGTGCGAAAAGTTTCTTATCTGAAAAATCGGTTGCATGAGATATATACTATATATACCACCGATCTATATGATTTTTTCAGACAACAATATATGCTATATACGTAAGCATTTGGTGAAATTTGAAGTTTCTAGCTGTTAAAATGGGGCTGAAATTGCGAAAATATATATATATACTATATATACATATACTATACTAGGGGCCCGGTACGTGCTTCGCTATGTATAAAGTGAAATATTAAACCAAAACTCATTTATTACAAAAAAAAATATATTTTATTATTTGCTAGCTATTTTAAAACTTAATCCAAGACATTTGGATAAACAATATTTTTTGTTTTTCCATTTTGAGCATGAATAAAAAAAACGGCTGGGGGTACCGACTCTGGAATAGGCAACATAAAGTTGGCCATGTGAAAAACATGATTGCTCCAAATTCACACCACAAACATTAAATGTTTGCCCTTGGGCTTTGTTGACGGACATCGCAAATGATAAACGCACAGGATATTGTAATCGTTTGAATTCAAATGGCATATCAGTTGGAATCATAGGGATACGCCGTATTAAAAAACTTCTCCTTTTGAATTACCAGTTAAGATCGTAGCTTCAATCAAATTTGGCAATAAATTTTTCACTGCCAATCTGGTGCCATTACACAGTTTTAGTGAATAATTTCGCAATAATATAATCAAAGAACCCACTTTCAGATTCAAACAATGCCGTGGCATACCAGCCGGTTCTAATGAATTTAAAAATTCAATTGGATAATTCATTGCCTCATCTTGATTCATAGCACTATCAATTGATTTATATGTCGTGACTACACCTGGGAGTTTTGCTTGAATTTGAAAATTAATGGCATTGATATGATTGCTTCGTGCTAAAATGGCGCGTTCTCTCAACCAATCATGATTTCTGTAATTCTGAAGAATATTTTTAAAAACACATTCAATCAATTCATCTATCGATTTCGTAATTGTACAAAAATTGTTCGGTACAGTGATCAATCGATTGGTTCTGTCGATTTGTATTTTGCCATCACCAATTTCTAACAATTGTTTTGAATTTTCATGAGCAGCTTGATCGTTTTGTATGTGAATACGCATATTAATATTCAGTGTCAATTTTTGTACATATCTCCAAAGAACTGATGACTTTAAACAGGCATTTATTTCATCAGCAGGAGTTGATCAAGGAATGACAGGCAATGTTTGTCGAAAATCCCCTGACAGTAATATCAAAGAACCACCAAAAGCTGTTGATTACCACGTAAATCTTGCATTGTTCGATTAAATGCTTCTAGTCATTTTTTATTTGCCATTGTGCACTCATCCCATAAAATAATTGATGTTAATCGCAGAACTTTTGCCATAGCAGAATTTCTTGAAATATTGCAAGTTGGAGTTTCAATCACCTGTACATCCCGAAGATGCAAGTGCCATTGCAATTTTCTGTTCAGATCGAATAGTCGCTAAAATCAGTGCTATAACGAACGTTTTGCCTGTACCACCAGGTGCATACAAGAAATATAATCCACCTGCATTATTGGAAATGGCTTGCATGATTGTGTCATATACATGTTTTTCTGAATATTCATTTTCTGAGTATTCGTTTGGATAGTACTGTATATATTTCCCCAATTGCATCTGTTTGGAAAATGCCAGGATGCCCATGAACTGCTGTTCCTTGTTAACGTCTTTGAAATTTTTTGGAAGACACATTCCATGTGTAATACTGAGGCACTTCATAATATAACAAAATTATCGCAAATGTATCAGTTTCGCATAATTTGAAAAAAGCTGTTAACGTAGTTGCTGGTAGTTGTGCTTCTCTTTCCAATACATTTGCTGCATTAAAATAAACACGTTGGCCATTCTCAAGATGTACAGCCAAGTGAACAACCGCAAGATGTCTTTCGTGCATTGGTAGCGACATAATCCTCCAGGCAGCTTCATTGCTACTAATATAGCGCCCCATTTGAGACTGAATAATTTTATTATTTGTATTATCACCAGCAATACCGAAAATTGCCATGTCGCTCCCTTTATTTACATACTTGCAAATATATTTAATGGATTTGACAGAATTACAATATTTCACAGTTATATGAGCATTGAATATTTTCGATAATAATGGACAATACGGAACCACCCAACGATTATCAACTTCAACTTCCTGATTATGCATTCTAATGTTTGCCGTTTTGCCAATATCATTACGTCGATACAACGGATATCCGTAATTGCAAGTAAATTGCCTTGGGTATCGTTTCGAACACTTTTCACCAATCATACATGGTGAATCACATTTAGTTCACCGCACGGTCTATGTATCATGTTTTTAACAACAACTTGAAATAACTCAGGATCCGCAGTGTGATCAGGAATTTCAGCTGATATAGGGTTATCGATTTGATCCGGAGTTATTTTATGTACCAAACAAATTAGTATATGTGCGTGCGGCAATCCCCTTTTCTGCCATTCGATGGAGTACATATGGCAACGCACCTCCCCAAATACATATAATTTCACAATTAAATCCATAAGTGCTTTACATTTTTGCCGAAAAACACGCACAGTAATGTCATGACGATCGGTTGTCGACTGTCCTGCAAATAAATTATTTTTGATGTCATCCCACTGCTGATTACATGTAAATGTAATGAACCGTCGACCGTATTTTCATACATAACACATTGCTTCTTGTGCATATTCGTTCATATTCTGTGGGCTACCAATATACGAAGATGGCAATACAGTTAAACGTCCGATGTCATTAATATTAGCATCATTCGCTATCGCATCTGATGAATATATTGTTCAGATCTTATTTTTGCTTGGTTGAAACGAATAAAATTAAGACGTTCTATTTCTATTTTGGCATACATATTAAGGATGTACTGATGATAAAGTTTACCACATCTCATTGTGTTCTTGTGGACGAACCATCAATCGATACGAATAAAAATTCATGGCAATAACTTTTTTTCTGTACATGTAGACCTGAAAATAAGTGCAAAATGTGACTTAAGAAATTTATACCAATGATGAAATGTCAACACACTGAAAATATTATTTACCTGTTCGTGAATCAATCATTGATATGGTACCCATCGTCATCTTTCCGATGCAATATTGGGTACTGTAATGCGTCGTAACTAAGATGAAGTTCCGAAACACGTTGCAATTGCTCATTTCTGCGATGAAGTATAATATATATTATAATATATATATATATTATATATAATATTCATACTCTCCAAAAGGTGTTTTATCAGCCCTTATTACGATTTTGTGATTATCAGATGGCATACGAACGACAGCAATTTTGAACAATTGAAATTTAACGTTATGCTGATGGAAAAACCTTTGTAGTTCACAAATAATTTCTCGTCTTGTATTCAAAGCAATTGCACAACGTTGATCCAATTCACGACTTGCATCATCAATAAAACAAATTTGCAAAAATTTATAATCAGCGTCGGGATATGGCAATAACCAACCAGCTTTATGATAAATTTGGCCCTGTATCTGCAACATGTATGCAATTTTAGGTATATGTTGCATAATAATTTTTCAAACTATAGAATACTTTTATGATTCAGATTGATTGGGACAATCCTATTTAAGTATTTACCTTAAACGTCGGCATAAAATTATCTCTAATAATGTTAGTAGCACCAAAAATTATCGCTATTTTGTTACATCCTGCAAACCAATTTGCAGATAGCCAACAGGCGAAATGTCCCTACATACATTGGTCCAACATCCAGCAATGTTCTGGATATTACATTGAGCTCCGAGCGTGATATGTCAAGGTTTTGATTGGATGGTTCTTCAAAGACCATCCTTCTCCGACCATGCGTATATCAGCTTCAGCATCCCCCTAAAGAGGGTAGAGAAGGGTGGAACCTTTAGAAACCCTAGGTCAACGAACTAGACTAAATTCCAGAAACATGTAGAAACAAAACTGGTACAACCCAAAGAGGTTCCTAATGTAGAGGAACTGGAAGATTCGAATGAATTCCTAACAAGGACGCTTATGACTGCATATAACAAAGCTTGCCCTCTAAGAAGATTCAGAGGAAAAGCAAAGCCGCCACGGTGGAGCAATGAGCTGAGTCTTCTAAGAAAATAGGTAAAATAAATGTTTAAACTAGGAAAGACCGCGGAAAGCGAAGCGTGTCGGGAGGAGTACAGGGATCTACTGAGAATCTACAAGCGTGAAATTTCCAGGGCGAAGAGAATCTCATGGAAAAGTTTCTGTACGGACATAGAGTGCTCCAGCGAAACAGCATGGTTGAGAAAAGTCCTAGCAAGGGGAAACACAGTCCAGGGGCTAATAAAGAAAGAGATCGAGGAATGGTTACGTAATAGTGAGGAATCCCTTGAGGTGCTTCTCGATACACATTTCCTATCGGGAGATGGTTTAGATGAGCCAGCAGACAGCACTCACACTTCGATCGCGGAGCGGGTAGTGCCGGGCTTGGTGACCAATACCAAGATCGAATGGGCAGTGAAGATGTTTTCTAAGTTTAAATCGCCGGGCCCAGATAGTATATTCTTCGGCCATGCTACAAGTTTCAAGTAGGGTGGTCGTGGAATGGCTTAAAATAATATTCGATGGGTGCATAAGACTGAATCATGTACCGCACTCTTGGAGAACTGCTCGTGTAGCTTTCCTACCAAAGGCGGGGAAGATCGGTCGCGTGTATCTCAAAGACTATAGACCCATTAGCTTAACATCTTTCTGCTCAAAACCTTTGAGAGGCTGATAGATGTGTACATAAAGTCCAACGTGGATGAAAAGCTGCTCTCCACAACACAGCATGCGTACTCCAAAGGCAAGTCGTTAGACACCGCATTGCACAGGGTGATCATAAGCATAGAGAAATCCCTGGAATATAAGGAGTATGCTCTAGGAGTCTTCTTGGGCATTGCCGGGGCTTTCAATAATGTTGCAAAATGGGCGATTATGGATGGTCTTAATTACATTAAAGTACATCCTGCCGTCATCAGATGGATCGCCTGCATGTTAAATTGCAGAAAGATTACATCACAATGGGGATTGTACGAGGCCACGAAATCAGTGGACAGGGGCTCACCGCAGGGAGGGGTGCTATCACCTCTGCTGTGGACGCTGGTCATCAACCAACTGCTCAGGCAATTCGATGAGGGACCTGTAAAACTTACGGCTTACGCAGATGACGTTGCAATTGTCATAAGTGGAAAGTGCCTTCCAAGGATTAGTTGTTTGATGGGTCAGGATCAGGAATCATCCTAGACAGTAAGCTCTCATGGAAGCTCAACGTGGAGGGAGGGTCAGGAAGGCCTCGACGGTACTCTATGCATGTAAAAGAATGCTGGGGTGAAAGAGAGGCCTATCGCCCTCTCTTTCTCATTGGGTTTTTACAGCGACTGTAAGCCATATTCTATACTATGGAGTTTTTGTTTGGTGGAAAGCCACACAAAAAACAACTTTCCTCAAAAAATTAGAGGGGTTATGCAGACTATCGATGCTTTGCATTACGGGAGCCCAGAAAATAACCCCGACGGCTGCATTGTATGCCATTCTGCACATTTCACCTGTAGACCTGGCAGCAAAGAACAAAGCATTAATGACCGCAAACAGAATCAGTGCTTCGGGGCAGCTTGAGCGCCGACCATATGGCAATAGCAGTATAGCGTCATCAATCAAAAGACGAACAGACAACCTGATTCCCTTTGTGCGTTTCGAGGGAGATCTTAAGGCCACAATAGAGGTGGACGGTTGGCGCAAGGGTGCGCAAATGGCGGTCGAGGCGATACATGTGTACACGGATGGTTCCAAAGAAGTAGAAGAAGTAGGGTCTGCGGTATACTGCGCTGACCCGGAAATAAGCAGATGCTACAGGCTGTCGGATTACTGTAGCGTTTTCGAAGCGGAAATATTAGCCGTAACCAAAGCAGTAGAAACCCTGGAAGAGAATAGCTTAAGCTGCAACCGTGTTAACTTTTATATCGACAGTCAAGCAGCAATTAAGGCAACAATCTCGCATAGCACAGCATCTAAATGCGTGTTAGAGTGTAAGCAGTCTCTGGAGAGAATCGGGACAGGGAGAAGCATACATCTATAGTGGGTCGCAGGGCATATGGGAATAGATGGGAATGAAAAAGCGGACGACCTAGCTAAAAAGGACGCATCCCTTGAAGCTTGCTCCGTAGACGTCCCAATTAGATTGGGCGATATTAAGCGAAGGCGAGAGGTGCACATGATCGACCAAGCGGGAAAGGAGTGGGTTCAAGCGCGGGGGTGTAAAATGTCGAAGATTATGTGTAGGTCTTACAACCTCAGACTAACACAGTTGCTTCTATCATTAAAAAGAAAGGACTGTAGACTCATGACGGGTATTCTGACTGGACACTGCCTTCTAGCGTCACATGCCTTTAAATTAAGCTTGGTCAGTGATAGCAGATGTAGGAAGTGCGGGTTGGAGGAGGAAACGATCGTTAAAACAAATTTCTGGTAACACTACCGGCTCAATAAGTCTATGAGAGGTCCTCATGGACCGGCCAGTTCAACATAACCTAACCTAACAATGTGGACATATTGCGTCCATTTTTCCAATATACCCGTACATACTGTAATCAATCTGACTGTTGTAATTAAAAGCAGCACGCATAATTTCAGGTACAACAGATCTATTTCGTGCATTACGTCCGCGCTGCGATGCTTTAGCTTGTGCTCGTTCATCTGGAGTCTGTGATCGCCTTTGTAATGCCGCAGCATTTGCATGACGCGTTCGGCGACCTATAATTCCTCGTGTGGGTCGTGGCATCTTTCTTTCAATTAAAAAAGAATAAAATAAATTTAAAAAAATTTCTACATTAATAGTGGTACACCATATGTTTTTTCAAATAAGGAAACACACATGCATTCGTGTAATTCACTTCAACAGTTCAAAATTTACCGATTTTTGCTCGGAAATTCGCTTTTCGATATATTACTTCTTTTCACAAATTCACACAAACTTCAATAATTACTAAACAAAAACACTATTTGCATTTTTATGTAATAATTTGCACCGCGGTAATTTCGGACACTACTGAACGTATTGTGCTGCTTCGTTTATTCTGCTAACGAATGGTGTTGAGGCCAAAGAAAACGCTCCAGTGATGTTTACACTCCAATGTCATTTATTCTCCTAATTTGAATTTAATGCTAAGAGCCAAAATATTCATGTATTTCTCTATGCAAAAAAAATGAACCTAATATTGTTCGATGTCTTTTCAAAGCCTACTTTGTTTGTCGATCTGCCTGCTGCATACATACATGTTGATATAAATATAATGCAAATCAGTTTGTAGGTGGGAATAGTAAGTAAGCTAGTTAAGATGAAAGTACATAAATTTTGAGAGCGAAAGAGCGTAGCTAAGTAGGTAACAAATCGTTTAGTAAATGATTAAACTATTATTGATGTATGTGTGTTAATATGAAAACGTATAATCCGCTGGCTAAATGGGATGAATCTGACCAAACAAATGGGTTTTGATGTGTTTTTCAAAATAATTTCACCATACATTGAGCGCTTTTCAGCGCCTTCAGGTAAAAAGATTATATTATTATGTGATTGAATATACCATTTTAACTGGTTATAGTACATAAGAATGTAATCTCTTGACCTGAAGGCGAGTTCCCAATTAGTCTATATCTCGAGTCCTTAGTTACCCAGCGAAAAGAAAAGCCCTCTTTTCATTAGCATTTATCAGCAACTAACAACGGATACTCATGTGGTTCAAACACATCCTAGGGTTATCCGGGTCCACGTTTTGGTCTATATCTCGAGACCCTAGTCACGGGGGGCATGAAAAATAATCTATACTATAGCAATCATCAACAGCTCCCATTTGCTACCCATAATGTACAAACACATCCTAAAGTTATCCGAGTCCACGTTTTGGTCTACATCTCGAGACCATAGTCAGGGAGGGGCATGCAAAATAATCTATACTATAGCAATCATCAACAGCTCCCATTTGCTACCCATATTGTACAAACACATCCTAAAGTTATTCGGGTCCACGTTTTGGTCTATATTTCGAGACCCTAGCCACGGAGAGGCATGAAAAATACTCTATACTATAGCATTCATCAACAGCTTCCATTTGATACCCATATTGTACAAACACATCTTAGGGTTACCCGTGTCCACGTTTTGGCCTATATCTCGATACCCTGGTATCCGATTCTTAAAATTTCAAAACACAAACCATCTACTGAATAGTCAGAACAAAGCCTAAAAAATTGGTTTGGATAGGTGAGCCCGTTCTTGAGTTATAAAATCACAACGAAAAACGGCATTCATTTTTATATATATAGATATATATACTATATATACCACCATATATATACTAAATATACCACCGAACTCTATGATTTTTTCACACAACAATATATGCTATATACGTAAGCAGCTGGTGAAATTTGAAGCTTATAGCTGTTAAAATGGGGCTGAAATTGCGAAAATATATATATATATATTAGGGCGGGTCGATTTGTGGGGAGGCAAAAAAATCGCCCATTGCTGTGTGAAAATCATATTCTAGGGATCAAAATAAGAAACCTTGCGAAGGAACCATACCTCTAAAACGAATTCTGATGTACCCCCCCCCCCCCCAGGTAGGGGTAAATTTTGAAAAATCCCACTTTGACCCATTTAGAGTGCTCCAATCGAGTCCAAATGTATGACCGACCCCCACTAACTTTGGAGGCCCGACCCACCGATGCCAGTGGCACACCCCCTGGGGGTTCACCATACAAACATTTCAAAAAATCGCCGGTTTTGCACTTTACATGAAAAAATGAGCGAAATGCCTATGTTTTTTCTTTTTGGAGTTTATCTTTCTCTTTAGAAATTTATTTAGTCAGAACATATATAAATGAAAAAAGGAATTTAACTTAGTAATAGAAAAGAAATTTAAAAAAATTATTAGAAATTAGCGTTTTTACAACCCTTTTAAAACCAAGGCATCACTGTGATGCATTTGCATGTCGTAAACATAGTTGTGTGGGTTTTTTATTCCACCGTTTTAAAAAATGAAGTTATCACTGTGACACAATTGCAGATCGTAAAATTGATTGTGTTGTTTTTTTAAACCACCACAAGACACAGCAGGTAGAATTGAAATTACCATTTCATTATTATTACCTCGTCTCATGGACCATATATAACGCAACTGTTTTTGTGAATGCCTTAAGTCGTTGTTAAAAATTCAAAGTGTGAAGTGCTAATTTCAGATAAAAAAATATTTCAAAAAAAATAATAAGTGAAGTGACCATTCCAAATCAAAAAGTTTACAATGAATCCACCATCCTCTACACCGCAAGATGAAGCAACTACATCAACAACTATCGAAAACCCAATGAGTCATACACCCAAGCATGATGTTATTGTTTTTGGTGTGTCTACTGATTTAACTGATCTTAATTTACCAACCCATCTGAATATCTTGAGATATTATTTTTACTTAAGCGAACGTGCTAAAACAGAACAAAAAAAGTTTTCCCATAAAGCATTCACTATTCAAGTACAAGATAAGTTGATTGGAATTTGGGAAAAACTTGGTATGGAAATAAGGCTGAAAAAAGTGTATTTAATAAATTGAATAAATTGCTTGACAAGTATCAAGAGCAAATCAAGAGAAGAAACGATAGATAAAATTTATGAGAAGTATCATACTAGGATGGTAAAAGAACCTCATCCTGTTATTTTGAGAGAACCCAATTCTGAATTGATTGGTTACGTAAGACTGGTACATAATGCTTGGGTATATGACTCATTGGGTTTTCGATAGTTGTTGATGTAGTTGCTTCATCTTGCGGTGTAGAGTATGGTGGATTCATTGTAAACTTTTTGATTTGGAATGGTCACTTCACTTATTATTTTTTTAGAAATATTTTTTTATCTGAAATTAGGACTTCACACTTTGAGTTCTTCACAACGACTTAATGCATTCACAAAAACTGTTGCGTTATATATGGTCTATGAGACGAGGTAATAATAATGAAATGGTAATTTCAATTCTACCTGCTTTGTCTTGTGGTGGCTTGAAAAAAACAACACAAGCCATTTTACGATCTGCAATTGTGTGACAGTGATACCTTCATTTTTTAAAACGGTTGAATAAAAAACCCACACAACTATGTTTACGACATGCAAATGCATCACAGTGATGCCCTAGTTTTAAAAGGGTTGTAAAAACGCTAATTTCTAATAATTTTTTTTTAATTTCTTTTCTATTACTAAGTTAAATTCATTTTTAGCACGCTTTTATTAGCTTGGCCTGTATGTAACGGATTTTTGAGCTTAATTTTCAACGGTTTCTAGAAGTCTGATTAATTTGAAACTTTGCATACGTATCAAGGACCGATGACAATGCATTAATGTGATGGTGTGGTGACATAAGGTCAACGGCCACAAGGTCAATTGGCCTTATCACCACTTTGAATGGCGATAAGTTTGATTGCAACTTTGCACACCTATCAAGGCTCGATGACAATGCACTAATGTGATGGTGTGGTGACATTAGGTCAACGGCCATAAGGTCAATTGGCCTTACTTTGAATGGCCATAAGTTTGATTGAAACTTTGCACACGTATCAAGTCTCGATGACAGTGCATTAATGTGATGGTGTGGTGACATAAGGTCAACGGCCATATGTTCAATTGGCCTTATTACCACATAGCCATTTAGCTGTTTTTTCATGTAAAGTGCAAAACCGGCGATTTTTTGTAATGTTTGTATGGCGAACCCCCAGGGGGGTTCCAGGGGGTATGCCACTGGCATCGGTGGGTTGGGACTCCAAAGTTAGTGGGGGTCGGTCATAAATTTGGACTCGATTGGAGCACTCTAAATGGGTCAAAGTGGGATTTTTCAAAGTTTGCCCCTACCCAAAAGTTCGACCCAAATTGGGGGATATCAGAGTTCGTTTTAGAGGTATGGTTCCTTCGGCAGAGTTTCTTATTTTGATCCCTAGAATACGATTTTCACAGAGCAATGAGCGATTTTTAAATCGACCCGCCCTATAGTACAGGTATAAAGGAATCGAGATAGATATAGACTTCCATATATCAAAATCATCAGTATCGAAAAAAAATTCGATTGAGCCATGTCCGTCCGTCCGTCCGTTCGTTTGTTAACACGATATCTTGAGTTAGTTTTGAGGTATCATGATGAAATTTGGTATGTAGGTTCCTGGGCACTCATCTCAGATCGCTATTTAAAATGAACGATATAACCACGCCCACTTTTTCGATATCGAAAATTTCGAAAAATCGGAAAAGTGCGATAATTCATTACCAAATACGGATAAAGCGATGAAACTTGGTAGGTGAGTTGAACTTATGACGCAGAATCGAAAACTAGTAAAATTTTGGACAATGGGCGTGGCACCGCCCACTTTTAAAAGAAGGTAATTTAGAAGTTTTGCAAGCTGTAGTTTGGCAGTCGTTGAAGACATCATGATGAAATTTGGCAGGAACGTTACTCTTATTACTATATGTATGCTTAATAAAAATTAGCAAAATCGGAGAACGACCACGCCCACTCTAAAAAAAAAATTTTTTTTAAGTCAAATTTTGAAAGAAAAGTTAATATCTTTACAGTATATAAGTAAATTACGTCAATATTTAACTCCAGTAATGATATGGTGCAACAAAATACAAAAATAAAAGAAATTTTCAAAATGGGCGTGGCTCCGCCCTTTTTCATTTAATTTTTCTAGGATACTTTTAATGCCATATGTCGAACAAAACATTACCAATCCTTATGAAATTTGGTAGAGGTTTAGATTCTTGGATGATAACTGTTTTCTGTGAAAAAAGGCGAAATCGGTTGAAGCCACGCCCAGTTTTTATACACAGTCGGCCGTCTGTCCTTCCGCTCGGCCGTTAAAACGATAACTTGAGCAAAAATCGATATATCTTTACTAAACTCACTTCACGTACTTATCTGAGCTCACTTTATATTGGTGTAAAAAATGGCCGAAATCCGACTATGAATACGCCCACTTTTTCGATATCGAAAATTACTAAAAATGAAAAAATGCCATAATAATATACCAAATACGAAAAAAGGATGAAACATGGTAATTGGATTGGTCTATTGACGCAAAATATAACTTTAGAGAAGAAGTTTGTAAAATGGGTGTGACACCTACCATATTAAATAGAAGATATTGAAAAAATTTTGCAGGGCGAAATCAAAAGCACTTGGAATCTTGCAAGGATAACTGTTCGTGGTATTACATATATAAATAAATTAGCGGTACCCTACAGATGATGTTCTGGGTCACCCTGGTCCACATTTTGGTCGATATCTTGAAAACGCCTTCACATATACAACTACCACCAATCCCTTTTAAAACCCTCATTAATACCTTTAATTTGATACCCATATCGTACAAACACATTATAGAGTCAACCCTGGTCCACCTTTATGGCGATATCTCGAAAAGGCGTCCACCTATAGAACTAAGGCCCACTCCCTTTTAAAATACCCATTATGGCCTTTCGTTTGATACCCATATCGTACAAACAAATTCTAGAGTCACCCCTGGTCCACCTTTATGGCGATATCTCGAAAAGGCGTCCACCTATAGAACTAAGGCCCAATCCCTTTTAAAATACTAATTAACACCTTTCATTCGATACCCATATCATACAAACAAATTCTAGAGTCAGCCCTGGTCGACCTTTATGGCGATATCTCGAAAAGGCGTCCACTTATAGATTTAAGGCCCACTCCCTTTTAAAATGCTCATTAACACCTTTCATTTGATACCCATATCGTACAAAAAAATTCTAGAGTCACCCCTGGTCCACCTATAGAACTAAGGCCCACTCCCTTTTAAAATACTCATTAACACTTTTCATTTGATATCCATATTGTACAAACGCATTCTAGAGTCACCCCTGGTCCACGTTTATGTTGATATCCCGAAAAGGCGTTCACCCATAGAACTAAGGCCCATTCCCTTTTAAAATACTTATTAACATCTTTCGTTTGATACCCATATTGTACAAAAGCATTCTAGAGTCACCCCTGGTCCACCTTTATGGCAATATCTCGAAAAGGCGTCCACTTATAGATTTAAGGCCCACTCCCTTTTAAAATTCTCATTAATACCTTTCATTTGATACCCGTATCGTACAAAGGAATTCTAGAGTCACCCCTGGTCCACCTTTATGGCGATATCTCGAAAAGGCGTCCACCCATAGAACTAAGGCGCACTTCATTTTAAATTACTCATCAACACCTTTCATTTGATACCCATATTGTACAAACGCTTTCTAGAGTCACCCCTGGTCCACGTTTATGGCGATATCTCGAAAAGGCGTCCACTTATAGATTTAAGGCCCACTCCCTTTTAAAATACTCATTAACACCTTTCATTTGATACCCATATCGTACAAAAATATTCTAGAGTCACCCCTGGTCCACCTTTATGGCGATATCTCGAAAAGGCGTCCACCTATAGAACTAAGGCCCACAACCTTTTAAAAAACCCATTAACACTTTTCATTTGATATCCATATTGCACAAACGCATTCTAGAGTCACCCCTGGTTCATGTTAATGTTGATATCCCGCAAAGGCGTCCACCCATAGAACTAAGGCCCATTCCCTTTTAAAATACTTATTAACACCGTTCGTTTGATACCCATATTGTACAAAATCATTCTAGAGTCACCCCTGGTCCACCTCTATGGCAATATCTCGAAAAGGCGTCTACCTATAGAACTAAGGCCCACGCCCTTTTAAAATACTCATTAACACCTTTCATTTGATACCCATATTGTACAAAAGCATTCTAGAGTCACCCCTTGTTTAGGCCAACAGCCCAAACCCTAAAACATATTGGGTCGCCCTCGCAATCGCTTTATATTTTTTAACAGAGCCAGTCGAACCGTTTATGTTAACTATGCAAATAAACATCGCAGGAATAAATAAACAGTTCGACTGGCAAGCGGGCTTAACAAATTCTGTTATTGCTTTTTCTTCGATTTTTTAACATCATCGTGTACGGGCGTATCCCACCGGCGATTCCAGAATCAACCAAAAGGTAACCTGCAAATATATATATATAAATTTTTGTTTTTAATCTTTATGTTCAATAAAGACTATTTTTGATTATTAATACTAATACCAACTTTTCTTCTTTTCTGCACTATATCTTGACCGGCACCATCTCTGAGCTGTGGCCCGGACAAGACATTGGTCCATTCAATCCGTTTTTTCAAAGCGACCATTTCGGCATCAACAAGCACGAGTGTTTAAATATTATTATAAAAGCGACCATTTTGTGAGCAAAAAGCACAAATTCCAAAATCACAGGATCGATTTGGGCTCCCGTGATACATTGTTTGCTACCAAAGTTTATATATTATTGGATTTGCGACCAACAGCAATATCAACTTAAACAACACAGCAGTTTATCCAGCCATTTCTTTACATATTATTTCATCCACTTCATCAGGACACATCTACAAATATAAAGGTACGTGGTCATTTCAGTGAGCACATTAGTTAAGAAATTAAAAATTTGTGAAAGTGAAAAGTGCGCGAGTGATTTGTGAAACAAAAACAAAATTAAATTTGATTTGTACAAATAGCCTTTTTGACCATCAAATATTGCTTGCCGCCGACGGTAAATAATGTTTGACACGGCTTAAGGGTCTTCGCTGTTGCATTATTGCACACAAATATTTGTACAAACAGTGTTTGGGAATATTTTAATAGGAAAGTGCAAGTAATTTTTCAAAATTTAATTAATTCAATTCACATTTATATGACTTCCACTTTTCTGTTATTAACAGCCCACAAGAACAACACTGCACTGTGTAATTAACCTCACTTTGGGTTTGGTTCATCACAGTTGAATTTGAGGAAAATTAATTTCACAAAAGTCACTCGGTTTTTAATTAAATTCACTTTTTTAAAACAAAAAAATATAATTTGAGCGTTTATTTAGTGGACGGAACATTTTTCCTCCAACTTTGCTCAGTTTTTTCACTTGCGATTGATTTGAATATACTGTGCTACATACATATATACACGCACACGTACATAAATATATTTGAATTTAAGAAAAATTAATTTCACAAAAGTCACTCGGTTTTTCATTCAATTCACTTTTTAAAACAAAACAATTTAATTTGAGCATTTATTTAGTGGACGGAACAATTTTCCTCCAACTTTGCTCAGTTGTTTCACTTGCGTTTGATTTAAATATATACTGTGCTACATACATATATACACGCACACATACATAAATATATTTGGTTGGCGAGCAATAATTTTTTTAACACGTATATTTATACGTATATACAGTCCACTGGTTTTTTACTCTGAAAATTATTAAATTTGAGTTTTGTATCAAAATAAATATTTTACATTAGAAATTTACACTCAATTTTTTAGAAGTTATTCAATTTATTGGGGTCCCTTTGTTGGTGGGAAGCCTTGTCTAATTTTTATATTAGCGAATTGTGTAATTCCACAGATTCTGTCTCTGTGTACGTAATTTATTTTAAAAATCAATTCTTTCGGTTTTTTTTTTTTAAATTTTCAATATGGAAGCATATAACCGCTTAGTCGACACAATTATTGAGTTCGACATCGAATTTTTAAGCATAGCCACTAGCGAACACTCCAAAAATTCGCTGAAAATTGAGCAGCAGGAGTTGAAATCGATGTGGGAAAAAGCTAAAGAAGCTTTTGATGCGTTATTACAATCCGAAAATATATCTGAGAAGAATGTCACGGCAATTAGAAAGAAAAACAAGTCGTGCTATACTGTTTTTGTGCGATGTATGACAAAAATAAATGACTTGGCAGAAAAACTTGAGAAGGCAGAGAAGGAAAACGATGCTGCCTTCACGCCACGCAATTTGCATTTAGCACCTTGTGATACTGATATATTCAAAGGTGATTATTTGTCATGGCTAACTTTTCGTGACATGTTCACGGCCATTTATATTCTAAATAAAAGCCTGTCGCCAGTACAAAAATTATATTATCTCATACAAAAAACCCAAGGTGAAGCCAGAGAAATCGTTAAGAAATGCGAATTGACGAATGATGGTTTTGATATAGCTTGGAAAAATTTGTGCGACAGGTATGAAAATAAGAGAATATTAGTCAACACCCAATTAAAGATTCTTTTCAACCTTCAATCAGTCGAAACTGAATGCGGTAATTCAATAAAAAATTACAAAGGGACATAAATAATTGCATATCCTCGTTAGTAAGTTATCATATTGACATATCTAATTGGGATCCAATTATTACATACTTATGTTCAACTAAGCTTCCTGATGTGACCCTTTCGCTATGGGAACAGTCCGTAGAAAACAAGACAGAAACTTCCAAGTGGGCGGATATGGACCGATTTCGGACAAATCGTTTTCAAACGTTAGAATCAATGCCAGGTTTAAGAGGTACAAAGAGTACAAAACCTCAAAAGGTACAAACCTCAAAGCAGGCCTCTGAACATCCCCCAAAGAAACTTGGCGCTTTCCAAGCAAGTGTAGCTAAAGGCACTTGTAAAATGTGTCAAAGCAATGATCACAAAATTTATGCGTGTTCAAAGTTCAAAAATTTGAACACGAATGAAAGACTTGCTTTCATAAAAAGAAATCACTTCTGCCTAAACTGTCTGTCATCGGGGCTTTCAAAATGTACAAGTGCATACAATTGCAGCAACTGTCATTTAAGACATAATACCCTTCTGTATTTACAGACAAGTAAGGAAAAACCCAAACAGGCTAATAATTCTGCAGATTTATCGGATGAGCAACCGTGCACTTCAAGGCAAGCTCAGTCTCAAAATGAATCTGCAAAACAAAAAAAGCAGCAAAATAAAACTACTGTAAAATCTAATTTTATTAATACCAGTAAAGGGGTTTTACTAGGCACAACTCGCGTCACCATTCATTATAATGGTACAGATTTTTAGGCCAGAGCTCTCATAGATTCGGGATCTGAATGCTCTTTTATCACTGAAAGACTCAGACGAAGAATCAACCTGCCAACTCGAAAGATGCATGCTCAAGTCTCGGGCATCAATAATTCAGTTTCTGCGCAGGTAAAAGAGGCATGCGCCATTCAGTTGCGGTCCCCAGTTGACCCACTAATTTCTATGGACGCATTAGTTCTAGTTCTACCCCATTTGACAGGTAATTTGCCAACATGCGATGTTAGTGCATTAACACAACAAGCATTCCCTGATCTCGTGCTTGCGGATAAACGTTTCTTCGTGAATGAGCCAGTTGATCTTGTTCTGGGCTGGGATATTTATCCGCAAATAATATTAGACTGTATCAAAAAAAAATATTCTTAGCACTCTTTTAGCTCAAGAAACTGTCTTTGGTTGGATACTGACTGGTCGTGCTGATGCAGCCAGTCCAACCAATCATAATCGGGTATCCTTTTACAATGAAGTGGCTTTAGACAAGCAGGTAAGGTCATTTTCGGAGCTCGAAGACACGCCGAAAGCTAAAGCCTCCACATTAGAAGATACATTTTGTGAGGAATTGTATCAACGTACAACGCAGCGGAATTCTGACGGAAGATACATTGTGTCGCTTCCGTTCAGGTCAGAATTCCCAGGAGAGATAAATCTAGGTCCATCATTAAGAATAGCGTGCTCTCAATTCTATAAAAATGAAACCCGACTTAGAAAAAATCTCGATTTACAGAAGGAGTACAATAGAGTCATACTAGAATACGAGACTATAGGGCATATGTCAAAATTAGATTCAATTCAATCGGCCAATGCGGTCGATAATTACTATTTACCACATCATGCAGTAATAAAAGAAGAAAGCATCTCTACCAAAGTTAGAGTTGTTTTCAATGCTTCATCACGCTCTTCGAATGGTGTCAGCCTGAACGATGTTCTTCTTCCTGGTCCTGTGCTTCAGGCTGATATACCAACATTAATTCTTCGCTGGCGACTTTTCAGATACGTCTTCAATAGCGATATTGAGAAGATGTATAGGCAAATCCTAGTAGATCATAATCATACAAGATACCAAAGAATAGTTTTCCGCTCAAGTCCAGATGATCAAATCAGTCTGTATGAGCTCAAAACAGTGACATTTGGTATCAATTGTGCTCCTTATCTAGGAATAAGGACTTTACTTAAACTGGCTGATGATTCCGAAAAATCTCATCCAATCGGTTCAAATATCCTACGAAAAAATATGTATGTCGACGACGTTCTTTCGGGAGGGCATACTATTGCATCTGCGATCAGAGCAAGAGATGAAATTTCCGGGGTTTTAAGTTCAGCTGGTTTTCCATTACGAAAATGGACTTCAAATTCCAGTGAAATAATACAGGGTATTCCCAAAGCTCATCTTCTGAGCGAAGATTTCTTAGAATTTGAAGATTCAAGTAGTGTAAAGGCGCTCGGTATTAGGTGGAATGCTCATTCCGATCAGTTATACTTCATAGAAAAACCTATAGAAGAAAACACCGAGCCCACAAAAAGAGCGATACTATCTACTATCGCAAAACTCTTTGATCCATTAGGGTGGCTAGCTCCAACAATTATCGTGGCAAAAATGATTATGCAAAATATCTGGTTAGAGGGTACTGGCTGGGATGAAACCGTTTCGTCTTCAACATTAGACAGTTGGAAAAATTTTACCAATACGTACAAGGAGATCGACAAAATACGAATACCGCGATGGGTAGCCTTTTCTCCAACAGAAAAGGTGGAAATCCACGGATTCTGCGACGCCTCCGAGAAAGCGTATGGTGCAGCCGTGTATTTGAGAGAGGATTTCGACCTTTTCTGTTGGAGAAAAGGCTACGTATTGGTAAAATTTTTCCAACTGTCTAATGTTGAAGACGAAACGGTTTCATTCCAGCCAGTACCCTCTAACCAGATATTTTGCATAATCATTTTTGCCACGATAATTGTTGGAGCTAGCCACCCTAATGGATCAAAGAGTTTTGCGATAGTAGATAGTATCGCTCTTTTTGTGGGTTCGGTATTTTCTTCTATAGATTTTGCTATGAAGTAAATCTGATCGGTACCGAGCGCCTTTATACTACTTGAATCTTCGAATTCTAAGAAATCTTCGCTCAATAGATGAGCCTTAGGGATACCCTGTAATATTTCACTGGTGTTTAGGCAGGATGCCTAACTTTTCCGCATCTGATTGCGATCCCCCCAATGCAACTCCTCAAATCGATACTCGATACTCGACTTAATTTATAACCACCCACACCATCACCGCCACATGCATATGCATGCATGTACATCCACGTGTATGTGTGTTTTTTGTCAGCACTCATGCATATGCATGTCGGGGTTGATGTGTGGGTGCCTTTCCCCTCCAAACCGGAGGATTTTGCGGGTCAACGGTTGTAGCTTGCTATACCACCGGTCTCTTGGATTCTAACAGCCAACGCGTACACATCTGCCGCCAACGATCTCTGCCGTTTATCAAAGGTAATATTATTTCCTGTATATTTAATATCTACCAATAAAAATCACAGCTATTATAACGAGAAATCTCGTCTTCTCTTATTTATTTTCAAACACACCCGTTCTTTGAGATCGACCCGGTGCGCCCACCTCTCGCAAGGATCAGACGCACCCCGGCCGAACATTTGGTCCTATCTTACCAGTAATTGGAAAAAGCACCTTAACAATACAGTCCACAACATAATTAGCCCGAAAATTTATACGGAAAAATATTAGCCCACCAACAGCTATACAAAACCAAAACTAAAAGGTTATATTTGATATCAAAACGTGAAAAACACTGAGCAAGCGACAGCCAGCTTAAGCCATCAGCAACACCACAAGTCATCTTGCCACATCATTACCAGAACAGCAAACAGCCACAACGTAAGTGCAATATTTCTTGCCACAATTTGTTTTTTTGGTTATAAAAAATAAATAAAACCGTCTAAAAAAAATATATTCCAAGTGCCACACGCGTAAGGACTGTGATTAACCGCGAAAAGTGTGAAACATTTATTGGTGTCGAAAAGATAATTAAGTGCAAACGCGGGACATTAACGTTGTCTTAGATCCCTTGTGACTATCTGGTCTGTCCCCCCACCAGCGGTAAGGCTCTCCAGACACAGCACAAGGAAGATGTGCACATAACCTCACTTTCACAAAAAATTCACGCCATCCGATTGCGGCAAATTTCACTTTCTTTTGCGTCACTATTATATTCACTAATTTCTCTAATCAATCTTTGTTACACAGTTTTGTTCTTTATTGCATAAGATTTATTTCACGGTTTCACACTTTTCGTCGAGTTTATATCAACGCGCGCACTTATTTTATAATAAAATTAAACGTTTGGCGAGTGACCCCCTTTACCTCACACAGTACACATTGGTGTTGCTCCCCCCTACTCCCTGTTTTACAGCACAAATACTCTGCAAAGTCAGACCAAATAAACAAATTAGGAGTAATAACTAAAATTTTGCGTAATTTAATAGTTGTTGGTTGGGTGATTCGAACAGGTTCATACAAATTTACATTCCTCACTCAATTTTCCACAAATTTTTCAACCATGAACATGGATTCCTACATTAGATTGGCCGATCGAATAATCGAATTCGAGGCCGATTTTAATGATATCAATGCGGCTCTGCACACTGTACACACTCTTTCAATACAGCAAAAAGAGTTGCAAGCCAAGTGGGAAAAAGCAGAGAACGCCCTAGAAGAGTTGCTTGGCTCTGACACGCTCGACGCAGAGAAAATTGCAGCGGTCAAGATCAAGCATAAAGCGGCATATGCCGTATTCTTGCGATGCATGTCGAACATGGCTGAACTTCAAGCCAAATTGAAGGAGGAAAAAGATAGGGCAATCAAACCTGAGGGAGAACGCGCGCGCGAACACAGTATCCGCCTGCCAGCTTGCGATACTAAGGTATTCAAGGGCGACTACCTATCTTGGCCAACGTTTCGTGACCTGTTCACGGCCATCTATAAAAATAACAGTCGCTTAAGCCCGGTAGAAAAGTTATTCCACCTTAACCAAAAAACGCAAGGTGAGGCAAAGGACATTGTCAAGAAATGTCCTTTGACAAATGAAGGCTTCGAAACAGCCTGGAAAAACCTATGTGAGAGATACGAGAATAAACAGATTCTCGTGAACTCTCAACTACAAATTTTATTTAATCTAAAAAAGATAAATATCGAGTGCGTCAGCTCAATCAAAACCTTACAGCGCGACATAAATGATTGTTTGGCATCCTTAAAAACACATCAGATCGATCTTTCAAATTGGGATGCGATTATTACCTATTTATGTTCGACAAAATTACCTGAAAATACGTTGGCTCTATGGGAGCAGAGCATTGACCATAAAACGGACATATCCAAGTGGGAGGATATGGACAAATTCTTGTCAAATCGTTTTCAGACACTTGAAACCGTGTCTGGTTTTACAGGGAATGCCACTTCTAAAGTGCAAAAGTCAAACACGTCGCGCCAGTCGACAGAAACCCCTACAAAAAGACTTGGCGCTTTTAAAAGAAAAGTAACCAAGCAAACAACAAAATCAATGTGTAAAATGTGCAAATCTACGGAGCACAGATTACGCAACTGTTCACGTTTTTGCGATTTAAACCCGGTAGAAAGGATTAGATTCGTCAAATCGACAAATGGCTGCTTGAATTGTTTATCCCCACGACACACAGTGACGAGTTGCACCAGTTCGTAAACTGTTCCAAATGCCACTCTCGTTACCACACGCTCCTGCATGCGGACACACTTCAGCAACCGGCGGTGCGAAATCCCTTCAAAGATGCGGATAATGCCCCATCAACTTCGGCAAAGGCAAGGAAAAGACAGGAATCGGGACAGCCTCCTTCCTCTGCGAATCAGAATGTCAAATCCTGCCATGCCAATTCCAGCACAGGCGTGCTATTAGGAACTGCTCGCGTACGCATTCACCATAATGGTACCGACTTCTCCGTGCGGGCATTAATTGATTCTGGGTCTGAATGTTCCTTTATAACTGAAAGACTGAAACGCAGAATCAATTTGCCAGCGAGGAAAATGCATGCCCATGTTTCAGGCATCACAAATGCGGTGTCAGCTCAGATGAAAGAAGCATCCAACATCGAATTACGTTCACCAGTGGATCCCTGCTTCAGCCTGACTACACCCGTACTAGTTCTAGCGAAACTCACTGGGAATCTTCCATCCTGCCATAACAACGCAATGACTATGCAGGCATTCCCAGACTTGGTTTTGGCAGACAAGAGGTTCTACGTCAACGAAGACGTAGACCTCATACTTGGCGGAGACATATATCCCCAAATTATAATGAGCGGTATAAAAAAGAATGTGTTAAACACACTCTTAGCCCAAGAGACAGTGTTCGGTTGGATACTAACCGGTCGTATCGAATCACCGAATCCAACGAAGAGCATTATGTCTTTCTACAACGAGGTTGCGTTAGACAACCAACTCAAAGCTTTCTGGGAGGTAGAAAATGTACCCAAAAATAAAATATTAAATGAGGATGAAAGGTACTGCGAACAACTATTTAAAGAAACAACGCAGCGAAGTGAGAATGGAAGGTACACCGTGTCACTACCATTCCGGCAGGATTACCCTAACAGTATTAACTTAGGACCATCCCTGAAGCGTGCATGCTCTCAATTCTTCCGGAATGAGGGGCGGCTAATAACAATTTCAGATTTAGGTAAAGAATATGTTCGAGTGTTGTCAGAATATGAAACGCTCGGACATATGAAAAAATTAAAAAAGAATATCCCATCCGACTATTCGGATCATTACTTCCTGCCCCACCACGCCGTTATTATAGCAGAAAGTACCACTACAAAGGTACGCGTAGTATTTAATGCCTCGAGCCCTACGGCAAACGGTAATAGCCTAAATGATATTCTCCTCCCAGGCCCAGTTCTACAAGCCGATTTACCCATACTAATCCTACGATGGAGACAATACCGTTTTGTCTTTAATATCGACATCGAAAAGATGTATCGTCAAATTTGGGTGAACAAAAATCACACCAAATTTCAACGCATTGTATATCGCACTTCCCCGAATGACCCTATTAGTCTCTACGAATTAAAGACGGTTACCTTCGGAGTGAATTGCGCGCCATATCTCGCTATAAGAACGCTCCTACAACTAGCAGACGACGTCTCAAGTTCACACCCTACAGCGGCTAGCATACTGCGAGAATACATGTATGTAGATGACGTGTTAGCGGGTGGACATACGATCGCATCGACCATTAAAGCCAGAGATGAAATTCGTCAAGTCCTACACTCCGCGGGTTTTCCACTTCGAAAATGGACATCCAATTCAGAGGACATTCTAAGGGACATCCCCAAAGCAGACCTCCTCAGTGAAAACTTCCTGGCCTTCGAAGATACCAGTTCAGTTAAAGCATTAGGAATTCGATGGAATGCCCTCTCCGATTTATTTTATTTTAAAGCAGGGACGCTGGACACCCCGGAAAACATTACAAAGAAAGCGATACTATCAGCAATCGCCAAACTTTTCGATCCCTTAGGATGGCTGGTACCAATGGTCATTGTGGCAAAAGTACTCGTGCAGAGTATATGGTTAGAAGGCACCGCTTGGGACGAACCAGTATCTACCAGTGCGCTGGAACGATGGAAATTCTTCACTGACTAATACCATGAAATCGATAAAATCAGGATACCTAGATTGGCCACCAGGAACCGACATCGGGATCCATGGATTTTGTGACGCATCCGAGAAGGCTTATGCAGCAGCCGTTTACATGCGCGTGAAAACGGATAATGACATCTGGACAAACCTGCTGCTAGCAAAAACCCGAGTAGCCCCAGTGAAAACTCTTTCTCTTCCGCGCTTGGAACTTTGAGGAGCCGTGCTGTTAGCGGAAATCACCGAATCAATTTTCAGGAACTTTAAATTGGGACCAGTGAGAGTTCACCTTTGGACGGATTCAACTATCGTCCTCGCATGGATAAGGAAACCGCCTTGTTCCTGGTCCACTTTCGTCGCACATCGGATCACCAAGATCATCGACATGGTCGGAAATAAGGACTGGTTGCACGTAAATTCAGAATAAAACCCAGCAGATTTAGATAGCAGAGGATTACCTGCGTTTGAGTTGGTCAAAAATTCGTTGTGGTGGCAGGGACCTTCTTGGCTGCAAGAAGACACTTCCCAATGGCCAGCACAAGAAAGTGACTACATCACCTCCGTAGAGGAAAAGAGGGTGAAGACCTGCGCAACAACAACAGTAAATACTACCGATGTTCTCCAACGCTTTTCAGACCTACCTAGGGCTTTACGGGTGCTCTCATACGTTATGAGGTTCTACCGAAGAACTCACCCCAAAACAAAAAAGTCATTTCAGGTCGAGTCACCTTTAATCTCTTCTGATGAGATCAAATCAGTAACCCAACTCTTAATTAAAATATATCAGAAACAACATTATAGTTCCGAATATAATGATCTAAAGGCCGGAAAACCAATTGCAGGGAAAAGTGCAATACTCTCACTTAATCCCTACCTAGACCAACATGGCATCATTCGGGTAGGAGGGCGACTCGGGGCGTGAAAGGACTTAGCTTTTTCTGAACGCCACCCAATCCTCCTCCCATACAACTGCCGTTTATCCCGTCTGACAGTCCTAATGTTTCATCAACAAAGTCTGCATGGGGAAAACCAACTCATGTTGCGTCTGATACGCACCCAATACTGGATACCTAACATCAAAACCATGATTAGGGCAACAATTCACAATTGCAAAGTTTGCACTATACACCGAAAGCGTGCTCAGACCCAACTTATGGGTATTCTCCCTCGCAAACGCACGACCTTCAGCCGTGCATTCACGAATACTGGAGTCAACTTCGCCGGACCCTTCGACATTAAAATTTACCGCGGCAGAGGGTGTCGACTATCCAAAGGCTATGTCTGCCTTTTCGTGTGGTTTTCGACACGAGCAATTCATCTGGAGGCCACTAATGACCTCAGCACACCATCATTTCTAGCGGCATTTGCCCGTTTCATATCTAGGCGCGGATGCCCGAAAGATATGTACTCCGACAATGGTACGAACTTTGTCGGAGCGTCACGATCCTTACGATCAGAATTGAAGACCTTCATCTCACAAGCGCGAGAGAACGCTGTCTCGAAGTACAGCCACCAGTCACTCACGTGGCATTTCATCCCTGCGGGCGCTCCCCATATGGGAGGGCTGTGGGAGGCTGGAGTGAAAAGCTTCAAAAGCCATTTCAAAAAGATAGCCTCACCACACAAATTCACCTTCGAGGAATTCCATACCCTCTTGTGCCGCATCGAGGCATGCCTGAACTCGCGGCCGCTCAGCCCGGCGTCCAATGACCCGACGGACCTAGAGCCGCTCACCCCAGGATATTTCCTCACTGGCAGCCATCTACTGGCTCCGCCGGAGCCGGATGCTAGTGAGAGCTCTGCCTCGATGATCAATCGGTGGCAGAAACTCAAAGCCCTCCATAACACTTTCTGCAAGCGATGGAAAACCGAATATCTATCCGAACTTCAAAAACGAGTGAAGTGGAAGCATCCCAGACAGAATATAAAAGTGGGAGATCTCGCTGTTCTCAAAGAGGACAACTTATCTCCCAACGAATGGAGGTTAGGTCGAGTTGTCAACGTACACCCCGGCGAAGATGACCGAGTACGCGTAGTCGACCTCAAAACCGAGAAGGGTCAAGTCAGACGACCTTTAGTCAAACTGATCCTTCTTCCACCGGAAGATACGGATTGCGAGAAGGCGACGAGCTCCTAACAATCCCTCCGTTCCTCCATATCCCTCCCTTCAAAAGAAAATCAAACCCGGCTCTCGTTCACCCGAAACGAGGCCAAACAACAACCCTAATGCAGTTCCCCCATCTGCCACAAAACACTTATTTTTTCCTTTTTCTTACGAAAATCCCCAAATTTACTCGCTCGCCCCGAGCGAGGACACCAGAAATATTCCCACTCACTCGTTCTCCCATAACGAGGATACCAGAACAACCCTAATACAGACCCACAATCTGCCACAGAACCTAAAGGCTTTCAGCCCATCATCTTTAAATTTCCAACAAATCAAACCCAAAGTCACTCGCTCACCCAGAGCGAGGACACCAGAAAACCCTCCCATTCACTCGTTATCCCATAACGAGGACACTAGAAAGCCTACCGCAGAAGGGCGAACCGATCTGCCATAGACAACCTTTGCACTCGTTGGCGCGCAACGAGGCCCATCGCAAACCTAACGCAGATCCATGATCTGCCACATAATGCATCTGCACTCGGCGAACAGAATTTATGAAAATTCATCCCATCACCCAAAATATTTTGTTAAAAAAAACTGGTAAAGAAAAAATGCATGCACAATTGTACAAAAACTTTCTTCTACTCATAAATTTTGAGCTTTCCAATGAAAAAATCGAAAACTTAGCAAAACCAAAAACTTTTGTGGAAAAAACTGGCAACAAATTATAAAACAGGTTAAAATGCAAACCTAGACGCTTATACATATCGGACTAGGTGAGCATCTACATTAGTAGTAATTCAAGTTCTAAACTCACCCTATTTTTGTTCATTGATAGTTGCGTGTTGTGACTGAATGTGTACCTCGTTACAGTGCACCACCAGATAAATTGGGTACTTCCGGATCCATGATCTCATCAATTTTCATTGGTTTCCTAACGTCCGCAAGGAATTGTGGAGGCATCTAAGCGTCGCGTATTTTGCAAGGAAGCTAATGACACCTAATTTTATTGGAAAGGGAATATGAAGTTTTCCATCGCACAGATTCATTTATGTGAATACTTTTATATCGTCTATGAAAGCTCAAACCACATATAAAACGTTTTCCACGGGCCTTAATACCAAAAAGTGGAAATAATCCCATTGCCCGGTAGTAAGCCGACAGTCTTGGAGGCGATTTGATAAAATCACTTAAAAACTCAAAGAATACAACAACCAGAACAGATGGTCGGAACTTTCACCTACGATATATATTTTAGACTACAAATTATACTAACCGGAAGCTATTGTGCTTGACCTTGACATACGTGTACGTGAATCACTCCACATGCGTGAAATGTCCTCTGTTTGCGATTCACTGACACGATCCCTTTTAGTCGTACCATCTTTCTGTTGCTGTGCTACAGATAATTCGGTCGACAAACGTTTACGATTAGCTAAAACTGCGTTATTAAAATTGGTGTTGTTCCCTGGACGTGCGTTCACGCTTCAAAAAGTCCGTATCTAAATACTGTGACAGTGCTTTACGCTTTACATGCCGCGCCTCAATATTCATTCCGTGCTTCAGCATTTTTATGTTTACCCCATGTTGTATGACGTGTTCTGTGAAATTTTGAATACTCTCGGTCAGGCCTACATTCAAGTTCTCTGTACGCTCAAATTCCAAACCCATAAACCACATCGAACAAAAGTTGGATGAACTTATGGGTGCACTACCATCACCGCTTGATTGATTTTTATCATCATCATTGGCGCTGTTGTTGTGTGTGCCGACAACAGCTGTTTTCTTATAATCAAAACATGTAGGATTTACATGTGCCAATGCAATGTGTTGATTACGTTCTAAATTACCAACCAACAAACGTATTTTTGACTCCACTAAGCCGCACCATTCGAGCTGGTCGTCGCCTTTTTGCGATGTAACTAAAAGTCCAATAAAGTGACGATATTTGTAAAAGAAACTAGGGGCGTCAAATAGTCGATCCCATGTCCCCCGTCCGAGCATAATCTCATCAGTTGTAATCATACCTCGATTAAATTCATTAAGTATTACTTTCTTGGGTGATTCCGACACATTGAAAGTGGACTTTTGTTCAGGATATGCCGGTGTTATAATTGGCATAAGATGATAACGATTCGAGGCATTAACATTCTTAAATGTTATGAGTATTTATGTACAGCATTAAGTAGAAATTTTGATGCGATGAAATTCTGATGTGTGTAAATTGAAGGTTTTCCGAATCCCAGCGTTCGATTGTGTGATCACCATCCAAATCTCGCCTCACACTCAAAGCTAAGCGAGTCTTACCAAATATACCTATGATTTGCGTTATCGCTATGAATTAAAATTATTAGCTGATAAATTCTTTACTCAACTTCGCCATCTTATATAGTATTTCATACATATTTTCGATCCTCACAATCAAACAGTGGGAATTCTATTGCTTCTCTTTAGTTACTTGTAGAGTTAAATGTTTTCCTTTTTAAAAATGTGTATAACTTTGTTTTAAATTAATAGAAATTAGAATCTCTCCAAGCTTTAATTAAGCTCACCTCACGATCATCAGCGTGTGTTCAATATTTCTCGGATACTTCAATCACCTTGACGGCAGTGTGTACTAGTGGCTTCTCTATGATTTGTGTGTATACGAGCGCTGCTGCGATACCGCCCATAATTGGACCTGTCCAGTAGACCCAGTGTGCATCCCAATTGTGTACAGCAAAGGCTGTACCGAGTGTACGCGCTGGACTCATGCTTGCCCCGGTATAAAGAATTGTGCCTAAATGACCGAGGGTGACAGAGAGACCGATGGCGAGTGACTCAGTGAAACGGGAATCTGGTTTATTGGCATCACAAGCACCAAAAACTGTGAGCACCAAGACCAAGCCCAAAAAGAATTCAATACCTAGGCCTTGTAGTTCAGTAATATTAGGCGCCAGATGTGTATGACCTAAGCCACCGTAATACGCCTCATCTAAGAGTGTACGAATAGCCGCTGTACCGGCGCAGGAACCCAGACATTGGAATATTATATAAAAAACGGCACCGCCGCTGGGATCCCAAACCGGAAATCTTAAATTGACACTGTCGGGATGCTTCAGCAGCACTGGATTTGGCCACATCCAACGCGAGAATACCAAAAGGAATTTATGCACTAAAGTGGAGGCTTTTGCATTTAGATACAGTTGGCATGTGCGCCCTACCAACATAGCCCACGTTACACCACCAAAGTAACCCAACCAATTAGAGTAAATGCCATGTTTTTTCGCCCAAAACTCAATAGCACAGTCAACTCTGGAGTACGGCCCAAAATTAACATAACATTACCACCCTGACCTAGAGCTTTAGATGAAGCCGGAAATTGTGTCTAACGTATATTTGGTAGCAATTTTTGCATTCGGCCATGCGATGGTGCAATTTATGTATTCAAAGCTGGCACCAACAAACAAGGAAAAAGTGCCCAGTATGGCTCGGGTATAGTGCCGCTGCCCTCGCGTATTTCTAACAATAGCGAGAACATTTGAAAAAAAACAACATAAGGCATAAATTCCAATATGTTTTGTTGCAATATGCCTTGGAAAACAGGAAATCCTGCTTCTTCAAGGGAACTAACCGCTGCTAGCTCTGGTTTGCACAAGATTTTTAGTGCCAGTGATAGCGCTTCAAAGAGGTAGTGAATAAAATGCAGTTTTGTGCACAGCATATAATACCCATAGAAAAACCTGCAAAGAAAAAGAAAAAAAATCCATTAATAGCTACATAAATGGGCATCGCAAAGGTGTGACAACTGCCGGCGCGGCCGACGCCGCAGTTGGAGCACCCCTTTTGCGATGCCGGTAACCTAGAAAACAAAAAAGGAACGAAACACAAAACCAAGAATTCCATGGATTACGCCAACCGCCTGCATCCATCACCAGTAACCTGAAAATAAAAATATTATTAATTAATAACTTAAAATAAAAGAATACACCAAATGAACAAATCTTAAAATTCACTTACTATTTGCCTCCTCCAGTAGCCATGCATCTTACTCCAAGCGCCGTAGTCAAAGAATTGAAGGAACGAAGAAAAATCATTAGATTTTTTTACCGTTTCTTTCAATTCATCGGAATTTTACATTCTATACACGGGCGTGTATGAATGTTCATTTGGTTTGTCTTTTGCCGTTGGCATATTTGTAACCAACGTATGTACATATGTATGTATGTATGCCTACTTGGTTCGGCATATCATATTGGTGCTGCATCAAGTGACGCACACTGATACCGAAAGCCGCAAAAGGAACCAAATCGGGATCGGCTTTTTGACCCGGGCAGTCCCAAAACATAGTTACGCACAAAAAAAATAAAGGCAAGCACCTCCTTAAAAAATTAATTGCTCTCATTTACAAACAAAACAAAAAAAATTTTTTTTTTCTTTTTGATTTTTTTTTGCCGTCGGTACTGCCTGCTTTTTGGCGGGGGTAGGACTTGTTGTTTTTCAACAACAAAAAGTCATTATAAGGGCTCGCTGCAAAAACAATCCGAGTCCCGAAATTAAAGAACGGACACGACAAAGTCCCGAAATGGGAAAAAGTCAACTGTTTCTAACGGCCTAGTGTGCTACTGCCCCAGTGACCCAGTTTTTTTTTCAAGGGCAAGCAAATACATATATGTATATATATACTCGCACGCCACAAATTCACCATACCAGCTGTCAGCTGGCCAATAAATACACAACAGGGTTCCATGACACATTTAGCATAATGGTACGTGCAGATAGAACGCGTCGTGGAGAAAGCATTGCCAATCTGCATGCAAGCACCGGCAGTTGGTACACTTTTGAATTTAATTACGATTTGCGCTATTCGCCATGAGTCATCGCACAAAATTAAATGCATAAGTTCGTCGGCCTCTACGCTCCGCTTAAGTTCGCTTTATGCATCTCTTTTAACATACGTTTTGTAATAAAACACCTCCGTTTCACCCAGCCAACCTCACGGTCACTCGCCCTGGCACCTCAAAAGATGCCACACCTCTTCCAACAAAACAGGCAGTCGCCCCGAGAGCGATACGATACATTAGACGCTGGAACGGAGACCTCTTCGTCCAGCCCAGAAAAACCTAAACAAAAAAATGCGAGTCTGGAACGGAGACTTCGGCCTCTTCGTCCAACCAAACAAAAACAATGCGAATCTGGAACGGAGACCTCGGCCTCTCCGTCCAACAAAAAAAAAAATTTTTTTTTCTGCCAGTCTGGAACGGAGACCTCGGCCTCTTCGTCCAGCACTATTGACCTTCTACGTCATATCACTTATGGATTATATATATATCTAAGAATTATGTATAACCAAAGGCAAGAAATATTCACTTTCCTCCACTTCTAATGTTTATTTTTATCCTAGCTTAGATGGCATGCTGCGCAAGTCGGGCAAGACTCCCGGCCACCCGCGACGCTGGCGAAATACGCGATTTTAGGTTAAGTTTAGTCTTAATGCAAACGTTTTTTTTTCTCGTTGCTTTTCAGCGGTCGGAGATCGGTGGGGGTAAAAACGATGTTGCGTATCGCAAGGGAGGCCGGCATGTTTAGGCAGGATGCCTAACTTTTCCGCATCTGATTGCGATCCCCCCAATGCAACTCCTCAAATCGATACTCGATACTCGACTTAATTTATAACCCACACCATCACCGCCACATGCATATGCATGCATGTACATGCACGTGTATGTGTGTTTTTTGTCAGCACTCATGCATATGCATGTCGGGGTTGATGTGTGGGTGCCTTTCCCTCCAAAACGGAGGATTTTGCGGGTCAACGGTTGTAGCTTGCTATACAACCGGTCTCTTGGATTCTAACAGCCAACGCGTACACATCTGCCGCCAACGATCTCTGCCGTTTATCAAAGGTAATATTATTTCCTGTATATTTAATATCTACCAATAAAAATCACAGCTATTATAACGAGAAATCTCGTCTTCTCTTATTTATTTTCAAACAAACCCGTTCTTTGAGATCGACCCGGTGCGCCCACCTCTCGCAAGGATCAGATGCACCCCGGCCGAACATTTGAAGTCCTTTTACGTAATGGAAAACCAGCTGAACTCTAAACCCCGGAAATTTCATCTCTTGCTCTGATCGCAGATGCAATAGTATACCCTCCCGAAAGAACGTCGTCGACATACATATTTTTCCGTACAATATTTGAGCCGATTGGATGAGATTTTCCGAAATCATCAGCCAGTTTAAGTAAAGCCCTTATTGCTAGATAAGGAGCACAATTAATACCAAATGTCACTGTTTTGAGCTCATAGAGACTGATTTGGTCATCTGGACTTGAGCGAAAAACTATCCTTTGGTATCTTGTATGATTATCATCTACTAGGATTTGCATATACATCTTCTCAATATCGCTATTGAAGACGTATCTGAAAAGTCGCCAGCGAAGAATTAATGTTGGTAGATCAGCCTGAAGCACAGGACCAGGAAGAAGAACATCGTTCAGGTTCTTTAAGGCCACTTTTTTGAAGTGGCTTTTAAAGCTTTTCACTCCCGCTTCCCATAGTCCTCCCATGTGTGGAGCTCTTTTTGTGGGCTCGGTGTTTTCTTCTATAGGTTTTGCTATGAAGTAAAACTGATAGGAAAGAGCATTCCACCTAATACCGAGCGCCTTTACAATACTTGAATCTTCAAATTCTAAGAAATCTACGCTCAGAAGATGAGCTTTGGGAATACCCTGTAATATTTCACTGGAATTTGAAGTCCATTTTCGTAATGGAAAACCAGCTGAACTTAAAACCCCGGTCCTTCTTGGCTCCAAGAAGAGAAGGAAAAATGGCCAACACAAGATTTGGGTTTTAACACGAATATTGAAGAAAAACGCGTACAAGCTCATGCAACCGCATTTTCAAGCAATATTAATGATATTCTCGATAGGTTTTCAAATCTTAAGCTTATTAAAGCTACAACAACCCGTTTAATAAAACTTGCTCAGAAGCAATATTACGGATCAGAAATTTCAAGTTTGCAATCCAAAACACCAATTGGATCTAAAAGCGAAACACTTTCGCTCACCCCATACCTTGATGAAGACGAAGTAGTGAAAACGGGTGGACGACTTGGTGCTTCCAAAGATACTACCGAATCTAAACGCCATCCCATAATACTTCCGTACAATTGTAGGTTTACACGTCTTTATGTTCAGTTTGTCCATGAAATGTCTCTCCATGGTGAAAACCAATTAATGCTGCGCATCATTAGAACGCAATACTGGATACCAAAAGTTAAGACCATGATACGATCCGTAATTCATAATTGTAAGATCTGCACGATCTTCAAGAAACGATCTCAAAATCAGCTCATGGGAATTCTACCCCAAGAACGCACCACCTTTTCGCGTGCATTTACCAATACAGGGGTAGATTTCGCAGGGCCTTTCGATATTAAGAGTTACAGTGGGCGCGGGTGTCGTACCTCAAAGGGTTACGTTTGTCTGTTCGTTTGCTTTTCTACTAAGGCCATACATTTAGAAACCACTAGTGATTTGAGCACTTCCTCATTTCTAGCCGATCTTTCAAGATTCGTAGCTAGACGAGAATGTCCAAGAAACATTTATTCGGACAATGGAACAAACTTTTTCGGTGCATCACGTGCATTAAAAACTGAATTTAAGGAATTTCTTGCCGATGCAAGAAACCAAACCCTGTCAAAATATTCCCATCAGGCATTAAATTGGCATTTCATACCAGCAAGAGCTCCACACATGGGAGGACTATGGGAAGCGGGAGTGAAAAGTTTTAAAAGCCACTTCAAAAAAGTGGCCTTAAACAACAAATTCACTTTTGAGGAATTTAACACATTGTTATGTAGAATTGAGTCGTGTCTCAATTTTCGCCCTCTTAGCCCCGCTTCAAATGAACCATCTGACTTTGAGCCTCTAACACCAGGACACTTTCTGATTGGAGGACACCTATTAGCACCAGCGGAAATCAGCGTTGATGAAAATACTGCCTCAATAGTCAATCGCTGGCAGAAATTCAAGGCATTACATCAAAACTTCTGCAGAAGATGGAAATCAGAATATCTTTCGGAACTACAGAAACGGATAAAATGGAAGCATCCTAAATCAAATATGCAAGTCGGAGATATGGTGGTTATACGGGAAGACAATCTTCTTCCCAACGAATGGAGATTGGGGCGTGTGATAAGGTTACCCCCTGGTTCAGACAACCGGGTGCGCGTTGTGGACATAAGAACTGAAAGGAGGCAAGTAACAAGACCACTTGTCAAAATAATACTACTACCACCCTATACCGCGGAAACCGAAAACAAGTCAGATCTTAATCTTCAGCAGCAACGCTACAATTGGAGTTACAAAATCTCCACACAACATCAAAACTTCTCCTAACCAAAACGAAGCAACTTCAACAAACTCACAGTGGAAACAAAAATTTCTTTTTTTGATGCAGCCTAATGTTACATATGTACATGTACATGCTTGCGCACATGGGTGGTGATTTTCATTTATAAAAGCAACAATATTTTGCTACCGTTTATGAACACATTTTATTATTAAATTTTCATATTTTTTTTATGCGTTTTTACACACTCAATAAGTGAGGTTGTCAGGTAGTCGCCACCGAAAACATGTGCGCAGGCATATACACAATGACTATGTGCATTGGACTGCATGGAATCATGGAAAAAAAAAATTCGGGTCAGCTTAAGCAATCAAAAAAAAGTTCGTGGTTTCGCAAACCACATACCTATTAAATAATGAAATTTCCCTCAAATAAATATTTTCCTTGTTCTTTCGCCTAGTGCATTATATATAGGGGTCCTCACATAAACATAATTTTTTTATTTTTGTTACGAAGAAACGAAAAAAAGGATAGTACAATGGCAAAGGCAACGTTACTTAAATTAAACAAAGCGCTGCCAATTCCATTGTATACACCCGTTTTTATCAAAATAAAAATAAAAACAAAAATAAAATAAATAAGTACACCCTTATATAATGCACGGAACATAGCACAATTCCTTTTTACTTTTCGAAGTAAAAAGTTTAAATACAAAACAAAGAACAAAAAATTTTCTAAAAAAAAAAAACAGAGGAGAAACTTCGGATTGCTCGGTTCACCCTAATGCAACATATTGCAATTAAGTTTTTGCTTTTCGAAGCAGAAGCCAACACAAAAAAAAAAAACACTTAAAAAAAAAAATGTTTCTCTCACAATAAAAAAAAAAGCCTGCACACCCTACTACATATGTATGTTGTCACTCCACGATCGCATGACTTTATTGCGGATCGTTGCAAAAAACAAAAAAAACCACAATCACACACTTTTCACTATGCTAGTTACTCTGCTTTGGTGGAGGTTTTTTTTGCTTGACCTTTCATAGGTCTTCATTATCATATCTTTTTTCCTCTCTTTTTTAGTTGCAATATATATACACATATGTATATTTTGTTCCACTAAAACACTTCACTAACAACAAATTAACGACGGAAAGGTTAAATGCCCGCGATTTACATTACTCGCCCGCACACGCACTAATTAAAATTACAATTTTAAGAAGGAATTCACTCCCGCACTTTTTTTTTTTTTCTTTTCGTTTCATTAATTAATCCGGAACTGAAGTTAGTGAAACCTTCAATATATCAATATTGCAAACCATCGATTCACTAGAACGGTAGCATAAGGGTGTTGACACATCATCAATTATCCGTAAGGCTACATGCGTCACAGATGGAAAAGCATGACGTAGACATTTATTTTTGAGAAACTAGTTAGTAATCAAAAATAAATGCTATAAATGCTGGGAAATATATAAATGAGACATTGTTTTAGAAAATCTTTCCTGTTAATGTTTGGTTTGGCGTTGTTTCTGTCTTGGGGGTCCGAACAAACAAACAATATCAGCAAAACAAATGAATATCAATTATTCTACAATACGATACATCCATAGCGGATTTATATATCACCAGTTTTACCCTGCTTATACCAACAACCCCTTATAAGGTGGACCATACAATTACCTTGTCAGAATTGCTCGCCAACCGAAATACGCTCGCTACGTCGATGAGTCGATGAAATTAGAACAACTCATTTTCCTTTTCAGAAAAAAGACGCGATTCACTGCAATTCGCAAAACATCTGAGGCTAAGGGGTTCTCTCTGGCCTGCCGCTTATGCGAAAAGAAGCACCCACTTAGGGTGTGTCCGATATTCCGCGATAGTACGCCGGAAAGAAGGTGGTATTTCGTAATCAAAAAACGCTATTGCACCAACTGCCTATCCTCTTTGCATAGTGCAGCACACTGCACACATGAGGGGAGGTGCAAGAAGTGCGAAGACGACCACCACACCATGCTGCACATTGAGGACGTGCAGGAGACGACGCGGCGGCAACACAATCCCTGGAGACGCAGCAGGCCACAAAGAACCACCGAGGAAAGCGACACCCTCTCCATAATTGCATCCGAGGTCGAAACAGAGTCCACTGGAGCGGAAACGTCCGCTTTCCGCGCGGAGGTCTCACGTGGAGTGGAATCATCGGCATTCCACTCACCTTCTACGAGCGGATTGGAAATGAAAACTTTCCAACCGCGCCGTTTTCGACCCATGCTTCGACATGAGGTGATCGCGAGCAGATTGGAAATGCAAATTTTCCAACCGCAGAAGAATAGCTACCAAGGGAAAAGCAAAAGGAATCGACGCAAGCAGCAAGCGCATCACAGTCGCGCCGTAAGGAGAGTGGAATCACCTGCATTCCACCTCCATCCAACGAGTGCCTTGCGGGCTGGGACGGTTGTCAGCCCACGTGCGCCGCCACAGCTGATCCAGTGCCTCACGTCGGTTGCACCTACGGCCGTTGTTAAGATTGAGTCGGGTGGGCGCTTGCACCTGGTTCGAGCTATACTCGATCCATGCGCTGCAAAGTCCATCATCGCGGAAGAGCTCATCCGCCCACTCGGCCTTGATGTGACGATTCTGGGGGATCGGCGTGGGTGCGGTTCTACGTCGCCACCCCAGTCCAATTGGTGCTCGGTGCCGACGTGGTCCCAAAGGTTATGCTGGGCGCCATACCAGCCGGAACTTTGGGGCCCCTGTTGGCACAGAACACCATCTTTGGCTGGGTATTGTCTGGCGCCTGTTAAATTGGCTTTATATATGTCAATTTAAATTTATTATTTTTCATATTTTTATCGAAGAGTAATTACATACTTTTTTATATATGTATACTTACATACTTATACATAAAATGGATATTTAAATATTTTTCATACTTGGTTTTTGAAACCTTGGAATCATTGTAAAGTTATTCATAAAATGAACTTCCTTTATATACAAATGTTTTTTTTTTACGAAACAGTAAATTTAACTACGTTTTATACCTACCTACATACATGAAACTTGAAAAAAAATGTGCCACTGAATTAGAACCATGTGTACCTTCATTTATTATTTTGCAATTTTCTCCTTTAGGTGGCTCAAGCGGAACCTAAGCTGGAACTAGTTTAAGCTTAATTTAAGCAAACTCTGCGAACCAACGGCGGGATATGTCCGAATAGATTTTGCGTTTCGCAAGGGGGGCGGCATGTTTAGGCCAACAGCCCAAACCCTAAAACATATTGGGTCGCCCTCGCAATCGCTTTATATTTTTTAACAGAGCCAGTCGAACCGTTTATGTTAACTATGCAAATAAACATCGCAGGAATAAATAAACAGTTCGACTGGCAAGCGGGCTTAACAAATTCTGTTATTGCTTTTTCTTGGATTTTTTAACATCATCGTGTACGGACGTATCCCACCAGCGATTCCAGAATCAACCAAAAGGTAACCTGCAAATATATATATATATATAAATTTTTGTGTTTAACCTTTATGTTCAATAAAGACTATTTTTGATTATTAATACTAATACCAACTTTTCTTCTTTTCTGCACTATACCTTGACCGGCACCATCCCTGAGCTATGGCCCGGCCAAGACACCCCTGGTCCACGTTTATGGCGATATCTCGAAAAGGCGTCCACCTATAGAACTAAGGCCCACTCCCTTTTAAAATACTTATTAACACCTTTCATTTGATACCCATATCATACAAACAAATTCTAGAGTCACCCCTGGTCCATCTTTATGGCGATATCTCGAAAAGGCGTCCACCTATAGAACTAAGACCCACTCCCTTTTATAATACTCATTAACACCTTTCATTTGATACCCATATTGTACAAACAAATTCTAGAGTCACCCCTGGTCCACCTTTATGGCGATATCTGGAAAAGGCGTCCACCCATAGAACTAAGGCCCACTCCCTTTTATAATACTAATTAACACCTTTCGTTTGATACCCATATTGTACAAAAGCATTCTAGAGTCACCCCTGGTCCACCTTTATGGCGATATCTCGAAAAGGCGGCCACCCATAGAACTAAGGCCCACTCCCTTTTAAAATACTCATTAACACCTTTCGTTTGATACCCATATTATACAAACGCATTCTAGAGTCACCCCTGGTCAACGTTTATGGCGATATCTCGAAAAGGCGTCCGCCTATAGAACTAAGACCCACTCCCTTTTATAATACTCATTAACACATTTCATTTGATACCCTTATCGTACAAACAAGTTCTAGAGTCACCCCTAGTCCACCTTTATGGCGATATCTCGAAAAGGCGGCCACCCATAGAACTAAGACCCACTCCCTTTTAAAATACTCTTTAACACCTTTCGTTTGATACCCATATTGTACAAACGCATTCTAGAGTCACCCCTGGTCAACGTTTATGGCGATATATCGAAAAGGCGTCCAGCCATAGAACTAACGCCCACTCCCTTTTAAAATACTCATTAACACCTTTCATTTGATATCCATATCGTACAAACATATTCTAGAGTCACCCCTGGTCCACCTTTATGGCGATATCTCGAAAAGGCGTCCACCTATAAAACTTAGGCCCACTCCTTTTTAAAATACTCATTAACGTCTTTCATTTGATACCCATATCGTACAAACAAATTCTAGAGTCACCCCTGGTCCACCTTCATTTCGATAACCCGAAAAGGCGTCCACCTATAGAACTTAGGCCCACTCGCTTTTAAAATACTCATTTACACTTTCATTTGATACCCATATCGAACAAACAAATTCTAGAGTCAGCCCTGGTCCACCGTTATGGCGATATCCCTAAATGGCGTCCATCTATAGAACTATGGCCCACTCCCTCTTAAAATACTCTCTAATACCTTCCATTTGATACACATGTCATACAAACACATTCCAGGGTTACCCTAGGTTCATTTTACTACGAGGTGATTTTCCCTTATTTTGTCTCCATAGCTCTCAACTGAGTATGTAATGTTCGGTTACACCCGAACTTAACCTTCCTTACTTGTTTTATTATTATTTTTTTTTTTTTGTTGCTTAGTTTGTGTCATTTTCAAAGCTGACATCAAACTTTTTGTAAAAAAATTTTGTTCATCCTACCATTTAAAAAAAATTCCTAAGCAAAAACGAAGTTTTTGCTCATGGTTTAGCGTCCATAAGGCCGCTCAATTAATTCTAATCTTATATATACATGTAATGTAATAACTTTTAAATATACATATTTCCCCAGAAATTGGAAACCAAATCGCGGTTAAGCCTATTAGAAAAAAAAAAAATACAAATTAACGAAGTCTCACTTGTCGAGCACTTTTGTTCACGCACATATTGGAGGATGTCACTTTTCCATTAAGGCCCAACTTACCAGTAGATTCCTGGTCAGAAACCCTAGCGGATTTTTACTGGTGTCTGTCACACCGATTTGTGCTGCTCTGTTTCTTGTGCATCTCGTTATTTTTGTTCCACTAGCGTCTTTTTATTTATTTTAGGTTCACTTGAAATTTTAGCACAGGCACACCACTCGATTAAATCCGCGATTTGGTTAACTTTAGCAAATGATTCGAGTGCTGGCCTTTTTATAGTGTCAGGCAAAGCGGATTTTTGGCATAACAGTGCCACCTGCAATTTTCCTGTAAAATCCTATCTTTTGGCATAGTAGCATGTGTGAGCGAACCAGGCAGTAATGTCCGTTTACTGAGTTTTACTGATTTCAGATAAGTACGTGAACTAAGTTTAGTAAAGATATATCGATTTTTGCCAAGTTATCGTGTTAACGGCCGAGTGGAAGGACAGACGGTCGACTGTGTATAAAAACTGGGCGTGGCTTCCACCGATTTCGCCCATTTTCACAGAAACAGTTATCGTTATAGAAGCTGTGCCCTTACCATATTTCACAAGGATTGGTAAATTTTTGTTCGGAGCCACGCCGATTTTGAAATTTTCTTTTATTTTTGTATTTTGTTGCATCATATCATTACTGGAGTTGAATGTTGAATTAATTTACTTATATACTGTAAAGATATTACATTTTTTGTTAAAGTTTTACTTATAAACTTTTTTTAGAAAGTAGGTGTGTTTGGCATCCGATTTTTTATTTTTATTTAGCACACATATGGTAATAGGAGTAACGCTCCTGCCAAATTTCATCATGATATCTTCAACGACTGCTAAATTACAGCTTGCAAAACTTTTAAGTTACCATCTTTTAAAAGTCGGCGGTGCCACGCCCATTGTCCAAAATTTTACTAGTTTTCTATTCTGCGTCATAAGGTTAACCCAACTACCAAGTTTCATCGCTATACCCGTCTTTGGTACAGAATTATCGCACTTTTTCGGTTTTTCGAAATTTTCGATATCGAGAAAGTGGGCGTGGTCATAGTCCGATTTCGTTCATTTTAAATAGCGATCTGAGATGAGTGCCCAGGCACCTACCATACCAAATTTCATTAAGATACTTCAAAATTTAATCAAGTTATCGTGTTCACGGTTAGACGGACGGACATGGCTAAATGAATATCTTTTTTCGCCCAGATCATTTTGATATATAGAAGTCTAAACCTATCTCGATTATTTAATGCCGTTACGGGGTACCGTTATGCGAACAAAATTAATATACTCTGTGAGCTCTGCTCAGCTGAGTATAAAAATATTCCAAACATTCCAGATGTTTGGTTTGCTGTTTTAATTTGTGTAATTGTGCTATTGATCATTCCAATAGCAATAATACGCAAAAATTTTATGAAAGATAAATATAGACAGTTGAAAAGCATTCAAGAGCGTATCTTAAACTTCATTTGAACAAAATGTAAACATCAAATTTAGTACCTTATTATTGCAAACACAATACGATTTTTGAGAATGAACCTTTACAAACAGTAACCCACAAAATGAGTCAGCTTCATCAGCGCTGTATAAGTTCAATGTCAAACCAAGAATTTGCATAATTTTTTTAATACTCCTGATGGCTTTGAACAAATCGAAGATATTCATGAAGCAACGGCAATATCAAAACTCACAATCTATGGTACTGAGGTTACAGGTAACCCAAATTCGGTACTGCACCGCGATAGTTTCCGTGGAAGTTACCGAAATAACAGCTTCAGAGGCTGTCAAAGTAGAATACTTAAACCACAGCCCCAATAGAACAACAATTTTTTTTTACAAAATTATGCCTCATTAAAAAACTTATGTCGGTGGAAGCTTGCAAACACTAAAAGATCAGAAACTAAAAAACCAGTCAATAATAACAACCAGAATGAAGAAACTAAAAGTCATAATGAGAACCTTATAATATATGAAGCGCAAAATAAATTAGCAAAAGACATGTCGCGCTCGTTTTCAAGTCTCCAAAGGATAGAAAATTCGTAGCATAATAGAGACAAGCAACCTAATTGTTGAGGATAAGATTGACTTAGGACAATTATTTATCAAGATAAAAAATGCTGGCAATCTAGGACTTGTAAAAAAAATGAAAATACAGTTGTCTCTTAGGAAACAAATTGTTAAAGAATAATATTACTGCAGAAGGCAAATTTAAGAAAATAGGTACCCAAGTTCTCAAAAATCTAATAATTGCACTAGCCCCAGGAATTATGCATGTGACAAAAGTCGACAAAACATAATAAAAAAATAAGAAATTCTTCATATTTATCATGACCATTATGTTTTGGTGGCCGCCCAGAATATCGCCTTCTAGAGAGGTCATTAGATAATAGGTATAAAGGATCCTATAGAGTAAAAAATATTGATAAGTAATAAGTAAATTATTATTTTACGTTAGTACCTTATAGAATAGAAAGCAGCGATAGAACAAAGAAAGATATGGAAATAATAATTCATAAAAAAAGGCTTAAACGATTAAAAAAATTTTAGTAATAAACAAAATACTTCAAACAGAAAATCTAATTACACTTGTAAGCGTTCCATTTTACTCATAATTTCCATTAAGTATTCGCAACTTAATATAACACATGTAAAAAATGTACAAAAAACACAAAAAAAAAAACAAACGTCAACAAAATATGTACAAATGTAAACAAATCAAAAAGGAAAATATAAACTACATAAACAAACAAATGTATTGCTTTTTGGTATCAAGTTACCATTATGTCATAAATTACGACCACGAAACGATTAAATGTGAAAGAATAATTGAAATTTTGTAAACACAAGCAAATTTTAAGTGGGCCATAAAAGTAAAATGATAAAAAAAAACACTTCAAATTTAATTATATCACTTGAATAGCCATACATAATTAGCACGCATACGTTACGTATGACTATTCTTCAAAGGCGGATGGTGTAGCATGACTCGGAATTCGGTTCGACCAGTCAACATTGTCTTGCCAATTCATTTCACCTTCGAACAATTAGTTTTTAATAATTTTTCCACATTAAAAATTTACGTTTACTGGCCTTCACCAATATTACAAACTCAATAGGTCAAATAAGTCGAGGGCTTACAAAGTAGCAGTGACACCCTCCATCTCCTCATCCCACCTTCCCCTCTCCCCCTTTGGGGCAAAATCTACAAATTGTTATAACTTAATATAAGTTTTCTCCTAACTCAATAACTTTTGGTATCTGGCTCATACAGATTGAGATCTAAACAATTTTAGATAAACAACAACAACAAGCTACTCTAGTGCAAATGCTTAATCCGCTAACTGCCAATGATAATTTTGCTGAGTTGAAAATTTTTAACTCTCAATTGCTTTCTGCTATGACTGTTTTGCATTAAGATAATGAGTGCTTACGAGAAAAAACAGATTGTATTCAAGCTGAGGTTCGTGACTTGCATTGTAAGCTCACTGAGAACAATTTTTTTTTGTCTCTTCTGCGTAAACAGCAACTCGTCTACATCAAACCAGTTAGCTTCTTCTTGCGTGTCAACAGTCGCTAGTGGTTCCGTCGACAGTGCTGTTCATCCACCGTCGACACTGATGCCTAATAATGCTGCTGTTGCAAATACTTCAACTGCATCTGGCTCTACCGACGGCGTTGCTAAAGCCGTCGAGAGACTATACAACCAGACTAATAATGCCTCCTATGCACTTCCACCGTCGAATATTCTGCCTCATGATGCTGTTGCTACCTCTTCAAGTGCGGTGCCTATTGTTAATGCGGCTGCTACGCAACTTACTTCGCCAACTCCGGTTACTGTTGAAAAATCCGGTACCTCAAACGAATGGAAAACAGTGCGAAATAAAAGGAATCGAAGAAATAAAAATTTAAATAAAGATAAAAATGAACATAAAATTCAAAATGACAATGGTGATGCTGACGCTGGTACAAGTTCAATGCCTGAAGGTGTTAATAGTAGTAATAAAGCAGTCACGGTGACAACATTAGACCCATCCAGCCATCCAATAACAATACTTCACCCCACGAGCTAATTGTTGATGCTGTCGAAATTGTTGATAATGAAAATGGGCAGTTGACTGAGGTGATGCGTAGGGGCGCAGGAATAATAATAATAAGAATCAAGATCGCATTATTGGTACTAGTATTTGCACTGACCTTGATGTTGCCGATCGCTATAGATGGCTTCATATTTCCTCTTTTTCACCATCTGTGTCAGAGGTTAATATTATAGATTATTGTTATGTACACGAGTTCTAATTCAAGACTGGTTTATTAATTCAATTCATTGTTATACATAAGTCACAGAGTGAATCGCTTACATCTATTAAAGAGAACATAAGAGTAAAAGTTCGTGTTTGTGGGATACTCCACATCTCCCCCTTTAAGGAAAACCACCTGAAATATTACAATATAAAATAGTGCACATCGTTTAAAATATTTGATTATGAATGGATAAAGCTTTGGCTATCTATGCTTACATATTACGTTAATAATTCAATTAAAGTTATTATCATAATATATTTGCTTAGATCTGATATCTGTCGGGATGCTTAATTATACGACCAGATTTCGTAGTAGTTACATATCTCGGTATGGTGCGTGGAGATGTCGTCGTAGCTGCATCTGATTCATTGGAGCTGAGATTTTCGGTTTCCGAAACTTCAGCAGCACTCTTGGTACTTTTCATTGGAATCTCTCTTACCTCCCCAGGTTCATATGGAACGTCTTTGCGTCTGGCGGACACAAGATGGAACGAGTTTCTGCGAAAGTCTCCGTTGCTTGTGCTAACGATGTATGAGCGAGGTGTTTCTGCACACTGTTTAATGCGACCCCACGAGCATAAATCACGAATCCACACTACATCTCCCACTTCAAATTGTTCTCGCTGGGTAACAGTGTGTCTTTTGTCATAGTTATTAGCTTGCTTGCTCTTTAGCTCCCTCTCATTTTCTATCTGCTTGTCAAGGTTAAAGTTTGGCACCAATTGTTGCTGAATAATGGGTAAAGTGGTGCGAATTTTCCTACCCATTAACATCTCTGCCGGTGAAAAGCCGTTTGCTAATGGCGTTGCTCGATATTCCATCAGCGCTAAATATGGGTCCTTATTCTTCTTCAACAGTGACTTTACGGTTTTCACCGAAGACTCTATGAAGCCGTTGCTTTGCGGATATCGTGGTGACGAAGTTATATGTTGAAATCCCCATTGTTTGGCTAACATCGCAAAAGCTGATTGATTAATATGCTGGAACTGTGGTCCGTTATCGGATCGGACTATCTCTGGTATGCCATGTCTACAAAAAATTTATTTAAGATGATTTATGACGCAGCTTGTGGTTTGATTCTCAAGTTTGGCTATTTCTGGGTATCGCGAGAAATAATCACTGACTATTAAATAGCTGTTAGAATTGTGAAAAAATAAATCAGTCCCTACCATTTGCCAAGGACGCTCCGGTGTTGCGGTGCCCATCAAGCTTTCATGTCGCGGTATGGTATTTTGTATGCAGATAGAGCATTTCTTTATGTGGTTTTCGATATCTTTTCCACAGCCTGGTCACCACACCGATTGTTGGGCCCTTGTCTTACATTTTACGATTCCCAAGTGGCCCGCGTGTATCTTTTCTAAGACTTCCTGACGAAGCCCCGCCGGAACTACCACGCGACAGCCATGCATAAGCAGATTATTATTCAGTGATAAACTTTGTTTCTCGTTATAATATGGACGGACCTGTGATTCAATTCGGTATCGGTCCGGCCAACCCTCTAAACAATACTTCACTACTTTTTGTAAAACAGCATCTTTCTTTTGAGAGTATTCATAAATATTTAATTTGCCTTGGGTCATGGGCAAACTGGCAACAACATTGTTGACATATGTCCTTGCGTCTTCTTCAAGACAGCCCTCGTCTGCTGCTATCTCTTCTTCGACTGGATGACGTGACAGTGCATCCGCCGCAACTAGGAATTTCCCTGCAGTGTAATAGATTTCATATTGGTATTTCATCATCCGCATTCTGAATCTTTGTAGTCTTGGTGTAAGTTCGTCCAGATTTTTCGAAGTAAAAATCGGTATCAACGGCTTGTGGTCGGTCTCTATGCTGAACTGTATTCCAGTGAGTAGTTCTGGAAACTTTACGACTGCAGCCCAGGTAATCGCCAACGCCTCTTTCTCTATCTGTGCATATCATCGTTCTGCCGGCGAGAGCGACTTTGACGCGTACGCTACCGGACGCATAACGTCCCCTTCGTCTATTTGTAGCCAAACCGCACCTAGGCCGTATGACGACGCATCCGTTGAAAGAATGGTTTTGTGTGTTGGATCGTAAAACTTGAGCACCGGTGATTTGGTGAGCATCTTTTTCAACTGCCGAAAAGATGTTTCTTGGCTGTGACCCCATCGGAATTCTGTTGTACTTCGAAGTAACTCATTAAGCGCTTGTGTCCAGTCTGACAATAATGGAATGAACTTACCAAGGAAGTTTACCATTCCCAAAAACCTTTTCAATTCTGTTACTGTGGTGGGGGTTGGATAGTTTTCGATGGCCGCTATTCGTGAACTGTTTGGCCGGATTCCGCTGGCATCGACAACGTGACCTAGAAACTTTAGGGAACTAGTACCAATTTCGCACTTGTCCCTGTTTAATGTAGCGCCATTCTCTTGTAATTTTCTTAGAACTTTACGTAGAATATCATCATGTGATTTGACATCCGAGCCAAACACCAATATGTCGTCCATTTGGCAGACTGCCCCCTTAATGTCGCGCAGTATATACTGCATCCGCTTTTGATAAATCTCGGGAGCCGAGGTAATACCAAAAGGCATTCTCAACAAACAGTACCTACCAAACGGTGTTAAAAATGTTGTCAATAATTGGGATGCCTCGTTTAACTTTACTTGCCAAAATCCCGAATTAGCGTCTAATTTGGAGAAAAGTTTTGCTCCTGCTAATTGTGCCAGAGTGTGATCGGCCACCGGCATCGGGTGTATTTCCCTTTCAACGGATGCGTTTAGCTTAGTTAAATCAACGCATAGGCGAATATCACCATTACTTTTTGTAGTAATTACCATAGGGGAACACCAGGGTGTGGGCTCGTCCACTTCTTTTATTACCCCCATCTTAACCATTTCGTCTAGCTTGGACTTCAAAACATTGCGTAGGGCTACCGGTACTCTCCGTGCCGTAAATATTTGAAAGGGCTTAGCATCATTTTTCAATTTGATGTTACATTGGAAGTCTTTTAAGCAACCAAGCGCATTGAAAAGTGATGGAAATTCTTTATTGATGTCAACTGATGATTTTTGTGTTTTTATTTGCGTACGATCTTCGCCGCCTATGTATGATATGGTATTTTTTGTAATCAACCCTAACCTCATACTCGTACTCAAGCTAAGCAAATGTTTCTGCAGACCTTCGATTACATAAATGTTGCTTTTTATTTTATTTTGCTGAAATTTCATATCTGCCTGAAACATTCCCTTTACTACTAATGATTTTCCGTCCGGTCTCGAAATAGCTTTGTCAGATTTGTATAGCTTTGTATTTGAAAAAGTATTTCCATACGTTTCGTATGAAATCGCATCAATCGGCGACTCGGTGTCTATCATAAAATTAATATTACCTTGGTTTACGTATATTTCTACTTGCCAAGAGTGGCATTCGTTTATGTTATTTACTGAGAGCATTCCTAAAAATTCCGTTTTTCCTGAAGGTAACTCGTGAAGTGAGGTGTTTAGTTGGTTGACTCTGGGCTTACTTTTTGCCTCGCTTGATTTGCATACGCTTGCAAAGTGATTCATTTTTTTACATTTTTTGCACCTCTTACCCTTCGCTGGACAATTGCTCTGATTCACGTGTACATACTGAAAACCGCACCAAATGCATTTGCTTTGCCCCTTTTTACCACCCATGTTCTTGCCTGTGCTTCTGTTTTTTTGTGTGTTTGCCTCTGCGCTGAGTTTATGTATAGAAGAGTTGGTGAGATCTACCTGCTGCTTTCTTACTGCTTGATGCTGCCTTACTTCGGTGATTGCTTTTTCCAATGTCAAATCGGTCACTAGTTGTAATTTTTCGGACAATCGGCGGTCGCGTACCCCAACAACAATTTTGTCTCTAATCATTTCATCGCGCAATGTACCATAGTTACAGTTTTCGGAAAGTATGTATAAATCCGTGATGAAGTCTTCGATAAGTTCGCCTTCCAGTTGGCTCCGAAGGTTAAATTTTGCCCGCTCATATATGACATTCGTTTTGACGACAAAATGATTTGTGAAGGCTTTCATTACCTCCGCATATTTTTCCTTATTTGCTTGCGATAAGGGAAAGGATAAGAAAATAGTATCCGCCTGGTCCCCCATTAAATATATAAGCGTGTTTATTTGCTCCTTTTCTGAAGCTTTCTCGAGTTTAGAGGCGATTCTAAATCTCTCAAACCGTCGCTGCCATCTGGGCCATTCCGCCGGATTACTAAATGTAAAAGGGTCTGGAGAACGCACTGTAAAGCTGCTGTTTCCCATTGCTGGTGCTGTGTGGGATTCAGCGGGACCCGTCATGATAAAATACTTTGTAATTTAGTGTTCCACTGGACTTGAATTTTGCTAGTTAAACCGCGTTTTTGTATTTGCGTAAGTTAAAACCGACCGCTGCCCCCATGTTATGTACACGAGTTCTAATTCAAGACTGGTTTATTAATTCAATTCATTGTTATACATAAGTCACAGAGTGAATCGCTTACATCTATTAAAGAGAACATAAGAGTAACAGTTCGTGTTTGTGGGATACTCCACAATTATGTGGCTAGGCAAACAAAGATAGGGACGAAATTTCTATCATGTACCAAACTGGTTAAAAAAGATGTTTCGTTGTCTACTCTGACTCGAGTGAGTTTCAAGTTGGGTGTCCCTGAGTCGTCGTATGAGAAGTTGTTATGCTCAGATCTTTGGCCGGTGAATGTCGTGGTTATGCCTTTTCAGTTTTTTCGAAGGGCTCATCGGAAGCCGCTACGGAGGTAGTAAGGCGTGACTTCCCCCCTATTAAAAATATCGGTGGACTGAAAATTAACTATCAAAATCTGTCTGGCATGAGGACCAAAGCTGACCTGGTGAACAAGTTTAGTGCGCAGTTAGATTATGACATCTTCGCATTCGTGGAAACATGGCTTAATGAAACATTTTTTGATTCTGAATTTTTTGCCTCCAACCTTTTTAATGTATTTCGTAGGGATCGTGATGCAGAAAAAACTGGCCTCAATCGGGGTGGTGGTGTTTTAATTGTCGTCAAACGTGAACTTCGAGCTTATTTAGTGCAACTAAAAATTGATGATTCTTCGCTGGACCAGATCTGCGTTTGCTTAACTCGCACCACCTCGCAAGGTTCTCTGTACGTTATGGCATAATATGTACCACCTTCGAGCGCACTTGAGTTATACAAGTGTTAAAGAAACTAGTATTTCTCTGAAAAGGTGCTTGTTAATTATTTTTTTAATTAATATGTTTAATACAAATATTTATTTTTTAATCATTTCATTATATAAAATTATTTTCGAGTTAAACGTGATGAATATTAACAAAAACGATATTTTCAATCTCCATCAATTATTTTTCAATTCTAACCGCCTACTAAAAATTTCATTATTTTCAAAATTGCTGAAGTTGCTATCTCGTAACAACTCGGCCTTTCTTGCATTTCAGATTGACCTCAATCAGATTTCATTGTTGCTTATATCTTCATCAATACTTTTGTTATCATCGTCGGGAATCATAGAATTAAACGGTTTTAACTTCTCTGATGAAAATACTGTAGAATGTGCACTTACCAATATTGAGTGTTAGGAATAACTCACGTATGGCAATAAAGACGCGCCTCAACTTTTGCATAATTTCTTCACGGGTATTACCAGCAACCAAAATGTCGTCCATGTAATGGATCGTGTCACCTGGTTCAGTTCTTTCCTTAAGTTTCGCCATCAAACGTTGAAAAACTGCTGGTGCATTTTTTAACCCGAACGGCATGCGTTTAAATTCGTATAACCCTTCGGTTGTCACAAATGCAGTATATTTTCTACTTTCATTTGAAATCGGCACTTGATAATAACCGCTATTTAAATCTAACGCACAAAATATTCGATACCGTTTCGCGTCGTGTAAAGTTTCCTCTATATTAGGCATTGGAAAAATTTCTTTTTTTGTAAAACTATTCAATTTACGATAATCGATACAAAGTCTATCTTGACCATTCTTCTTTTTCACGAGTGTAATTGGACTAGCATATTCCGATTCCGACTTTTGTATTATATCATTTTCTAATAATTCGTTAATCATTTTCGACACGATAACACGTTTTGGTTCCGAAACACGATATGGTTGTTGCACTACAGGTTCGTTAGTTGTTAAAGTAATTTTCATTTCCACTGCATTCGTTTTACCTATTTCATGCAACCCACAAGCAAATATATCTCGATATTCATTAATTAATTTAATTACATCGTTTTGCACATTTTCATCGCCGATTCCGAAAGTTATGTCTGTATTATTTATTAAATGTTTTTCTGGTTTACATTGCAATTTTTCCATTGCTTCGCTATTCTCAAATTTTGCCATTCCGTTTTCGACAGTAAAATTTAAATCACGAAAAATATTTTGACCAATTAACAAGTCGTGAGTTAAAATTTCATCATCAACTATATAAACATGTATTGATATGCTAACATCATCGATACTAATTTTAATTTCAGATTTTGCTATTGCTAATCGTTCACCGCCACAAATGCCACTAATTTTTAATACACACGACTCTTGTTTTATATTTAACGTATCCGCAACCGATTTACGCATTAACGAGCAATGGCTACCTGTATCCACAAATGCAATAAGTTCGCGTTTATTTATATACACAATCTTTTCAAAAACTTTTTCCATGTCATCACACATAGTTTGCCGAATTGCTTTAGATTTTCCACAATTCTGAGATTCATCTTTAGCATGAACCTTATCACAATCTATGCAACGTGGACGACGTGGTGGTTTGGTACATTTAGATGATATATGTCCTGCTTCTCCACAGTTGTAACACTTCACTGGAGATCTTGATTCGATGGTCTGCAAATTATTAGTCACATTATCAACTTTCGATTTGACTACACACGTATCTCTGGAGTTACCCGGATTATGTTGGAAAAATTCTGTTATATGTTCACGAAGTTCTTTTGTAGACCGAAATTTCATTGCCCAAAAAAGCAGTTTGTAAATCGCGATGTCGTAAACCGTCACGTATATATCTTATTATAGCTTGCTCACTCAAGTTAAAACGCCTACCTAATGAGCTTAATCGAAAACAATAGTCAATAACGTTTTCATTATATCGACGCGGCGTAGCAGACATTCGATAGTGCACTTCAGCCTCATTTAAATTTAAGCCGAATTCACTTATTAAATCTCGAGAAAAATCTACCCAATTCGAATATATAAGTTTAGATGCATCTAACCACCATTTCGCTGCACCTTTCATTTTACCAAACACTGCCAACATGAGTCCTTTTTCATCCCATTTATAGGCATTAACTGCCGCGTTTACCCGTTCTACAAAATGTTCAACTGTTATTGATTGCATGTCCATCGGATCGAACTCTGGTATAGACTCTGCAATTTCTTTAACAGAATATAAACTACGTACTGATCCCGTCGACACTCAGCTCGCGATTCAATTTAACTCGAGATCAGTTGCATCTTGTGATGTATTATTAACCGACACTTGTGAACCCACACTAATTTCAGAAATTTTGGTTGTCAAAGATTCAATCATTTTACGCATTTCATTTAATTGCTGTTGCATACTATTATTTGTATCTTGCACTTCGTCTGTGCCTGTGAATTCTATATAAACTTGAATTAGTTCAGCTTTTGAACCACTTGTCGGAAGATTCTTATCATGCAATATTTGTTTTATTGCATCAATACATAAATAAAAAAATAAATGTAAGGCGCGATAATCTCCGAAGAGATCTAAGGCCGAGGTTCTCTTCCAATTTGCGTCGTACTCCTCTTGATTTTTCCCTACAAATTGGCCGGACGGGACCTACATGTTTTATGCCGACTCCGAACGGCATCTGCAAGGCAGATGAGTTTTCACTGAGAGCTTTTCATGGCAGAAATACAATCGGAGCGCTTGCCAGACACTGCCGAGGGGCGACCCCGCTTAGAAAAATTTTCTTCTAATTGAAAAATCTTATTTCTAAAATTTTGATGTTGCTTTGCCCGGGAGTTGAACCCAGGGCATACGGTGTGATAGGCGGAGCACGCTACCATCACACCACGGTGGCCGCCGAGTGTTCACCGTTTGAATGTTTACAATGCGTCAGTAAACCGTTAATATCGTTGCGATTTGAGAGAGATTGTAAGTTTCACTCAAATCCGTCGTTACATCTAATATAATTTATTAAAATCGCATAAACTCTGCTATTGTAGATAAATTGAATACTATACATAAACAGATCATCCGTTGCGTATGAGTAACCAAACATTTATGGTCGTATTATATATGCGTATAGGTACACTTCGTAAGCGTTTGCGCGAAGGCTTTCCCGACCACTTCTGAATTGTTAAAGAAACTAGTATTTCTCTGAAAAGGTGCTTGTTAATTATTTTTTTAATTAATATGTTTAATACAAATATTTATTTTTTAATCATTTCATTATATAAAATTATTTTCGAGTTAAACGTGATGAATATTAACAAAAACGATATTTTCAATCTCCATCAATTATTTTTCAATTCTAACCGCCTACTAAAATTTTCATTATTTTCAAAATTGCTGAAGTTGCTATCTCGTAACACAAGGCTCACGCAGACAATATTGTTTCTTTGGCTTTAAGTGGTTTAAGTGATAACCATCTCTGTGTGCTAGGTGATTTTTATCTATGTAATGCCAATTGGTCATCCAGTTTATGTAATAACGGTCTTACGCCTTCTAATCTTTCTGTAAATCCTGAATTGTACCTCATTGATAATTTATTAAGCCTACATTTATTTCAAATTAACAATAATGTTAATTCTCTAAACATACTTTTAGATCTTGTATTTATAAGTGATAATATTAATTGTGAAATGAGGGAGCGCATGAACCCTATTACGCCTAGTGACAGGCATCATTTGCCTCTGATTACTACAGTTAATTTTTATCGTTTTGCTTCGGAGAATTTTGAAAGCAGTGTTTCTTTCAATTTTAATTCATTTGATTTCTCCGGTTTAAATGATTGCTTAATTCAAATAAACTGACAGCAGCAGTTCCTCAACTTGATACCGCTAATAGCTTCCGCACTTTCAAAACTTTTTTATACAACCACTGCTTTGATTGGATTCCGGTTAAAAGGAAAAGACCCTATAAATTGCCATGGTATTCAAGGGACTTAAAAAATTGAAGAATCTTAGGAACAAATATTCTAAAAAATTCAAAAACACAAAGAATCATTTATTTTTTACTAAATACTAGTTTTATCTTAGGAGCTTCAACAATTTGGATAAGTGTCTATACACCAATTGCATTCGTAACATTGAGTCGAATATTAAATCGAACCCGAAATCCTTCTGGAATTATATAAAGTCAAAAAAATGCTGCGCTAGTGTCCCAACAGGTGTTTTTCTCGATGACAATTCTGCGAATTCTCCAACTGAAACAGCCAATTTATTTGCGGAGTTTTTCAAATCGAATTTTGACCTAGAAGATAGTAGTAATCAAATATTTGAATTTCCGAAGAGTCAGGACTGTGCTATTAACTTTGGATCGCTATGTCTCTCTTCTGAGGATATTAGTAAAGCCATTATTACATTAAAATCCTCCTGATGCTGATGGCTTGTGCCGTATAGTGCTAAATTGCTGTCCAGCTCTAATATATCCGTTAAGACTGATCTTCAATAAATCCTTGTCGTATGGGACGTTCATTAATGATTGGAAAATAATTTCCATTACCCCAGTCTTTAAAAGTGGAAACAAGAACGATGTCTGCAACTACAGGCCCATATCCAAGCTGTCTACTATTTCCAAGATTTTTGAGCATGCCGTCATTGCAAAGCTAAGTTTTGCTGTTAAATCTCTCATTTCTCCCTATCAACATGGATTTGTCGCTGACAGATCAACTGTTTCTAATCTTGCTGTCTTTAGTGAATATTGTATAGAGTCATTTTCTGCTGGGTTTCAAGTGGATTGCATCTACACAGATTTCTCTAAAGCTTTTGATAGAGTTTCTCGTAGAGTTTTACTAGGAAAATTAGCTTTTCTTGGCTTTCATTCCTCTTTTCTGCGATGGATTGCCTTTTCTTTATTTAACAGGCAATGTGTTGTTAATATTGATGGAGTATCCTCCAGGCCTTTTGTTGCCACTGCCGGTGTACCACAGGATAGTATATTGGGATCGATATTTTTTATTATTTTTATCAACGACATTAGTAGTTGCTTCTCGTTCGCCAGGTGTTTGCTTTACGCTGATGACCTGAAGCTATTCTCAGCAATTAAGGGGCCAGATGATGCCTCAATATTACAAAATAACATTAACAAACTCTATCGCTGGTGCGAGGAATCTCATCTTTCCTTGAACCCCGCCAAGTGTTTCCACATAACTTATGCGAAAACAACTAGTACACTACATACGATTTACAGAATTTCAAATTGTGAGCTTCAGTGTGTTAATGAGATTAAAGATTTTGGTATTATCTTTGATAGTAAGTTCTCGTTTAACAATCGCGTAAACTATATAACTGCTAAATCATATTTTAAAATATGCAATAGTAATATGGAAAAGAATACACGCACTCGTTAAGAATAAGATAATATAAGCAAGCACGTTCAGAGTTCGGACTATAGTAAGTATATCATGACACATATTCATTGTAATCTGAACCCACTTGCTTAGATTATCACAAAAACACCATCGATGGCACTTGGAGGTTTACCGCAGAAGCCGGTCGAACGTCGATGCATGTTTTAGTTCGCGAAAAACGACATAGTTGCGGTGCTTAAGAAGGCGCCGCCGTTCGGCGAGCGGGCACCACTCGATGCATGGCGGAACGATGCAAGGTGGCAGCATGGGACAGCTGATTTATTTGATTTGGTACATCAATTTCCAACGCAGTACGATTTTGACATTTGTCCATCGAATTAACAAAAACCAAAGTACATGGAATTTTTAATTATGTTTGTAGGTATGTCACCATGCTGCCACCTTGTATCATTCCGTTATGACTCGATACTTGTTTAATGCTTATTTTCGCGGCCGAAGTTCGTACAAGTGATGGACAATATGGCGATATTGAAATATCGGTGATAATAGATATGGCGATTTTTGAAACGCGGCTAATTTTTATAGCTATAGCGATTTTTAACAAGCGAATGTGCAATCTGTATTCTTGGATATAAAAAAGGAATGTCTTAAGTTTTTTTACCGGAGTAGATTGAATGTTATACATTAATTTAGTTTAGTATAAAGAATATATGAACCAAAATTACAATAAAAAGAATAAAAAATATCTATCGATCATCTATGTTAGATGAACGGTTGTCCGCATTGATGAGGTTAAGCGTTGAAGTTGATTTGCTTCGAACGATTAATTTTGATGATTTTATAAGTGATTTTGCCAGAGCAAAATCAAGAAAAAAAATTTTTTAATTGCATAATAATTTATAGTTTTTAATATATAAGTACCAAAGAAAAAATATTTGCGAAAAATTATAAAAATAATTACAACAGTTTTTATTTATTAAAAAAAATTATCATATTTTGCTCCCCTTAAGGGGGCCTTATATTCATTTTAGTCCCGGGCCTCGTAAATCTTTAATCCGCCCCTGATACGATCAAGTTGTTATTCACGGCCTTTGTTAGGTCGCATTTGGAATATGCAGTTTTTATTTGGAGGCCATGCCAACAGACAGCTATAAATAGAATAGAGCGTATACAGAAGATCTTTCTTAAATATGCTCTTCGACCTTTAAACTTCTCTGAACCTATGCCTCCGTATTCTTCTCGTCTCTTGCTATTAAAACTTAAGTCCTTGTTGGATCGTAGATCTATTATCTGCCTAAGTTTCGCTTATAATAATGTGTTTATTGACTGCCCGTACTTGCTGGAATGGTTTCGATTTAATGTTCCTCAACGTTCTCTCCGAAATTTCTATCCCTTTTATGGTAATAATCTTAGAACTAATTATGCCTGCAATGCTCCTATTTCCCGTGCTATACGTGAGTTTAACTCACTGAGCGTTACGGTTTCCTTGGGTTTTTCACTACCAAGGTTTAAATTTTTAATTATATTAAACTCTGCATTTTAAGTTCTCCGGTCCATATATGTATATATGTTTCAAACTTTAAGCTCTACATTTAATTTAAGAACTATTTAATATATTTAGTCTGTAAGGATTTATTCCATTGAATGCAAATAAATGAAATGAAATAAAATGAAACATCGAGAGCTTGCGGTGGCTGGAGGAAGTGGTTCCAAACCTCCAAAGGCAAGGCAAGAACGCGCTGTTTGAGGTGGTGGATAAAGCGAAAATCCCCACGGTACCAAAAGTTAAGGTAGGGATACCATGCGTGATGAAGTCTAAGGATACACTGCGACTTCTGCAGAATCAGAATCCGAACGTACTGACACAGGATTGGAAGGTACTTACTCTATTTCGGCATACGGAGGAAGGTCAGTTCTACATCTTCCGAATAAACAAGCAGGCGGAGGATATATTGTACACGCAGCTTGGAAAAATGTCCTTTGGTACAGAGAATAAAAATCCTAACACGCTAGAGGTGGGCGAAGTCGAAAAGGACCTCAAAAGCCTAAGAGAAAAAAGATAGGTTGAGGTAGCCGATGTCACCGCGAAGATGTTAGAAGAGGACCAACCGTCAAATGGTGCTGTGACTCGCACAGAGGAACACCCGGCCCAACAGCTACGAGAGGCTGAAAGGGGCCTCGAATAAGCCAAACCAAAAGGGCAAGGGGAGGACGACGACGTCACGACGAAAATGCTAGAGGGGGACAAACAGTCCAATGGTGCTGCGAGTCTTACAGATAAACCTCCAGCACAGTAAAGTGGCGTCGAGCCAACTCCTCCTAACCCTTGAGGAGGGTTCGTTTGACGTGGCGCTGATCCAGGAGCCGTGGCTCTCATCGGGAGGAAAGGTTTCTGGACTTAGCGCGCGCGGGTTTGACGTTTACTATGCGCAACGGAATGACGCGTGCGAGCTGTAGTAATGGTAAGGAAACAGCAGCATTCATATATGCTACAGAGGATCTCGTAATGGTGTCCGTTGAGCAAAGGAATATGCAGGCATTTATCCTGGCATCCTGCTACATAGCCCATGCTGCGGAGGTTCTACCGATGGAGTGCAAGCGGCGAGTACAGGACGAAGGGCGCAAAGGGCGCTTGGTTATAGGCGCGGATGCAAATGCACACCACAATGCGTGGGGAGGAGCAGATACGAACGAGAGAGGCGATTCTCTATTTTCTTACATCCTGCAAACCAACATGCAGATAGCCAACAGGGAAAATGTCCCTACATACATTGGTCCAACATCCAGCAATGTTTTGTATATTACACTGAGCTCCGAACATGATACATCAAGGTATGATTGGATGGTTCTTGATAGACAATCCTTCTCCGACCATGCGTATATCAGTTTCAGCATCCCCCTAAAGAGGGTAGAGAAGGGAGGAATCTTTAGAAACCCTAGGTCAACGAATAGGACTAAATTCCAGAAACAGGTAGAAACAAAACTGGGACAACCCAAAGAGGTTGCCAATGTGGAGGAACTGGAGGAGTCTAATGAATTCCTAACAAGGACGCTTATGACTGCGCATAACAAAGCTTGCCCTCTAAGAATATTCAAAGGAAAAGCAAAGCCGCCATGGTGGAGCAATGAGCTGAGTCTTCTAAGAAAAGGGGTAAAAGAAATGTTTAAACTATCAAAGACCGCGGAAAGCAAAGCGTGTCGGGAGGAGTACATGGATCTACTGAGAATCTACAAGCGTGAAATTTCCAGGGCGAAGAGAATCTCATGGAAAAGTTTCTGTACGGACATAGAGTACTCCAGCGAAACAGCACGGTTGAGAAAAGTCCTAGCAAGGGGAAACATAGTCCAGGGGCTAATAAAGAAAGAGAACGGGGAATGGTAACGTAATAGTGAGAAATCCCTTCAGGTGCTTCTCGATACACATTTCCTATCGGGAGACGGTTTAGATGAGCCAGCAGACAGCACTCACACTTCGATCGCGGAGCGGGTAGTGCCGGGCTTGGTGACCGATACCGAGATCGAATGGGCAGTGAAGATGTTTTCTAAGTATAAATCGCCGGGCCCAGATAGTATATTCCCGGCCATGCTACAAGTTTCAAGTAGGGTGGTCGTGGAATGGCTTAAAACAATATTCGATGGGTGCATAAGACTGAATCATGTACCGCACTCTTGGGGAACTGCTCGTGTAGCTTTCCTACCAAAGGCGGGGAAGATCGATCACGTGTATCCCAAAGACTATAGACCCATTAGCTTCACATCATTTCTGCTCAAAACCTTTGAAAGGCTGATAGATGTGTACATAAAGTCCAACTTGGATGAAAAGCTGCTTTCCACAACACAACATGCGTACACCAAAGGCAAGTAGGTAGATACCGCATTGCATAGGGTGGTAATAAGCATAGAGAAAGCCCTGGAATATATCGAATATGCTCTAGGAGTCTTCTTGGACATTGCCGGGGCTTTCAATAATGTTTCTAAATGGGCGATTATGGATGGTCTTAATTACATTAAAGTACATCCTGCCTTAATGCGATGGATCGGCTGCATGTTAAATTGCAGAGAGATTACATCACAATGGGGATTGTACGAGGCCACGAAATCAGTGGACAGTGGCACGCCGCAGGGAGGGGTGCTATCACCTCTTCTGTGGACGCTGGTCATCAACCAACTGCTAAAGCGATTCGATGAGTGACCCGTAAAATTTACGGCTTACGCAGATGACGTTGCAATTGTCTTAAGTTTAAAGGGCCTTCCAACAATTAGCTTTTTGATGGATCGGGCGCTTCGGGATATTCATACCAGGACATCAAATGTCGGGTTTAAAGTCCACGCGGATAAGACGGATATGGTCTTGTTTACAAAGAGGTAAAAGGTCCCAAATTGGATCAGGCCTAAGCTAGGAGGGGTGAACCTACAGAAGAACTTTGCACAAAATATCTAGGAATCATCCTAGACAGTAAGCTGCCATGGAAGCTCAACGTGGAGGAGAGGCTGAGGAAGGCTTCAACGGCACTTTATGCATGTAAAAGGATGCTGTGGTGTACGTGGGGCTTATCGCCCTCTCTTTCTCATTGGGTTTTTACAGCGATTGTAAGCCCTATTCTATACTATGGAGTTCTTGTTTGGTGGAAAGCCACACAAAAAGCAACCTACCTCAAAAAATTAGAGAGGTATGCAGACTATCAATGCTTAGCATTACGGGGGTCCTGAAAACAACCCCGACAGTTGCACTGTATGCCATCCTGCACATTCATTTGTAGACCTGGTAGCAAAGGACACAGCGTTAACAACTGCAACCAAGCTCGGTGCCTCGGTCCAGCTTGAGCCCCGGCCATACGGTCATAGTAGTATAGCGTCATCAATCACAAGACGAACAGACTACCTTAATCCCTTTCTGCGCTTCGAAGGCTATCTTAAGGCCACAATAGAGGTGGAAGATTGCGCAAGGTTGCTCAACTTGCGGACGAGGCGATACATGTGTACACAGATGGTTCCAAAGTAGTGGAAGGAGTAGGGTCTGCGGTATACTGTGCTGATCCGGAAATAAACAGATCCTACTGGCTGCGGACTATTGTAGCGTTTTCCAAGCAGAAATAGTAGCCGTAACCAAAGCAGTAGAAACCATGGAAGAAAATAGCTTAAGCTGCAATCGTGTTAACTTTTATATTGACAGTCAAGCAGCAATTAAGGCAATAACCTCGCATAGCACAACTATATGTGTGTTAGAGTGTAAGCACTCCCTGGAGAGAATCGGAACTGGGAGAAGCATACATCTATATTGGGTCCCAGGGCATATGGGAATAGATGGGAATGAAAAAGCGGACGAATTAGCTAAAAAGGACGCATCCCTTGAAGCTTGCTCCGTAGACGTCCCAATTAGATTGGGCGAGATTAAGCGAAGGCGAGAGGTGCACATGATCGACCAAGCAGGAAAAGCGTGGGTTCAAACGCGGGGCTGTAAAGTGTCGAAGATTATGTGTAGGTCTTACAACCTTAGACCAACAAAGTTGCTTCTATCGTTAAAAAGAGAGGAATGTAGACTCATGACGGGCATTCTGACTGGACACTGCCTTCTGGCGTCATATGCCTTTAAACTAGGCTTGGTCAGTGATAGCAGATGTAGGAAGTGCGGGCTGGAGGAGGAAACGATCGAGCACGTTCTATGCTCGTACCCTGCGCTTGCCAGGCTAAGACTCCAGCTATTAGGAGTAATACAGCTGTCAGATCTAGAAGCAGCAAGTGGCTTAAGTCCTAGGAAGCTTCTAGTATTTGCCAAGAGGACGGATTTATTTTATAATGTAGGTCCTGGTTTTTGATAGGGTTTTTCAGTTTGGTCGTTAAAACAAACTTCTGGTAACACTACGGACTTATTCAGTCTATGTGTGGTCCTCATGGACCGGCCAGTTCAACCTAACCTAACCCTCACGGGATCCCGCACGGATCCCGAACACTATCCGGAAATGATGCCGTCGCTTATAACATAAATACGTTTCCTTAGATTTATAAGTAGTTAAAATAGTATTAGCAAGGAAAGAGAAGGGAAAGAGAAACAGATGAATGTAACAATGGGAAGAGGGAGTACAAGGGAGAGTAGAGTACAGTATTTAATAATAGTAATGGTGATGAATGCCGTGAAGGCGACGAGTAAATGAAAACCACGGTTAGTAATCGAAACAGTTTATTCCCGTGCAAGCTTCATCGCAAGACTAAACTAACAAAATATTTAATACGAGTATGAACCCATTTGGGTATATACCAAAAATAATAACAGAACATTTAATACAATTACATATTTACATATATGCATACATATTTCCTACGTACCAATAATAATTACAATGAGAACAACTGGAAGGAAACTGTTAGACATATAGAGAATGCCTAACTAAGTACAGAGACCGTAAACTGTATTCGTAAAAATAAACTATATTTAATATATTCCGAAACATCCCGGGGCACCCTGAAACGGTGTTTCAGAAAGTAGGTAGTACCACAATCTTCGTGACCGGTCGAATAAATTCTCCTGATGCTGTTTTTAACTTTGCAACACGAACCAGACCATCCTTACCCGGGTATGTCTCTATTACTTTTGCGAGTAACCATCGAGCAGGAGGTACGTTATTTTCCTTAACGACCACTATGCTTCCGATTGATATGTTTGAAGTCCCCTTTGTCCACTTGGGCCTTTGCTGTAATGAGGTTAAATACTCCATATGCCATCGCTGCCAAAACCCCTGCATCATGTTTTGAGAACGTGCTGCCAATAGTCGAGTTTATTTTGTCCAACATCAGACAACCTTCCTTCTGGTACCATAGTGTATGGACGACCTATTAAAAAATGGGAAGGAGATAAATAGTTAGTGTCAGTGTCCGGCGCTGCTCCAAGTGGCCGGGAGTTAACTACTGCTTCAATTTGAGCCAACAGTGTATGCATTTGTTCGAAGGTTATAACATGGTTGTCAATAACGCGTCGTAGATGGAGTTTGACCGATCGAATTGCCGACTCCCATATTCCACCCCAATGCGGTGCCTGTGGTGGTATGTAATTCCATCGGATTCCGTCCTCTGCCAAGGATGCAGAAATGATTTCATTACGCTCTTGCGACATAAGTGCTTTATGCATTTCATCCAATTGACGAGATGCACCAAGAAAATTTCTGCCGTTGTCGCTAAATATTTGGGAGCACTTTCCACGACGTGACATGAATCGGCGTAATGCTGCTAGGAAACAATCGGTGCTTAAGTCCGTTGGCAGCTCCAAGTGAATAGCAGATGTTGTTAAGCAGACAAATAAACATATATATCCTTTCGATAATTTAGGCTTTCTGCCAGAAGTCACCTTTAATGCTAGCGGTCCCGCATAATCGCATCCACTGTTTTCGAACGGATATGCCTGCCGTACTCGAATCGCAGGGAGATCTGCCATCATTTGTTGCGTAGATATTTGCCGTTGACGAAAACATTTCATGCACTTGAAGGTAAGGCTGCGAATTAAGTTTCTGGCGCCCAAAACCCAATATTTTTGCCGGATAATTACAAAAAGTGCTGACACCCCTGGATGCAAATTTTTTATGTGTTCTTCCTGTAGAATCAGATACGTAATTCGGTGCGACTTCGGTAGAATGATCGGATGAACAGTTTTTCTATCTATCTCCGCGTAACGAATACGCCCTCCAACCCGCATCAAGCCGCACTCGTCAAAAAAGGATTAAATTTTATGAGCTTGGAGCGCGAGTTAAGTTCTCTTCGATGCGCCAAATTTTCTCGATCTTCCTTAAAGCAATCCTGTGCATATCGCAAAAGTATTCGTTTTGCATCTTCAGATTCGTGATATTTCAAATATAGTTCAGTGGTCCCCCTGGTATGTGGACGTAGAAGTTTGATGAATCGCAGAACATAGGCAACAGTTCTAACAAGTTTGCTCCAAGAAGATGATTTTTCAACAAGATTTTTAAGTGGGTGGTTGCATTCTGGAGCAGTTACAACCAAGCTTACTATGTTAGACTTAAGTTATTTGTTTACATCAGGGTCTGTAGTTGTTTTGCAAGGGGTCCTTTTCAGAAGTGCTTCTTGGAAGCCTTTTTCGTCGCGTAACCATGGTGGCCGTTCCACCAAAGGTTGAAATTGAGCAGCTCGGTTGCAAGCATACCTGGACTAGCGCAATCGGCAGGATTTTATTTGGACACAACATGGTTCCCCACGCGGCGTGGCAAAATATCAATAATTTCTGACGTACGGTTCGCAACAAAGGTCTTAAGCTTTGCTGGAGATTGGGAAAGCCAAGCTAAAACTATCGTAGAATCACACCATGCATTAACTGAAATAGCGCTTTGTGGTAAAATTTCACTTATAACGCAAATGAGACGTGATAATAGCAATGCACCGCATAGCTCCAGGCGCGGCAACGATATTTGCTTTAGGGGAGCTACTCGCGTCTTAGCAGCAACGAGATGCACATGATATGCCCCATCTCGATCCTTGGTGCGGCAGTATACTACGGCTGCATAGGCTTGCGTGGATGCATCACAAAAACCTTGTAGGTCTATAGCACCTGTTATTGACGTGGACACAAAGCGGGATATAGAAACCCTTTTAATACTTTCCATATCGCTGCGATATTTTAGCCATAACCTTGCAGACGCACTGGGCAGCGGGGTATCCCAATCCAAGTTAAGCAACCACAATTTCTGAAGCAGGATTTTGTACTGGACAATGACAGGCGCTAATAATCCCAGCGGATCAAATATGCGCGATAGTTCCGACAACAACCTTCTTTTACTAACGCTAGCCGAATCCTCAACACATACCTTATAAGCTAAATTATCTCCTACTGGATCCCAACGTAAACCTAGGACCTTTGCTGTTCGCTCTTCTGCACACTTCAATATATTTTGATCCTGCTGACTTGAATTTAGGCTTGGACAGTTAGATACCCATTTACTTAGCTCTAGACCAGCACGTGATATTAGCTGACAGAGCTCATCCTTTATCTCAAGCAGTTTCAGCACCGGTCAACACGTCATAAACATAAAAATCTTCTGCTAATATTTTCGATGCTAGCGGATATTGCTCCGCATAGTCTTTAGAAAGCTGCTTCAAAACTGTTACGGCTAAAAAGGGCGCTGATGAGGTTCCATAGGTGACTGTACAAAGTTGAAAATGACCAATCGGATCCTTCGGAGACTCGCGCCACAAAATGCGCTGATAATTTCGATGATCTTCGGCTACCCAAATTTGCCCAAACATTTTTACAATATCAGCGGAGAAAACAAATCTATGCATTCGAAAACGGAAGCAAACAGCGAATAGATTTCTTTGAATGTTTGGACCTGAACAAAGAGCACTGTTGAGTGATACCCCATTCGTGTCCCTAAATGAACCATCGAAAACAACTCGCAGCTTTTGCCCCAGAACTGGGTGATGAGGCATGTAAAAGCATTTCCCATCATTAACTTCGATTTCATCTGAACCTAACTCCCTCATGTGCCCTTGCTTAATGTACTCTCGCATAAACTCCACGTACTGGTGTCTGAGTGAATAATCTCTCATTAAACGACGTTCAACTGTTAGAAAACGTGCCAAGGCGCCGCTCACTGTGTCCGAAAACGTGAAGTTTGGTTGATGAAATGGTGATTCGACTACATACCTGCCATCGGGTGCTCTTAGATGCGTAGTAGTAAAATGATTTTCAGCATAGTCAATCTCCCCACTATCTACAGGTACTTGAGCCTCTTCAAGCTCCCAAAACTGTTTTAAAGACTTATCGATATCAGCTAGAGTGACTAGCGAAATTGAGTGAGGTATAGGATTTGGTGGCATGCTTGTAACAATGCATAACAATCATACAAACCATACATACTGTGCGCCATGTAGAATATCAATATGCGATGGCATATGAAACGACGGGTCCGCGAGGGGAAGCCCACTGAGCTGACTTATTGTAGTTGTTTTTATTGGTTCTCTTGGGAGTGAAGACGTAATCCTGCTAAGAACGTGAACGTTGACATCTAACATGTGACTGCTTACTCGAGATTTGATACGTAGAGTGCATTGTCCACGCGTAGTTTCGGCATTGACCGATGATATACCTGAAACAACTACACGAGAATAAGAGCGCGAGAGGGCTAGGCCTTGTGCGCAGCGCTCCGTAATATAAGAAAATTCAGAGGCGCAATCCAATAATATGCGACAGGGCTTATATCGATTCGCTGCAGTCTGAATATAAGCAGTAGCTGTGGGCAAAATAAAATGATTGCTACTCCCTTGCGAGTTGTCAATTGTGCTTTTGTGCTCTGGACTATTTGTTGAGCATGGGCGAGCAACATGTGATATAGTCGACCATGGGGTCGATGATATTGTCGGAGAAATGGGAGAAGCGCTCGCTGCTTGCGCCGACAACGATGTCTCTGTAACAGGGTGTATCAAAGTGTGGTGACGTCGGTGATATTCCTTGCAACGGAATTTGCTTTAACATGAATACGATGTATGACCACCCCTTAAACAATTGAAGCAAAGAGATTTACGTTTAATAAAATTACGACGATTTTCAATACTAAGTGAGACAAATGCTGGACATTTCGCGATACTATGTTCCTTGGAGCTACATTTTATACATGATGGAGTATTTGAGTCAGTGGTTACTAAGGCACGCGACTGCTGCTTGCTCAGTTTAGTACCCGCCTCAGATGTTTTCGACGAACTACTACTCCTGCGATCACCTAACTCCAACTCTTCGCAACGGGATTCTAAGAATCGTAGAAATTCTTCAATGAAAGGTGCAGATTTTGTTTTGCTGTCGTTTATCCAACGACGCCTAGAATCTGGATCAATTTTTGCTAGCAACAAATAAATTAACCAGCAATCGCGACTAGTTTGATTTGAAGCCTCCAGGCCCCGAATAACTTCATGAGCTCCATCAGAAATTTTGCGTAGCAAGGTTGGATTTTTAACCGACGTTGTCGGCAGATTCATAAACATGTCAATAAAAGAGTTAACGATGTGTCGCGGTCGATTGTAGCGATCACTCAGCCTTAGCCATGCTGTTTTGTAGGCGATGTCTGTCACTGGCAAGTGCTTAATTAAACTAGCGGCTTCGTCCCGCAGTAACGAAGTCAAGTAGTGGAACTTCTGAACATTAGTTAAAGTGGTTTTCGAATCCACAGAACTAACAAACAAATCGCGAAATGTAGCCCAACCTTATAATTTCCCGAGAAGGGTGGGATATTTATTTTTGGTAAGTCATTTTCAATATATTTTGTTTGTTTAGAAACCTGGGCGAACCTTTCGAGCAGTGATGCTTGCTGTTCAGCTAGCGCTGTTCTCGTCGTGTTCTTCGGGCGCAGTCAGGCCCGATTTTAAAGTAAGTAGCAACCCACGTGCCAGCATATATTTTTCTTCATATAGTGCATAATCTACCTCTGGATCGGCATATTCTGAACTGCCTACGTATTTGTACATTTGATCTGTGGTATGCACAAACTCTTTCCATACCTCGTGCAGGCGTTCGAGCCTGGTGATAACCTGGTCCCTTGTAATGTCATCGGGAGGACCTTCCACGAATGCAAGCAGACGAGTGATGGAACCCTTGAGGCGCCCGCGAAATTGTACAAGAAGATTGTATTCTTCCGACATTTTTACAAGAGACTTTGCTAAATTAATTTTTATTTAAATAATTTATAATTTGATAAACAAAATTGAGCCGATCCGGCTCGAAGGACCAGTTCCAATGGCGATGAATGCCGTGAAGGCGACGAGTAAATGAAAACCACGGTTAGTAATCGAAACAGTTTATTCAAGTGCAAGCTTCATCGCAAGACTAAACTAACAAAATATTTAATACGAGTATGAACCCATTTGGGTATATACCAAAAATAGTAACAGAACATTTAATACAATGACATATTTACATATATGCATACATATTTCCTACGTACCAATAATAATTACAATGAGAACAACTTGAAGGAAACTGTTACACATATAGAGAATGCCTAACTAAGTACAGAGACGGTAAACTTTATTCGTACAAATAAACTATATTTAATATATTCCGAAACAGTAATAACAACAATATGAGAACAAGATTACATAAGTCGTGACAGGTCCGAGAAAAGTATATATAGCTAAGAGAGCTGTGATGCTTAACGAGTATTAAAAAAACTAGTCACCTAATTTTTAAATTGCAGTGTACTAAAGAGAAGTCTAAAACTAACTGGGAGTGAGTTCCAAAGACATAGCGCATTAATAAAGAATTGACGTTCAGATTTCAAAGTTCTGTGCCTAGTGTAAACAAGCTGAGCTGACCTTGATGATTGTAGGAACTGAAGCCTCTGGTATAAATAGTTAGGTTCCTTTGTATGAATAACTTTGTGTATAAGCAACAGTGTTCGGACTTTTAACAAATTATCGAAAGAAATATTTAGCAACGTCTCAGCAAACGCAGACACATGGTCAAGTCTTTTTATCCCAAATACATATCTGGCAATGTTGTTATGAACAACATTAAGTTTGTTTGTACATACAGAGTCACAATTAACATAAATCTCACAGCCGTACAGTAGCGCAGGTATTAAGTACGCTTTTCCAAGAAGAAGTCGAATGTGTATAGGAGTGGAATACTGAGCTAGCCACAGTGTACGAAGCATTCCATACACTTTACCAACTGCACTAATGATGTGGTTATTCCATGTCAGAATTTTGTTAAATACTAAACCAAGATTTTTCGCTGTGTCAACATATTCAATAACTGCTCTGCCCAACAATACTTTATCTAAGTCTAGTGTATCGGAGGCTTTTCTGCGAATAACATTACACTTAAACCGTTCGCAGATGCCCATGTACTTATTTGCGTCAGGTCAGAGTTAAGGTCGTTAATACACATACTAACACGGTCAATTGGACAGCACACAGATAATTGAACAACATCAGCATAAATATGGACACTACAATGCCTTAAGGTATTAGGTAAGTCGTTAACATACAACACAAATAGCAGAGGCCCAAGATAGAGCATTGGGGAACACCCCTGAGTACAGTTACAAAGTTAGACCTTTGTCCACCAGCGCACACGGCCTGAGATCTGCCAACAAGGTAAAACCTGATCAAGTCAATGGCATGACATGAGAAGCTAAACAAATTTTTTAGCTTGCGACATAGAAGCTCATGATCGGCTGAGTCAAATGCCTTACAATGGTCCAGACGAGTTATGAAAGCTGAATTATTACCATTAACTTCCATCCGGATGCTTTCGATTACATCTAGTAGCGGCGAGGTGCAACTTCGTTTCGGTCTGAAACCGGACTGACATTCAGTAATGAGTTGTTAACATGCACAAATGACATTATTTGCCTATGCAAAATACGCTCGACAACTTTAGAGATAAAAGGTAAGATAGCAATGGGTCTGTACTCATTATTTTTCTTGAGTGCAGGAATAATCTTGGCAACCTTCCAGCACTTCGGGAAAACAGATTTTGTTAGTATAGAGTTCACTAAGTAGATCACATATGGCCAAATCTTAGACAGTATTATTTTTAAAACCTCGCACTGATTTCATCAAAGCCAATGGCGTTAGACTTAACCGAAAGGATGGCTTGTACAATATCACATTCGTCAACACACACAAATTCTAAAGGACTGACATGAATATTTACACGATCACAATAGCTATCAGAACATATACGAGGGTTTGATACAGGCAAACAAGTAAAATTTTTGTTCATTTCGTCCAAGTCAGCAAAAACAGGTGCTTTTTCTCTGGGTTTTCCCAAGCCAATTTCCCTTATCTTATTCCATGTTTGACGCGAATCCATTGCTTGGCTAAACTTAGCCTTATAAAACAGAAGTTTTCGCACTATTAATTGCTTTGGTTACGGTGATTCGAGCCAATTTAAATTGTGTAAGTGTTTCTAAACTATGATACCTCTTCCACCGAAAATAGGCCTTATTGCGCACATCTATTAAATTTTTAATACTAGTATTAAACCAAGGCTTACTGCACCGATTAACTAATTTAGTTTTTAAGGGGAAGTAGTAATCAAAAAGATTCTTGAAGTCGCGATAAGTCACGGAGTAAGGTATTCTAGTAGTCTGGAAATCGTAGGTCATGAAGATTAAGTCGTGTTTAGAAAAACTAGGGGCAGACAGTTTGTTATAGTGGAGAGATTTTTGGAGGTCACTCACAAAGAATAAATCTAGAAGGGTACTATTTGTACGGGTGAAATGTGTAGGTGAGGAGGTGTTCACAGGATATAGTCCAAGAGATTCTATACATAGTTTCAAGTGGGAATCGTTAAGCAGGTTGCTGTTAAAATCCCCGGCTATTATAATGTTACAGTAATTGCCTAGTAGTCGCTGAATAAATTCTGTGAAATCCAAAAAGTTAAATTGACGATTGGGACGGTATACACATCCAATAAGGAGTTTACTATGAACAGAAAATACTTCGACAAACACATATTCTACGGGGTCGCCCTCTCCAGAAACACAACATAGTCTACAGAACAAGCTATTTTTTACATAAATTGCGACACCACCACCATGACCATAACAGACAGCTCTGTACAGCTGGTAACCATTTACCCTCTACAATTCGTTACTGTGGCGAGACGTAAACCATGTTTCGGATACACAAAGAACGTCAATGACAGAGCCCCCAAAGAGATATCTAAATTCATCAATCTTTTTGTATAAACTTTGCGCATTTATGAAAATTATGTTCAGTCCGCTCGCTTGTCTGCATAGGACACGCAACGTAGTAAAAGTAGCGTCTTTGGAACTCAAAACGTTAAGAGATGACGAAGCCATAACAAGGACTTAAAAACAGACACCTTCAAATTACACTGCTGTACAACTCGCACAAGAGTAAATATATACTTAAAGAGGAAATTATGGAGGAAAAGTACATAGGTGGACACAAATTAGACGTAAAAGTACAATAGAGTATGAATATATAGAAAATAAATTGTATGTAATTATATGTGAACATCCTGGTGGTCGCGACAAGTATTCTGTCCTTCACGAAAGGATTGGCCGCTATCTGGGTTAGTACATTCAAGTTCTTTCAGTAAGTCCAAAGAGTGTATAGGACAAGAATCGTCGGTTTTGCTGCTTTTAATGTAAACGAGGCCCCTTCCCGTGAACACGGAAACGATTTTTTCCGTTTTTTAAGGCTAAGCGCATATCTCATGATTAAGCCTAGTCAGTGACTCGTTGATGTAGATGCGCGCATAGGAGTTAATACCCACATGCGTCAGACGTAGCCCATCCTTGTTGTTTTGGCGCCTGTAAACGCCACGGATTTTAGCAGCAAGTTCCTATCCTTAGGGGATTGAAACTTCATGATAACAACGGGGTCAAATTGGCTACCGGGAACATTACGGGCTCTAAATATGATATTGAGTGGGGGCGGTTGAATATTTAGAGCAAAACAGAGGTGGTTGTGGATATTATGAAGGTTTTCAGAATCTACAAAAGGAATGCCGTGTACTCTGACTTCCCGTGCAGCTGCACGATTTTCTTGGACGGATGAACTAGCTTTTAAAACTGCGATTTCAGCCTCAAGAACCCCGATTCTCTCCGTTGCAGTCTCCAGGCGTGGGGCTCATTCACTCAATTGACATAAGGCACGTTGAAGAATGTCAAACTTTTCCTCGAACTTACTCCGGAAAACCTCCATGATTCTGGTTTCAGACTCAGAAATCTGTTTCCCAACCAATTCCCTTATCCTGGTTTCGGACTCCAGGATTTGTTTTGCTACCAACTCATTGTTTTTGGCTAAACGTTGTTCAATAGTACGGATTGTGTTGGAAGATGACGACATTTTAGAAATTTTGCGAGTTAATTTTATTCTTTATAAAAAAAAGATAGGTGGCAGCCTCGTAAAAGCAGTTAAAAAACACACTGCAGAAAAACGCACTGATGTCGCTGTTGGCGGGAGTCCAAGACACACACCAAGATCAGAGATAACATACAGATGGCGCTGATCACAAGAGCTGTATAGTAGTTGTTGGTATATCGAGCCGGCTGGCATGCAAACACAAAACAAATAATTGGAGCACCTTTTCCACTTACTCGAATCTGTTGGATGAAACTAACACCGGGATCAACTTTTGACGCAGTAATTACTTTAAAGCACCTTTACTATGGTAAATTAGTATTAATAATACTTGTTTTAACGAAATTGCTTCACAAGTGTAAAATTTACGAGGAGGGAAAAAAACTTCCTTGTAGCAGTCACCAGGATTGTCAGGGTTGTCCCGAAATAACCCCGACGGAATCCCAGATGGATCCCGAAAACTATCCAGAAATGATCGCGAAAAAGTGGCGAAAGGACCCTGACGGGATGCTGGACGTATCATCCAGAATTATTGCTGGAGGGGTCCCGAAATCAAACCGAAATAGTCCCGGAAGAGTTCCGAAACTACCCTAACGGGATCCAGAAATGATCCCCAAAGGGTCCCCAAATGATCCCGAAAAGTCCCGAAATGACCTTAACAGGATCCCGAAATTCATCCAGAAATGATACCTGAAGGGTTCCCAAATGATCCCGGAATACTCCCGAAAAGTCCGAAAATAACTCCGATGGGTCCCAGACGTATCCCGAAAATCATTCAGAAAATTCCTCAGAAGGGTCCCCAAATGATCTTGAAATAGTCTAGAAAAAGTCCCAAAATGACCCTGACGGGATCCCGGACGGATCCCGAAAACCATCCAGAAATGATACCGAAAAAGTCCCAAATTGACCCCGACGGGATTCCGGACGGATTACAAATAAGGTGAAGCTAATTATAAAAGCATGTTAATAAGGCATCAGCCGCGTTGAAGCGAATGAAGAGTTACAAACAAATATACAGGTAAAGCTAATAAAAGCGTGCTTATAAAAACGCCTGAAGGAGGGATGATGGCGGGAGGAAACGGAGAGCACCACCGATCATTTAACCATGGAAATAAACATCGCAGGAATAAATAAACAGTTTGACTGGCAAGCAGTATTGACCTGTTATGTTATTTTACCTCACTTGTTTTCTTACATCAAGAAGAAAGGACGTATCCCGCCGGAGTTCCAGATTCACCAACTAAATTGTACAGGCAACCTAAAAATATATATATATATCAATTTTGTGCACAATCTTTATGTTAAATAAAGATACTATATTAATTAAATGCTAATACCACATTTTTCTCTTCTTTCTGTGCGATATCTTGACCGGCACCATCTCTGAGCTGTGGCCCGCCCGCGACATTAGTCATTCAAACCGTCCTTTTATATCCAGCGACCATTTGCGAACCAACCATTGCGAAGTATACATATATTATTTTGCCTGCGACTATATTGAGCGACCACTGTAAATTCAATAGCACTTGGTATTTTTCGAGGAGCTATTCGTGAGGATTTTATTTGCGGCAACATCAGTAGCAGCAATATCAACTGCAACAACACAGCAACCAACGAACCATCTTTATATCTTTATATATAAAAATCACGTGTCACATTGTTTGTCTGCGATGAACTCCTAAACTACTGAACCCATTTGGATTTGTTTTGCACCCCGTGTATAGTTTGATCTAACTTGAAATATAGGATAGTTTATATCTCAGTTTATAGTCGCAATATTATTTTATTACAGTTTTTTTATATGTATGTTTATACGTAATAATAAAATGTTACGTATACGCACCGGCACTCATATTTTCAGGTGGTGCGGATATACTTCCGTGTAATTGGTTGGTGTTTAATTAAACAACGTGCTTATCAATAAAAAATATTATAGCGAATGATATCAAGTATAGCATATCACCACGCCCGACAAAAAGGGGCGGGGTGGAGGGGGGGAGGGCATTAGCCCCGTGCCCGGGGTTTCTGAGGGGCCCGCGATCTAGAGGTACTATGACATTTTTTTTTAATTCTGGAAAGTCTTTAGTTGTTCCATGTGCAATTTTTAAGCCGAATTTCAAAAGCAACGAAAATCTGCATTTCGTTTTAATATTATAGTGAAGTGTGAAAAATTAAAATCTATATATATAAAAAGAAAGGCTAAAATGTGTGTTAGTTGGTCGTCGGTGTTTGAAGAGATGCGTCGGTCGATTTTGTTCAAAACTTTCACACAAATTGCGTACACCTCACGCGGGTGGTTACTACATAGGTTTGGTTGCGATCGACGTACAGGGTCTCGAGATATAGGCCGAAACGTGGACCCGGGTACTCCTAGAATGTGTTTATAGTATATGGATAACAAATGAAAGCTGTTGATGAGTGCTTTAGTGGAGGGCCATTTTCATACCCCTGGGTGACTAGGGTCTCGAGATATAGGCTAAAACGTGGGGCCGTGAATGCCTAGACAGTGTTTATACAATATGGATATCAAATGAAAGCTGTTGGTGAGTGCTTTAGTACAGAGTAATATATTATAACGCTGGGTGACTAGGGTCTCCAGATATAGGCCAAAACGTAGACCCGGATACCGCTAGAATATTTGGGTAAATTGGATATCAAATGAAAGCTGTTGTTGAGAGCTCTAAAGTAATTTTCATTGTGATATTCGATTTAGTCGCATCAACCTGGTAAAACTGATAAATATGTATGCGAAGCCGAAATAAAGACCTGAATTAATAATACCCACATACCTATTTACATACGTCCTGTTCGATTTGCCTGAAATTTGGTTTATAAATTTGCCTATATTAGTATTTACGATCCTTTTTTCCGGGAAGTAGACCAGAGATAGACTGGGATTAGGACTAGGACCGGGACCGAGCCCCGGCTTGGGACTGGGACTGAGACTCGGAGTGGGACTGGTACTGGAACAAAAAACATACCACCCTCTGGGACAGGCAATAAGGGATGAAGAAGAATGAGAAGAACTTGAGAGAAGAGAAAAGAGAGAAGGAGACTGAGAAAGAGATAGAATGAGACGAAGATGGAGATATATGAAGGGAAAAAGACGGAGGGAGGGGAGAATAAATGGATTAGGAAAAAGTGAAGAGGGGGAGGGCAGAGTTAGACGGAAAAAGCTTATTAAAATGTATGGAGATATGCCAAATTTAGTGCAGAGAACAACGTCTGCCGGGTCTGCTAGTTTGTTTATATATTATTTAATTCACTTCATCAAGAACACATCTACAAATATAAAGATACGTGGTTATTTCAGTAAGCACATCTAATCGAATATATATTATAAATAGGAAAGTTTAGATGTTTGGATGTTTAGATGTTTGGATGTTTGTCCAGACGTTTGTCTTTGTGACTCAATCACGCAAGGACGGCTGGACCGATTTGGATGAAATTTGGCACACGTATAGCCAACAGTCTAGAAGGATCTACTAGCTATATTTTTTTGAAAAGGGGGGACGTCCCCGCCCCCTAGGAACAGTTATTTTTTCGTCTTTGTGAACGAATCGCGGAAGAACGGCTATACGGATTTTGATGAAATTTGGGACGCAGACAATAGACTACTAGCCAAATTTTTTTCGATCATGGAAAGGGGGTGGGGGTCCCACGACCCCTTCGAACAATTATTTTGAAATAATTTTTACACATTATAACTTTACTTATACTGGCCTTCGCCAATATTACAGACTCAATGGGTCAAATACGTCCTGGGCTTACAAAGTGAGCAGTGACACCCTCCGGCCCCCTCCTCCCCCTTCTCTACCACTCTGGTGTAAAATCTATAAATTGTTATAACTCAATATACATTTTCTCCAAAATCAATAGTTTTTGGTATCTGGCACATACAGATCGAGATCTAAACAATTTTGGAAACACGATCAATGGTCCTATCCTTCTCCTCCCGCCATCCGCCCTCCCCCAATTGTTTTTATTATCTCGCTTTTATTAGCTTTTCCTGTATGTTTCTATGTAACTCTTCATTCGCTCCAACGAGCCTGCTGCCTTATTAACATGGTTTTATAATCAGCTTCACCTTATTTGTAATCCCGTTAGGGTTATATCGAGACTCTTCCGGGATCATTTCTGGATGGTTTTCGGGATCCGTCCGGGATCCCGTCGGAGGTTATTTCGGGATCTTTTCGGGACCATTTGGGGTCCTTTCCGGCATCATTTCTGGATGGTTTTTGGGATCCGTCCGGGATCATGACGGGGTCATTTTGGAACTTTTGCGGAATCATTTGAAGTCTCCTCCGGCATCATTTCTGGATGGTTTTCCGGATCCGTCCGGGATCCCGTTGGGTTCATTTCGGAACTTTTTCTCGAATAATACAGGATCATTTAGGGACCCTTTCGGCATCATTTCTGGATGGTTTACGGGATCCGTCCGGGATCCTGTCGGGGTCATTTCGGATCTTTTTCTCGACTAATACAGGATCATTTAGGGACCCTTTCGGCATCATTTCTGGATGGTTTACGGGATCCGTCCGGGATCCCGTCGGGGTCATATCAGGCCTTTTTCGATATAATTTGGGGTACCTTCGGGCATCATTTCCAGACGGTTTTCGGGATCCGTCCGGGATCCCGTCGGGATCATTTCGAGACTTTTTCGAGACTAATACGGGATCATTTGGGGACCCTTTCGCCATCATTTCTGGATGGTTTTCGGGATCCGTCCGGGATACCTTCAGGGTCATTTCGGGACTATTTTGGGATCATTTTGGGGTATCCACCGGCATCATTTCTGGATGGTTTTCGGTATTCGTCTGGGATCGCGTCGGGGTCATTTCAGGACTTTTTCGGGATCCGTCCGCGATCCCGACGGGGTCATTTTGGGACTATTTGGGGATCATTTGGAAACCTTTCGGGCATCTTTTCTGGATAGTTTCGTCTGGGTCATTTCAGGACTTTTTCGGGATCCGTCCGTGATCCCGACGGCATCATTTCGGGACTATTTCGAGACCCATCGGGGCCATTTCGGGACTTTTTCGGGATCATTTGGGGTCCCTTCCGGCATCATTTCTGGAAGGTTTTCGGGATCCGTCCGGGATCTCGTCGGGGTCATTTCAGGAATTTTCGGGATTATTTGGGGTAACTTCCGGCATCATTTCTATATGGTTTCGGGTATCCGTCCGGTGTCCAGTCGGGGTCATTTTGAAACTTTTGCGGGATCACTTGTGGTCTCCTCCGGCATCATTTCTGGATGGTTTTCCGTATCCGTCCGGGATCCCGTCGGGTTCATTTCGGAACTTTTTCGGGATCATTTAAGCATGGTTTTCAGCATCCGTCCGAGATTCCGTCAGAATAATTTCTGGACTTTTTCGAGACTATTTCAGGATCATTTTGGGATCCTTCCAAGATCATTCCAGGATGGATTTCGGGATCTGTCCGTGATCCCGTTAGGGTCAGATAAGGATCCGTTTTAGATCCCGTCAGGGTCATTTCGGAACTTTTTCAGAGCTAATACGGGATCATTTGGGGACACCTTCGGCATCATTTCTAGATGGTTTTCGGGAACCGTCCGGGATTCCGTCAGCGTTATTTCGTGACTATTAGGGGATTATTTGGGGACCTTTCCGGCATCATTTCTCGATAGTTTTAGGGATCCGTTCGGGATCCCGGCGGGGTCATTTCGGGATCCTTTGGGGTACCTACCGGCATCATTTCTGGATGGTTTTCGGGATTCGTACGGGATCCCGTCAGGTTCATTTCCAGACTTTTTCGGGATCATTTAAGCATGGTTTTCAGGATCCGTCCGATATTCCGTCAGAATAATTTCTGGACTTTTTCGAGACTATTTCAGGATCATTTTCGGACCCTTCCAAGATCATTCCAGGAAGGATTTCGAGATCTGTCCGTGATCCCGTTAGGGTCAGTTAAGGATCCGTTCGAGATCCTGTCAGGGTCATTTCAAAACTTTTTCAGGGCTAATACGGGATCATTTGGGGACCCTTCCGGCATCACTTCTGGATGGATTTCGGTATCTGTACGGGAACCCATCAAGGTAATTACGGGACTTTTTCGGGACTATTTCGGGACCCTTCCGGCATCAATTCTTGATGGCTTGCCGGATCCATCAGGGTAATTTCGGGACCATTTTGGGATCATTTGGGGACCCTTCCGAGGTCATTTCTGGATCCGTCCGGGATGCCGTAGGGGTCATTTCGAGATTTTTTTGTTACTTTTTCGGGATAGTTATGGGACCCTTCCGGGATCATTTCTGTATCCGTGCGGGATCCCATCGGGGTCATTTCCGGACTATTTCGCGACTAATACGGGATCATTTGGGGACCCTTTCGCCATCATTTCTGGATGGTTTTCGGGATCCCTCGGGGATCCCTTCAGGGTCATTTCGGGACTATTTCGGGATCATTTTGAGGTACCCACCGGCATCATTTCTGGATGGTTTTCGGTATTCGTCCGGGATCCCGTCGGGGTCATTTCAGGACTTTCTCGGGATCCGTCCGTGATCCCGACGGTGTCATTTCGGGACTATTTCGGGATCATTTGGGGTAATTACGGGCATCATTTCTGGTTGGTTTTCGGGATCCCATCGGGGTCATTTCGGTACTTTTCGGGATCATTTGGGGTCCCTTCCGGCATCATTTATGAAAGGTTTTCGGGATCCGTCCTGGGTCTATTCGGGGTCATTTCAGGACTTTTTCGGGATCATTTGGGGTACCTTCCGGCATCATTTCAGGATAGTTTTAGGGATCCGTCCGGGATCCCGACGGGGTTATTTCGGGACTATTTCGGGATCATTTGGGGTACCTACCGGCATCATTTCTGGATGTTTTTCGGGATCCGTCCATGATCCCGTCGTGGTCATTTCGGGACTATTTCGGCATCATTTGGGATACCTACCGGCATCATTTCTGGATGGTTTTCGGTATTCGTCTGGGATCCCGTCGGGTCATTTCTGGACTTTTTCCCGACTAATACGGGATCATTTGGGGACCCTTTCGGCATCACTTCTGGTTGGTTTTCGGGATCCCATCGGGGTCATTTCGGTACTTTTTCGGGATCATTTGGGGTCCCTTCCGGCATCATTTATGAAAGGTTTTCGGGATCCGTCCTGGGTCTAGTCGGGGTCATTTCAGGACTTTTTCGGGATCATTTGGGGTACCTTCCGGCATCATTTCTGGATAGCTTTAGGGATCCGTCCGGCATCCCGACGGGGTCATTTCGGGACTATTTCGGGATCATTTGGGGTACCTACCGGCATCATTTCTTGATGGTTTTCGGGATCCGTCCATGATCCCGTTGGGGTCATTTCGGGACTATTTCGGGATCATTTGGGGTACCTACCTGCATCATTTCTGGATGGTTTTCGGTATTCGTCTGGGATCGCGTCGGGGTAATTTCAGGACTTTTTCGGGATCCGTCCGTGATCCCGACGGGGTCATTTCGGGACTATTTGGGGATTATTTGGAAACCTTTAGGGCATCATTTCTGGATAGTTTCGGGGATCCCTTCGGGGTCATTTCGGGATTATTTCGGGATAATTTTGGGGTATCCACCGGCATCATTTCTGGATGGTTTTCGGTATTCGTCTGGGATCGCGTCGGGGTCATTTCAGGACTTTTTCGGGATCCGTCCGTGATCCCGACGGGGTCATTTCGGGTATATTTCGGGATCATTTGGGGTACCTACCAGTGAGCTGCAATTATTCATGTTTTAAGGTTATTAGTGGACTAACCAAAAAATTAGTATTAGTGCGTACACAAACAAAGAATATCAAGCACTTATATCCACTAAAACACATTTACATAGTCATGCTTCGTAAAATGAATAACCGCTCATTAGCCACGAAGCAGTTCAGTACTCAATTGTCTTATTGAGCAAGAAAGTCAACTGTATTATACGAAAACACTAATTTGAATCAGTATGACTAACAGTACAATAAAATGAATATAGTCATATCAGTCTTCTAACGCTAGCAACACAACGATGTACACGAAACTAAACTGAATACAGAGCTAAAGAAAAACCGATAATAAACGAAGTATACAGTGTATTACACACGAAACCAACATGCTACTGAGTTAAAGAGACTATGATTTCAGTTTATACTCAACAATGTCTGGGACATATGTGTTGCGGAGCACTCGTACGTATATTCTATTTTATGTGATAGTCACTCATAGTATATGTCCGTACTTGACTAAGTACACATTTAGACACAATTTTTTGGCTCACGACTAAGTGCACTAATTTTATTAGTAGTCAAAGCAGACCTCTGGTTCCTACCGGCATCATTTCTGGTTGGTTTTCCAGATCCCTCTGGGATCCCATCGTTGTCATTTCAGGACTTTTTCGGGATCATTTGGGGAACCTTCCGGCATCATTTCTAGATGGTTTTGGGTATCCGTCCGGGATCCCTTCGGGGTCATTTCGAGACTTTTTCGCGACTAATACGGGATCATTTGGGGACCCTTTCGGCATCATTTCTGAATAGTTTTCGGGCTCCTTGCGGGATTCCGTCAGCGTCATTTCGGGACTATTAGGGGATTAATTGGGGACCTTTCTGGCATCATTTCTGGATAGTTTTAGGGATCCGTTCGGGATCCCGACGGGGATATTTCGGAATAATTTGGGGTACCATCCGGCATCATTTCTGGTTGGTTTTCGGGGTCTGTCGGGGTCATTTCGGGCCTATTTCGGGATCATTTGGGGTAGGTACCGGCATCATTTCTGGATGGTTTTCGGGATCCTGAGGGATACCGTCAGGTTCATTTCGTTACTATTTCGAGATCATTTAAGCATGGTTTTCAGGATCCGTCCGAGATCCCGTCAGTGTAGTTTCTGGACTTTGCCGAGACTGGTTCAGGATCATTTTGGGACCCTTCTAAGAGCATTCCTGGATGGATTTCGGGATCTGTCCGTGATCCCGCTAGGGTCATTTAGGGATCCGTTCGAGATCCCGTCAGGGTCATTTCGGGACTTCTTTGGGACTATTTCGGGATAATTTTTGGATGGTTTTCGGGATCCGTACGGGATCCCAATGGGGTCATTTCGGGACTTCTTCGGGATCATTTGTGGTCCCTTCCGGCATCATTTCTGGAAGGTTTTCGGGATCCGTCCGGGATCTCGTCGGGGTCATTTCGCTACTTTTTCGGGATCATTTGGGGTACCTTCCGGGATCATTTCTAGATGGTTTTGGGTATCCGTCCGGGATCCCGTCGGGTAATTTCGGGATCATTTGGGGTACCTACCGGCATCATTTCTGGTAGGTTTTCGGGATCCGTCCGGGATCCCGTCGGGGTCATTTCGGGACTATTTCGGGATCACTGGGGTACCTTCAGGCATCATGTCTAGATAGTTTTGGGTATCCGTCCGGGATCCCGTCGGGTAATTTCAGGATCATTTTGGGACCCTTCCAAGATCATTCCTGAATGGGTTTCGGGATCTGTCCGTGATCCCGTCAGGGTCATTTAGGGATCCGTTCGAGATCCCGTGAGGGCCATTTCGGGACTTCTTCGGGACCATTTCGGGATAATTTTTTTATGGTTTTCGGGATCCGTCCGGGAGTCCATCTGGGTTATTTCGGAACTTTTTCATGGCTAATACGGGATCAATTGGGGTCCCTTCCAGCATCACTTCTGGATGGATTTCGGGATCTGTAAGGGAACCCATCAGGGTAATTTCGGAACTTTTTCGTGACTATTTCGGGATCATTTTGAGACCCTTTAGGGGTCATTTCATAACTTTTTCTGTATTATTTCGGGATCATTTGGGGACCCTTCCGGCATCAATTCTTGATGGTTTGCCGGATCCATCAGGGTAATTTGGGGACCCTTCCTAGATCATTTCTGGATCCGTCCGGGATGCCGTAGCAGTAATTTCGAGTTTTTTTTGTTACTTTTTTGGGATAGTTTTGGGACCCCTCCGGGATACGTGCGGGATCCCATCTGGGTCATTTCCGGACTATTTCGGGATTATTTCGGAACTTTTTCTGGAATATGTCGGGATAATTTCGGAACACTTCCTGGAAATTTTCTGGATGGTTTTTGAGATCCGTTGGGGAGCCCGTCAGGGTCATTTCGGAACTTTTTCGGGACTATTTCGGGATCATTTTGGTACCCTTCAGGGATCATTTCTGTGTGGCTCTCTGGATAATTCTAGAATCGTTTCGTTGTCATTTCAGATTTTTGGGGTCTATTCCGGGAACTTTTGAAGACCCTTCGGGTGCATTTCTGGATGGTTTTAGGGATCCGTCCTCGATAGTGTCGGGGTAATTTCGTGGCTTTTTATGGATAATTTCGGGATCATTTGGGGATCCTATCAGGTTATCAGCTCATTTAGTTCTTTTTTTACCCAATTACAAATATAAAATGCATTACCCAGAAACAAAATTTTAAACAGATAACTTGATAAGCAGGCTAACGTGAATATCCCATATATTTCATTTTCTCCTTGCGGACGGGGCCGCGAGTAAAGGCTAGTTAGTTAATAAATTAAAAATTAGTGAAAGTGAAAAGTGCGCGAGTGATTTTGTGAAAAAATTAAATGCAAAGTTTTATTTGTACAAATAGCCTTTTGACCATCAAATATTGCTTGCCGCCGACGGTAAATAATATTTGACACGGCTAAGGGTCTTCGGTGTTACATTATTGCACACAAATATTTGTACAAACAGTGTTTGGGAATATTCTAATAGAAAAGTGCAAGTAATTTTTCAAAAATAAATTTATTCGATTTACATTTGTATGACTTGCACTTCTCTGTTATTAACAGCCCACAACAACAACACTGCACTGTGAAATTAACCTCACTTTGTGTTTTGGGTCATCACAGTTTAATTAAGGAAAGTTTTGTTTCACAAAAATCAATTGGCCGTAAAATTCCATTCACTTTTAAATTAAAAAAATTAAATTTGAGCTTTATTTTAGTGGACGGAACATTTTCCTCCAACTTTTGCTCAGATATTAACTTGCGTTTGCTTTTAAATAATACTGTGCTACATATATACACGCACACGTACATAAATATAGTTGGTTGGCGTGCAATACATTTTTTAACATATATATTTACACGTGCATATAACTTACATACAGTCCACTGGCTTTTCACAATAAATTATTAAATTTGAGAAGGCAGAGATGGAAAACGATGCTGCCTTCACGCCACGCAATTAGCATTGTGATACTGATATATTCAAAGGTGATTATTTGTCATGGCCAACTTTTCATGACATGTTCACGGTCATTTATATTCTAAATAAAAGCCTGTCGCCAGTACAAAAATTAGCTCGGAAAAATTTGTGCGACAGGTACGAAAATAAGAGAGTATTAGTCAACATCCAATTAAAGATTCTTTTCAACCTTCAATCAGTCGAAACTGAATGCGGTAACTCAATAAAAATATTGCAAAGGGACATAAATAATTGCATATCCTCGTTAACAAGTCATCATATTGACATATCGAACTGGGATCCAATTATTACATATTTGTGTTCAACTAAGCTTCCTGATGTGACCCTTTAGATATGGGAACAGTCCGTAGAAAACAAGACAGAAACTTCCGGATATGGACCGATTTCTGACAAATCGTTTTCAAACGTTAGAATCAGTCTCAGGTTTAAGAGGTATAAAGAGTACAAAACCTCAAAAGGTACACAACTCAAAGCAGGCCTCTGAACATCCCCCAAAGAAACTTGGCGCTTTCCAAGCAAGTGTAGCTAAAGGCACGTGTAAAATGTGTCAAAGCAATTATCATAAAATTTATGCGTGTTCAAAGTTCAAAAATTTGAACAACAATGAATGACTTGCTTTCATAAAAAGAAATCACTTCTGCCTAAACTGTCTGTCATCGGGGCATTCAGTGTCAAAATGCACAAGTGCGTACAATTGCACCAACTGTCATTTAAGACATAATACCCTTCTGCATTTGCAGACAAGTAAGGCAAAACCTACACAGATAAATAATTCTGCAGATTTATCGGATGAGCAACCGTGCACTTCAAAGCAAGCTCAATCTCAAAATGAATCTGCAAAACAAAAAAAAGCATAAAACTACAGTCAAATCTAATTTTATCAATACAAGTAAAGGTGTTTTACTAGACACAGCTGGCGTCACCATTCATTACAGCGGTACAGATTTTTCGGCCAGAGCTCTCATAGATTCGGAATCTGAATGCTCTTTTATCACTGAAAGACTCAGACGAAGAATAAACCTGCCAACTCGAAAGTGAAAGCTCAAGCTTCGGGCATCAATAATTCAGTTTCTGCGCAGGTAAAAGAGGCATGCGCCATTAAGTTGCGGTCCCCAGTTGACCCACTAATTTCTATTGACGCTTTAGTTCTAGTTTTACCACAATTGACAGGTAATTTGCCAACATGCGATGTTAGTGCATTAACGCAACAAGCATTCCCTGATCTCGCGTTTGCAGATAAACGTTTCTTCGTGAACGAACCAGTTGATCTTGTTCTGGGCGGGGATATTTATCCGCAAATCATATTAGACGGTATCCAAACGAATATTCTTAGCACTCTTTTAGCTCAAGAAACTGTCTTTGGTTGGATACTGACTGGTCGTGCTGACGCAGCCAGTCCAACCAATCATAATCGGGTATCCTTTTACAATGAAGTGGCTTTAGACAAGCAGCTAAGGTCATTTTGGGAGCTAGAAGACACACCGAAAGCTAAAGCCTCCAAATTAGAAGATACATTTTGTGAGGAATTGTATTAACGCACAACGCAGCGGAATTCTGATGGAAGATACATTGTGTCGCTTCCATTCAGGTCAGAATTTCCAGGAGAGATAAATCTATGTCTATCATTAAGAAAAGCGTGCTCTTAATTTTATAATAAATAATAGTTTAAAAAAACTAAAAAAAAACACGCTTTTATAGCAAACCGAACTAAAAAATAGAAAATAATTTTCAATTAAAAAGAGTTTATATAACAGTAGTAGAAGGTCAAACAATCGTTTATAGTTAATCACCTCAAAATAAAATTATAATAAAATTTAAGTTATTAACAGAATAATTTAATTCAGAGTAAAAAACGTGGAGTGCATTTGACTACATTTCATATCTTTCCTCTCAGATGGTTGCCAATAGAATGATTGTTACATTTAATATCAAGCACCTCACGCTTTTTACTGTGAATTAAATTATTCTATTAATATCTTAAATTTTATTATAATTTTATTTTGAGGTGATTAACTATAAACGATTGTTTGACCCTCTACTACTGTTATATATACTCTTTTTAATTAAAGATTATTTTCTATTTTTTAGTTCGGTTTGCTATAAAAGCTTGTTTGTTTAGTTTTTTTAACTATTATCTATTTTTAATTTTTTAGTTCAAGTAATTTTAAAAGTTTTAGTCGAGAGTGATGAAACCTCGAAACGCCAGCGGTCCATGGATGAATCCAACCTCACGGCACCGAAAAGGGCCAAGACGCAGGGAGGCTGGACGCGGTCTTTCGCCGAAATTGCCAAGGGTCGGCAGATCATTGGCATTATAGACGAGAGCAGCGAAGATGGCAGGATACCGAAACAACAGTGGAAGTGGATCGAGGCTGCGCTCACTACGGTGGCCGTTAAGGTTAAAAAGACAACCCTGGTCCACCGTCATCTTACACCGATGCAGGGTGGTTCCAGGGCAATGTCAAGCTAATTGCCTGTGACGACGCCAGGTCGGTCAACCTCTATAGGGCTGCCGTCACGCTGATAGGGGTGGTATATCCGGGCGCGCGCCTCAAGGTAGTGGAGGCGCGTGATATCACCTCACGGCCAAGGGCTAGAGCCTGGGTTCCAGTGACGCCAACGGACCCAGCTGACATCCTGGAGCTGCTTCAGGAGTACAACTCGCCACAGGTTTGGAAGTCAACCCGGATAAAACCGAACTTGTTCTCTTCACGAGGAGGTAGAAAGTACCAAATCTTACATCGCCAAGAATTGGGGGTACGTTCTTAGCATTTAGCGATCAAGTCAAGTATTTGGGAGACATTCTGGATAGGAAGCTATTATGGAGTGACCATATAGTGGAGCAATCCAAGAAGGCAGCAGCAGAGCTGTTCACCTGCAATAGGGCAATTGGCACCTCCTGGGGATTCTCCCCTAAGGTGACCTACTGTATTTACACAGCAATTGTGCGCCCGATTCTTCTTTATAGTGCCTTGGTCTGGTGGCCTGCACTAGCTAAAATTACCTATCTTAAAATGTTTCAAAAGGTGCAACGGAGTTCGGAGCTCTGCATTACCGGGACTCTCGGCTCCACTTCATATTCCGTTACATACATACATGGATACGTAGATACATAGATAGATACAGGCCAAGCTAATAAAAGCGTGTTAAAAAGGGCTCCAGTATGCTCTTTCGTAGATGTGCCATGCATCCATTTCTATCATTAATGAAGGAATGCGTTTTTCGCATTATGTGCAAGGTTTAAAATTTATGGCCATTTGGGGTGGTCACAAGTTCAATTGACCTTATGTCCGTTAACCTTATGTGACCCCACCATCACATTATTGCATTGTCATCGATTCTTGATACGTGTGCAAAATTTCAATCAAAACTTATGGCCATTCAAAGTGGTAATAAGGCCAATTGACCTTATGGCCATCACATTAATGCATGCTCATCGAGCCTTGATACGTTTGCAAAGTTATAATCAAACTTATGACCATTCAAAGTAGTAATAAGGCCAATTGACTTTATGGCCGTTGACCTTATGTCACCAAACCATCACATTAATGCATTTTCATAGAGCCGTGATACGGGTGCAAAGTTTCTATCAAACTTATGGCCGTTCAAAGTGGTAGTAAGGCTAATTGACCTTATGGCAGTTGACCTTATGTCACCACACCATCACTTTAATTCATTGTCATCGGTCCTTGATACGTTTCAATTAATCAGCAATTAATGGCAAAGTTTCAATTAATCAGACTTCTAGAAACTGGTGAAACTTGAGCTCAAAGATTCCGTTACATAGATACAGGCCAAGCTAATAAAAGCGTGTTAAAAAAGGGCTCCAGTATGATCTTTCGTAGATGTGGCCTGCATCCACTTCTATCATTAATAAAGGAATGCGTTTTTCGTATTATGTGCAAGGTTTCAAATTTATGGCCATTTGGGGTGGTCATAAGTTCAATTGACCTTATATCCGTTAATCTTATGTCACCCCACCATCACATTATTGCATTGTCATCGAGCCTTGATACGTGTGCAAAGTTTCAATCAAACTTATGGCCATTCAAAGTGGTAATAAGGCCAATTGACCTTATGGCCGTTGACCTTATGTCACCACACAATCACATTAATGCATTGTCATCGAGCCTTGATATGTGTGCAAAGTTTCAATCAAACTTATGGCCATTCAAGGTGGTAATAAGGCCAATTGACTTATGGCCGTTGACCTTATGTCACCACACCATCACATTAATGCATTGTCATCGAGCCTTGATATGTGTGCAAAGTTTCAATGAAATTTATGGCTATTCAAAGTGGTAATAAGGCCAATTGACCTTATGGCCGTTGACCTTATGTCATCACACCATCACATTAATGCATTGTCATGGAGTATTGATATGTGTGCAAAGTTTCAATCAAATTTATGGCCATTCAAAGTGGTAATAAGGCCAATTGACCTTATGGCCGTTCACCTTATGTCACCACACCATCATATTATTGCATTGTCATCGAGCCTTGATACGTGTGCAAAGTTTCAATCAAACTTATGGCCATTCAAAGTTGTAATAAGGCCAATTGACCTTATGGCCGTTGACCTTATGTCACCACACCATCACATTAATGCATTTTCATCGAGCCTTGATACGTGTGCAAAGTTTTAATCAAACTTATGGCCATTCAAAGTGGTAATAAGGCCAATTGGGCTTATGGCCGGCCGCTGACCTTATGTCACCACACCATCACATTAATGCATTGTCATCGAGCCATGATACGTGTGCAAAGTTTCAATCAAACTTGTGGCCATTCAAAGTGGTAATAATGCCAATTGACCTTATGGCCGTTAACCTTATGACACGACACCATCACATTAATGCATTGTCAGCGGTCCTTGATACGTGTGCAAAGTTTCAAATTAATCAGACTTCTAGAAACCGGTGAAAATTAAGCTAAAAAATTCCGTTACATACAGGCCAAGCTAATAAAAAAATTACACCCGACTTAGAAAAAATTTCGATTTACAGAAAGAATACAATAGTGTCATACCAGAATACGAGACCATGGGGCATATGTCAAGATTAGATTCAATCCAAACGGCCATCACGCATTAATAAAATAAGAAAGTATCTCTACCAAAGTTTGCGTTGTTTTTAATGCTTCTTCGCGCTTTTCAAATGGTGTCAGCCTGAACGATTTTCTTCTTCCTAGTCCTGTGCTTCAGGCTGACCCACTTTAATTCTTCGCTGGCGACTTTTCAGATATGTTGAGATACATTGAGAAGATGTATATGCGAATCCTAGTAGATGATAATCATACAAGATACCAAAGGATAGTTTTTGGTTCAAGTACAGATGACCAAATCAGTCTCTATGAGCTCAAAACAGTGACATTTGGTATTAATTGTGCTCCTTATCTAGCAATAAGGGCTTTACTTAAACTGGCTGATGATTTCGGAAAATCTCATCCAATCGGCTCAAATATTGTACGGAAAAATATGTATGTCGACGACGTTCTTTCGGGAGGGTATACTATTGCATCTGCGATCAGAGCAAGAGATGAAATTTCCGGGGTTTTGAGTTCAGCTGGTTTTCCATTACGTAAAAGGACTTCAAATTCCAGTGAAATATTACAGGGTATCCCTAAGGCTCATCTATTGAGCGAAGATTTCTTAGAATTCGAAGATTCAAGTAGTATAAAGGCGCTCGGTATTAGGTGGAATGCTCATTCCGATCAGATTTACTTCATAGCAAAATCTATAGAAAAAATACCGAACCCACAAAAAGAGCGATACTATCTACTATCGCAAAACTCTTTGATCCATTAGGGTGGCTAGCTTCAACAATTATTGTGGCAAAAATGATTATGCAAAATATCTGGTTAGAGGGTACTGGCTGGGATGAAACCGTTTCACCTTCAACATTATACAGGTGGAGTAATTTTATGAATACGTACAAGGAGATCGACAAAATACGAATACCGCGATGGGTAGTCTTTTCTCCAACAGAAAAGGTCGAAATCCGCGGATTCTGCGACACCTCCGAGAAAGCGTATGGTGCAGCCGTGTACTTGAGAGTGGAAAACAATGACGGTATACTTGTGAGTCTGCTTTTGGCAGAAACAAGAGTAGCTCCAGTCAAAACCATCTCACTTCCTCGACTGAAACTTTGCGGAGCAGTATTATTAGCGGAGATAACCGAATCTATCTGCACTAACCTTGATTTAGGTCAACAAAACTTTCACCTGTGGACAGATTCGACAATTATGCTGGCCTGGATACGCAAACTTCCGTGCTCATGTTCAACTTTCATTGCGCATCGAATCACAAAAAAATCATCGACAAAGTTGGAAGTTCATCATGGTATCACGTGGATTCAGGTACAAATCTAGTTGATTTAGCCTGTAGAGGAATCAGACGAGGATTTAGTCAACAATTCTCTGTGGTGGCAGGGTCAGTAGTACGTAAATGGCGGTTCTAACTCAAATGGTGCAAGGAAAAATGTGCAAGGAAAAGTATATACACAAGCTTAGAGCTTTTTGTTTCTGTTCTGACCGATGTAGAAGAAAAAGCTTAGAGCTTTTTGCTTTTAGCAGAGCTTTGCCGTTCAGGAGAGGATCGTTAAATGGGGGCCTACATTTTTAAAGGGCCGCAAATTTTTAAAAGTCCCCTCATATTTCTAATGAGTCCTAGACTTCACCCGAGCCGTTTTAAAGAGTCACATAGATTTCTAATCGAGCGACTGCTCCCCAATCCCCCCACCCACCACCTTTTTTCACCTCTACAAAAAGTAGCAGTTGGACACCCGTATTACCCCCAACCCCAACACCCGAACCCCCAAACCAAAAGCCCAACCGCCCAACCCTAACCCCCAAACCCCTTTTTTCTCGTCTTCAAAAAGGAGTCGATGGGCTCTTGTAGTACCGCCCCCCTTTTTTCTCGTCTGCAAAACGGGCCTGTCGGGCACCCGATCAGGGGCAGATTGTTAACTAAATCTCATGATTTTCCATTTGGGCTCCTTAACCATGTCTGCATATACATAAATTATAAAATTTTTTAAATATGAATATTGAACATTTGTGTGTACATGCCGTCACATATGTTTGTTTGATTGTAAATTTGTGCGCACATGCTGCTGTTGGTCCATATATATATGCATGTGAGAATTTCATAATTAACTAAAGGTTATCTTAATATTGAACTCATGATTTTTCATTATTGAACATTTTATTGGGGTGTAAGTTTGTATGTACATACTTGCACATATGTTTGTACATGGGAATATCAACAAACTACAAAATACATACCGATGGCCACATCCATCCATGGGAAAATTGTTCCAATGTAAATACTTACTTTTTTTGTCAAATAAACATTTTTCAAATAAATAAAAACAATTTTTTTTTTAAATTTTTAAATTTTTTATTTATATTTTTCTCCATATTTTGGCATGGTTAGCAATGCGTAATATACTTGTGTATATGTGTGTGTGTAGTTTCAATGATGTAGTTTCGATGATGTAGAACATAAAAATTGAGTCAGGTTTAGCTTCAGCGGGTTTGATGACATCAAAATTTTCACTAAATGTATAAAGATTTATTTCTTTTATCGGCTCAATAAGCCTTTTTAGATAGATATATTTTTGTTGATATAATGATTTTGAATAAATGTTTATATTTCGGAAATTAAGCCCGTTTGGGCTTTCAATTAAACTGAGCATAACATTGGTTTTTCCACTATTTGACGGTCCCACAATCAGCGCTCGTATGGAATTTGGTAAAAGGGGACTATGTCTGGTAGAACATAAAAATTGAGTCAGGTTTAGCTTCAGCGGGTTTGATGACATCAAAATTTTCACTAAATGTATAAAGATTTATTTCTTTTATCGGCTCAATAAGCCTTTTTAGATAGATATATTTTTGTTGATATAATGATTTTGAATAAATGTTTATATTTCGGAAATTAAGCCCGTTTGGGCTTTCAATTAAACTGAGCATAACATTGGTTTTTCCATGTGAAAAACAAAGTACAATACGAGATTATTTATGTATGGGTCCTCATAAGAACATTGATTCTTTCTATTTATGTCAAACTTATGCAAAAATTCCTAAACACTTAATTCGTGATAATGCAAATATGATTATTGTGTTCAAGCAAGATGAAATGAATCTTAAGCATATCTATAATGATCATGTTATCAGAGATATATCATACAAAACATTTTTTAAAATTTTTATAGAGTCTTGGAGAAATGAATACGGTTTTGTTGTTATAAGTAAGGTGATCCTATAAATAAAGGTCGATATAGAAAGGGGTTCGATAATTTTATATAACTATAAAAGATCTATTAAAGACATATACCACATCAGGTTCTTATCAGATACACAGCTGATAGGTAACAGATTTACCAAAATCATGTCAAATAATCTTGACTGTATTAGCAAATGTTGTTAAGACCAGGAAAGTATTAAAAGAAAAACTTAGAGAATGAAATTGGGAGAATTGGATAGAATCAACTTGTTGGAGGATACGTTTAAACCCATTTCGAAACCATTAAATGAATTAGTTGATAATTTGAAAAACTCTAATAATAAAAACAATGTTACTTATTATAATGGTGATGATGATGAAATTTGGCAGGCGGACAGTGCAAAAGAAAGTAAAGACATGGAAGTTGATACATTGCCAACCATTGAAAATTATGTGGATGATAATGATCTTGATAGTAAAACAAACATTTATTCGAACGATGGAGATTTAGAATATTCTACAGATAGTTCTCGGAAAGAAAATGTTGAGAGGCAAGTGATGAAGAAACCTAAAAAAAGGAGCGAACGTCTATTGATCATATTAATTAGCAAAAATTTAATAAAAAACAAAAACCAGATAATTTTGTTAGTGTTAGACGAAAAATAAATTTTATGAATGACTGTGAAAGACTAGCTTCGTATATTCCAAGTAAACCTCATGATGACGAATTAATAAATAGAGCTGTACAAAGAAATGTAATGAAAAGTGAATTAGATATCGATAAAAAACCTGAAAAACGAAAATCTGGTGATATCATCAATGAGCAATGTTTTGATAAAACCAAAAAATTAGATAGTGTTATTGGCGTTAAAGAAAAAATAAATTATATGAATAATTGTGAACGACCAGCCGCGCATGTTCCCAGCAAACTAAATTATGAACAATTACTAACAAGGCTGTAGAAAGTCAAAATTAAGCTGAAACTTTAAATGATAATACTACTCTAACTGAACATGACATTTTGAGAAGAATCGAAGAAGATCCTAATATGCGGGAAAGACATAAACCTGTAAAACGTCAGATTAAAAATCAACTACATGAAGATTATAAACGGGTTAAGCTTACTCACCCCCCCCCCCCGCCCCCCTACCACCAATTTACTATTACACTATATACAATTGCTAATAGATATTAAAATACTTGATACATTGTATGGTCTGAATAGAGATTCAAATGGACAATGGCGATTTGGACTCAAACCATTAAAATTTAATTCTAAAAATGTTTTACAGATTCGTAGAGTTAAATGGAAAATGACACCAGGTCTGTTCGAGTTAATATTTCATAGAAAAACACAACATTATAAAAAGGGTGATTTGCACACTTATCGTCAGATTTTATTAGATAAAAATGCTCAGAAGTGTAACTATAACCCAGATAGTCAAATCGTATAAATATTTACATTTTATCAGGAAATTATTCAATTATGATCCACACTCGTTCATAAGGGGTAGAGGTTTATTGAAATCAATCGATCGCCGGAAAACATTTATCAATATTGGGATATTGGTCATAACAACCATCAAAACAAGATTATATCAATTATTGAAGAGTTGCGAGAAGCAAATATTATTAAGTAATATGAGTATAAATAAATTTGGATATTCCTCATTTTGTAATAGTAGATCCAAAACGAAAACAATGCTAGATCGAAATAAAAACCTTAATTTAAACAAGAAAAGAATAATTAACCTAGCTGCTCCTATAGAAGACGATGATGCCATTTCGAAAGTATTCTTTTTCGAAGAGTTAAATAAGATAAAAACTAAATTAGAACATCAAATTAGAGAAATAAATATAACCCCGAATAATAGTACTAAAAATTATGTATCGATTCTTGAGGATTTAATAGATCGGCGAATAAAAGGTGAATGTGAGGAGGAATTTAGTAGTATAAACAACTATTTATCTATTATTGAGGATTATTTTATGCGTTTCGTTGTGTTGAAACAACATCCTACGGAAAAAGATGTTGAAGTGCTAAAAATAAAGTTCCCTACTAAAGAAGCATTAACAAAATGAATAACCAAAGAGATATGGTAGAAGAATTATATAAACAAGCTAGAAAAAATTTTAAACGAAGACGGGTTATTATTAAAGGAATCGATGATTTATGGCAAGCTGACTTGCTGGTGATGACTCAGTACTCAAATAATAATAATCGTTATCAGTATCTATTAACTGTAATCGAAGGGTTGAAGCAGTTAAAGATAAAACTGAAGAAAATATCACAAATGCAATGGCTAAGATTTTAAATTCAAGTAACCGAATACCGAAAAACCTGCAAACAGATGATGGAAAGGAATTTTACAATACTAACTTTAAGAGATTATTACAAACAAAAAATATAAATCATTATTCAACATTTTCATCATTAAAAGCATCTATAATAGAGCGATTCAATAGAACATTAAAAGGAGTGATGTGGAAAGAATTTAGTTCTCGGGGAAATTATAAATGGATTGATATCTATAAAAATTTAGTCAATGATTATAATAATACTATTAACAGGACAATCAAAAAGACTCCAAATGAGGTAAATTCCTCCAATGAACAACATTTATTGGACACTGGATACAACAAGTTAAAAGTTTTTCATAGACCAAAATTTAAAATTAATGATGAGGTTAGAATAATTAAATATAAACATGTATTTGAAAAAGGGTATACACCAAATTGAACAACAGAAATTTTTAAAATAAAGTCAATTAAAAACACAAACCCTACAACATATATACTAGAAGACTATCAAGGTAATGCTATTAAGGAAGGATTTTACGAATATGAACTTTTGAACTCTCTCATCTATATTTAATTGAAAAAGTTTTGAGACGTAGAAACAATAGAGTATATGTTAAATGGTTAGGATTCTCTTCTGAACACAATTCCTGGGTGGATGTTAATGATTTAAATTAATAAAGTAAATAAATAAACAAATAAATAGAAAAGTGTTTTAATAATTATTTCAGTTAAGTATTTAATGATAGCCTATCAACATGTCGATTACATTAACAATAACTGGTAATTCATCTATACTGGTTGCAAATTATTTCCCTCCCCTAGAACTCAAACAAGATTATGTCTGTGGGTTAATCAATTTTGACTCATATCATACAATTCCAAATGTGGACAAAGAGAAAAATTTGTTTCACATAGGATCTAATGTTATTGAGATACCTGTTGGAACATATGAAATGGATGATACAGATATGTATAAGCGCTAACCCTAATGCATTTCGAACTGAAATTATAAGCTTTAAGGAAGAAGTAAATTTTGGTAAAGAATGCTCAATTGGTCCATTACTAGGTTTCAGTAAAAGAGTACTGAAGCCGGGTATTGTTCATTACTACAATCCGGTAGATATAACAAAAATAAACACGATATCTGCTGAATGTAATATCCTCAACGGATCATATATAAATGAACTATCTGTGCATACAATTCATCAGTTTTCGCTTAGAGTTAGTCCAGGATATAAAATCTCAGAAACATCTGCTAATGTTATATATTTACCGGTTAATGCACGTCAAATAAGCACTCTAGTTCTTAGAGTTGTTGATCAAACTGGTAGCTTGTTTAATTTTCGTGGAGAGAACATATCAATAAGACTGCATTTAAAACCTATCTAAAAAATGATAATTTTTAATAAAAAGCCACCACATACAGATTTTTTGAATAGTTTTCAATCAACCTCAAAAGTATTGGTTAAAAAAGCAAAAAAGCTACACTCTAAAAAGGTAAAATCTCCTGTTCAACATAATAAGGAGTTCCTAATAAGTCTAGGATTTAGTTTAAAAAATCAGTGATATAATAAACGTTTTGTCCAAACCCATGTTTGATAAGAGTATAATAAAAAAGGATTACCATAGCTACACACCATATCTGCAATCGTTTCAAAACAATGATGAAATTCGGATCCCTATACAAAATCAAGGTCTATATGTGCTACCTACTGAGAGTATTTTATACATTGAGGGATTCATATCAAATAGTAATTCGCAAGTTTCAAAAACTGTGCAGCTGCTTAATAATTGTATGGCGTATTTATTCTAGTAGATTCGATATGAAATTAATGGAATAGAAATTGATCACACTAGAAAGTTGGGTATTGCAACAGCAATGAAAAATTATGTGTCACTTAACGAATTTGAGAGTAAAAATATAAAAAATGCAGGGTGATGTCCATTTGAAAATATTAACCTAAAGACTGGACATTTTAATTTTTGTATACCGTTGAAAAACCTGCTTGGATTCGCTGAAGATTTTGATTAAATTATTGTTAATTGTAAACATGAATTAATCTTAATACGAGCCAAAGAAGATGATGGTGTTATGACGTCAACTACACCATCAGAAAAGATTTTATTAAAACTTTTAAATATTACATGGAAAGTGCCACATGCTCAACTTTCAGACTCGTATCGGTTAACTATGTTGAAAACAATTAATAGCAAACAACCACCAAATATTTCGTTTAGAAGTTGGGATGTTTACAATAACCCGTCTCTGCAGGAAAGCACAATATCTTATGGAACGTCAAACTGGTGGGTGAAAATGAAAGACCTCGCTTTATTATTTTAGGATTTCAAAATGAAAATAAATTTACACATTGTGACTTATTGGATGTTAAAGTTCACCCCAACTCCACTACATATCCATATGATGATCTTAATATTAAATTTGATCGAAATCGGTATGCTCTATTATATGACATGTATTTAAAATTTCAACAAAGTTACTATGGACGCACTCCTCAACAACTTTTATCGCAACATGCTCCAATAATTGTTTTAGATGTTACACATCAGAATGAATCTATAAAAAGCGGTCCCATCGATATTCGGATTGAGCTAAAATTTCACAAGGCCGTATCTGCCAACACCGCTTCTTATTGTATACTCATCCATGATAAAATGTATGAATACATTCCATTTACAAATGTTGTCAAAAAGATTATTTAGAAAAATAGTAGTAATTTTATGAAGCTACACACACACATACACAAGTATATTACGCATTGCTAACCACGCCAAAATATGGAGAAAAATATAAACAAAAAATTTAAAAATTTTAAACAAAAATTGTTTCTATTTATTTGAAAAAGGTTTATTTCACAAAAAAGTAAGTATTTACATTGGAACAATTTTCCCATGGATGGATGTGGCCCTCGGCATGTATTTTGTAGTTTGTTGATATTCCCATGTACAAACATATGTGTAAGTATGTACATACAAACTTATACCCTAATAAAAAAAAAAATACAATGTTCAATAATGGAAAATCATGAGTTCAATATTAAGATAACCTTTAGTTAATTATGAAATTCTCACATGCACATATATATGGACCAGCATCAGCATATGCACACAAACTTACAATCAAACAAACATATATGACGGCATGTACACACAAATGTTCAATATTCATATTTAAAAAATTTTATAATTTATGTACATGCAGACATGGCCCAAATGGAAAACCATGAGTTCAATATTAAGATAACCTTTAATTAACAATCTGCCCCTGATCTGGTGCCCGACAGGCCCGTTTTGCAGACGGGCAAAAAAGGGGGCGGTACTACAAGTGCTCATCGACTCCTTTTTGTAGACGAGAAAAAAGGGGGTTGGGGGTTGGGGTTGCGGTTGGGGTTGGGACTGGGGGGTTGGGGTTGGGGGTACTGCAGGTGTCCAACTGCTACTTTTTGTGGACGAGAAAAAGAGGGAGATGGGGGATTGGGGAGCACTCGCTCGATTAGAAATCTATGGGACACTTTAAAACGGCTCGGGTGAAGTCTAGGACTCATTAGCAATATGAGGGGACTTTTAAAAATGTGCGGCCCTTTAAAAATGTAGGGCCCCCCATTTAACGATCCTCTCCTGAACGTCAAAGCTCCGCTAAAAGCAAAAAGCTCTAAGCTTTTTCTTATACATCGGCCAGAATAGAAACAAAAAGCTCTAAGCTTAAGAACGTGTGCGCCTAAAAGTAGGCAACAAAATTGTTTTGCTGTATATATATGTGTGTCGGTGTGTATATACTTTTCCTTGCACATTTTTCCTTGCACCATTTGAGTTAGAACTGCCATTTACATACTACTAGGGTCCTTATTGGCTCCAAGAAGAGAAGGAAAAGTGTCCAGCAGAGGATTTGGACTTTACCACGAATATTGAGGGAAAACGTGTGCAGGTACATGCAACCGCAATTTCAAGCAAGATCAATGCTATTCTCGATAGGTTTTTAAATCTTCCTAGGGCTTTAAGGGCTATATCGTACATATTTAGGTTTTTCCATAGAACGCATCCTAAAACTTAGGATTTGAGTGAACCTGAATCTTATTTAATTTACTCAGATGGAATTAAAGCTACAGCAGCCCGTTTAATAGAACTTACTCAGAAGCAACATTACGGATCAAAAATTTCGAGCTTTCCAAAACACCAATTGGATCTAAAAGCGAAATACTTTCTCCCACTAAATATCTTGATGAAGACGAAATAGTGAAAACGGCTGGACGGCTTGTTGCATTCAAAGATACTACAAAATCCGAACGCCATCCCATAATACTTCCGTACAATTGTAGGTTTACTCGTCTTTATATTCAGTCTCCATGGTGAAAACCAATTAATGCTGCGTATCATTAGAACGCAAAACTGGATACCAAAAGTGAAAACCACGATAAGATCCGTAATCCACAATTGTAAAATCTGCACGATCTTCAAGAAACGATCTCAAAGTCAGCTCACGGGAATTACACCTCAAAACGCAACACCTTTTCGTGTGCATTTACCAATACAGGGGTAGATTTCGCAGGGCCTTTCGACATTAAGAGTTACAGTGAGCGCGTATCGTACCTCAAAGGGTTACGCTTGTCTATTCGTTTGCTTTTCTACTAAGGCCATACATTTAGAGTCCACTAGTAATTTGAGCTCTTCCTCATTTTAGCTCCTTTTTCAAGATTCGTAGCAAGACGAGGATGCCCAAGAAACATTTATTCGGACAATGGAACAAACTTTGTCGGTGCATCACGCGCATTAAAAACGGAACTCAAGGAATTTCTCGCCAATGCAAGAAACCAAACCTTGTCAAAATATTCCCATCAGGCATTAAATTGGCATTTCATACCAGCAGAAGCTCCACACATGGGAGGACTATGGGAAGCGGGAGTGAAAAGCTTTAAAAGCCACTTCAAAAAAGTGGCCTTAAACAAAAAATTCACTTTTGAGGAATTTAACACACTGTTATGTAGAATTGAGTCATGTCTCAATTCTCGTCCTCTTAGCCCCGCTTCAAATGAACCATCTGACCCTGGGCTTCTAACACCAGGACACTTTCTGATTGGAGGACACCTATTAACTCCAGCGAAAATCAGCGTTAATGAAAATACTGCCTCAATACTCAATCGCTGGCAGAAACTCAAGGCGTTACATTAAAACTTCTGCAGAAGATGGAAATCGGAATATCTTTCGGAACTACGGAAACGGATAGAATGGAAGCACCTAAATGAAATATGCAAGTCGGAGATATGGTGGTTATACGGGAAGACAATCTTCCTCCCCACGAATGGAGAATGGGTGTGTGATTAAGTTACACCCTGGTACACCCTGGCGTTGTGGATATAAGGATTGAAAGGGGACAGTGACAAAACCACTTGCCAAACTAATATTACTACCATCATATACCACGGAAACCGAAAACACGACAGAGCTTAATTTTCAGCAGTAACGCTACAATTGGAGTTACAAAAGCTCCACACAACATCAAAATACTTCTCCTAACCAAAACTAAGCAACTTAACCAAAACTCATACCGGAAACAAAAATTTCCTTTTTTTGTCCAGCCTAATGTTACATATGAACATATGCATGTTTGCGCATATGGATGGTGTGATTTTCATTTACAAAAGCAACAATTATTTTGTTACAACATTATATTATTAAATGTTTAATTTTTTTAATGCGTTTTTGACATACTCACTATCAAGTGGTAGTCACTACCGAAAACATGTGCACAAACATGTATAAAATGGCTATGTGCATTGGACTGCATAGAGTCATAAAAGAAAAATTTTCGGGTCTGCTCAGGTAATCAAAAAATTCGTAGTTTCGCAAACCACATATTCAATAATGAAATCTCCCTCAAATAAATATTTCCTGTGTTTTGCCTAGTGCATTATACATAATGGTTCCCATAAACATATTCTTTATTTTTGTTACGAAGAAACGACAAAAAAGGATAATACAATGGCAAAGGCAGCGTCACTTAAATTAAACCAAATCGATACCAATTCCATTGCATACACCCATTTTATCAAAATAAATATAAAAACAAAAATAAATAAGGCAAAAAACAAAAACCACGGAAATAAAAAATGTTCTAATTGAGGACACCCTAATATAATGCACGGCACATAGCACAATTCCTTGATACTTTTCGAAGTAAAAAGGTCAGTATCTAAAAACAAAAAAAAAAAAACTAAATAAAACAAAAATTTCTAACAAAAAAATTGAGGGGAAATTTCAGATTGCTCAGGATACCCTAAGGTAATTGTGCAGTTTATGGTACCCACCGAAATTAGGGCCTCTTTTTCAAGTGAGGCATCAAAAGACGCGTAATCTAGATCAAGAATCCGAAAGCGGAAGTTGACTTTTTTATCCGTTTAAAAGTTATCCGCGAAAAACAGGTTTGTGTGATACATATTGTTCCCGCACGTTTACAATCTTTTAAGTGCACACATCACTTTACCAGCTCAGCAACGATGGAAATTACCTTTGTTGTTCTCTGTTAGGATTAACACAAGGCGGTGGCGGCTCAATATAAATTTAAATGACTTAAGTGCAGAATACATAAATTTGTCAAAAAAAATAAAAATCGGTCTTTATAGAGATTTTTATGCTAATTCCAACGGTATATTTCTTTTTTGGTGCAAATGAAAGGTTTGGGGGTAATTCCATGTCAAAAGGCGAAATTATGAATGGCTACCGCCACGGTTATACCACACACCCGGACTTGGCATGGCGTAGCCCAGGGTTATTTTTTATAAGCGCGGCCGAAGGCCGCCTATGCAGAAAGCTGTTCTACGCAGAATTAAAATTAAAATTTTAAAAATTTCCACCAAAAAAAGTCTTTTCAAATTTTTGGTAAATAAAGACTAGAAAAGTTAAAGATATATATACATCAGATGAAAGGTATTTATATAAGTTATTTTTCAATTTTTTAATTTTTGATATTTTGATTTGAAAAATTCACAATTTCGCCTTTTGACATGGAATTACCCCCAAACCTTTTCATTTGCACCAAAAAGAACACTTATTAACTGATTTTGCAAAATTTGTTAAAAGTGGAAAACCTTTATAAAAGGTAAAAGTTAATTATTTAATCAGTAATAAAATAGAAAATTTTCTAGTGTTATAAATAATTAAGTGTGTCTTTTCCTGAATTTGAGAAAAACCCCCATTTCTCTATAAATTTTATATGGTAACTTTTAAATTATGAAAAGGCGAATTTTGAACTTTCTTTCGAAATGTGGTTTTGTATGAGTGGCTACTGAAGATTGGTAATAATAACAACCCACATCTCTTTATAACTACCTTATCAGTTGAAATTGAGGATTTCTATATGATTTAATCATCATTGCAAAAAAAACAATAAGCGTGAATTTGGTTTTTGCTTTTGAACTTACTATATCTTCTTTTATGTTTCTTTAAAAAAATCTTAGTGTAAGTATAATGTGTACGTGGGTTTTGGTTTTCATTTAAATTAAAAAAAAAAAAAAGATTTCTTTTTCTCAGGAATTTCCTTTGTGTTACTTACTTACTTAATTGGCGCTTAACCGTCTAATCGGTTATGGCCGTCCAACAAGGCGAGACAGTCGCTCCTTCGGTCCGCCAATCGGTGCCAATTGGTCATACCAAGGGAGTTTAAATCGTTTTCCACCTGGTCCTTCCAACGGAGTGGGGGCCGCCCTCTACCTCTGCTTCCATAGGCGGGTTCCGATAGAAACACTTTCTTGGCCGGAGCATCATCTTTCATTCGCATAACATGGCCTAGCCAGCGCAGCCACTGCGTTTTAATTCGCTGGACTATGTTGGTGTCTGCGTATAGCTCGTACAGCTCATCATTAAATCTTCTTCGGTACTCGACATCGCCAACGCGTAGAGGTCCATAAATCTTTCGAAGAACTTTTCTCTCGAACACTCCCAAAGCCGCTTCATCTGCTGTTGTCATGGTCCATGCTTCTACCCCATATAGCAGGAAGGGTACGATAAGTGACTTGTAGAGTATGATTTTCGTTCGCCGAGAGAGGAATTTACTTTTCAATTGCCTACCTAGTCCAAAGTAGCATTTATTGGCAAGACTGATTCTTCGCTGGATTTCAGTGCTGATGTTGTTGCTAGTGTTGATCCTGGTTCCCAAATAAACGAAGTCTTTTACTATTTCGAAATTATGGCTGCCAACAGTAGCGTGGTTGCCAAGGCGCTTTGTATTAGTGGCTGCTATTTATTCCCACTTCCAATCTGTGAAGCAATCAAAAAAATTCAAAAAATGAGTGTAAGTAGGGAAGACGTACAAATTATTAGCGAGGCTAATGTGCTTACAAGGCTAGAACTAGCGGAAAAGATGAAGCAACTTTCTTTGGCTGTTAACAGGCTATAACCTCCCAGATAGAAACATATTTACCGGTACCGGTTGTTGATAATAATGCTAGACTAGACTTAATTAAGTCGTTGCCGGAATTCAAAGGAGATTTTTCCTCGTACCCAGCTTGAAGAAGTGTAGCTCATTCTGCCATGAACTTTTACACAGAGGGATCAGAGAGGTATTACATTGCCATGAGCATATTTAGGAATAGAATTGTAGACTCCGCTAATTCCACTCTTGCATCCTTCAATACTGTATTAAACTTTAAGGCAATGATAGCGCGACTTGACCAGACTTACTCCGACAAAAGGCCACTCTATGTATTGGAGAATGAGCTAAGTATCTTAAGGCAGGGCAAGCTATCTATTACGGATTATTTTGATAAGGTGGATGAAAAGCTATCCTTGATAATAAATAAGCAAGTTATGACCCATAGTGGAAACAATGTAATTAAAGCAGCTTTGAATGAACGCGCTAGGGAAAACGCATTACGTGTTTTTATATCTGGTCTAAGGAAACCTATGAGTGACATATTACTTTCTGCTAGGCCCAAAGATCTGCCAACTGCGCTGACGATTGCACAAGAGCTTCAAACGAGTCAAAGGCGCTATGAGTTCGCAGAGGCATATGCAATGGGCTATGCAATGAAACCCAACAGTTTTAAACCTACATTTCCTCAATCAGAAGAACCCAAAACCCATAATATAAATAGACCCACTCCCATGGAAATAGATAGCGGTTCAAACTTTTTTACGCAGAAAACAAACACCCAAAACTCGTCATTTCCACAACAGCCTAGTAGAAATCTGTCACAACCCTACAAATTTCCTGCGAATCTGATCCAATATATTCCGATCGGTCACCTATTCTCAAGGTACAGAAAGTAAATTTTATGCCGCAAGTAGAAACTGTTGGATGCGATAACGAATATCAAAGCCACAATGGGGATTATGAGCAACATAATGAAGGGGATTATAATTGTGACAATTTTGATGTCTGCACCGAGCATGGCGATGAAGTAAATTATTTAAACTAAAATCGCTCCTGCCGTTTGTTACCAAGAAAGGCAAAAACGGTCAGGAACTTCGTTTTCTGATTGACACTGGAACGTCGAAAAGCTATATAAAACCTCTAGAATTTCTCCAAGGCATTAAGCCTTTACAAAAGTCTTTCAGTTTAAAATCGATAAATGGAGTAAACATTATCGATGAGAAGTGCTTGGTTAACATCCTAGAAAAAAACCTCAACGTTTTATTTACTTAAAAATCTAAGTACGTTCGATGGTATAATCGGCTACGATTTTTTAAAGCAGATCGATGCAAATATTGACACCGTCAAAGGATATTTACTTTACCGTAACGGTAAAGTTAAACTGGAATCAGGTTAATTTAATTAAAATAGATGAGAACTCAGTTCCTTTTAACTTTCAATCTCAGCTTCGTCAGGTTATTGAAAAGAATAAGAATGCGTTTGCGAATCCAAACCGTGCATTGCCATATAACACAAAGATGGAAGCTCGTATCCGCACAACTACCAATGAACCAATTTACACTAAAAGTTACCCTTACCCAATTTCAGTAACCCCCTTTATTAATGGTGAAATAAAATCCCTTCTTAAGGATGGTATTATTAGGGAATCCTGTTCACCATACAACTCACCAGTCCATGTTGTATCGAAAAAAGGTATCGATGAAAGCGGAAAACCCAAGTTACGAATGGTTATCGACTTTAGAAAAATTAACGAAAAAACGATACCTGACCGTTATCCAATACCAGATACGTCGGTAATTTTAGCCAATTTAGGGAGCTCAAAATTCTTCACAACTTTGGATTTAAAATCGGGATTCCATCAGATAATTATGTGCGAACAAGACAGACAAAAAACTGCCTTTAGCATCAATAATGGTAAATACGAATTCTGTCGATTAACTTTTGGTCTAAGGAATGCACCCAGTATATTCCAAAGAACCATGGACGACGTATTACGCGAGGTTATTGGGAAGTTCTGCCATGTTTATGTTGACGACATAATTATATACTCACATTCTGAGAAATCTCATTTGGAGCACATTGACTATGTTTTGCAAAAACTTGAAAAAGCTGGAATGAGAGCCTCCCCTGAAAAGTCAAAGTTTTTCAAAACTCAGGTAGAGCTTTTAGGATTTCTGGTATCGCCGAAAGGCATTAAAACTTGTCCCGATATGGTTAAGGATATCATTAATTATGAGCCTCCAAAGACTCTGCGCGCGCTCCGCTCATTTCTTGGCCCATCTGGCTATTACCGAAGGTTCGTTAAAGATTATGCCTCTATTGTCAAACCTCTAACCACTTACCTTCGCGGCGAAAACGGACATGTTGGAACGCGAACTTCAAAAAGTGTAAGCATTTGTCTTGACGCCGATGCTCTAAACGCTTTCGAAAAAATTAAGCGGATATTAACATCAGATGACGTCTTGCTCCAATACCCAGACTACAATCAACCCTTTGAACTTACGACAGATGCCTCTTCCAAAGCGTTAGGTGCGGTCTTGTCTCAAAGAGGCCGCCCAATAACCATGATTTCACGAAGACTTTCGGCAAGTGAAGAAAATTATGCAACCAATGAGCGCGAGTTATTTGCGATTGTTTGGGCATTGAAAAAACTCAGGCACTACCTATACGGAATCCAGAATATAAATATTTATACTGATCATCAACCGTTAATATTTGCGATCTCAAAAAAAATCCGAATGCCAAGATGAAAAGATGGCGAGCATTTATCGAGGAGTTTTCCCCCAAATTCCATTATAAGCCCGGAAATGAAAATAAAGTAGCGGACGCACTTTCGAGACAATTTTCTTATAGTCTAAACGGAGTTGAATCAAATGAAACTGTTCACAGCGAAGAACCTTCCACTAATACTATTAAGCCAGTAAACTGCCCTGTCAATCAGTTCAAAAATCAATTAATATTATTCAAGTCCAATTCATTTAGTAAGAATACTAAACTTTTTTTTCAACAACTTATCCGACACACTATTACGTATAATTCTATAGAAGATCTCATTCAGTGTTTGAAATGCATTATCAACCCCAACGTTACTAATGGAATTCGATGCGACCTTCCTACCTTAGGAGAAATTCAAAATACAATATTGTTAGCCTACCCTGGTATTAAATTCGTTCACACTGAAAATATCGTTATAGATTTAACTAATAGGGACGACCAGCTAGAGACAATAGTAACAGAACATAACCGAGCTCATAGGGATTTGCACGAAAACTAACAACAGATTTCCCGCGAATACATTTTTCCAAACATAAAAAAGTTACTGAAAACTGTTATTGCAAACTGTGAGATATGTTTGGAAAATAAATATCAACGGAAGCCCCCTAACCCTCTTATAGGTCAAACCTCCATTCCAAGCAAACCTGGAGAAATCCTGCACGTGGATATTTTTATTACGTCTAACCAAAAATCCACTTTTGCAAAATTTTAAATTTCACATTTTTTTTAGATATACCCTTTAAGAGTATCTAACTAATATTTATTATTTGTATTACGTAACATATAAATGGAATTTAAATAGAATTTAAGTTTCTATACGAAAAACTTTTTGGCATATCCACAATAGAAAGGTACAAAGACAATTTTCATACAGCGATCCGAGGACGTCTTGAACTTTCGAAGGGGATAGTTAAGGTACCATTGGTTATCATGCTTTGTCAGCTGGATTACATTGCAACTTGATGACGCAAAATATTTACATGCTGGGTTATACTCATAAACATCAACAGCGCCCCAGCAACAGCAGTTGTAATATACCTTATCACAGCATTAAGCAATTTCCCTAATACCTGCTGCAGCAACTATGTATTAGCATGGCTTGGCAAAACAACAGCACACGTAAAAGCGTAGTGATCAAGTCGATCGATGGATGACTTAGTAACAGTGCGTTGTCAACAATAAATTGTTTTTAAGCCGACGCTGAAACAGTTGTGGGTGTCCGACCCAATATATGTATGTACCAACATACTTAACAAAGATGTCAACAAATTTAGTTGCTAGGTCGTGATCAATGGCTGAGCTCAGGCCAAGGGGGTCACTGCTGGCGGACAGTGAACGGCCTATTAATTAGGTTAGCTGCGAATATCAAATAAGCAGCCTTCGACCAAGAGCGGCTGGTGAGGAGGGTTTGGCTTAAAAGGCCTAAAGCACCCTGAGAACCTCCAGTGGCAGGGCGAGTAGATGCCGCCCTGAATTAAGCATCCACAGCCTAGTACGGGGTCGCTTCCAGGGAATACCTACCCAAGATAGGGAGGCAACTATACGACGTGGGATACACACTCAGGAAGGTAAAGAGGTAAATTATTTGTAAATTTAAGGTGATTGTCACATTAAGACTGAGCCCAGTAAGGTCTTAATTAAGGTATACTGGAATCAACGACTCGGATATGTTTGTTAAGGGCTGGCGAATGTGGCATTCGGAAATGTCAGTACAGGGCTTGACACACCGTCGAAATGACTTTCCGGTTAATGTCCCATTCGTCTCCGTCCCGTTAAAACCTTGGCAGGCCTTGGGGTACGTTCAAAGTCCGTCATCATTAAGTTGGTGGTGCAGGTTCGGTTGAGATCCTCCCGATTAATACTGATCTGGCTCTGAACGCAGTCTTCATGAGGGACTGCGTCAACCTTCACGTGGCCTCCCTGCCTTCGGATAGACAACCACGGGATCTATATAGGTAACTGCACACTCGGACCAAGATAGCGGCCTCAAGTGGGGAGCCAATTAAATAAATGATGAGCAACAACAATACTAAAATAAAAAACCAAACACAGGAGAATGAAATGGCGTTCAATCCATTTGTAGGAAGGAAGCTAGCTCGCTCTCCAGAAGGGCGTGGCCCATCGGCTGGGGGCCTTAACATTTCGTCGCAAGTGGTAACGAAACCCAAAGGAGCGGAGGCCGAAAGCAAGCAAGGAGTGTTGTCGCCGGGTGCTACACCGAAGCTTTGCAAAAAGAACTCCGACAGCAAGGCTTAAACGGGCACACCATTATTAAGTGAGCTAATTAAGCAGGCGTCAGCTGCGTTAAATCAGCAAAACCCCCCTGGAGAAAAAAATATGACCAAGCTAGGCAAGGCGATTGAGGACTTGATGCAGTTCTTCATAGGGCGTAATAATATACACGCGGAAATCAAGCGCTTGGCCTCCGTAATAAAAGTGCTGTACATCGAGTCGGCCCTAGAGTTAAAGAATTTAGAACATAAATTGCGTGCAAGCGAATGCGCCAAGGATAGAAGTCCATCACCCCCAGGAAAGCGACCGAGGAATAATTCGTACTCGACCAAGGAGAACAACGTGGTGAAACCCACTACTACACTAAAAGATGTCTTACCAGGGCACGTGGGTGGTCACAAACGACGGCAAGAAACGCAAGAGAAGACGGAGCGGAAAGAGGAAACTGCAGCCCAAAAGACGGGAGAGTGGCAGTTAGCCAAAAAGAAGAGCAAGAAAAAATCACTTAAGGCTAAGCCGGATGCAATCATCATTTCCAAGGCGGGGGATGCGACGTACGCCGACATATTGCGTAAAGTGAGAAGATGCGACGAATTAAAATCCCTGGGTGATGACGTCAAAACGATTAGAAGAACGGCGAAAGGAGAGCTGTTACTAGAGCTGAAAAAATCGCAAGATGGGAAAACAAGCGCGTACCAAGAAGAAATTGAAGCGGTACTAAAGGACTCGGCTAAAGTTATAACAAGGTCCCAAATGGTCACGCTACAGTGCAGAGATCTCGATGAGATTACTACGCCCGAGGAGATTTGCAACGCCCTCCACCAGCAATGCAACATCAAATTTCCAGATGTGGCTGTCATAAAAAGCATACGCACAGGGTACAGTGGCACGAAGTCGGCACTTATAAGCCTTACAGCGGATGATGCCAAGGCGGTTCTTAATACGCAAAGAATCCGGGTAGGATGGGTTTCCTGCCGAATTAGAGAGCTCAGGCAAGAAAAACGCTGTTATAGGTGCTGGGGCTACGGGCATATAGCTCAGAAATGTAAGGAGACTGTAGATAGGTCTAGCCTATGCAGGAAATGCGGCTAGGAAGGTCATAAGGCTGCAAGTTGCGAAAATGCACCGAAATGCGCGCTATGTGGGGGACAACATTCAGCAGGCAGTTTTAAATGCCCACAACGAGAGGGCAGCAAAATGGCTGTCTCATGAGGGTATTGCAGCTCAATTTAAACCATTGCGAGGCAGCCCAAGAGCTATTATCTCAAACAGTCTATGAAGAGGGATATGACATAGTGGTACTCTCTGAACAATACAAAAATCGCCAGGAGCAGGGTTGGCTCTCAGATTCAGCAGGGAAAGCCTCAATTTGGGCACCAGGGAAATTTCTCCCACAGGAAATTATGACGCCAACGGTAGCAGGATTCACGTGGGCAAAAATCAACGGTATATACGTCTTCAGTTGCTATGCCCCTCCGAGCATGACCATCGCCGAGTTCGAAGACATGATATACGGGATCACCATTGAAGCACGAGGTAAACACCCGCTTTTAGTGTGTGGAGACTTCAATGCATGGTCATCTGTGTGGGGAAGTAGACGAACCAACGAAAGAGGGAGAGTTCTCCTCGAAAGCCTTACTTCTTTGAGGCTAGAACTCCTAAATGAACCAGGGATATATACCTTCGATACAGGTACCAGACGATCCATTATAGATCTTACCTTCGCTAGCAGCGAAATAGCAAGACGAGAAAAATGGTCCATAAGCAACGTCTACACATACAGCGACCATAAAGCTATTAGCGTAGAGCTGCTCGAAACTCCACGAACGGTAGCAGCAAGACATCGACAAAGTAGGAAATGGAAACAGCACCTTTTCGACCCACAAATATTTGACATTATCTGGAAGGACACCATAGTACGAGAATCGCATGCGGAAGACCAGTCGGTTGAAATCACTAAGTTGCTATGTATGGCATGTGATGCTGCCATGCCCAGAAGTCGCGGAAAAGCACAGCGCACTCCGGTATATTGGTGGAATGACGAAATTGCGGAAGAGCGTAGAAAATGCCACAAAGTACGAAGAATAGCGCAAAGGGCACGCTCATCACCACGATATGCAGAGCTACACAGCACCTATGTCGCACAAAGAAAGGCACTTAAAAATGCAATAAAAAAGTGCAAGAAGTTATGCTTTAGGGAACTGCTGGATAATGTCGACCTAGATCCTTGGGGATCAGCCTACAGAACTGTGATGGCCAAAGTTAAAGGACCGATATCACAGCAACCTACGTGCCCGATACTGATGAATATTGTTGAAACACTTTTCCCGGCGCAAGATCGCTGGACTTATCCAAGCGAGGATCAAGAAAGTACGGAAATTCCGCAAATTACAGAGCAAGAGGTGCTGGACGCTGCAAAAAGAGTTGCTGATAACAAGTCCCCAGGACCCGACGAAGTACCAAACATAGCCCTTAAAGCCGCGATTACAACTAGGGCTACATTATTTACTGATCTTTTTAATGCCTGTATGCAAGAAGGCGTGTTCCCTCGCCCGTGGAAATGACAAAGACTTGTCCTATTGCTGAAACGTGGTAAACAGCCGGTCCAACCATCCTCATATAGGCCACTTTTTATGCTGGATTCTCTAGGGAAGATTTTCGAGCGTATAATTAGTGAGCGCCTACAGCTGACTCTAGAAAGACCAGGTGGCTTATCGAATAGTAAATATGGATTTCGCAAATCAAGATCCACCGTAGATGCAATACAAACAGTCGTCAATATAGCTAGAGAAGCTATCTCTGGAGGCCAAAATAAAAGGAAGTTCTGTGCACTGATTATGTTGGACATCAAGAATGCTTTTAACACTGCGAACTGGATGCAGATAATGGCAGCGCTGCAAAGCTTCGGCACTCCAGCTTACTTAAGCAGAATTATAGGTAGCTATCTTACAGACAGAGTACTTCTTTTTGACACGGATCAAGGAGCAAAAGAGTACAAAATCACAGGAGAAGTCCCACAGGGATCTGTTCTCGGTCCAACGCTTTGGAATGTAATGTATGACGGGGTGCTAAAGATTGATCTACCAGAAAACACGCAAATTGTGGGATATGCTGATGATATTGCAGTGGTAGTAGTGGCCAAGAAACTGGACCTGCTTCAAGCATTATGTAATGACGCCGTAGCAAGAATAAAGGAATGGCTGACCGATACAGGACTGGAGTTGGCTAGCCAAAAGACGGAAGTGGTATTAGTAAGCTCCAAACGGTCGGCGAATAAGTTAGTCTTAACTGTCGGGGATCATCAAATCACCTCAAAGGATTCCTTAAAATACTTAGAAGTGCACATTGACTCTAAGTTAACTTTCAAAGAGCACTTCAGAGCGGTGGGGGAGAAAATTACCAAAGTTAATGGATCACTTATGCGAATAATGCCTAACATTTGTGGTCCGAGCGAAGCTATACGTCAGCTATTGTCCACAGTAACCAGCTCAATAATACTATACGTAGCACCAGTGTGGTATGGATCTAAACAGACCCATCAAAAATATATATTAGCAGCGTACCGACTTGCTTTTTTAAGAATAGCAAGTGCTTATCGGACGGTGTCCGACGACGCGATCCTGGTTCTAACCCGGAAAATCCCAGTGGACTTACTGGCAGGCGAAATGGCCGATCTGTATAACACTAATATCGATCGACCATCTGAAGAAGACAAGAAAAGAGCAAGGACACAAACAATAGCTAAGTGGCAAGAACGGTGGGAGGCCTCGAGTAAAGGGCGTTGGACTTTCACACTAGTTTGGCACGTAGCTCAATGAAATGAGCGAAAGCACGGCGAACTGAACTACCATCTCACGCAGATAATGAGTGGACATGGCGGTTTCAAAGAGTATTTATGGAAGCGTAGGATAGAGGAAGATCCTCATTGCCCAATGTGTACCACAGAGTTAGAAAACGCAGAACACGTCATGTTCTACTGCCCCCGTTTCCACGAAGAAAGACTGACCTTGCATGGAGTCTTTGGGGAGGAACCTACCACGAGAAATTTAGTTTCACATATGTGCAACAGGAAAGAATGCTGGACTGCAGTGAGCAAAATGGAATTTATAGTAATGACACGCCTGATGGATGCTGAGAGGGAGCGCAGAGAAATGCGCATGCGAAGCAGTGGCGATTAAATGGACACTCAGAGCAAATAGCGGGAACCTGGACGCAGGGACAACAGTAGGCTCTTAAAAAATTAGAAATATGGAACGCCATCCTGAATTAATGCGAAAGTGGTGCCGGGGTGGGCGACCGTTCCAGAACGGGGCTGTTTTTTAGTCTACGGACACACGGTTGCTGCGATTTATGGTGCATTAGGCATTTTTCAGCCTCCAAAAAAAAAGGTCATGATCAATGGCAGCGACGCTTTCAAAGGGATAAGCAGCAACAACAGTTTTGTTATGCGGGCCAAAGCATGCATATAAATAGAGGTCGACTGGACATTAGCAATTAATTAAAAAGTGGATATCACAATGGCGAGTTGTATCGTCCTATAACAAGTGAAGTTGTAAAATACATATGTTAAATAAATAAGTTGTGAATATATTTAATCAACAAGTGTGAAAATATTTAATTTATATATATCGCATATATTACCCTGCTTCCACCAACAACCCCTTATAAGGTGAAGTCCACATTTACCTTATCAGAATTGATCGACAACCAAAATATGCTCGCTACGTCGATAAAACTAAAAAAAATTATTTTCCTTTTCAGAAAAATAACACGTTTCACTTCCGTCCTTAAAATAGCTGAAGCAGATGGGTTCTCTTTAGCCTGCCGATTGTGTGAAAAGAAACACCCACTCAGGGTGTGCCCTGTGTTTCGCGATAGCACAACGGAAAAGAGGTGGTATTTCGTAATCAAACACCGCTATTGCACCAATTGTTTACCATCTTTGCATAGTGCAGCACACTGCACACACGAGGGGCGGTGCAAGAAATGCGAAGACACGACGCGACCGCAACAAAACACGTGGCGTCGCAAGCCATTGAGAACCACCACCGAAGAAAGCGACACGCTCTCCGTTGATGCATTCGAAGTCGAGGCAGAGTCCTCTGGAGCGGAAACGTTCGCTTTCCGCCCGCGGGTCTCAAGTGGAGTGGAATCATCTGCATTCCTCCTACCCTCTACGAGCGGATTGGAAATGAAAACTTTCCAACCGCACTGTTTTCGACCGCTTCTTAGGCACGAGGTGATCGCAAGCGGATTGGAAATGAAAACTTTCCAACCGCAGAGGAGCAGCCAGAATAGAAAGAAAAATCGACGTAAGCAGCATGCGCATCATAGACGCGCCGAAAGGAGAGTGGAAATTTTTGAGTTTATACATATACCTTTTTTACAAAAAAACATAATTGAATTAAAAAGTAATTTTGCATACTTTTTTTTATACATAAATATTTTTTACAAAAAATTATGAATTGTAAATTCTCTTTTTATACATATATGGGGAAATCCGCCAAACTTTGGTTTTTTTGGAGAAAAAAATTTTTTTTTTTAAACATGGTATGATGCAAATACCCTTTTATTAGGAACATTGAGGGGTAAATTGGAGCTATAGTGCATCGCCGTTACTCGTCTTATATAATGCCTGAAAAATATATAGTCAAAAGATCGAGCAAAATATATATAAATTGAGGTCGCAATGTTAAATATACATTTATTTCAACACTTCTGTACCGATTATATCGAAATTTTAAGAAAATATGGAGAAATATGCAGCTGTTAGCTATATACAATTTGTTTGATACACGATACCCGGTTTTGTAGATATCGGTAAAAATATAAAACCGAATAACCGCCAAATATTTTTTACTGCAAAGTTTGCAACACATTTATTTTAACACCTTTCTACCGATTCTTTTAAAACTCTATAAACATATAGATATATGAACGAAGTATTTTTAGGTAAAAAAGTATTAATACCCGAGATCCGGTTTTGGAGATATTGATAAAAATATAAACCCGGAAAACCTTAAATTTTTTTTACTTATTTAAACACTTCTTAACCGATTGTGTTGAAATTTTATCAGGATGTACATATCTATGTGGGGTATATTTAGGTAAAATTGTGTTGATACCCGAAACCCGGTTTTAGAGATATCGGCAAAAATATGAAACCGGGTAACCGTCAAATATTTCATACCCTTTTGATAATTTTTTCTGTACACCACAGTAGTATACCATCAATTGCTTCATCTTGAAATATCACGCAAGGAAAGTTATTGATGTTTGTACGTGGGGCATATATACGAAATTTTCGCCAAAAATTGGCAGTCGTCGAAAAGTGTAGAAAAAAAAATTTTTTTTTTTAATTTTTGTACCAAATTTGTGTTTCTTTTCATTTACTTTAAAATAAAACCTGGTTTAAAAAATAAATGTCTACAATTTTAGACGATTGCCAATTTTTGTCGGAAATTTCGTATATTTGCCCCACGTACAAACATCAATAACTTTCCTTGCGTGATATTTCAAGATGGGGCAATTGATGGTATACCACTGTGGTGTACAGAAAAAATTAACAAACGGGTATGAAGTGATAAAAGTAAAATTGTAGCTGTGCCCATAAAAAAACATGCTGAAAAAAATTTACGCAACCAAGTACTTCCACTTTTCTGCCTCTACCTTCAAAACTGAAAGGGGCACATCGAATTTGAAGCCCAAGGTATTTTTAGTCTCTGATAGGCTATTATCGTGCATAATCCAAATTTCAATAGATACTCAGTTGCCTCAAAAAGCTATAAGCAAAAAACTGTCCATATTGAAAATGACAAAAAAAAAAGTATCGCTATTTTGATTGATGATAGTTTTGAGTATTGAAGGGGCACATTAATTTTGATCATACTTTTAAAACCTCCGTCTTAAAAACAACATTCAGTTTAAATTCCATAGCATGCCTCAAAATTTTATCAAAAAATTCAAAAAAAAAAACTCAAGAGTATCGCATGAAAAAGTGTAAAGTCGACGTTTTTTACGTTTCGAAGTTCTGCAAAATCTTACTATCAACTTCCTTAATTTTTAAAATCATCAGATCGGATAGTCAAAAAGTCAAATTTAATGTCCTTGTCCTTAAGTTTTTTGCCCGTGTGTAAAACCCGAGTATCAAAAAAAGTAAAAGTTTTTGGGATTTGCCCATATACTTTTTTTACAAAAAAAGAAAATGAATTTTAATTATTGCTTATGCATGAACATATGTACATGAGTCATGAAATATTTTGTACATACATATATGAAATAAAAATTAATGTGCCACTGAGATTTAACCATGTGCATCTATTATTTATTCTTCTTCAATTTTCGACTTTAGGTAATTCAAACGGAACCTGAGCTGAAAATAGTTTTAAGCTTAATTTAAGCAAATTCTGCGAACCAGCGGCGGAATATGTCCAAATAGATTTTGCGTGTCGCAAGGGGGCCGGCATGGTTAGGCCAACAGCCCAAACTCAAAACATAAAAGGTCGCCCTCGCATTTTTTCTTATAATGTTAACAGTGCCAGTCAAACATGTTAACCATGGAAATAAACATCGCAGGAATAAATAAACAGTTTGACTGGCAAGCTGTATTGACCTGTTATGTTATTTTACCTCACTTGTTTTCTTACATCAAGAAGAAAGGACGTATCCCGCCGGAGTTCCAGATTCACCAACCAAATAGTACAGGTAACCTAAAAATATATATATATATATCAATTTTTTGCACAATCTTTATGCTAAAAAAAGATACCATATTAATTAAATACTAATACCACATTTTTCTCTACTTCCTATGCAATATTTTGACCGGCACCGTCTCTGAGCTGTGGCCCGACCAAGACAGCCCCTCCCTTTTAAAACCCTTAATTAATACCTTTAATTTGATACCCATATCGTGCAAACACATTATAGAGTCACCCCTGGTCCACCTTTATGGCGATATCGCGAAAAGGCGTCCACCTATAGAACCATGGCCCACTCCCTTTTAAAATACTCTTTAATACCTCCCATTTGATACCCATGTCATACAAACACATTCCAGGGTTACCTACCCTAGGTTCATTTTCCTACATGGCGATTTTCCCTTATTTTGTCTCCAAAGATGTTTAGTTACACTCGAACTTAGTTTTCCTTACTTGTTTGTTTCTACTTCAACAGGTGGCTCATATTTAAGGTGAGTGTCCCTAATTTCGTGGTACTAAGGATTTTTCTGATTTTCTACCTCTCTTGCGTTAAAACAAATGAAGGAAAACTAAAAAGTAAATTTTTCCCATTTAGTTGATCAATTTAGATAAGTTTCCACCTACTTTCAAACAAAACTAATAAATGTTCTAATGTATATAAATAAAATTGTGTGAGTACCTCAAATGTACCTAATGTCGTGGCAAAAATTTTCTGATGTACCTAATTCCGTGGTAAAACGTCCTTAATTTCGTGGTATTTAGTTAAACTTTAATTTTGTGGAAACAAATTTTTATAATTTCAAAGGCAAATTCCTAAAGATACAAAAATTGATTTACTGAAATTCATATTCAGAAATTTAAAATTTAAAACTTTTTTTTATTGTAAGTTTACTTATGAAAAGAAAGTTTCAAGACCAAAATAAATAAGTAAAAAAAATTAGTTTAATGTACGTACTTTTCAAAACTTTTTATTTTTATTTATTTTTTGTTGTTTTCTTTTTGTTTGTTTTTTTTTTATATTTTTTGTATTTTTTCATTAAATCTTAGAACTTTAGACATTATTGATATGATATAAGTAACACTAAATGAAAAAGGTTTAAAACAAAAATAAATAATAAAAAAATTTATTCAATTGATATAACTTGTTACTTTTCTAAAAAGTACTTTTAGTTATTATTACAAAAAATTTTTTTTTGTTATTTTTGTTTTTTATTTTTTTTTCATTAGTGACACCATTAAGCGCTTCTGTCAAATCTTCTTTTGTGTAATGAGCTTTTGTCATTTTTTCTATAAAATTAAGTTATTAATCCAATAATCAGCGAATAGAGATCGAATTAAATTTGAGGCAGTTTTCTTAAATTTATTTGAAAAAATACGCGCATAGATAACTCCACTCCAAAAAAGCGCGCTTTCTTGCTGAAATGTAAATGTATACCACGAAATTAGGGGCATGCACAAAATTTGGTGTACGTAAATTCGTGGTATCGCTTTGAGCGGTAATTTGAGATTTATATTCAATTTTTTTTTTCTGTTATCAATATTCATTCAAAACAATAGTACAGAAGATGAAATCTTGATAAATTATTTTAAATAAATGAAAAATTATTGAATAAGCAAAAGTTTTATAATGGCATTATTTCGTTAAAATGTTGTGCTTCGCATAGCTTTTTGATTAAAATATTGACGAATAAATTAATAAAAGTGTACCACGAAATTACATCAAAATCTTTCTCGGGGGTTTACTAACAATTAAAATACTTAAAAATAGGGTTTCTTATGAAATGTTAAAGAAAATATGAAAAACATAAAGTATTATATTACCCTAATTTTGTAGGTACCACGAAATTAGATACATCACAAAAAAGTGTGCCCCTAATTTCGTGGGTTAGAAATATTAAAAAAAAAAAATTTAAAAAATTATTGGAATGAGTTTTGCAGTAATAGAAACGTTTAAAAAATGTTATACCAAAAAATTATCATCATAAAAAGAAATTTACCGATAAAATTTTACAGGTTTAACAAAATACATTGGACTCCTTAACACTTTACTTGTCTCCCAACAACAGGCTCATTTTCCGAGCTTCCAACTTTATATTGCTTGATATTTAATATTAGGTTTTATATTAAAAATTAGTAAAATATCAATTATTATACCGTAAAAACCAATCTTTATTATGAAATTTTCAGTTTAAAGAAACACTCCCCCAATTCCTTGTTTGGAAGAAAAAATAGAAATTCCACGAAATAACGTACTAGCACGAAATTAGGGACACTCACCTTAATTATTCTGTTTTCTGATTTTTCAGAGTTTTTTTTCCTATCTCATATCCGGCTATTGCTATCATAATGCCGTTTGCTAATTTTTTCCACCAAAACATTTTGAAGAGAAAATAAAAGTTTCCTTCCTGTTTCCTTGAAAAAGACTAATTTAAACTCATTTTTAATAAAATGCCTTTGTTTTTATCCTTATTCTATTATTATTTAATCTAAGCATTCCAGTTTACTTAAAATTTTTTGTTAATTTATTTTTTCCTTATTTAATTAACATTACAAAAGCTATTATTTAAAAAATGTATTTCCAAAAATTTTAAATTTTCTTAAAAATGTTTGTTTAAGTTACTATTTTTAACATTCAAATATAATTTATGTTTTTTCTTACTCAATTAATTTTACAAAGTGTTTTTCTTAAAAATTAATTTTATGCCATTCTCAACGATAGCGTTAAACTCCGTTTTTATTTAATTCTTTCATATCAAGGTTTTTTTTCTATTTCCTTTTCTTTTCTTTATTCATTATTATTATCATTTTTCTTATTTATAACGATGTTATGCCATTTTTTAAAAAATAATGTTTAATTTATCCTAAGCATTTCAATTTTTCTTTTAATTTTAATTTTTCTTTACTATTTTTCAATAAAAATTTATTTGTCCTAAGCAGAGAATTTTCATTTTCTGCTACTAGTTGAACAACCGTTAGATTGCCAGATTTTTGCTAAATATACTTAAGTACTTCAATTAGTTGCTGCAAGTCAAAATATTCATTGCCGATTCGTTGCTGCTAGTTCCTTATTCCACTCTTATTATGCCTGCTGCCAGTCTTATTCCACCCTTTTTTATGATTTCCTTGCTGTTGCTGTTGTTATTTTTTTGTGTTTGAAAAAGGATTTGAACTGCTCTGCTTGTACTGGGACCGCCTAGTAACATGTTACAACTTGTCTATACTTTTGTTGGGGTGTGGTAAAATAAGTAAGGAAGTCTAAGTTCGGGTGAAACCGAACATTACTACCCAGCTGTACACTTGAAATGCTGTTGTTTGTTTTGCGTGCTTAATAGTGTTACAAGGCTGCGCAATAATACATATACATATGGTTCTATTCTGAACTAATTTTTCTTCGAGTTATGGCTCCCGAAACAGAAAATTGCTTAGTTATAAAAGGGGCGGTGCCACGCCCATTTTTTAAATTTGAAGATTTTCCTATGTATTGTTAAAAATCCACTTGGTAAATGAAATACCATTGATATAAAGCTCTTTTTGGCAAAGATATAGCTTATTCTATTCGTCCACGACCCTTTTAAAAATCTTTTATATAAAAGTGGGCGTGGTCCTTAACCGATTTCGTTAATTTTTCTTCCTTGTAGTATAGGCAACCTCTCTGCCGAATTTTGTTACGATAGGTTTAACGATTTTTGTTTTATGATTAATAATATTTGTAAAATTGATTTTATCAAAAGAGGGTTTTGCCACGCCCATTTTAAAAACTTTTTTTAATTTTTATCAAGAGCCTCAATATCAGTCCACACGTCAAATTTCAATATACTAGGGTGTATTATTTACTAAATAATCAGGTTTTTTGTGTTTACCAAAATGTTATAAATATAAAAAGTAAGAGTGGTTATCATCCGATTTCGTTCGTTTTTAATTCCAATCTATTCTGGTCCAGATAAGCTCGTGTACCAAATTTGCTGAAGATATCTCAATGTTTACTCAAGTTATAGTGTTAACGGGCAGACGGACGGACATGGCTCAATCTAATTTTTTTCGCTACTGATGATTTTGATATATGGAAGTCTATATCTATCCCGATTCCTTTATACCTGTACAACCAACCGTTATCCAATCAAAGTTATAATGCCCTGTGTACAAGTACAGCTGGGTATAAAAATGTCTAAAATAATTTACTAGATATACTAGGTGCATTAATTATGTGTATATCATCTAAACGTATATATTTTTCACATACATACACTTAGAGAAAAACGCCGTTCTAAAATCCAGCACCACCGGACTCAATTCAAGATTTTCATGTTCTTACTTTTTTGTTCTTGAAACACGACCGACCTGTTCTCAAAACAACAACCTTGTTCTTGAACTGACAGCCATTATCTTGAAAATAGAACGGCTGTTCTTAAAATATGAACAAATGTTCTTAAATTAAGTTCAAGTAAAAAGAAACGGTAAAATTCGTGTGTACTACAATGTTAAATACAACATTTGGCGCAAGCTATCAAGCAGTCGTAGTGGCCCAGTGGTTATGATGTTGTGGTTGCGATCGCGTGGCGCGAGGTCGATCACCGTCAAAACTATAAAATTGTTTAAAGCAATTTTTTAACTTTTATTTTTCGTTCAATTATTTTTCCATTTACTTATGCACAGTTAATTCTCAAACTTGTTATGAAATGTTTTAAGTTTATATGCAGATTACATCTTCAAATAAGAATAATTTCTCAATAAGAGAAACATATGAAAAAATGCATATTATGCATTTTTTTTAATTTTTGGAATATAATAAAAATGTTTTTGTTATAAATAGTTTTTATTTATGACAAAAAAATTATTATTAATAAAAAATAAATGGGTACCTGAAAAAAAAATACCTTCCCCTCTCATCAATGATCAAGCCCAAACCATTCTTGGATTGAGAACGAAAACTGTTAAATCGACCATAAGCCGTTCTCGGATCGTGAGAACGAAAAATCTTATTTTAAGCACAAATAGTGCTTGAAATGAGCACAGAAGGCTCACATATCAATCCAAACTGGGCATAAAATACGAACGGTGTGCTTGGAAAAACTGTTCTCAAAAAAAGCCCATCCGTCACGAGTTAAGAAACAACGTACTTAACAGACTTTTGTCAACGAATGTTCTTAATTTTGAACTTGTTTCATTCTTTTTAGAACGAATTTTTCTCCGAGTGTATGCGATTCATTCGCTTATCGAAAAAATTTAACCAAATCAGTAGATTATTTAAAAAAGTTATCATAATTTAGTATAAAAAATTCAGAAAAATATTTAATACTTAATTTTTGAATTGTGTTTTTGTTTTTTTTCTCTCTTTTTGGAAATATAGCTTTTAATTTATGTATATAGGAAACTAATTTCATGAAAGCAAAGAAAACAATTAGGTATGGGAAAAATTTGGCAATGTAAAGAAAAATCCAAAATCTTAAAAAAGTTTTTCAGATATACTCAGCTACATGCATGTACGCTGGTATATTTTATAACTTTCCGCGACAGAAAGGTATTTATTATTTTCTCCCTATAGAAATTATATTTAAATGGTGGTCGTAATTTTAAGGTTACTTAAAATATATAGTATATTTATCTGTTAATATGTTTCCAAAATTTGTTGACGTGGATTGCCGGAGTTTTTCGCTGTTAACTCACGTGGTACCGTTTAAGGACTCTTGGTGATTTTGATATAATATGATTTTGGCTGTGGACTTGGCCTTTTCCTCACTTTTATAATTAAAACGCAGGGATATTGGAGATATTTCCCAATTAGAAGGAATTTTGGACACTTCACAATATCTATTAAAACAACTTATTTAAAACAGAGTCCTCACTAAAAATCTCACTACACTTAGATTTAAAATTATTAGGAAAACTCATCATTCAGGGAATAATTCCTAGTAAAGGCTGGCAATATGGCTGCTTATACTCATATAGTGCTGGATGGTTTCTTCTTTTCTTTAATTCTTATGCCGAACCGGGATGAAAGTAATTAGCAATGCACCACTTTTCACTACTTTATTTTTTTTTTAGAGTTTACATTCGCACGAAATTAATTAAAACTTACTGGATGTTGTTTTCAGCATGATGGTTCCGAAGGAAAAGAAAGATGGGTTTCCTACGTTGTTGTATATGTGAAGTCGTTTTCGAAATATCGACCAAAGTGTGGACCAGGGTGACCCAGAACATCATCTGTCGGGTGCCGCTAATTTATTTACATATGTAATTCCACGAACAGTATTCCTGCCAAGATTCCAAGGGCTTTGGATTTCGCCCTGCAGAACTTTTTCGATTTTTCCCACTTAATATGGTAGATGTCACACCCATTTTACAAAGTTTTTTCTAAAGTTATATTTTGCGTCAAAAAACCAATCCAATCATCATGTTTCATCCCTTTTTTCGTATTTTTCATGTAATTATGGCATTTTTTCATTTTTCGAAATTTTCGATAGTGAAAAAGTGGGCGTGGTCATTGTCGTATTTCGCCCATTTTTATTACCAAGATAAAGTGAGTTTAGATAGGTACGCGAACTAAGTTTAGTAAAGATATATCGATTTTTGGTCAAGTTATCGTGTTAACGGCCGAGCGGAAGGACAGACGGTCGACTGTGTATAAAAACTGGGCGTGGCTTCAACCTATTTCGCCCATTTTCACAGAAAACAGTTATCGTCATAGAAGCTATGTCCTTACCAAATTTCACAACGATTGGTAAATTTTTGTTCGACTTATGGCATTAAAAGGATTCTAGACAAATTAAATGAAAAAGGGAGTAGCCACGCCCATTTAGAAATTGCCTTTTATTTTTGTATTTTGTTGCACCATATAATTACTGGAGTTGAATGTTCACATAATTTACTTATATACTGTAAAGATATAAAATTTTTTGTTAAAATTTGACTTTTAAATTTTTTTTTAATTGTTATTTAAAACACATATAGTAATAGGAGTAACGTTCCTGTCAAATTTCATCATGATATCTTCAACGACTGCCAAATTACAATTTGCAAAACTTTTAAATTACCTTCTTTTAAAAGTAGGTAGTGCCACGCCTATTGTCCAAGGTCAACCCATCTACCAAGTTTCTTCGCTTATTCGTGTTTAGTAATGAATTATCGCACATTTTCGGTTTTTCGAAATTTTCGATATCGAAAAAGTGGGCGTGGTTATAGTCCGATTTCGTTCATTTTAAATACCGATCTGAGATTAGAGCTCAGGAATTTACACACCAAATTTCATTAAGATACCTCAAAATTTACGCAAGTTATCGTGATTACGGACAGACGGACTGACGGACTTGGCTAAATGCATTTTTTTTTTTTGCCCAGATCATTTTGATATACAAAAGTCTATATCTATCTCGACTAGCTTATGCCGTTACGGGGTACCGTTATGTAAACAAAATTAATATACTCTGTGAGCTCTGCTCAGATGAGTATAAAAATGGTATCGTAAACATATGCTAAAAAATTAACTGTACGATATTAGAAGATGTGTTTTATAGGCACTAAATTTTTAGGTTTCTCTACTTATGAATGGTATTCACAGAATCTAATAAAAGTCCTATAACAAAACAACCAAAGTCGTGATATTTAAAGATAAAAAAGAAAAAGCGAAAGTTGAATAAAAGAAGTTTGGTTGCACATACACATACATACATAAACACAAGCTATATGGGTAAAGATATTTGAGCAAACAACTCCCCGCTTGCTACTGGATTCGGACTTTCGTTCTTCTCTTCAATTTTTGTAAATATCTCGTCCCCTTCAGGATGAAAGACATACTCCTACACATTAATACCTTTCGACTCCATAACCTCTCATAGTCGTGCTTGAAGTTCGGATTTATTACCGGTTGTATTCAACCCATGGTTCTCCAACTCCTTTTTCAGTTGCTGGATCTTAAATTGACTCAACTTGGTTATGTCCCTGGAACTTATTCAACAATTCCTTCTCTGACACCAATTGTAACGAGTTTCGGGAAATTCTGATTAATTTGCAGCTTTTGCAAATGTTCGAATAGCTGAACTGTCGAATAAATAACTGAAATATTCAGTATGGCAAATTTTCCTTTATTTACAACACTGAGGCAATTACAATACTCGCGTCCCTCAATTATATATAGCATTTAAAATCAAACTGATTGATTAACTTTTGCACCGCGCTGCTTTTATACTCTCATTTAGCCTCGTTCACTTATTTCTCCTAAGGTCTAGACTTTTCATGAACAAGTCTCCTGGAACAGTTGTATCTCATAGTTGGTTATTTAGCTATATACATGTATATCTGTAAAGCCCTCCCTCGGCAAAAGAAAGTCACTTATCGTGCCCGTCCTTCTGTATAGTGCAGAAACATGGACCATGACAACATCAGATGAAGCGCCTCTGGGAGGGTTTAAGAGAAAAGTTCATCGTAAGATTTATGGACCTCTACGCGTTGGCGATGGCGAGTACCGAAGAAGATTTAACGATGAGCTGTACGAGATCTACGCAGACATCAACATAGTCCAGCACTATCAACAGTGGAAAATTCCTTTCAAGCAAAAGAAGAAAAACTCAGCCTTAATTTAATTGAAAAGACCATTCCTGGTTTCTATAGTTTACTTTTACGAATTTTTATAAATATTTTTTACTCTCTTACATTGCAGACTATATTAATGAAAGCCACTGATTTTTGGTAAAAATTTTCCAGTTCCAAAACATCGTAAAATTGGAATAGGCGGTGAAACGGACGACAGAAATCATATACCATAAAGCATATTTTCCGCTTATAGTAATCGAGACATTTTCTCATAGCATATTTTCAAAGGAATAACAACAAGCGGCGCAATATTAAGCATTTCTTCAAATGTTCGCTCTACAGCCAACTTCATCGATAAGCGCCGTTATTTCCCCTTGGCCTGGCCCTATAATGGATCGTATATCAACTTTTGATGACATGTCTCATAAAGGTAACGCATTATAATATATAGAGAAAGTGCATGTTGAGTTCATTTAAACATGTTGTGTTGAGTACTTAAACATGTTCAGCTTATGCAAACATGATAACATAAGGGTTAACATGGAAATCTACACAGTTGCATTCTTTTATTCTCTTTGATTCTATCGTTCGTAACTTCCAATAATTAGTTAATAAGGACTAGTAAAATGACTTTGACATTGATCGCGTGCTTTTCAACTCGCTAACATTGCCGCTGCCTAAATAATTAGAATTTGTAAAATTTATGCATAATTTAACGCATACCTCAAATGCTTAATTGTAATAAGTCTGAAAAGTGTTAAATAAATTGATTAAAATGGGAAAGAAATTCCTAGAGCTATTATTTTCTTCATTGCACGTTTTGCAAGCAAATCAACCGCAACAACAGAAGCTACCATTTGATCGCCGCATACATTCCACAATCGAAGCAAAATGCGCCGCACGAGTGCATGTATATTTTTTTAGTCTATCTGCTCTATTAAGTATATCTATTATTTAATAAAAAACTGCTTAGTTTCTTCATTTTAAAAACTAGGAAATTATTCAGTTTATCGATAAGAAAGATTTTTATATAGTTAACTAGCATACCCGGCAGATGTTGTTCTGTCCTTACTTTGGTCTATCTGCATAACTTTTAAGAAGTGTTTACATCTTACTCTGCCTCTCTCCCCCTTTTCGTTATCCTTTTATTCACATCTCCCTCTGTCATTCTCCTCCTCTGCTTCTCTTTCTCCCTCTCCGACTTTTCCTTCAATGTATCTATCCCGAACTCCATATCTTCTTTTTACTCTATCTCTTTCTCAGTCTCATTATCCTTCCCTTCTTTCTCTTCTCCGATTCCTCTTATTCCTCTCCATCTTTTTTTCCCTGTCCCAGATCCAGTTTCAGTAACAGTCTCAGACCAAGTTCCGCTCCCAGTTCAAGTTTCTATTCTAGTGCCAGTCACAGTACCACTCCCAGTCGGTCCCTGGTCCATTTCCCGAAAAAATAGGTTTGCAAATACTGCAAAGGCCTACCTTTATACCAAATTGCAGGCAATTCGAACGGTGAATACAATTTGTTCAAATAGATTGATCCCTGGTCCACTTACCGGAAAAAAAGTTTCGTAAATACATATCCAGGCAAAGGGCTACATAAACTAAATTTCAGGCAAATCGAACGATGGATAGAATTTGTTCGAATAGACCGGTCACTGATCAACTTACAGGAAAGAACTTTTCGCAGGGAATATTCTAAAAATAAGAGTTAGCGAAATCGGTCCAACCGTTCTCGAGTTTTGCGCTTAGCAGCACATGCAGATGCTCATTTTTATATTGTAGAATAAAATAATGAGCTCTCATTTTTTGTATTCACTAGCTCAAGGCCGTAAATTAAGATTATTACAATTAAGATATCCTAACTGCCAACTGGATATCCATTCGAAACTTGCAACTATCCTTCAGGATTCGGATAATTTTTTAAAAAGTATTCAACATATTTCACGCAAACTGTGTAGTGAGTAAGTAAGGCAACAAAAAACAAGTAAGGACGCGATTCACTCATACCCTTCATGAATGGGGCTGAACAATAATCTTATCCCATTCGTAATATCCAAATAATCGGCTGTATAAGATAAGAAATATATACTGAACAGATGTACATACATAAGCGATTTTTAAGATAAAAATAAAATAAAAAATAAGTAGGTTGTTTGTGTCAGAATGCAAAGTTTCACGTTTTTTGTGGTCTGCATGTTGAAACTATGACCAAGAATCACTTATTTTAACAATATATTCTCTGTGATTTTTTCAGACAACAATATATACTATATATGTAAGCATTCGGTGAAATTTGAAGGCTCTAGCTCTGAAAATGGGGCAGTAATTACGAAAAGTTTCTTATCTGAACTAACGATCTCATCCATTTTTGCAGACAACAATATGTGCAATATACGAAAGCATATGGTGAAGATTTAAGCTTCAATCTGATAAATTGAGGAAGATATGACAAACATCCTCTTTCTCTGAAAAATCGCTTGCATGGAGGGTATATGCTATAGTGGTCCGATCCGGCCGGTTCGGACAAATGTCTAATCGGTCACCTAAATACACCCGCTCACCATATTTTATCAAGATATCTCAAAAATTGAGGGACTAGTTTGCATACAAACAGACAGACGGACAGACGGACATGGCTAAATCCACTCAGCTCTTCATCCTGATTATTTCGGTATACTTAATGGTGGGTCTATTTTCCTTTAAGGACTTACAATTTTGGGATTCGTGACGAAGTTACAATCTACCCTAATATAAACGCACGCAAGTCATTTTCTGTCAAAAATGTCTCATGCACATACAACTTGTATGAGAGCAACCGAAATTGAATTTGCTGCGTGAAAACCTAACTCCATTCCCAATTTTTGTTCTGTGTGACATTTAGATTTGACGTTTGCATACATGTTTTACATTACCGCAATGCATACTTATTTCGGTTAGGGCAAAAATCGCCGGTTGTTTGCGTGCGCTAAAAACGCAGTGCGATTTTATTAGGTTGGCATGTTAATATACCATTTCATTTTCATGAAAAGTATAATTATGGTTTATTCAAAGAACTTGTAAATCTTAAGTAATGACTATAAAGTAAAGGTTTATAAATCTATAATTGAGCCTTATTTTAATTATTGTTATTTTATGTAAACGTTATAATACCCCTATACAAGGTATGATTTTACGTTTCAACTGTCTTAATTATTTGTCCAGAAACTACTCCGACATACGTAATGTCCTGCATGCGATGTGTCGCCACATGACACCAACCGTACTTTCAATTTTAAAGTGGAACCTGCGTATCTAACACCAATCTGCCTATTGTTCCCCATCCACATCCTAACAAGGCTGGCCGATGTGGATTCGACAACAGATTACCTCTCAAAAACACTGATATTCGACAGGAATTACAAGGTGAAGATACCCTCTAGAACGGATTGGTCGGCCGACAGAGTTGGCAGGGAGGGGGTCACCTCACTCTACACTGACGGATACAAAATGGACTGCGGCGTCGGTACAGGTGTCTTCTCCAACCAACTAAAAGTCGCAATCCCCAGCTAGTATCTTCCAAGCAGAGCTGCAAGGAATAGGGAGAGCATGCACCTTCCTGCTGCAGAACCGGATAGACGGTGAGGTAGTCATATACTCCGACAGTAAAGCAGCGCTCAAAGCGCTAGAATCACCGTACACATCCTCTAAAACCATCGATAACTGTAAGGGGGTGCTACGTGGAGCAGCTAACCAAGCAGCTATCACACTCAGCTGGGTAACCGGCCACACGAACAAATATTGCATCATGGCTGAGTAGCTACTTAAGGCAGCTCAAAAGCTTCGATAATTTATCGATAAAAAATTCCCTGGAATTAATCGAAAAGATTAAAAATTTACATTTGACTTCCAAGGATTGTTTTGCATCATTCGATATAACTTCGTATTGTTCGAATGTACCAAGAAATGGTGTCATGGATTCGTTGCGTATTTGGGTTGATAAACAAAATATTAATCCGACGATCGCCAATGCACTATTTGACTTAACGTATACTTGCACTAACCAATCCTTTTTCCAGTTTAGAGGTGAGTTCTATGAACAAACGGATGGTTTACCAATGGGGTTAAATATAAGCCCCTTTGCAACTTGTTCATGAACACAATAGAAGAACAGCTAATTCGAAGCTCTCTCTTTCCACGCTTTTACAGTCGATATGTTGATGACTGCTTTATTTCCATTGAGAGAAACAAACTCCAGCAGACACCAAATTATTTAACTCAATGAATAATTCCATACAATTTACATGCGAGCACGAAACCATTAATTACTTGCACTTTTTGGACTTGGCGGCCACCGTGGTGTGATGGTAGCGTGCTCCGCCTACCACACCGAATGTCCTGGGTTCACACCCCGGGCAAAGCAACATCAAAATTTTAGAAATAAGGTTTTTCAATTAGAAGAAAATTTTTCAAAGCGGGGTCGCCCCTCGGCAGTGTTTGGCAAGCACTCCGAGTGTATTTCTGCCATTAAAAGCTTTCAGTGAAAACTCATCTGCCTCGCAGATGCCGTTCGGAGTCGGCTTAAAACAAGTAGGTCCCGTCCCGCCAATTTGTAGGAAAAATTTAGGAGGAGCACGACGCAAATTGGAAGAGAAGCTCGGCCCAAAATCTCTTCGGAGGTTATCGCGCCTTACATTTATTTATTTTTTTTTGGACTTAAAACTTAAACACAATACTGATGGAGCTATCGAATTTAGTATTTATCGGAAGCCGACATCGACTGAGCGCTTTATCCCAATTGAGTCGAACCATTACTACTCTCACAAATTAGCTGCTTTCAATTCGATGGTGCATCGTCTTGTAAATGTCCCACTGAGCGATGACGCATATAAAAAAGAAAAGCAGACAGTAACACATATTGCAGAAAAAAATGGGTATAGCTCTAGCAGTATAGAGCAACTAGTGAGACAACACCGAACCAAAAAAGATCGACGTGAGAGCAGTTCTTTTTTCGAAACGGTAGGCGTGGAAGATAAAAATAGGTCTTGGTGTAGCATGACATATTATTGGCGATCTTTTAATAATATTAAAAAAATATTTAATGCAGTAGATTTAAAAGTCGCTCCGAAAACGACACCAAAACTCAAATCCTTACTGAATTCAGCCAAAGATAAGTGTGAAAATCTGAACAAACCGGGAATTTACTTCATCACTTGCTCATACAAAGATGACGACGGGAAAGAATGTGGCGCAATATACATAGGCCAATCGACACGCACTGTTCGGACCAGGTCCAACGAAATCTTGAAATACATAAAAAATATTGAACCGAAAAGTGGAATCGCTGAACACGCTTTATCGAATCAGCACTCGATAAGTTTTGACGATTGCAAATTAATTAAATCTGAATATAATGTAAATAGATTGAATATTTTAGAATCGTTATATATTTATGTAAACAAAAATGTCTCAGTAAATCGTGATACTGGTCCACTGTATTCTAGTTTTTTCACAGCGTTGCAATAAACTTCGCTAGTTCCGTATCTTGTTAGTACATATGAATTTTGTTATTGCATATTAATTTTTATACTCAGTTGAGCAGAGCTCACAGAGTATATTAACTTTGATTGCATAACGGTTGGTTGTACAGGTATAAAGGAATCGAGATAGATATAGACTTCCATATATAAAAATCATCAGTATCGAAAAAAAATTCGATTGACCCATGTCCGTCCGTCCGTCCGTCTGTCCGTTAACACGATAACTTGAGTAAATTTTGAGGTATCTTGATGAAATTTGGTATGTAGGTTCCTGGGCACTCATCTCAGATCGCTATTTAAAATGAACGATATCGGACAATAACCACGCCCACTTTTTCGATATCGATGAAGTAGGTGAGTTGAGCTTATGACGCAGAATAGAAAACTAGTAAAATTTTGGACAATGGGCGTGGCACCGCCCACTTTTAAAAGAAGGTAATTTAGAAGTTTTGCAAGCTGTAATTTGGCAGTCGTTGAAGATATTTTGACGAAATTTGGCAGGAACGTTACTCTTATTACTTTATGTCTGCTTAAAAAAAATTAACAAAATCAGAGAACGACCACGCCCACTTTTTAAAAAAAAATTTTTTTTAATTCAAATTTTAAAAGAAAAGTTAATACCTTTACAGCATATAAGTAAATTATGCCAACATTCAACCCCAGTAATGATATGGTGCAACAAAATACAAAAATAAGAGAACATTTCAAAATGGGCGTGGCTCCGCCCTTTTTCACTTAATTTGTCTAGGATGCTTTTAATGCCATAAGTCGAACAAAAATTAACCAATCCTTGTGAAATTTGGTAGAGGCTTAGCTTCTAGGACGATAACTGTTTTCTGTGAAAAAGGGCGAAATCGGTTGAAGCCAGTCCCAGTTTTTATACACAGTCGACCGTCTGTCCTTCCGCTCGGCCGTTAACACGATAACTTGAGCAAAAATTGATATATCTTTACTAAACTCAGTTCACGTACTTATCTGAACTCACTTTGTATTGGTGTAAAAATTGGCCGAAGTCCGACTATGGCCACGCCCACTTTTTCGATATCGAAAATTACGAAAAATGAAAAAAAATGCCATAATTATATACCAAATACGAAAAAAGGGATGAAACATGGTAATTGTATTGGTCTATTGACGCAAAATATAACTTTAGAAAAAAACTTGGTAAAATGGGTGTGACACCTACCATATTAAGTAGAAGAAAATGAAAAAGTTTTGCAGTGCGAAATCAAAAGCCCTTGGAATCTTGGAAGGAATACTGTACGTGGTATTACATATATAAATAAATTAGCGGTACCCGACAGATGATGTTCTGGATCACCCTGGTCCACATTTTGGTAGATATCTCGAAAAAACCTTCACATATACAACTAAGGGCCACTCCCTTTTAAAACCCTAATTAATACCTTTAATTTGATACCCATATCGTAAAAACACATTCTAGAATCACCCCTGGTCCACGTTTATGGCGATATCTCTAAAAGGCGTCCACATATAGAACTAAGGCCCACTCCTTTTTAAAATACTCATTAACACCTTTCATTTGATACCCATATCGTACAAACAAATTCTAGAGTCACCCCTGGTCCACCTTTATGTCGATACCTCGAAAAGCCGTCCACCTATAGAACTAAGGCCCACGCCTTTTTAAAATACTCATTAACACCTTTCATTTGATACGCATATCGTACAAAAAAATTCTAGAGTCACCCCTGGCCCACCTTTATGGCGATATCTCGAAAAGGCATCCACTTATAGAGCTAAGGCCCACTCCCTTTTAAAATACTCATTAACACCTTTCATTTCATACCCATATTGTATAAACAAATTCTAGAGTCACCCCTGGTCCACCTTTATGTCGATATCTCGAAAAGGCGTCCACCTACAGAACTAAGGCCCACGCCCTTTTAAAATACTCATTAACACCTTTCATTTGATACCCATATAGTACAAACAAATTCTAGAGTCACCCCTGGTCCACGTTTATGGCGATATCTCGAAAAGGCGTCCACATATAGAACTAAGGCCCACGCCCTCTTAACATACTCATTAACACCTTTCATTTGATACCCATATCGTACAAACAAATTCTAGAGTAACCCCTGGTCCACCTTTATGGCGATATCTCGAAAAGGCGTCCACCTATAGAACTAAGCCCCACACCCTTTTAAAATACTCATTAGCACCTTTCATTTGATACCCATATTGTACAAACGCATTCTAGAGTCACCCCTGGTCCACGTTTATGGCGATATCCCGAAAAGGCGTCCACCCATAGAACAAAGGTCCACTCCCCTTTAAAAGATTTATTACACTTTTCGTTTGACACCCATATTGTACAAACGCATTCTAGAGTCAACCCAGGGATTCAAGGGGTTGTGTAGCGCAATATATAGCTTCTCCAACCCAATTGTCAACCTCACCTTCGAGCGGCGAATCCCGCTTCACTAACAGACGAGGCTCTGGCGACCCCAAGCTCCTCATGGAACTTGGGGGTGGGGAGGGAGGGATGGCCTGAAGGTTTAATGTGGCCATATAAATCGTTCCCGAGATGGTCGGGCCAGCACCTCAATGGTGCTGTGTTAGGGGAGAGTATCGGATCTGTATCCGACAAAGGACCATCACATCGATAACACTCCCCAAAGCCTTCGGGGAGTAACCTAATCGCTACAACAACAACAGAGTCAACCCAGGTCCACTTTTATAACGATATTCTGAAAAGGCGTTCACCTATGGAACTAAGGCCCACTCCCTTTTAAAATACTCATTAACACCTTTCATTTGATACCCATATAGTACAAACAAATTCTAGAGTCACCCCTGGTCCACGTTTATGGCGATATCTCGAAAAGGCGTCCACATATAGAACTAAGGCCCACGCCCTCTTAACATACTCATTAACACCTTTCATTTGATACTCATATCGTACAATCAAATTCTAGAGTCACCCCTGGTCCATCTTTATGGCGATATCTCGAAAAGGCGTCCATCTATAGAACTTAGGCCCACGCTCTTTTAAAATACTCATTAATACCTTTTATTTGATACCTTTTATTTGATATCGTACAAAATAAATTCTAGAGTCACCCCTGGTCCACCTTTATGGTGATATCTCGAAATGACGTCCACCTATAGAACTTAGGCCCACTCTCTTTTAAAATAATCATTAACACATTTCATTTGATACCCGTATCATACAAACAAATTCTCGAGTCAGGCCTGGTCCACCTTTATGGCGATATCCCTAAATGGCGTCCATCTATAGATCTATGGCCCACTTCCTCTTAAAATACTCTTTAATACCTTCCATATGATACACATGTCATACAAACACATTCCAGGGTTACCCTAGGTTCCTTTTACAACATGGTGATTTCCCTTACTTTTTCTCCTCAGCTCTCAACTGAGTATGTAATGTTCGGTTACACCCGAACTTAGCCTTATTTACTTGTTTTTGTTTATCTTTGTCTCATTTCTCTTTACATTGTATTTGCATTGTATCAGTTTTTTTAATGCTTCACTGAGTGATTTTGTTAGGCTTAGTTGTTAATTTCTGTTGACAATGGTTAGTTGAATACTAGCAACTGATGATGACACCACGCGCGTGTCGAAACAATTGTACTGTTATAAATAAAACAATTTAAAAGACTAAAAGGTGTTGTTTCAATTGTATATGTTGTGTCGAAAATGTTTTGTTCAGGATATACGGCGCTCCAATACGGGATTTGATGACCCAGGCCAGAAACGATAGCCAAGATCTTGCTTGATCATCGCACGCAATTGCAACTCCTATCTGACCTTAAGGTCAACAGTTGGGTCGGAGTCGGATCAAAATACTCGTTTACAGAGTTGCACGTTTACTCCGACGCTTCCGAGCGCGCCTATGCCGCTGTCATATACGCTCGCACTGTACGTGAGGATGGTCACATCACAATCGGCTTAATTTCTTCAAAGACTAAGGTTGTCGCGCTAAAAACAACAACATTACCTCGTCTCGAGTTGTGCGCTGCACATCTCGCTGCAAAATTGGTCAAGGCTGTTACGTATAGTTGGAAGGATTTTCGTTGTCCATTGATAGCATGGACAGATTCACCAATTACGTTAGCGTGGCTGCAAGAACACTCTAATAAATGGGAAACATTCGTCGCAAATCGCGTCGCCTATATTCACGAAGTTATACCCCCAGAATGCTGGAACCTCGTACGCTCTGAAAGGGGTCTACCACGTTATCCGCAAAATCAAAATCCCCAAAACAAAATCCCCAAATCAAAATCCCCACACTCATAATCCCCAACACAAAATCCCCATTTTATGTGTGAAATAAATTCAAATTAGGTTTATAATCGCCGCGACCAAAAGAAGCTAATAATCCATATCAACTTTCTGCATAGGCGCCCTTCGGCAGCGCCTTTAAGAAATAACCCTGTGCTACGCCATGCCAAGCCCGGGTGTGTGGTATACCCGTGGCTACTGCCACGGTGATGTCCTTCTGCGTAGTACACGCTTCTGTTAGCTTCTTCGAATTAGAGCGACTAGCAGTCCTAGATATGGATAAATAAAAATATGTATTGCCAAAAAGTGAATATATAGTTATACATACATAAATATGAATGAAAGAGGAAAGAGATATTGCTATTTTTTACACGGTCATGATGTTTATTATAGCATTGGGATTTTGTGTTTGGGGATTTTGATTTTGGGGATTTTGAATTTGGGGATTATGTGTTTGGGCATTTTTTATACTCAGTTGAGCAGAGCTCACAGAGTATATTAACTTTGGTTTGATAACTGTTGGTTGTACAGGTATAAAGGAATCGATATAGATATAGACTTCCATATATCAAAATCATCAGTATCGAAAAAAAATTCGATTGAGCCATGTCCGTCCGTCCGTCCGTCCGTCCGTTAACACGATAACTTGAGTAAATTATGAGGTATATTGATGAAATTTGGTATGTGGGCTCCTGGGTACTCATCTCAGATCGGTATTTAAAATGAACGATATCGGACTATAACCACGCCCACTTTTTCGATATCGAAAATTTCGAGAATCGAAATTTTCGATATCGAAAAAGTGCGATAATTCATTACCAAATATGGATAAAGCGATGACACTTGGTAGGTGAGTTGAACTTATTACGCAGAATAGAAAATTAGTAAAATTTTGGACAATTGGCATGGCACCGCCCACTTTTAAAAGAAGGTAATTTAGAAGTTTTGCAAGCTGTAATTTGGCAGTCGTTGAAGATATTATGATGAAATTTGGCAGGAACGTTACCCTTATTACTATATGTATGTCTAATAAAAATTAGCAAAATCGGAGAACGACCTCGCCCACTTTTTAAAAAAAAAAATTTGAAAGTCAAATTTTAAAAGAAAAGTTAATATCTTTAGAGTATATAATTAAATTATGTCAACATTCAACTCCAGCAATGGTATGGTGCAACAAAATACAAAAATTAAAGAAATTTTCAAAATGGGCGTGGCTCCGCCCTTTTTCATTTAATTTGTCTAGGATACTTTTAATGCCATATGTCTAACAAAACATTACCAATCCTTGTGAAATTTGGTAGAGGCTTAGATTCTAGGACGATAACTGTTTTCTGTCAAAAAGGCGAAATCGCTTGAAGCCGCGCCCAGTTTTTATACACAGTCGACCGTCTGTCCTTCCGCTCGGCCGTTAACACGATAACTTGAGCAAAAATCGATATATCTTCACTAAACTCAGTTCACGTACTTACCTGAACTCAATTTATATTGGTGTAAAAAATGGCCGAAATCCGACTATGACCACGCCCACTTTTTCGATATCGAAAATTACTAAAAATGAAAAAAATGCCATAATAATATACCAAATACGAAAAAAGGGATGAAATATGGTAATTGGATTGGTCTATTGGTCACCTATAGAACTAAAGCCCACTCCCTTTAAAAATACTTATTAACACCTTTCATTTGATACCCATATCGTACAAACAAATTCAAGAGTCAGCCCTGGTCCACCTTTATGGCGATATCTCGAAAACGCGTCCACCCATATACCTAAGGCCCACTCCGTTTTAAAATACTCATCAACACCTTTCGTTTGATACCCATTATTGTAAAAACGCATTATAGAGTCACCCCTGGTCCACGTTTATGGCGATATCTCGAAAAGGCGTCCACTTATAGATTTAAGGCCCACTCCCTTTTAAAATACTCATTAACGGCTTTCATTTGATACCCATATCGTAGAAAAAAATTCAAGAGTCACCCCTGGTCCACGTTTATGTTGATATCCCGAAAAGGCGTCCACCCATAGAACTAAGGCCCATTCCCTTTTAAAATTCTTATTAACACCTTTCGTTTGATACCCATATTATACAAAAGAATTCTAGAGTCAACCCTGGTCCACCTTTATAACGATATTCCGAAAAGGCGTCCATCTATAGAACTAAGGCCCACTCCCTTTTAAAATTCTCATTAACACTTTTTATTTGATATCCATATCGTACAAACAAATTCTAGAGTCACCCCTGGTCCACCTTTATGGCGATATCTCGAAAAGGCGTCCTCCTATAGAACTTAGGCCCACTTCTTTTTAAAATACTCATTAACACTTTCATTTGATACCCATGTCATACAAACAAATTCTAGAGTCACCCCTGGTCCACGTTTATGGCGGTATCCCGAAAAGGCGTCCACCCATAGAACTAAGGCCCATTCCCTTTTAAAATACTTATTAGCAACTTTCCTTTGATACCCATATTGTACAAACGCATTCTAGAGTCACCCCTGGTCCACGTTTATGGCGATATATCGAAAAGGCGTCCACCCATAGAACTAAGGCACACTCCCTTTTAAAATACTCATTAACACCTTTCATTTGATACCCATATCGTACAAACAAATTCTAGAGTCACCCCTGGTCCACCTCTATGGCGATATCTCGAAAAGGCGTCCACCTATAGAACTTAGGCCCACTCGCTTTTAAAATACTCATTAACACCTTTCATTTGATACCCATATCGTACAAACAAATTCTAGAGTTACCCCTGGTCCACCTTTATGGCGATATCTCGAAAAGGCGTCCTCCTATAGAACTTAGGCCCACTCCCTTTTAAAATACTCATTAACACTTTCATTTGATACCCATGTCGTACAAACAGATTCTAGAGTCAGCCCTGGTCCACCGTTATGGCGATATCCCTAAATGGCGTCCATCTATAGAACTATGGCCCACTCCCTCTTAAAATACTCTTTAATACCTTCCATTTGATACACATGTCATACAAACACTTTCCAGGGTTACCCTAGGTTCATTTTACTACGAGTTGATTTTCCCTTATTTTGTCTCCATAGCTCTCAACTGAGTATGTAATGTTCGGTTACACCCGAACTTAGCCTTCCTTACTTGTTTATCTTTGGGGATTTTGTGTTTGATTATTTTTTTTTGGGGATTTCGTAGCACTTCCCTCTGAAAGCAATCCTGCTGACTGCGCGTCCAGAGGCATATCTTCGCTTCAAATCTTACATCATCAGCTATGGTGGTTCGGGCCTGAATTCTTACACGCAGATGAACATTTCTGGAAACAACCCGCTCAAATAATGCGTACAACCGAGAGAGGCTTACGAAAAATTAAGGCTTGTATTGCAGCTACTGATGTTCACTGGTCGGTCATGACAAAATACTCATCTTATTCGAAATTAAGAAGAATTATCGCTTATGTATTGAGATTTATATACAATACCCGCTCTAGCTCGCTTGGCATCAATAACAAAAAAACTGGTATTCCCAATTGTCAGGAATTGCTCGAGTAAGAACGAAGATTAATTAACACACAAAATTTCTATTTATCTAACGAAATACGTTGTTGCAGGGAAAAAAGGGCGATTCCATTGCGTAGTAGCTTGCTACGTTTGCAACCGTTTCTCGATTCGTTTGGAATTCTTCGTGTTGGAGGTCGTTTAAAATCCGCAGATGTTCTGAATGATGTCAGACAACTTTTTATACTGCCAAAAAACTCTCTGCTTTCAAAACTCGTTGTTTTCGACATACATCACCATACGCTACATGCCGGCCCTCGCATAATGCAAGTAATCCTCCAACTCCGCTATTGGTTCGTGGGTGCTCACAACATAATTCATAATATCTATCGAAAATGCGTCAAATGTACCGCTTTAAATCGCAAACTCGCAACGCAATCTATGGTGATCTTCCCTCGCCTCGCTTAACGTATGCTCTCTGCTTGACTCGTACAGCAGTAGACTTTGCTGGGCCTTATGTATACAAATTTACTCAGGGAAGAGGAGCTAAATACTTAGCGTGGTTGCCAAGGCGCATATGCGCTGACTCTTTACTCGATGACAGCAGGTACTTCGTTTTGTCCTCATTCACCATCAAACCCATCTTTACCGCTTCTTTTTCCAGTTTGGAGTAAGCAGAGCTAACAGCGCGGGTGTTTAGGCCGAGGAGCTAAATACATAAAAGGTTATATATCTTCATTTGTCTGCATGTGCACAGGTGCAATGCAACTCAGATTTGTTGGAGATCTTTCAAGTTCCTCATTTCTAAATGCCTTTAAACGATTCATCAACCGCAGAGGCTATTGCAAAGAAATGTTTTCGGATAACGGGACAAATTTCGTTGGTGCAGAAGGGGAACTCCGTGAGAAATATTAAGAGTGCATGCAAGACCCCCCACTTCAATCGTTTTTTGCAGCCTCTGCTATTGAGTGGCGATTCAATCCACCGTCCGCACCTCACATGGGAGGATATGGGAAACTGGAATCAAACGCATAAAATATCGTCTTAAACGCTCCCTCCGGGAAACTCTCTTAAACTATGAGGAGTTTAGTACGCTTTTAACGGAGGTGGAGGCTTGTGTCATCTCCCGTCCATTATGCGACATTTCATCGGATGCAAGCGATTTATCCATTTTAACGCCTGGCCACTTTCTAGTAGGCGAACCATTGCGGGCAATTCCAGAGCCTGAGGGTCAAGGGTTTTCTGGAACCCTGCAACAGAGGTGGCAGTGGATCTCTGCTATTCGTCAACATTTTTGGCGTCGTTGGAGAGACGAATACCTCGTCAGCTGGCAACGACGTGTTAAGTGGTTTCGTCCATCACGAAATTTTCAAGAACAGCGACGACGTCTCCGTTTTTAATGAACCATCTCCTCCGACAAAGTGGACACTCGGAAGAATAATTCATTGCCATCCTGGTACAGATGGTCACGTACGCTTCGTAACGATAAAAACCGCAAATGGAGAATTCACTCGACCAATATCTAAGCTGTGTCTTCTACCAACAAAAGGGGATGTATTTTCCGAAGAAAACTAATATGCAGTTATTTAACTTAATTTAGGTTTGGAATTTCTATTTGCTAAAGCTTTGTATTTAAATGTCCTACGAATGACTCCCAAATGACCCCGAGGGATGTGTTTGTATAACATGTGTATCAAATGGAAGGTATTAAAGAGTATTTTAAGAGAGAGTGGGCCATAGTTATATAGGTGGACGCCATTTAGGGATATCGCCATAGGGGTGGACCAGAGCTGACTCTAGAATTTGCTTGTACGATATGGGTATCAAATGAAAGCTGTTAATGAGTATTTTAAAAGGGCGTGGGCCCTAGTTCTATAGGTGGACGCCTTTTCGAGATATCGCCATAAAGGTAGACCAGGAGGACTCTAGAATTTGTTTGTACGATATGGGTATCAAATGAAAGGTGTTAAGGGGTTTTTTAAAAGGGCGTGGGCCTTAGTTCTATAGGTGGGCGCCTTTTCGAGATATCGCGATAAAGGTGGATCAGGGGTGACTCTAGAATGCGTTTGTACAATATGGGTATCAGGCGAAAGGTGTTAATGAGTATTTTAAAAGGGAGTGGGCCTTATTTCTATGGGTGGATGCCTTTTCGAGATATAGCCATAAAGGTGGACCAGGCGTGACTATAGAATTTGTTTGTAGGATATGGGTATCAAATGAAAGGTGTTATTGAGTATTTTAAAAGGGAGTGGGCCTTAGTTCTATAGGTGGACGCCTTTTCGAGATATCACCATAAAGGTGGACCAGGGGTGACTCTGGAATTTGTTTGTACGATATGGGTATCAAATGAAAGGTGTTAATGAGTATTTTAAAAGGGAGTGGGCCTTAATTCTATATGCGGATGCCTTTTCGGGATATCTTTATAAAGGTGGACCAGGGCTGACTCTAGAATGCTCTTGTACAATATGGGTATCAAACGAAAGGTTATAATGAGTATTTTAAAAGGGAGAGGGCCTTTTCGAGATATCGCCATAAAGGTGGACCAGGGGTGACTCTATAATGTGCTTGTATAATATGGATATCAAATTAAAGACATTAATGAGGGTTTTAAAAGGGAGTGGTGGTAGTTGTATATGTGAAGGCGTTTTCGAGATATCGACCAAAATGTGGAACAGGGTGACCCAGAGCATCATCTGTCGGGTACCGCTAATTTATTTATATATGTAATACCACGAACAGTATTCCTGCCAACATTACAAGGGCTTTTGATTCCGCCCTGCAGAACTTTTTCATTTTCTTCTACTTAATAAGGTAAGTGTCACACCCATTTTACAAAGTTTTTTTCTATATTTATATTTTGCGTCAATAAACTAATCCAATTACCATATTTCATTCCTTTTTTCGTATTTGGTATAGAATTATGGCATTTTTTTCATTTTTCGTAACTTTCGATATCGAAAAAGTGGGCGTGGTCATAGTCGGATTTCGGCCATTTTTTATACCAATACAAAGTGAGTTCAGATAAATACGTGCACTGAGTTTAGTAAAGATATATCGATTTTTGTTCAGGTTATCGTGTTAACGGCCGAGCGGAAGGACAGCCGGTCGACTGTGTATAACAACTGGGCGTGGTTCACAAGGATTGGTAAATTTTTGTTCGACTTATGGCATTAAAAGTATCCTAGACAAATTAAATGAAAAAGGGCGGAGCCACGCCCATTTTGAAATTTTCTTTTATTTTTGTATTTTGTTGCACCATATCACCTATAGAACTAAAGCCCACTCCCTTTAAAAATACTTATTAACACCTTTCATTTGATACCCATATCGTACAAACAAATTCAAGAGTCAGCCCTGGTCCACCTTTATGGCGATATCTCGAAAACGCGTCCACCCATATAACTAAGGCCCACTCCGTTTTAAAATACTCATCAACACCTTTCGTTTGATACCCATTATTGTAAAAACGCATTATAGAGTCACCCCTGGTCCACGTTTATGGCGATATCTCGAAAAGGCGTCCACTTATAGATTTAAGGCCCACTCCCTTTTAAAATACTCATTAACGGCTTTCATTTGATACCCATATCGTAGAAAAAAATTCTAGAGTCACCCCTGGTCCACGTTTATGTTGATATCCCGAAAAGGCGTCCACCCATAGAACTAAGGCCCATTCCCTTTTAAAATTCTTATTAACACCTTTCGTTTGATACCCATATTATACAAAAGAATTCTAGAGTCAACCCTGGTCCACCTTTATAACGATATTCCGAAAAGGCGTCCATCTATAGAACTAAGGCCCACTCCCTTTTAAAATACTCATTAACACTTTTCATTTGATATCCATATCGTACAAACAAATTCTAGAGTCACCCCTGGTCCACCTTTATGGCGATATCTCGAAAAGGCGTCCTCCTATAGAACTTAGGCCCACTTCCTTTTAAAATACTCAATAACACTTTCATTTGATACCCATGTCGTACAAACAAATTCTAGAATCACCCCTGGTCCACGTGTATGGCAGTATCCCGAAAAGGCGTCCACCCATAGAACTAAGGCCCATTCCCTTTTAAAATACTTATTAGCAACTTTCCTTTGATACCCATATTGTACAAACGCATTCTAGAGTCACCCCTGGTCCACGTTTATGGCGATATATCGAAAAGGCGTCCACCCATAGAACTAAGGCACACTCCCTTTTAAAATACTCATTAACACCTTTCATTTGATACCCATATCGTACAAACAAATTCTAGAGTCACCCCTGGTCCACCTCTATGGCGATATCTCGAAAAGGCGTCCACCTATAGAACTTAGGCCCACTCGCTTTTAAAATACTCATTAACACCTTTCATTTGATACCCATATCGTACAAACAAATTCTAGAGTTACCCCTGGTCCACCTTTATGGCGATATCTCGAAAAGGCGTCCTCCTATAGAACTTAGGCCCACTCCCTTTTAAAATACTCATTAACACTTTCATTTGATACCCATGTCGTACAAACAGATTCTAGAGTCAGCCCTGGTCCACCGTTATGGCGATATCCCTAAATGGCGTCCATCTATAGAACTATGGCCACTCCCTCTTAAAATACTCTTTAATACCTTCCATTTGATACACATGTCATACAAACACTTTCCAGGGTTACCCTAGGTTCATTTTACTACGAGGTGATTTTCCCTTATTTTGTCTCCATAGCTCTCAACTGAGTATGTAATATTCGGTTACACCCGAACTTAGCCTTCCTTACTTGTTTATCTTTGGGGATTTTGTGTTTGATTATTTTTTTTTTGGGGATTTCGTGGCACTTCCCTCTGAAAGCAATCCTGCTGACTGCGCGTCCAGAGGCATATCTTCGCTTCAAATCTTACATCATCAGCTATGGTGGTTCGGGCCTGAATTCTTACACGCAGATGAACATTTCTGGAAACAACCCGCTCAAATAATGCGTACAACCGAGAGAGGCTTACGAAAAATTAAGGCTTGTATTGCAGCTACTGATGTTCACTGGTCGGTCATGACAAAATACACATCTTATTCGAAATTAAGAAGAATTATCGCTTATGTATTGAGATTTATATACAATACCCGCTCTAGCTCGCTTGGCATCAATAACAAAAAAACTGGTATTCTCAATTGTCAGGAATTGCTCGAGTAAGAACGAAGATTAATTAACACACAAAATTTCTATTTATCTAACGAAATACGTTGTTGCAGGGAAAAAAGGGCGATTCCATTGCGTAGTAGCTTGCTACGTTTGCAACCGTTTCTCGATTCGTTTGGAATTCTTCGTGTTGGAGGTCGTTTAAAATCCGCAGATGTTCTGAATGATGTCAGACAACTTGTTATACTGCCAAAAAACTTTCTGCTTTCAAAACTCGTTGTTTTCGACATACATCACCATACGCTACATGCCGGCCCTCGCATAATGCAAGTAATCCTCCAACTCCGCTATTGGTTCGTGGGTGCTCACAACATAATTCATAATATCTATCGAAAATGCGTCAAATGTACCGCTTTAAATCACAAACTCGCAACGCAATCTATGGGTGATCTTCCCTCGTCTCGCTTAACGTACGCTCGCTGCTTCACTCGTACAGCAGTAGACTTTGCTGGGCCTTATGTATACAAATTTACTCAGGGAAGAGGAGCTAAATACTTAGCGTGGTTGCCAAGGCGCATATGCGCTGACTCTTTGCTCGATGACAGCAGGTACTTCGTTTTGTCCTCATTCACCATCAAACCCATCTTTACCGCTTCTTTTTCCAGTTTGGAGTAAGCAGAGCTAACAGCGCGGGTGTTTAGGCCGAGGAGCTAAATACATAAAAGGTTATATATCTTCATTTGTCTGCATGTGCACAGGTGCAATGCAACTCAGATTTGTTGGAGATCTTTCAAGTTCCTCATTTCTAAATGCCTTTAAACGATTCATCAACCGCAGAGGCTATTGCAAAGAAATGTTTTCGGATAACGGGACAAATTTCGTTGGTGCAGAAGGGGAACTCCGTGAGAAATATTAAGAGTGCATGCAAGACCCCCCACTTCAATCGTTTTTTGCAGCCTCTGCTATTGAGTGGCGATTCAATCCACCGTCCGCACCTCACATGGGAGGATATGGGAAACTGGAATCAAACGCATAAAATATCATCTTAAATGCTCCCTCCGGGAAACTCTCTTAAACTATGAGGAGTTTAGTACGCTTTTAACGGAGGTGGAGGCTTGTGTCATCTCCCGTCCATTATGCGACATTTCATCGGATGCAAGCGATTTATCCATTTTAACGCCTGGCCACTTTCTAGTAGGCGAACCATTGCGGGCAATTCCAGAACCTGAGGGTCAAGGGTTTTCTGGAACCCTGCAACAGAGGTGGCAGTGGATCTCTGCTATTCGTCAACATTTTTGGCGTCGTTGGAGAGACGAATACCTCGTCGGCTGGCAACGACGTGTTAAGTGGTTTCGTCCATCACGAAATTTTCAAGAACAGCGACGACGTCTCCGTTTTTAATGAAACATCTCCTCCGACAAAGTGGACACTCGGAAGAATAATTCATTGCCATCCTGGTACAGATGGTCACGTACGCTTCGTAACGATAAAAACCGCAAATGGAGAATTCACTCGACCAATATCTAAGCTGTGTCTTCTACCAACAAAAGGGGATGTATTTTCCGAAGAAAACTAATATGCAGTTATTTAACTTAATTTAAGTTTGAAATTTCTATTTGCTAAAGCTTTGTATTTAAATGTCCTACGAATGACTCCCAAATGACCCCGAGGGAGTCCCCAAAACCATCCCGAAATGACCTACGAATGACCCCGAAATGACCCCGAGGGAGTCCCCAAAACCATCCCGAAATGACCCCGAGGGAGTCCCCAAGACCATCCCGGAACGACCCCGAGGGTGTCCCCAAAATCATCCAGGAATGACCCCGAGGGAGTCCCCAAAACCATCCCGAAATGACCTACGAATGACCCCCAAATGGCCCGAGGGAGTTCCCAAAACCATCCCGAAATGACCCCGAGGGAGTCCCCAAAACCATCCCGAAATGACCTACGAATGACCCCAAATGACCCCGAGGGAGTCCCAAAACCATCCCGAAATGACCCCGAGGGAGTCCCAAAAAGATCACGGAATGACCCCGGGAGGACCCCGTGGTACTCCCTAAACCATGCCAAAATGACCTCCAAAAGACCTCGAGGGAGTCACAAAAGTCATCCCGAAATGACCCCAAAACCCTAGAAGGATCGCGAGGGAGCCCCTGGAATGGACCCAATAGGCCCCGGGAGGATTCGCAGGGTGTCCCAGAAATTACCCCCCAACCGCCTCCAAAAAACCCACGAATACTCCCCAAAATCATCTCAATATTACACTAAGAAGCTTCAGAACTACACACGAACTGGTTACGCATATGAGTATATTTTCAGGGCATCTCGATGGTTTATTTTTTTATTTTTGGATAACTGAATAAAAACTAAAATTTTATTGTTATTCCATATTTTGTAAATAAGGAATAATAACTCAACTCTTTATTCAAATTTTGCAAAAATAATAATGAGCGGTTATCATCAATCAGAATATTTTGAATAACGAGAAAATGTTATTCATTATTCAAGAAATGCTTGAATAAAAAATAACATGTTATTCATCACTCATGTTTTCTTGAATAATGAATAAAAATTTATTTTTTATTTTTTCGTCAATGGTTATTCAAATTTGTTGATAACGCCCATCCCTGATACATACATACATCGAAACCGCAATTTGTACATGCAATTCGACAATTAAAACATCATTGCTTGTTAATACATATTATAAATAAACTTTACAGTAAATATATGCGTTATATTATTATAATGCGTCATATTACTTAAAGATCTGCGTTGTTAATTTATTCCCTGCAAATTCCGTTAATTTCAACTTGAAAATTTATCCTACACATAAAAATGTCAGCGTTTGTCAAAACACGCGACTCCGCACTAAATTCTATCAAAAGGTACATGACCAAAAGCAAAGACGAAGCATTTATTTTAGACTTGGATAATGTCGACAGCTATCTTCAGTTATTAAGTGAGCAGTGGGTAAGATTTAATACAGCCCAAGATGAGTCGAGATTTCTTGTGGTGCTGATAACATCGAGGTCGAACAGAACGCACGTATCCAGGCCTAGACCTTGTACGCTACAGCATTAGCAAATTTCAAGCGCGTACAGAAGTGTAGGACTGAACCAGTTGCTAATCCCCAAACCCGCATGCTACTGTGTCTGCATCAATTAAACTTCCTAAAATGGAACTACCAACCTTCGCGGGCGATTTCACTGAGTGGGTCGCTTTCAACCACGCCTTTTGTACTCTCGTAGATTCTAATACTTCGTTGTCAGGTGGTCAAAAGCTACACTATTTACATAGCTGTTTAAAGGGTGATGCTCTTAGCATTATGAGCGGTTTCAAAGTTTGCGATGCCCACTGTACAGAGGCATGGAATCTACTAAAGTCGCGATATAAAATTATGCGAGTTATTGTGGAAGCGCACCTTCGAGCCATCGCAGATATACGTAAGGCGACAAGTGACACTGCTGACTATATTAAAAGCGTGTTGAATGCGTTTCAACAACACATGAGGGAACTTAAGGCTTTAGGGCGACCAGTCGATTTTTGGGATGATTGGCTAGTCCATGAAATTGTACACAATCTTGCTTTTGAAACTCACAAACAGTGGGAGCTCTCGCTCACTTGCAACGATCCTCCTACCTTCGAAGACCTTTCAGCTTTTCTGGAAACAAGATTCCGCTCGTTAGCTATGATATCTACGCCGGCAACTCAATTATCGACAGGAAAGCCGAACACATCGACAGGAAAGCCGAACACACAAAAACCAGTCGGAAAATCAGAAAAATATTTTAATACCACGCACGTCAAACGCGTTGTACATATTTTAACGCAGGTCACAAAATCTATTCTTCTGAAAAATTCCGTAGCCTATATTCAAATGCTAGATCCAAATTCGGCAAAGAGTCCAAGGCTTGCTTAAACTGTTTAACTACTGGGCATTTTAAGGAACGCTGCAATGGCGCGTCTCCCTGCCGAATATGTCGGCAGCGACACGATACATTGCTGCACAATTCGCCAGAAACATCTACCTCTTCTCACGTCGCCGTCTCACCCCGAACCGCAACAGTTACGCTACCCGCCGCTAGTTCTCCCCCGCAAACCTCTGTTACATCAGCTTCCGCTTGCCTTAATTCCAAGGTCAACCCAATGCCTACAACACAAAAAGCTGTGTTGTTATCAACCGCCCTAGTAAAGGTACGTGATTCTGCTGATCGATGGCAGAATGCTCGCTTACTATTCGATTCAGGTTCTCACGCCACATTCGTAACTGAGGCATGCGTACAACGTCTAGGTTTAACTCACAAATCTTCTCCATATGTGTAACGGGAATTGGCGCTTCTCAGGGTGATCGTTGTAAGGGCGAGACGTCATTACTGCTTTCTTCGCGACATTCAAGTGAATGCAACTCCATCAATGCATTAATTCTTCAAAAGATTACGGGCGATTTGCCATCGCATAGTCTAAGCGTTCCTGAATGGTCTCACATCAAGGGAATGTTTTTAGCTGACCCTCAATATATAGAACCCGGTCGTGTAGACATCTTAGTTGGCACGGATCGACTCATTTTAAGTGAGCTGCTTAATGCCTATCTGCTACGCCAATAATATAAAAGACAGTCTTCGGCTGGACGTTATGTGGAAACGTAGATACATCCGTTACATCCGCAAACCATATACAATAGTTGCACTGTGATGTAAATTTAGACAGAACATTAGCTAGATTGTGGGAACTTGAAGAAGCACCGCAAACACGGTATTTTACCCACGATGAACGGTACTGCGAGGAGCATTTTGAATGTACACATACTAGAAAGCCGGACGGACGCTTTGTAGTGGAGTTACCACTCAAGGTCGACGTGCCGTTAGGTGAATCAAGAGATCTCGCCGTGCGAAACGTCTTACGAATGGAGCGCAGATTCGCCGGTGATCGGAAGCTGTGGACACGCTATAACGAATTCATGCAGGAATTACTTGAAATGGGTCATACTTGTAATCAATTCTTTTGAGCTTTATAATATATAAATACGCAGTAACTGCAGACGTTGCAAAAATGTATCGACAAGCCTGTTTTTCGGATAAACACGTTGACTTACATCAAATTGTTTGGCGCTCTAACACATCTCTACCTATTACAGACTACCGTATGCTACGCGGTACTTATGGAGGCCGAAGCTCGCATTTGGCTGTCAAATCGATGCAACAACCGCGATATAATCTTCCACTATTTGTCAAAAATCAGCTACCGCAATCCTTAAGGATTTCTACATGAACGACCTTCTCATTGGTGCGTCTCGCAAGTCGGAGTGCAAGGCATTGCAGCGGAATGTGTCCGATATTCTGCGAGAAGGTGGGTTCGAATTAAGGAAGTGGGCGTCAAATTGTACGGAGTTAAATGAGACTATCGCTAGTGAATCCAAGGACATATCGCACTACACCGTAGATGACAACAAGGTACATGCTCTGGGACTAATTTTGTATATGGAAGAGGACTATTTTACATTTTCTATTTCTCTAGGAGAACCGCCCTGCGTCTTAACTAAGAGAGCATTTCTGGCCGATGCCAGCAAACTTTTTGATCCATTGATTATACTTTCACCCGCAACGATTAGGTCGAAAATGTTAAACAATTTTAGTTTTAGAGTGCTAAACGACTTATACGATACAACATATAAAATTGAAACAACACCTTTTAGTCGTTTAAATTGTTTTATTTATAACAATACAATTGTTTCGACACGCGTGTGGTGTCATCATCAGTTGCTACTTTTCAACTAACCACAGTCAAAAGAAATTGACAAGTAAGGCTAACAAAGTCACTCAGTGAGTCATTAAAAAAACTGATACAATGCAAATACAATGTAAAGAGAAATGAAACAAAGATAAACAAAAAAAAATTAATGTGCAATAACAAAATTAATATGTACTAACAAGATACGGTACTAGCGAAGCTTGCTGCAACGCTGTGAAGAGACTAGAATACAGTGGACCAGTATCACGATTTACTGAGACATTTTTGGTTAAATAAATATGTAACGATTCTAAAATATTCAATCTATTTACACTAGATTCAGATTTAATTAATTTGAAATCGTCAAAACTTATCGAGTGCTGTTTCGATAAAGCGTGTTCAGCGATTCCACTTTTCGGTTCAATATTTTTTATGTATTTCAAGTGTTCGTTGAACCTTGTCCGAACAGTGCGTGTCGATTGGCCTATGTATTTTACGCCACATTCTTTCCCGTCGTTATTTTTGTATGAGCAAGTGATGGAGTAAATTCCCGGTTTGTCCAGACTTGCACACTTATCTTTGGCTGAATTCAGTAAGGATTTGAGTTTTGTTGTCGTTTTCGGAGCGACTTTTAAATATACTGCATTAAATATTTTTTTAATATTATTAAAAGGTCGCGAATCATATGTCATGCTACACCAAGACCTATTTTTATTTTCCACGCCTACCGTTTCGAAAAAAGAACTGCTCTCACGCTTTATAATATATAAATACGCAGTAACTGCAGACGTTGCAAAAATGTATCGACAAGTCTGTTTTTCGGATAAACGCGTTGACTTACATCAAATTGTTTGGCGCTCTAACACATCTCTACCTATTACAGGCTACCGTATGCTACGCGGTACTTATGGAGGCCGACGCTCGCATTTGGCTGTCAAATCGATGCAACAACCGCGATACAATCTTCCACTATTTGTCAAAAATCAGTTACCGCAATCCTTAAGGATTTCTACATGAACGATCTTCTCATTGGTGCGTCTCGCAAGTCGGAGTTCAAGGCATTGCAGCGGAATGTGTCCGATATTCTGCGAGAAGGTGGGTTCGAATTAAGGAAGTGGGCGTCAAATTGTACGGAGTTAAATGAGACTATCGCTAGTGAATCCAAGGACATATCGCACTACACCGTAGATGGCAACAATGTACATGCTCTGGGACTAATTTTGTATATGGAAGAGGACTATTTTACATTTTCTATTTCTCTAGGAGAACCGCCCTGCGTCTTAACTAAGAGAGCATTTCTGGCCGATGCCAGCAAACTTTTTGATCCATTGATTATACTTTCACCCGCAACGATTAGGTCGGAAATGTTAAACAATTTTAGTTTTAGAGTGCTAAACGACTTATACGATACAACATATAAAACTGAAACAACACCTTTTAGTCGTTTAAATTGTTTTATTTATAACAATACAATTGTTTCGACACGCGCGTATTGTCATCATCAGTTGCTAGTTTTCAACTAACCATTGTCAAAAGAAATTAACAAGTAAGGCTAACAAAGTCACTCCGTGAATCATTAAAAAAACTGATACAATGCAAATACAATGTAAAGAGAAATGAAACAAAGATAAACAAAAAAAATTAATATGCAATAACAAAATTAATATGTACTAACAAGATACGGTACTAGCGAAGTTTGCTGCAACGCTGTGAAGAGACTAGAATACAGTGGACCAGTATCACGTTTTACTGAGACATTTTTGGTTAAATAAATATGTAACGATTCTAAAATATTCAATCTATTTACACTAGATTCAGATTTAATTAATTTGAAATCGTCAAAACTTATCGAGTGCTGTTTCGATAAAGCGTGTTCAGCGATTCCACTTTTCGGTTCAATATTTTTTATGTATTTCAAGTGTTCGTTGAACCTTGTCCGAACAGTGCGTGTCGATTGGCCTATGTATTTTACGCCACATTCTTTCCCGTCGTTATTTTTGTATGAGCAAGTGATGGAGTAAATTCCCGGTTTGTCCAGACTTGCACACTTATCTTTGGCTGAATTTAGTAAGGATTTGAGTTTTGTTGTCGTTTTCGGAGCGACTTTTAAATATACTGCATTAAATATTTTTTTAATATTATTAAAAGGTCGCGAATCATATGCCATGCTACACCAAGACCTATTTTTATTTTCCACGCTTACCGTTTCGAAAAAAGAACTGCTCTCACGTCGATCTTTTTTGGTTCGGTGTTTTCTCACTAGCTGCTCTATACTGCTAGAACTATACCCATTTGTTTCTGCAATATGTTTTATTGTCTGCTTTTCTTTATACTCAGTTGAGCAGAGCTCACAGAGTATATTAAGTTTGATTGGATAACGGTTGGTTGTACATATATAAAGGAATCGAGATAGATATAGACTTCCATATATCAAAATAATCAGGATCGAAAAAAATTTGATTGAGCCATGTCCGTCCGTCCGTCCGTTAACACGATAACTTGAGTAAATTTTGAGGTATCTTGATGAAATTTGGTATGTAGGTTCCTGAGCACTCATCTCAGATCGCTATTTAAAATGAACGATATAGGACTATAACCACGCCCACTTTTTCGATATCGAAAATTTCGAAAAACCGAAAAAGTGCGATAATTCATTACAAAATACAGCTAAAGCGACGAAACTTGGTAGATGAGTTGAACTTATAACGCGGAATAGAACATTAGTAAAATTTTGGACAACGGGCGTGGCACTGCCCACTTTTAAAGGAAGGTAATTTAAAAGTTTTGCAAGCTGTAATTTGGCAGTCGTTGAAGATATCATGATAAAGTTTGCAGGAACGTTACTCCTATTACTGTATGTCCGTTTAATAAAAATTAGCAAAATCGGAGAAGGACCACGCCCACTTTTAAAAAAAAAATTTTTTAAAGTAAAATTTTAACAAAAAATTTAATATCTTTACAGTATATAAGTAAGTTATGTCAACATTCAACTCCAGCAATAATACGGTGCAACAAAATACAAAAATAAAAGACAATTTCAAAATGGGCGTGGCTCCGCCCTTTTTCATTTAATTTGTCGAGGATACTTTTAACGCCATAAGTCGAACAAAAATTAACCAATCCTTTTGAAATTTGGTAGGGGCATAGATTTTATGACATTAACTGTTTTCTGTGAAAATGGGCGAAATCGGTTGATGCCACGCCCAGTTTTTATACACAGTCGTCCGTCTGTCCTTCCGCATGGCCGTTAACACGATAACTTGAGCAAAAATCGACATATCTTTATTGAACTTAGTTAACGTGCTTACTTGAACTCACTTTATCTTGGTATGAAAAATGAACGAAATCCGACTAAGACCACGCCCACTTTTTCGATATCGAAAATTACGAAAAATGAAAAAATGCCATAATTGTATACCAAATACGAAAAAAGGGATGAAACATGGTAAGGTAATTGGATTGTTTTATTGACGCGAAATATAACTTTAGAAAGAACTTTATAAAATGGTTGTGACACCTACCATATTAAGTAGAAGAAAATGAAAAGTTCTGCAGGGCGAAATAAAAAACCCTTAAAAGCTTGGCAGGTATTACATATATAAATAAATTAGCGGTATCCAACAGATGATGTTCTGGGTCACCCTGGTCCACATTTTGGTCGATATCTGGAAAACGCCTTCACACCACTCCCTTTTAAAACTCTCATTAATACCTTTAATTTGATACCCATATCGTACAAACTCATTCTAGAGTCACCCCTGGTCCACCTTTATGGCGATATCTCGAAAGTCCACCTATAGAACTAAGCCCCACTCCCTTTTAAAATGCTCATTAACCCCTTTCATTTGATAACCATATCGTCCAAACAAATTCTAGGGTCACCCCTGCTCCACCTTTATGGCGATATATCGAAACGGCGTCCACCTATGGAACTAAGGATTACTCCCTTTTAAAATACTCATTAACATCTTTCTTTTGATACCCATATTGTACAAACAAATTCTAGGGTCACCCCTGGTCCACCTTTATGGCGATATCTCGAAACGGCGTCCACCTATGGAACTAAGGATTACTCCCTTTTAAAATACTCATTAACACCTTTCTTTTGATACCCATATTGTACAAACAAATTCTAGGGTCACCCCTGGCCCACCTTTATGGCGATATCTCGAAAGTGCGACCACCTATATAACAACCACCGCTCCCTTTTAAAACCCTCATTAATACCTTTAATTTTATACCCATATCGTACAAACATATTCTAGAGTCACCCCTGGTCCGCCTTTATGGCGATATTTCGAAATGGCGTCCACCTATAGAACTAAGGCCCACTCCCTTTTAAAATACGCATTAACAACTTTCGTTTGATGCCCATATTGTACAAGCAAATTCTAGGGTCACCCCTGGTCCACCTTTATGGCGATATCTCGAAACGGCGTCCACCTATGGAACTAAGGATTACTCCCTTTTAAAATACTCATTAACACCTTTCTTTTGATACCCGTATTGTACAAAAAAATTCTAGGGTCACCCCTGGTCCACCTTTATGGCGCTATCTCGAAACGGCGTCCACCTATGGAACTAAGGATTACTTCCTTTTAAAATACTCATTAGCACCTTTCATTTGATACCCATATCGTACAAACGCATTCTAGAGTCACCCCTGGTCCAACTTTATGGCGATATCTCGAAAATATACAACAACCACCACTCCCTTTTAAAACCCTCATTAATACCTTTAATTTGATACCCATATCGTAGAAACACATTCTAGAGTCACCCCTGGTCCACCTTTATGGCGATATTTCGAAACGGCATCCACCTATAGAACTAAGGCCAACTCCCTTTTAAAATATTCATTAACACCATTCGTTTGATGCCCATATTGTACAAACAAATTCTAGGGTCACCCCTGGTCCACCTTTGTGGCGATATCTTGAAACGGCGTCCACCTATGGAACTAGGGATTACTCCCTTTTAAAATACTCATTAACACCTTTCATTTGATACCCATATCGTACAAACGCATTTTAGAGTCAACCCTGATCCACCTTTATGGCTATATCCCTAAATGGCGTCCACCTATAGAACTATGGCGCACTCCCTCATAAAATACTCTTTAATGCCTTTCATTTGATACACATTCCAGGGTTTCCCTCGGTTCATTTTCCTACATGGTTATTTTCCCTTATGTTGTCACCATAGCTCTCAACTGAGTATGTAATGTTCGGTTACACCCGAACTTAACCTTCCTTACTTGTTTTTATATGCGTCATCGCTCAGTGGGACATTTACAATACGATGCACCATCGAATTCAAAGCAGATAATTTGTAAGAGTAGTTATGGCTCGACTGGGATAAAGCGCTCAGTCGATGCCGGCTTCCGATAAATATTAAATTCGATAGCTCCATCAGTATTGTGTTTAAGTCCAAAAAGGGCAACTCATTATTGGTTTCGTGCTCGCATATAAATTGTATGGAATTATTCATTGAATTAAATAAATTTAGTGGCGGCCACCGTGGTGTGATGGTAGCGTGCTCCGTCTACCACACCGGATGCCCTGGGTTCAAATCCCGGGAAAAGCAACATCAAAAAAAATTTTAGAAATAAAGTTTTTCAATTAGAAGAAAATTTTTCTAAGCGGGATCGCCCCTCGGCAGTGTTTGGCAAGCGCTCCGGGTGTATTTCTGCTATGAAAAGCTCTCAGTGAAAACTCATCTGCCTTGCAGATGCCGTTCGGAGGCGGCATAAAATCATGTAGGTCCCGTCCGGCCAATTTGTAGGGTAAATCAAGAGGGGCACGACGCAAATTGGAAGAGAAGCTCGGCCTTAGATCTCTTCGCAGTTTATCGCGCCTTACATTTATTTTATTATTTATAAATAAATTTAGTGTCTGCTGGATTTTGTTTCTCTCAATGATAATAAAGCAGTCATCAACATATCGACTGTAAAAGCGTGGAAAGAGAGAGCTTCGAATTAGCTGTTCTTTTATTGTGTTCATGAACAAATTGCAAAGAAAGGTGCTTATATTTAACCCCATTGGTAAACCATCCGTCTGTTCATAGAACTCACCTCTAAACTGGAAAAAGGATTGGTTAGTGCATGTATACGTTAAGTCAAATAGTGCATTGGAGATCGTCGGATTAATATTTTGTTTATCAAGCCAAATACGCAACGAATCCATGGCACCATTTCTACGAAGTTATATCGAATGTCTCCAAACAATCCTTGGAAGTCAAATGTAAATTTTTAATCTTTTCGATTAATTCCAGGGAATTTTTTATCGAGAAATTATCGAAGCTTTTGAGCTTCCTGAAGTCGCTACTCAGCCATGATTCAATATTTACTATGGGCGCAGTGTATCCAGCAATAATAGGTCAAAATTTGTTGCCCGGCTTATGAGCCTTATATAAGCCATACAAACGGGGCACACGCACACACGATTTGTGCATTTTTTAGCCCATCGGCGACCGAACAAATCCGAATACTTTTTTCGACATTCCAGCACTTGTTTCTTCATTTTTGGAAGAGGATCTTTTACCTTATTGTAGTTCCCTTCCTCTATTAAGGTACTCATACCTCTGTTGTAATCCTCTCGATTCAGTACAATCACGCAGTTACCTTTATCGGCTTTTGTTATATAAATATTCTTATCGTTTAGTGATTTTACGGTGCTATGCAAAAAACTGGCTTTTTTGATTTTTTTTTTTTTTTTTTGATTTTGAAGTTAAAGCCTGCTTTAATTTATAACGTACGTTTTCCGCCATCTCGCGTTCATACCTAATATTATTATAAACAATTCAAACATTATACTAGATGAAAACGAGAAAAAGCTTTTAAATAAAGGCCTAAATTTTGCGTTGCCACACAAATGTTCACCAATTAATGATATCATGGTGGATTGAGAGTTAGCCCTCGGAAAAATGGAACCCTAGATGGCGGAAAACGTACGTTATAAATTAAAGCAGGCTTTAACTTCAAAATCAACAAGTAAGGAAGGCTAAGTTCGGGTGTAACTGAACATTACATACTCAATTGAGAGCTATGGAGACAAAATAAGGGAAAATCACCATGTAGGAAAATGAACCTAGGGTAACCCTGGAATGTGTTTGTATAACATGTGTATCAAATGGAAGGTATTAAAGAGTATTTTAGGAGGGAGTGGGCCATAGTTATATAGGTGGACGCCATTTAGGGATATCGCCATAAAGGTGGACCAGAGCTGACTCTAGAATTTGCTTGTACGATATGGGTATCAAATGAAAGCTGTTAATGAGTATTTTAAAAGGGCGTGGGCCCTAGTTCTATAGGTGGACGCCTTTTCGAGATATCGCCATAAAGGTGGACCAGGGGACTCTTGAATTTGTTTGTACGATATGGGTATAAAATGAAAGGTGTTAAGGGGTTTTTTTAAAAGGGCGTGGGCCTTAGTTCTATAGGTGGGCGCCTTTTCGAGATATCGCCATAAAGGTGGATCAGGGGTGACTCTAGAATGCGTTTGTACAATATGGGTATCAGGCGAAAGGTGTTAATGAGTATTTTAAAAGGGAGTGGGCCTTATTTCTATGGGTGGATGCCTTTTCGAGATATAGCCATAAAGGTGGACCAGGCGTGACTATAGAATTTGTTTGTAGGATATGGGTATCAAATGAAAGGTGTTATTGAGTATTTTAAAAGGGAGTGGGCCTTAGTTCTATAGGTGGACGCCTTTTCGAGATATCACCATAAAGGTGGACCAGGGGTGACTCTAGAATTTGTTTGTACGATATGGGTATCAAATGAAAGTTGTTAATGAGTATTTTAAAAGGGAGTTGGCCTTAATTCTATATGCGGATGCCTTTTCGGGATATCTTTATAAAGGTGGACCAGGGCTGACTCTAGAATGCGCTTGTACAATATGGGTATCAAACGAAAGGTTATAATGAGTATTTTAAAAGGGAGAGGGCCTTAGTTCTATAAGTGGAGGCCTTTTCGAGATATCGCCATAAAGTTGGACCAGGGGTGACTCTATAATGTGCTTGTATGATATGGATATCAAATTAAAGACATTAATGAGGGTTTTAAAAGGGAGTGGTGGTAGTTGTATATGTGAAGGCGTTTTCGAGATATCGACCAAAATGTGGAACAGGGTGACCCAGAGCATCATCTGTCGGGTACCGCTAATTTATTTATATATGTAATACCACGAACAGTATTCCTGCCAACATTCCAAGGGCTTTTGATTCCGCCCTGCAGAACTTTTTCATTTTCTTCTACTTAATAAGGTAAGTGTCACACCCATTTTACAAAGTTTTTTTCTATATTTATATTTTGCGTCAATAAACTAATCCAATTACCATATTTCATTCCTTTTTTCGTATTTGGTATAGAATTATGGCATTTTTTTCATTTTTCGTAACTTTCGATATCGAAAAAGTGGGCGTGGTCATAGTCGCATTTCAGCCATTTTTTATACCAATACACGGTGAGTTCAGATAAATACGTGCACTGAGTTTAGTAAAGATATATCGATTTTTGTTCAAGTTATCGTGTTAACGGCCGAGCGGAAGGACAGCCGGTCGACTGTGTATAACAACTGGGCGTGGCTTCAACCGATTTCGCCCTTTTTCACAGAAAACAGTTATCGTCCTAGAATCTAAGCTTCTACCAAATTTCACAAGGATTGGTAAATTTTTGTTCGACTTATGGCATTAAAAGTATCCTAGACAAATTAAATTAAAAAGGGCGGAGCCACGCCCATTTTGAAATTTTCTTTTATTTTTGTATTTTGTTGCACCATATCATTACTGCAGTTGAATGTTTACATAATTTACTTATATACTGTAAAGATATTAACTTTTTTTTTAATTTGACTTTAAACAAATTTTTTTTTAAGTGGGCGTGGTCGGTCTCCGATTTTGCTAATTTTTATTAAGCATACATATAGTAAAAGGAGTAACGTTCCTGCCAAATTTCATTTCATTTCATTTCATTTATTTGAGTTTTTTGTACAAGTAAGACATAGTCTTTTAGATAGTACATCAATCGTATCACATTATCAAAAATAAAAGTAGAGTAATATAATATAATATAATCTAATATAATATAACGTAAATACAAGAGTTAAAAAGGTAATAAAATAAACTTATTCTTTAACAATTAAACATCCTCAGTTCAAAATTTTTGTGACAAGGATAAAGATATGTAATTAAAAGGTAGGTTAAGAGTTGAGAAAAGATAATACTGCCTGCTTAAAACATCCTGCTTTCCTAATAGCTTTAGTTGCGTATGGGAGTGAGTTCCATAGACGGATTGTACTGACAAAGAACATTCTGGATGACGTTGTGTACTTAAAATTCGGGACTAATAGATTCAAAGTCCGTGTAGATTGGCAGAAACTTAGTTTGTTAAATAAGTACGGCGGCTTTTGTGAGTGTATTAGCTTATGCAAAAAACAGAGATTTCGCATTTTTAGGAAATTATAAATATCGCATCCAAGAATTTGCATTGCATAAGAAGATATGTGATCAAATTTCTTTTTAGAAAAAACAAACCGGGAAACATTGTTAAAGGCCAGATGCAATTTGTTGAGTGACATTGAGTCCAGGTTACCGTATATTAGTTCACCATACGAGACTTGAGGTATTATTAGAGCTTTGACCAATTTCATCTTAGCGTTTCGTGGTAACAAATAGGCAGTTCTGTATAAATTACGCAAGGTATTATATATCTTCCTCACCACAAGGTTGATATGGTCAACACAAGTCAGTTTAGAGTTGACTTTATAACCTAAATTAGTTACCACATTATGAAAAATGATTTTATCTCCATTGAGAATAATATCAGGAAAGTTGTTTACGTCACTTGATGTATTTGCTAACACAATCGCCTTAGATTTAGCTGCATTGAGAGATAGTTTATTTAGGTTAGCCCAGTTTGCTATACGTCTTAAGTCTTCATTCAGTCTTCATTCAAATTTCATCATGATATCTTCAACGACTGCCAAATTACAGCTTACAAAAATTCTAAATTACCTTCTTTTAAAAGTGGGCGGTACCACGCCTATTGTCCAAAATTTTACTAATTTTCTATTCTGCGTCATACGGTTAACTCACCTACCAAATTTTATCGCTTTATCCGTCTTTTGTAATGAATTGTCGCACTTTTTCTATTTTTCGAAATTTTCGATATCGAAAAAGTGGGCGTGGTTATGTTCCGATATCGTTCATTTTACGTAGAGATCTGAGATGAGTGCCCAGGAATCTGCGTACCAAATTTCATCAAGACACCTCAAAATTTACTCAAGTTATCTTGTTAATGGGCGGACGGACGGACGGACGGACGAACATGGCTCAATCAAATTTTTTTTCGATACTCATGATTTTGATATATCGAAGTCTATATCTATCTCGGCCACCGTGGTGTGATGGTAGTGTGCTCCGCCTACCACACCGGATGCCCTGGGTTCAAACCCCGGGCAAAGCAACATCAAAAAAAAAATTTTAGAAATAAGGTTTTTCAATTAGAAGAAAATTTTTCTAAACGGGGCCGCCCCTCGGCAGTGTTTGGCAAGCGCTCCGGGTGTATTTCTGCCATGAAAAGCTCTCAGTGAAAACTCATCTGCCTTGCAGATGCCGTTTGGAGTCGGCTTAAAATCATGAGGAACACGACGCAAATTAGAAGAGAAGCTCGGCCTTAGATCTCTTCGGAGGTTATCGCGCCTTATATATATTTATATCTATCTCGATTCCTTTATACCTGTACAACCAACCGTTAATCAATCAAAGTTAATATACTCTGTGAGCTCTGATCAACTGAGTATAAAAACAAAAAAATAAGTGTGTGCGGTGCACACCCAGGGGAAGTTTACTTCTTAAATTTAGCATTTCGCCGTCTATCACGAGCCTCGTTGTTATCTTTCGGCATATCGGTCCCTAAACGTAACCAACAAAATTATGAATATTCAGTTGTTTACAGATATCGGTAATTCTATTTCTCACAAAATATCACAACCGTAATAAATTCCATTACAAAGACAAATCAAATGCAATTATGATGTAAGTGACGTTTCGCATTAAATGATTAAAAAAAACATATATTAAAGATAAAAAAAGAAGTTATATGAAAAAAAAAATAAACAAATTAGAAAACGTAGCCAGCTTCGAATTCGCGAACATCGCGTGCTCATTCGCACGCTTACCACATGTGCCATACAGGCGTTTTAATTTCTACGTCAAATGCCGTACTTAAGATTGTCTATGTTGCTTTTCCTATTTGAGTGTGGTGTGTTCGTAAAATTCCACACACACATACACATACAAAGCATCACTAGCTTCTATATGAGTGTGGTGATGTTGAATTATAAACTCTGAAATAAAGGAATGGTGATTTTATACTCTAAAAACCCTGAAACAAATGAATGGTGATTTTATACTCTGAAAATCTGTTTGTTGACAGATATCGGTAATTCTGAAGTGTAACCTTCTTTAAATTAAACTAAGGAATATTTTTAGACTTTTAATTTTATTATTATTAATCAAATTTCTACAAAAGATAAAAGTGGCTTATGATAACTAAAATATGAAACATATGTCTTAGTTTCGATTTGATCAATGTTCCTTTGAAACACGGCGTCAATTGCTGTTTTTGATCGCGTTGTAGATTCAGTGCGACTGCTGCAAAGCTTTAAATTAAATTTGGTGGCGAGAAAATCAATTAATAGGAGGACTCATGTAACCGTATAAATGCCTTATAAAGTGTGTAAACGTATAAATTTATCTAGTGCGTAAACGAGCTGTCAAATTTTGTATGAAAAATCATTTACACAATTTGTATAAATTTACGCGCACATTTCGTTGTGTAAACGCGGTAAACTCAAAGGAATGCAACCTTGCAGACATTACAGCAGGCATTTTCATCAGAAATCTCCAACATTAGCAAGTAAATGCGTTTTAGTTTTGATTTTTCACTTAATCTTGGCATTTTTTAATTTGTATAACAATCAAAAAAAAATTTGTTCGGCAATAATACAGCTGATAAACAATCAAGTTTATCAAGAGTATTACTAGGTGCGTTCATATAACAGCGTGTGTAAATTGATATAATTTTACACCTTATAAGTTTATATGCTTTCATGAGTCCTCCTAATGAAATCGATGTATCCGAGGCAAAATTTACATTGAAATCTCCACTTAAAATCATCGGCATTTTGTGGTATATTTTATTAAACCCTCGTGGATGAATTCAATAACTTTAGTTATTGCTTTATTGGGAGAAATATAAATTGCTACAATTACAATTGTTTTGTTGCTACCCAATGTACTCTCACAAGCACATATTTCTCCCACCTTAGAAATCTGAACGGACATTGATTCCAATTGTTTTGCGTTGAGTGTTGTTTGTGGAGTAACAACACTACCCCGGTCATGTGTGTTATGGTAGATTGCAACCCCACCAGATCTTGTATATGGTATTTTAAATTGGATTACTTTATCGAAATTGGGAATGTCTAAAAACGTATCAGTTTTAGCAGAATCAGCGAAATGCAGCCATAAACGACCAATCTCCCCATTGTCATTATATTCTATAAAAATTAAGTTTCCGGTAGCGCCATTAGCTAGCCTATCTGACACGTCAATATTAGTTGTTAGGATGTATGGTTTATTGATAACAAACGTAATTTCATAAGGCAAACCTCCTGTTTCGATAACGGACATTTTGTGTAATTTTTGCCTCATAAAAGTTTGCTGTTCAACAGCTTGGCAACCAATGTATACATCTGTTGCTTCGGAAATGACTTTTTCGATTGCAGTGTTTAAAATTTTCTTATTGTAATTAGCAACTGAATGATTATCGAAGAACAATCGTATACCATTTGGGCAAATTGTGTCAGCCTCCTCTTCGGAGTAAAATGATGACTCCATTAATTCCAACTCTTCCTCGTCTAACAGCTGGCCATCACCAATTTTTGTTAATATTGTTGAAAAAGTTCGATTGCTCTGTTGCATCACTTCATTTAGTTCAAAAAATTTTAGCCCCCGCCATAGTGTTGAACCTGCTAGTTGGTTCTTGATTTGCTTATAAATCGGTGTAGCACGAACAGGTGGTAACTGACGTAGATCGCCAATTAAAATAAGATCCAAACCTCCAAAGTTTGTTTGAAAATTACCAGTGATCTGTTTTAGTCTGGAATCAACTTGGGACAACAGATCGGCCCCTATCATACTAATTTCGTCGATAACCAATACTCGAACGTATTTAAACAGGGATCTAGCGGAAGCAACTTTGAAATACTTATCTTTAGTGCAGTGTGTATCGTTGTCCCATCAATAGCAAAAGCAGCTTTTCCAGTTGAAGCACAAGTTATATAAGCATTGCAAAATCCATCGATTTCTGAATATCGGTTATAAATTTCCATCAAGAGTTTAATCACAAAAGTTTTTCCGCACCCGGAAGGTCCCGTGAAGAAGATTTGCAACATAGATGGATTTTGTAATTGCAGATTGTGAATGACATGCATCAAAAGTTCCTTTTGTTTTTGGTTTGACATCCTCATGAGTTTATAAAATTCTTCATTTGGCATCAGATTTTCTTTACGTTTGGCAATTGTTTACGCGGCGTAGGCTGCCACTCGCCCCATCTCCCCCTTGTACATACGTATATCGATGAATTTATATATTTAACCCGTACCTTGTATTATTCGATTATTGAACTGTATTATATCGAATATCTATGAATTTATATATATTCCGTATCTTGTACTGTATTTTATTATGGAATTGTATTATAGTGAATAACCCGCATAATCCATGAATTGTATTTACCCTTTAAATTTCCTAGTGGGAACACTAATGGACGTGTGGCAGCCTCCACCGCGAAAATCCACCAAATTTAATTCGCCGCAAATGCAGGATGGCGGTATGGCATGATCGCCAACCTGTCAAAAAAACCACCACCTTTTGGTTATTGAATATATATGTAAAATTATTATCATTTGTCATCTTTTTGAAACGAGATAAAACCTTCTTACATCAAAGTTCCCAAAAGTTATTATATAATAAAAAAACCCTACCATCTTGCGTTTTCGGTGATATAAATAAAAAAGTTTATTATACTCCTGTCGTTATCGGTATTGTATTGTAAATCGTGCTAAACATAATATTCTACAAACATACATTCCTGCTGATTTTATAAACCATTCTCGCTAAATAAATAATCGAAACTTGTGAAAAATTCTTTTATGACTGGCTCCGTCAATAATTAGAGAACAATTAAGTTTTTGCTCAAGAAGAGCAAATCAAATTCTATTATTGCTGTTTTATTAACGACGAAACCGCATTGCTAGTTTTTCTCCGACGCTCAAAAGCATCAGGAACCATTCACCCGCTATCAGTACGTAAGCGGCAAGCTCAGTTTTGTGTAAGTAAAGGCGTTTGGTTGCTGACGCACACCCGGATTTGGTACCATCACCGTCTTAAGTTTCAATGTTAGTGCTGTGAAGACGGAGCCTACCGCACGAAGTCGGAGCAGAATCTGCCACCACCGCATTGCCGCAGTAGAAATCTCGGAGCCAAGAAATCTCGGAGCCAAGGTGAGTGCTGTATTAGCCCCCCCTTTATCTAATGGTCCTTCGTCGCCATTGACGAAACCAGCCTCTCAACAATATAAAAAACACGTACATACATTACGTATATCCCCCGACTAAAATTTGGTGGCTCCCGCCAAATCCAAATTTCTCCCGCCAGAATTATAATTTCCCGCCAAAAATACATTTATATATATATATATATATACAGTATCACCCCCATATACACTTGTACGTAAAAGCGGTGCATTAAAAAATTTCGAGGCAAATCCCACACACACTTGCACAAAGTTAGCTCATTGCCCTTTAATACTTGTGTCCCTTGCGGTATAATATAAATACATATCCCCCCCCACATCTGTATTATTATTTGCGATACCCAGCAAAAAATTCGGCCACTTTCACGTTGTCTGAAATACCCAGCGGCAAATTCTGCAGGTCATCCCAACTGGTCTCAGACTACTCCCAATTAATCTAACTGGTCCTAACCTACCCTCTCTTGACCGATAGGAAAGCTTCTGCCTTTGGTATTCCCTCATAAATAAACACCAGGCAGTCCCAAAAAATTCCCAAAATAGCTAAAGTAAAACTAAGCAAGTCCTTTTTTAGAATGGCTACCGTGGTCGAAAATAAATTTATATCCGAAACGGATCTCTTTTCGGATTACTGCGCTCGGTTCGGCACAACCGAGATCCAAGATAACACCGAAGCATCCCTAAAAATAAAAGATAAAAATATAGATGTGTTCTGGGAAAGGCTACAGAGCGCATATGACGCTGTCGTGGAATCTGATGACAACGATCTTCCCGTCGACTTTAAGGCCTCAGCCTTCAATAAATACCGCGACTGCCTTATAGCATATGAAGACACAAAGGCAAGAATAGGCGATCAGCTCCAGCTAAGGGTACTAAGCAATCCCGTCCCCACTACAACTACCACTCCCCAAGAAAGTTCCGGGATGCACCTCAAGGTACCCGCCTGTGACACCGAAGTATTTTACGGGAGTTATGATCAATGGCCGTCCTTCCGTGACATGTTCACGGCGGTCTATATCAACCACCCCAAGCTCTCGAGCGCCCAAAAACTGTACCACCTCAGGTACAAAACCCAAGGGAAAGCCGGCCAGATAGTAAAGCAATTTCCACTGAGTGATGACAACTTTGCTCTGGCTTGGGAAGCTCTTAAATCCCGTTATGAAAATAAAAGAGTCCTGGTCGACAACCAAATCAAAGCCCTCATGACCCTCAAGCCCATTCCGACTGAAAACAGCGAAGACATCCAGCGATTGCAATCCTCCGTTAATAATTGTCTCCAGATATTAGCAACCCAACAAGTCTCGACAGACAGTTGGGACCCCATATTAATATATCTGGTAACCTCAAAACTGCCGGAAAATACAGTTGCGCTTTGGGAGCAATCTTTAAGCTCCAGAAGAGACCTACCGAACTGGTCCCAAATGGATCAGTTTTTGACTACTCGCTACGAGATAGTGGAAAGGGTGGATCAATGGCGACCAGCCAAATCCCGATATAACCCACCCTCCACTAATTTCTCAAAGCCTCCCACAAGTCAAAACAATCCCCAGTTCAGGCAGGCTCAAACCCCTAACCAACAACTACTCTCAAACTCGCACAAGTGCTCATGTGGCCGAGCATCAAAAAGTATACGCCTGCAGAAAGTGCAAGCAGAACTCCCACAAGCTGCAAAGCTGCTTGCATTATAAAAAGCTGGCAATCCCCGAACGGAAAAAATTCGTGAGAGAAAGCAATCTCTGCGAAAACTGCCTGTCACAAACCCACCTCGTAAAAGATTGCACAAGCACAGGAACGTGTCTATACTGCCAAGGTCGCCACAACTCCACCCTCCACGATACCGGAATATCACACCAAACCAATGGCCCTCGAAGAACGGCAGCCCAAGTAGCAACTACTCAGGACGTTACCAACCCAGATCCCAACGAGGAACTTCCCACCACCTCAAACGCTGCCCGCATTCAATCTTTGTATGCGGAAAATGATAGCAAGATCATTCTCCCCACAGCGATAGTGTCCATAGAACACCGAGGGGACTGCTTCAGGTTCAGAGCCTTAGTGGATCAAGGGTCAGAGCGTAGCTTCATCTCGTCGAAAGCTCAAATCAAGCTAGGCCTCCCATATACCCACTCCCTATTTGAAATATCGGGAATGGGAGGCGGAGTAGTACAAACCTCCAACAAGCTATGCTCACTGACCCTAGTCTCAAATGACCACAAGGTAAAAATAAAGGCCCAGGCAATAGTGCTACCTCGGCTCACTAGGCAACTCCCAACACTCACGCTAAATAACGACCAAATGCGTAAATGGTCCCATCTCAAGCTAGCAGACCACAACACTCAGAACCCCTCCCAAATTGATCTGGTGTTAGGCAGTGATCTTATCCCACAAATAATGCTAAATGGCATCGAAAAGATCTCGCCCACACTGCTAGCACAAAACACGATATTTGGCTGGATAATAAGTGGCCAAACCCCCGAAAAGGTCGGATCACACTCCTCTCAAGCGTGGGAAGTGACGAATGTCCAGCTGAATGAACAGCTAAGGCAATTCTGGGAAATCGAAGAAATACCCAGAGTGCGAGTGGAAACCCCAGAAGATAAAATGTGCGAAGACTTTTATCAAAGCACAACCACTCGCATGGATGACGGTCGATATATGGTTCGGCTCCCCTTTAAACCAACATTCCCGAACGATGTCGACCTAGGTCAGTCCCGTACTGCAGCCCTACGACAGTTCCACGGCATGGAACGTTCCCTCTCAAAAAAGGGCGATCTCAAGCAGCAGTACGACCAGGTACTCGAAGAATATCTGTCCCTAAGCCACATGGAAGAATGCAGTCCTAATGAAATAAAATCCCTGGGTAAATACTGCTCATTCTATCTCCCTCACCATGCAGTCGTAAGGCCAGATAAAAAGACAACAAAAGTCAGAGTTGTGTTCAACGCCTCCAAAAAGTCGGGTTCCGGTCACTCCCTCAACGATGTTTTATGTACCGGACCAACCCTCCAACCCGATCTCCGACTTATGTTGCTGAAATGGCGAACATATAAATATGTGTTTAATGGCGACGTCGAGAAAATGTACCGCCAAATTCTCTTGCACCCCGATGACCGAGACTACCAACGGATAATATTCCGAACCCCCGAACACAGTCCAATAAAGGACTATAAGTTAAAAACGGTCACCTTCGGGGTTAACTGCGCGCTTTTCCTGGCTATTCGCACTCTACACGAGCTAGCGAAAGACATAGCCGATTCCCATCCACGCGCAGCCCCAATACTAAAATCCGAGACGTATGTTGACGATATTTTATCTGGCAGTCATGATCTTCAATCAGCCGAGCAATCCCTAACAGAGACTATAGACGCTCTCAATTCAGCCGGCTTTCCCCTAAAAAAGATCACGGCAAACCATCCCAACATCCTCCAAAAAATATCGAAAACTGATCTGCTGGAAACAAACATTCTCGAGTTCGAAAAGACTAGCACCGCCAAGACCCTTGGCATCCAGTGAAACGCCCTAACGGATACATTCTCGTATACCGTCGACTCAAATCCGGCATCCACTGCAGCCACGAAGCGGCAAATCCTCTCCTCTATTGCGAAACTTTTCGATCCCGCAGGGTGGCTGACGCCCATAATGATCCAAGCGAAGATGCTCATGCAAGAATTGTGGTTAGATGGGACCGAATGGGACGAGAAGGTTAAACCCATCCGTCTAGCCAAATGGGCGCAGTTCTCTCAAAACCTTCCCTCTATCTCAGCCATCCAGATACCCCGATGGATGAATTTTACGCCCGATCAATACGTTGAGCTCCACGGATTCTGCGACGCCTCAGAAAAGGCTTATTGCGCAACCCTGTACCTAAGAAGTACCGTCGGTACTCAGGTCCACTCTCACCTTATAGTGTCCAAAGGCAAAGTGGATCCTCTCAAAACTATTAGTCTGCCACGCCTGGAGCTATGCGGAGCGCTCTTATTAGCAAAATTAATCGCAGTAGTCCAACCCCATCTCGGCCTAAGTCAAAAAAAATTAATCATGTGGTCCGACTCGGAAATCGTGCTAGCCTGGCTGGAAAAGCCACCCCACTCGTGGAAAACTTACGTCTCTAACCGAACAGCGCAGATCATAGACCTCGTTGGAAATGTCCCTTGGCGACATGTGCGAAGCAAAGACAATCCCGCAGATATGGGCACCAGAGGATGCACCCCACTCGAGCTAGCTAACTCATCGCTATGGTGGAATGGCCCAGAGTGGCTTACCCGACCCCCCGAGGACTGGCCAACACCAACGGCCAGAAATATTGTACCCCCCGAACTTCGCCGTGTCGAATCACTGCATGCAGCGGAAGAGTCAGAAGACTTCTTGGAACGGTTCTCCTCCTATCCCCGCGCCCTACGCGTAACAGCGTACGTGTTAAAATTTGTAACTCGGCTTAGAAATGCTGTAGGAGGCAATCGTACCCCTACCGATCCCGCCCTCTCTTACGCCGACGTCATGCGCGCGAAAATCCGTCTGCTGAGCTTGACTCAGTCGAAATTCTTCGCTTCCGAAAGAGCCTCCCTCGAAAATGCAAAACCAATCGGAAAGCGAAGTCCCCTACTGGCACTTGACCCCTTCCTGGACACAAACGGGATTATCCGGGCCAACGGAAGATTAGTAAACGCCGACATGACCTACAATGAGTGTCATCCCATCATTCTCCCCGAAAAGGCTAGATTTACTACCCTTTATATAAGGTTTCTACACGAGAGCTTCCTCCATGCGGACCTCCGCCTCCTGCAACAAGCTATGAGGCAGGAATTCTATACCCCCCGACTCAAATCTCAGCTGAAAAAATGTATATTCCAATGTAAAGTCTGCACCATTCATAAGCGACAAACGCAATCCCAAATAATGGCAGCTTTACCCCCCCAACGATGCACTTTCGCGCCCCCCTTCACTACTACTGGCGTAGACTTCGCCGGCCCGTTTCACATCAAAGCTTCGATGCTCCGATCTCCAACCCTCGTAAAAGGTTATGTGGCCGTTTTCGTTTGCTTCACTACCAAGGCGATCCACCTGGAATTGTGCTCGGGTCTCACTAGTAAGGCTTTTCTCGCTGCCTTCGCCCGGTTTGTAGGGCGTCGAGGGTACCCGAAGCAAATGATGAGCGACAACGGCACAACATTCATTGGTGCTAAGCGAGCTACCGAAGTAGAGTTCGTCGCCTTCCTCAACGAAGTCTCGACAGATATTGTCCAAAAGTATGCGCCACAAGGTATCGATTGGAAATTTATACCCCCGCCGCACCCCACATGGGCGGATTATCGGAATCTGCCGTCAAAAGCTTTAAAACCCATTTTAAAAAGGTTGCCGGAACACACAGCTTCACCTTTGAAGAATTCTCAACCCTATTAATTCGTATCGAGGCCGTTCTCAATTCTCGCCCTATCTCCCCGCTTTCCCAGGACCCAGCGGATCTCACCGCCCTCACACCTGGCCACTTTCTCCGAGGCGCACCCCTCCTCGCCATCCCCGAACCGAACTATGAACACCTCTCTATGATCAACCGTTGGGACCGGTTGAAAGTTTTACATCATCAATTCAGCAAACGCTGGAAGAATGACTATCTCATGGAGTTACATAAGCGTTATCGATGGCAAACCGCTCGACCTCCCCCTAAAATCGGCGATCTAGTCGTCATTAAGGAATACAACCTACCCCCTACCGAATGGCGCCTAGGACGCGTGGAAGACACCCATCTAGGAAGAGACGGCCATATCCGAGTAGTCGACGTACGCACGCAAAACGGTGTGCTCACCAGGCCTATCACAAAATTGTGTTTCCTGCCACCAGCGGAATTCGACTCAGAACCCCACGGTTCCCTACCATCTCCCCAACCAACTACAGTCCACTAAGCTTAACTATCGATACCATCTCAGAACGACCTGAATCATACCGTAGCTCTCACAGGCAGTCCCTACCTTGATGTTCTCCTCAATATACAACACACATTCATATACTCCTTTTTTCAACAGATGAATCGTCAACGTGCCCCGGTTCCTACACCGCGTCGCTCCTTGGCGTCCCAAGTGACAGTGCCAGCGACTCCATCACGAATTGACGACGCCGTGTCCGATTATCGACGCTGCCGTCTGTGTATGCGACATCATGCGTTATCGACGTGCCCATTGTTTACGGCCATGCCACCACAACAACGTGCCGTGATTGCCAGGGCGCATAAATATTGCACTAATTGCTTGGCCTTGTCACACCACACACGTGTGTGTACCTCCCGCGAGCGCTGTCACCTATGTGGGCTCCCTCACCACACACTCTTACACCGCGACACCGTGAGTCGCCAACCCCAACATGCAGCATCACAGCCGGTGCGCCACCGTCGTCAGTCACGCCGCCGTGCACCACCAAATCGCAGCACTGCTGAAACATACCAGTACGCAACGGCAGCAGGAGTGTCCGGCACCGCATCCAGTTCACGGCGCAACCCGCGCCCATCGACCGTATCAGATCGCACCATCCGATGTACCGCCACCGGCTTGCGCACCGCCACCTATAAGGGCAAAATCGGGAAGCTCCTCATCGAGGAAGCCCAACGAGCTCTCCGAGAGCTAAGACACACGTTAGGCGCTTAGTGCGCCTAGGCGGGCCAGGATGTTTACGCGGCGTAGGCTGCCACTCGCCCCATCTCCCCCTTGTACATACGTATATCGATGAATTTATATATTTAACCCGTACCTTGTATTATTCGATTATTGAACTGTATTATATCGAATATCTATGAATTTATATATATTCCGTATCTTGTACTGTATTTTATTATGGAATTGTATTATAGTGAATTACCCGCATAATCCATGAATTGTATTTACCCTTTAAATTTCCTAGTGGGAACACTAATGGACGTGTGGCAGCCTCCACCGCGAAAATCCACCAAATTTAATTCGCCGCAAATGCAGGATGGCGGTATGGCATGATCGCCAACCTGTCAAAAAAACCACCACCTTTTGGTTATTGAATATATATGTAAAATTATTATCATTTGTCATCTTTTTG